>NC_060130.1:923990242-924681492 GCF_021461395.2 Schistocerca americana
CTTGGAAATCATCCAGGTTTCTATAAAAAAATTTCATGAGTAAACACACTCTACAAAATGTTCAATTACAGCCTACACAAAGCTGAAGAAACTTTGTAAGCCTTATCTAGTAATTTACAAAACTGCTAACAAACATATTTGTATCCTGTGATCTTTTTCTAGCTCCAAATATATATGAGAATAAGTTAAGAGATTCTTTACGTACTAGGTACAAGAATGACTGTCCATTTATTTCCTTTTCACATGAATCAATGTAGTAAGTGATTGTATATTCTGTCATCCCATTAAAAGGTGTTTTGGTAATTACCCAGTCACAATGTGTATGTTTTACATAAAAGAATTGTTGTTTCATTTCTCATCAAACGTAGAGAGCAATAACACTCATGTAATTTAAAGAATACGAGTGGCCCAAGTGCATTGCCAGATTTTCTATATGGTGTGTTATTTACATAAATATTAAATTAGTGCAATATTTCGAAATTATAGCAACAGTGTTACATTAGATACGATATATTTTACTTTGAGGCTTTATACACTGCACAGCACAAAAGTGTCTGCTAAATTACTTTGTGCTACTCCCTCAGATAAATACTGGAAATATACAGCCCAATAAAACTGACTGGAACTATTCTCAGTTTCGTGTATACAGCATCCACGTGCAGTACATAATTTAAAGATCCTGAAATGCTAGGTGCACGTCAGTACAACATAAATTCGGTCAACACCAGTGTATTTACGTTGCTGGAGTTCGTAAGTTTTAAAAAACACCTTGTACAGTATATAATGTTTTTACCGTGGAACGCTGCACACGGTACTCCACTCAAATATTCATCGTTGTAGCGAAAACTTTCGCACATACTAACTACGTACCACTTAACAATCCTTAGTAGAAAGTAAAATTAAATTGCGTTTCATTTACCTGGACGCCCCACTTCTTCTCCAATTTCCTTCCACAGTGTTTCTTTCCAAACGGAATCACTATATCTCCTATCAGTCATATTATATAGTTCTGAATGAGAACGAACTAATTCAATCAAATACTCGTCGAACTCCATTATCTAAACAAAATAATAAATACAATAGAAAACACCGCAACTTACTTGTAATTAGAATAAATAACAAAGAGAAACTCGGAACTATAAAAAATTTATTCTTACATGTTAGGTACAAGCAAAGTTTTCGAACCAAATCTAACCTAACCTCACTCCTTCCAAAATGTATAAACACTTAAACAGGGGCCGAATAAAAACATGGAGGCAGTCCGAAAACCAGAGATTTACATCACGTCAACTCACCGTCATGACGGGAAACATTCTTCGAAAGAATGCGTGACGTTGACGTGACGGAGACGTTCCGGGACGCTGACGTCGAGTGTGAACACAGCCATTAGAAACACAGGGAGGAATGTTTTGACGTGACGGACGTGACGGTGACGTTCCGTTAAGTGTGAATCGACCTTAACGATGTAGATGTAGAACAGAGAATTATTTGGTTACTGCTGTGTGACAGATAGCACATAAGGGAATCCATATGTCTCGTAAAAGTTCGAAATTTCCCTGCGTGATCTACAGATACTTGGAGTTAAAAGTGAGCTGTAATTCACTGTTAGTTCTCAAGCACAAATTTATGTATGCTGATAACTACAAAAGATATTTGTTTCAGGGTTTTTGAACTTTTGTTCTTTCTACTACATGTTACAACTACTCCTTTTCTCATATTAGTTCTATACGACTGAGGTACAAGAATGTAATCTTTTCTATATAAGTTTTCTGACCCTGTTGTTATGTGCTGCTCAGAGAATAACAGGATACCTATATTTTCAGAGCTCTTCAACTCTCTCAGAGCCAAGCGCACTAGGTTCCACGGTTATGCGTAGTTTGTTGATTAAAAAGCGCTGCACGTTGTTTTCACACCTCTGACTGTCGATATACGATGTTTATACTGTTGTCTATTAGTTGCACGGATAGATGACGTGAAAATGCGCTTTGTTTTTGCGGTATTTCGTACGTTATGAGTCATTGTTTTCGCCTGCGGATAGAGCACATTACTGGTTCTCTGTGTAAGAGAAATGGCGCGCTGTAGTTTATCTAATGAAGAATTTCGGAGACATTGTCGATGCTCTAGGTAGTGAAGATGATCTAGACGACTCAGGTGTCTTTGATGAGGACTGTAGCACAATGTGTTCAGGCACAGAGCTGTAAGAAGGTGATGGAAACTGTTTCTCCATTTGCTGTTACTGAGAGTATCGAAAGTTTGCGCTTGAATGCGCTGTGCTGCGAGCTTCTGCTGTGGGAAATCGTTGCTGCTTAATCGAGCGTAGGTCATTGTCGTGACGCCTCTTTTGTAACGTTATTAATTTACGGAAATCTCGGCCTTAATACTGTTACCATGCCTAATACGCATTCGTGTACTTTGCCAGAAGGGCCAGCAATGCTGGCTGCTGTTTCAGATGATGAGGTAGATCGTCTCACGCTCCTACGGGTGAAGCTGAATCAAATGGAACTTGATAAATTAGAGTTAGAGAGACAGGCTGATGAAGCTTTACGTTAGCTCCACTGTGAAACCCGGTGGCATCAACAGGCAAGTGCAAACTCCTCCAAAACCCCTGCAGTGGATCCCACCATGTATATGCCTAATGTTACCAGTTACTTTTGTACATTCATTTTCTGGTTAACCAGGTGAAAATGCCACCATGTTTCTCCAAAATGCCTGTGATGAAGGTTGAACGTTTTCTTGGCCTGACAGATCTGGAATGAGGTAAAAGTAGCTTCTCCCATCTCTTTGCATGTGGCAGTTCGATTAGTGTTAATATGCAAAGAAACAGGACAGTTTGTTTCGACTCCTGCACGCACTAATGAAATGAGACATGCTTTTGTCAATAATACCAATTGTCAGTGGTGTGAAAAGCCAAACCACACTCCAAAGTGTTGTCGCACTCCTTGGTGCACAAAACGCCGCATGATATAGCATTCAAGCGACAGGTGTCCACAGCACAATAGATGAAGTTTTCCACAGAGGATTGCTGCACAAAGTGATAGAAGAAATGGAGATTCCAGTGGAACAATACACAATGAGGAAACGAGCAAGAGGCGGGCCCTGCCACGCACCCTCGCCCCCAGTCAGAACTATGAACCCAGTTAAGAAGGAAGTAGTAGAATTTAGTATTAGTAGTAAAATTTAGTATTAGAAGGTAAGCTTAGGGGTAAGATTGTATGTTAGTAGATACAGGAGCTCAAATTAGTATTTTATTTGTGTTCCAACGCGACAAGTGTGTACGTATGCCACCGCGGTAAATATAAGTGGCTTAGGAGAGCAGATATAATACTGCGGGAACTTGTTTTGTCATTCTGCAAATCGACGGAAAAAAAAAGTTTCACATGCAAGTAGTGAAGAAACGCAGACGAGATTTTGATGTCATTTTAGGGAATGATTTCCTACACCATTTTTAGTTGGTAATAGATGACAAGGTACAAAATGTTCATTTCAGTGAAACAACCCACTGTTTTGGCAAGAAGGACGCACCTCAATCACAAGTTGGGTTGTTTTTTGGGGAAGGAGACCAGACAGCGAGGTTATCGGTCTCATCGGATTAGGGAAAGATGGGGAAGGAAGTCGACCGTGCCCTTTCAAAGGAACCATCCCTGCATTTGCCTGAAGTGATTTAGGGAAATCACGGAAAACCTAAATCAGGATGGCCGGACGCGGGATTGAACCGTCGTCCTCCCGATTGCGAGTCCAGTGTCTAACCACTGCGCCACCTCGCTCGGTCAATCACAAGTAACTTGAGGTATGACGCCTCTTCCACGAGATCCGATATAACTGAGTACATGGCCGTTAAAAACTACCATCTCTGTCAGAATCAGTGGAGGTACGTGAAAAGTTTTCTGGATAGATGTGAATACCCGAATGTTGCTGAGATCAGACTTTCTGGTCGATATGCTCGGCCAGAACGACGTTCTCGTCCTGTTGCAAATCCATGTTAAGAGAAACATAAGTAAACCAGAAGTTTTGGGAAAGACGTTTAGAGTACCAGTTTGTGTTGACAATTTCGGTCAACAAGATATCGAGATTCCATGTGGAACGATATTGCCAGGTGGAGAAGAGGTTGTAGAAACAGCAGTTCAATCTGAAAACAGTTGAAGCAAAGTAGGAAAAGAGCTTGCCAGAGCGTGAGAAAGGTTCATGCAATTATACCTTTGTTAAGGAATCAGTTATGATAAAAGCTGGCACATTTGCCTAAATCAGATCAGGATATTTTGGAATATGGATTGCTACTCAAGAAACAGCAGCATTTGTCAGCAACTGACCTCGTACAGCACAAAATCCCCGCGAGATGTGCTAGACGGATCGCTCAGAAAACACATAGACTACCATTTCAATTACAATTTGTCGTTGAAGAAACAGTTCAAGAGCAGTTGGTTGCATGGTTAACTCAACCCTCTGCAAGCCCATGGTGCGTGACGTCATAAGCGCGTGACTGCGTGTGAGATCGCTCTCTAAGTCTTCATCTATTTTTAGGTTTCAGATATATATTTTAACTGTTTTTGTGATAATATTTACTATATAAGTGACTTATTAGTGGTTTCTTCATTCACCTCTGCATTTCTTGTGTTGTGGCCTGATATTTGTGAGTGTTTCGTATCGAGCAACTTAACCTCTTACCCGTGTTTACATTCCGCGCTGACCAGTTGCAGCTGTAGCGGCGCATCGAAAGCTAAGTACTAATTAATTGTTTGTGTATAGTAGTTTATTTAGGAACTTTAGTAGTTTTCAACCGGTGTTCTTGGTGTTTTCCGGTGAAATAACTTCAGAAGAAATTTTTGCGAACTGCTTTCAGTTTCGTTACTGTCATTAGACGTTTGATTTTCTTTCTGTGTTAGTTGGTTGGTTGGTTTTGGGGAAGGAGACCAGACAGCGTGGTCATCGGTCTCATCGGATTAGGGAAGGATGGGGAAGGAAGTCGGCCGTGCCCTTTCAGAGGAACCATCCCGGCATTTGCCTGGAGTGATTTAGGGAAATCACGGAAAACCTAAATCAGGATGGCCGGACGCGGGATTGAACCGTCGTCCTTCCGAATGCGAGTCCAGTGTCTAACCACTGCGCCACCTCGCTCGGTCTGTGTTAGTATTTTGTTATATTCTCATTTGTTGTTGATTAATACTGTCAATAATAGTAGTTACTTCCCTTGTAGAGCAAGTTTGTGATAATTGTAGTCAGTTTTTAACATCTTCTTATTGTAGTAGCGGAACTTAGATAAAGTTGTTTTCTTCTTTCAATAATTGTAAAATTTTACCATGAGTGAGAAGTGTGGGCTTTGCCGTAGGTTCGTGAGTAGTCGATTGCGGTGTGAGACTTGTTCGAAGTATTTTCACTGGGGGGAATGCAGTGGGGAAGCCAGTGGGCATTCTGGTGAGATCCTCTCCTGGAACTGCAGGTTATGTAGCAAGAGTAAGTTGATAGAGGAGCAGGAGCGTAAGATCTGTGCCCTTCAGGTGCAGTTGAAAAACGCACAGGAGGAGCTAGATAGGATGAGGAGGGAGAAGGGGGTTGGGGAATGGGAGCTGGCTGTTGGCAAGGGATCTGCTAGGAGAAGGAGATTTTCAGATAGTTTTACTATTGGTGTTTGTAATAGATATGACCAACTGTCAGAGTCTAGTGGAGAGGAATCTCTAGTAGCTGTAGATGAAGGAAGTATGCAGCAGACCTCAGCAGTTACGGTGGCTAGGACAGTTGCAAAGTCTAAGAGAAAGAAGAAGGTTCTGCTGTTAGGTAGTTCTCATGGTAGAGGTGTAGGCCAGCAGTTGCAGGAAGTTTTAGGGAGTGAGTACCAGGTCACCAGCATTGTGAAGCCTAATGCAGGATTGGCTCAGGTGACTTTTAACATAGGGGGGTTATGTAGGGATTTTACTAAAGAGGATCAGGTAGTGATTGTGGGTGGGGCTGGTAATAGTATTGATAGGGATGGGGAGTATGACATAGATGGTGACCTGGAAAAGATAGCCACTCAGACTGGCAACACGAATGTGCATTTCGTGGAACTGTTTCAGCGTCACGATCGGCCTCATCTTAATACAGCCGTCAGGCGTAATAACATGAGACTTGGGGGTGCGGTGATGACAGAAGGCATGAGTCACATTTCAGTGGTGTCGGTGGAGTCTATCAGTAGGACGGGTTTCACTAGACATGGCCTGCACCTCAACAGGTATGGGAAGGGGAGGTTGGCAAAACTTATAGGTGACAGCATAAGTGGGGGTGGTGGGATCACTCATGGGAAAATTCCGGTAGTTGTGGGTGTTAGAGCTGTACCTTTTTTAGATTGAAGTCAGCTGACAGATATTCCTGCTTAAGGGAAGTCTCTCTAACAAAGGAACCACTTTTGAAAAAGCTTAGGTATCCGATTAATGAGGGAATTAGTATATTTCATCAAAATATACAAGGTATTAGAGATAAAATTAGTGAACTGCTTATAGATGTTGACTCTGAAATTATTGGTATATCTGAACACTTCTTAAATAAGGAGATAATTCAGAGGCTTACAAAGAAACCACTTTCTACAAAGCTTGGGTATCCGATTAATGAGGGAATTAGTATATTTCATCAAAATATACAAGGTATTAGAGATAAAATTAGTGAACTGCTTATAGATGTTGACTCTGAAATTATTGGTATATCTGAACACTTCTTAAATAAGGAGATAATTCAGAGGCTTCCTTTACCAGGATACAGGTTGGCTGGCAGCTTTTCTAGGAGCTCTTTGCGGTGTGGGGGAGTAGCCATGTATGTGAAAAACGGCATCCCATTTGAGTCAATTGATGTTTCAAAGTACTGCACTGAAAAGGTGTTTGAATGTTGTGCAGGTGTGGTTAAATTTAGTGGAGCTAAACATCTTACTGTTGTTATTTATAGATCCCCAGACTCCGATTTCACAACATTTTTGCTAAAGCTAGAGGAGGTTCTTGGTTCACTTTATAGGATATACAAAAAGTTAGTTATATGAGGTGATTTCAATATTAATTGTATAAGTGATTGTGCAAGGAAAATGATGCTGGTAGACCTTCTTAATTCATATAATCTTATGCAAACCGTATTCTTTCCAACGAGAGTGCAAGGGAACAGTAAAACAACCATAGACAATATTTTTGTTCATTCGTCATTATTAGAAGGGCATTCTGTTAGCAAAAAGGTGAATGGCCTTTCAGATCATGATGCACAAATTTTAAGTCTAAAATATTTTTGTGCTGCAACACATGTTAAATATAGTTACCAACTTTTTAGGAAAGCTGATCCAGTTGCTGTACAGACTTTTGTAAACCTTATCAAGGAACAAGAGTGGCAAGATGTTTATAGTGCTGATACAGTAGACGAGAAATATAACGCTTTCCTCAAGACTTTTCTCGTGCTCTTTGAAAGTTGCTTTCCGTTAGAACGTTCAAAACAGGGTACTAGCACAAACAGGCAGCCTGGGTGACTGACTAAAGGGATAAGAATATCTTGTAGAACAAAGTGGCAATTGTATCAAAACATTAGAAACAGTCAAAATCTAAACGCAGCAGCCCATTACAAACAGTATTGTAAGGTGCTTAAAAAAGTTATTAGGAAGGCAAAAAGTATGTGGTATGCAGATAGAATACACTCCTGGAAATGGAAAAAAGAACACATTGACACCGGTGTGTCAGACCCACCATACTTGCTCTGGACACTGCGAGAGGGCTGTACAAGCAATGATCACACGCACGGCGCAGCGGACACACCAGGAACCGCGGTGTTGGCCGTCGAATAGCGCTAGCTGCGCAGCATTTGTGCACCGCCGCCGTCAGTGTCAGCCAGTTTGCCGTGGCATACGGAGCTCCATCGCAGTCTTTAACACTGGTAGCATGCCGCGACAGCGTGGACGTGAACCGTATGTGCAGTTGACGGACTTTGAGCGAGGGCGTATATTGGGCATGCGGGAGGCCGGGTGGACGTACCGCCGAATTGCTCAACACGTGGGGCGTGAGGTCTCCACAGTACATCAATGTTGTCGCCAGTGGTCGGCGGAAGGTGCACGTGCCCGTCGACCTAGGACCGGACCGCAGCGACGCACCGATGCACGCCAAGACCGTAGGATCCTACGCAGTGCCGTAGGGGACCGCACCGCCACTTCCCAGCAAATTAGGGACACTGTTGCTCCTGGGGTATCGGCGAGGACCATTCGCAACCGTCTCCATGAAGCTGGGCTACGGTCCCGCACACCGTTAGGCCGTCTTCCGCTCACGCCCCAACATCGTGCAGCCCGCCTCCAGTGGTGTCGCGACAGGCGTGAATGGAGGGACGAATGGAGACGTGTCGTCTTCAGCGATGAGAGTCGCTTCTGCCTTGGTGCCAATGATGGTCGTATGCGTGTTTGGCGTCGTGCAGGTGAGCGCCACAATCAGGACTGCATACGACCGAGGCACACAGGGCCAACACCCGGCATCATGGTGTGGGGAGCGATCTCCTACACTGGCCGTACACCACTGGTGATCGTCGAGGGGACACTGAATAGTGCACGGTACATCCAAACCGTCATCGAACCCATCGTTCTACCATTCCTAGACCGGCAAGGGAACTTGCTGTTCCAACAGGACAATGCACGCCCGCATGTATCCCGTGCCACCCAACGTGCTCTAGAAGGTGTAAGTCAACTACCCTGGCCAGCAAGATCTCCGGATCTGTCTCCCATTGAGCATGTTTGGGACTGGATGAAGCGTCGTCTCACGCGGTCTGCACGTCCAGCACGAACGCTGGTCCAACTGAGGCGCCAGGTGGAAATGGCATGGCAAGCCGTTCCACAGGACTACATCCAGCATCTCTACGATCGTCTCCATGGGAGAATAGCAGCCTGCATTGCTGCGAAAGGTGGATATACACTGTACTAGTGCCGACATTGTGCATGCTCTGTTGCCTGTGTCTATGTGCCTGTGGTTCTGTCAGTGTGATCATGTGATGTATCTGACCCCAGGAATGTGTCAATAAATTTTCCCCTTCCTGGGACAATGAATTCACGGTGTTCTTATTTCAATTTCCAGGAGTGTAGTTAAGTCTCAGGATAAAATTAAAACCATATGGTCAGTCGTAAAGGAAGTGGCTGGTCTGCAGAGACAGGTCGAGAATATAGAATCAGTGCGTAGTGGGGATGTCCGTGTTACTGATAAGTCGCAAATATGTACAGTACTTAATAATCACTTTCTGAATATAGCAGGTGAACTAAATAGAAACCTAGTCCCAACAGGGAATCATATAGCGCTCTTAGAAAAAAGTGTTCCGAGACTGTTACCTGAAATGCTCCTCCATGATACTGACAAGAGGGAGATTGAGTTAATAATTAAATCACTAAAGACCAAGAACTCTCATGGATATGACGGGGTATCTAGTAGAATACTGAAGTATTGTTCCACGTATGTTAGCTCAGTACTTAGCCATATCTGTAACTTTTCCTTTAGGAGTGGTCGGTTTCCTGACCGATTAAAGCACTCGGTAGTGAAGCCACTTTATAAAAAGGGAGACAGGGATAATGTTGACAATTATAGACCTATTTCTATGCCATCGGTGTTTGCTAAAGTTATCGAGAGGGTTGTATATACAAGGTTACTGCAGCATTTAAATTCACATAATTTGCTGTCAAATGTACAGTTTGGTTTTAGAAATGGCTTAACAACTGAAAATGCTATAGTCTCTTTTCTCTGTGAGGTTTTGGACGGATTAAATAAAAGGTTGCGAACGTTAGGTGTTTTCTTTGATTTAACGAAGGCTTTTGACTGTGTTGACCACAAAATATTACTGCAGAAGTTGGACCATTATGGAGTAAGGGGAGTAGCTTACAATTGGTTCGCCTCCTACTTTAAGAACAGAAAGCAGAAGGTAATCCTCCGCAATATTGAGAGTGGTAATGATGTTCAGTCCCAATGGGGCACTGTTAAATGGGGCGTTCCCCAAGGGTCGGTGCTGGGGCCACTGCTGTTTCTTATTTATGTAAATGATATGCCTTCTAGTATTACAGGTGATTCAAAAATATTTCTGTTTGCTGATGACACCACATTGGTAGTGAAGGATCTTGTGTGTAATATTGAAACATTATCAAATAATGTAGTTCATGATATAAGTTCGTGGCTTGTGGAAAATAATTTGATGCTAAATCACAGTAAGACTCAGTTTTTACAGTTTCTAACCCACAATTCAACAAGAACTGACATTTTAATCAGACAGAATGGGCATGTTATAAGCGAGACGGAACAGTTCAAGTTCCTAGGCATTCGGATAGATAGTAAGCTGTTGTGGAAAGCCCATGTTCAGGATCTTGTTCAGAAACTAAATGCCGCTTTATTTACCATTAGAACAGTATCTGAAGTAAGTGACATTTCAACACGAAAAGTAGTATACTTCGCATATTTTCATATGCTTATGTCATATGGTATTATTTTTTGGGGTAATTCTTCTGATTCAAAAAGGGTATTTTTGGCTCAAAAACGGGCTGTTCGAGCTATGTATGGTGTAAGTTCGAAAACCTCTTGTCGACCCCTATTCAACAGTGTGGGAATTTTGACATTGCCCTCACAGTACGTATTTTCTTTAATGTCGTTTGCTGTTAGCAATATTAGCTTATTCCCAAGAGTTAGCAGCTTTCACTCAGTTAATACTAGGCAGAAATCAAATCTGCACGTGGAATGCACTTCCTTGACTCTTGTGCAGAAAGGAGTGCAGTATTCTGCTGCATCCATTTTCAATAAGCTACCACAAGAACTCAAAAATCTTAGCAGTAGCCCAAACACTTTTAAGTCTAAACTGAAGAGTTTCCTCATGGCTCACTCCTTCTATTCTGTCGAGGAGCTCCTGGAAGAGCTAAAAAATTAAGCAAATTCCAGTGTTACATTCTTGATTTTCTTTATTTAAACTAACGACTTGTCGCCTGAACATGTTTCTTATATTTCATTTTATCTGTTTCTACAATCGTGTTATAATTTCATGTATTGACTCGTTCCATGACCATGGAGACTTCTCCTAAATGTGGTCCCACGGAACAATAAATAAATAAATAAATAAATAAAAAAGAAATCATTAAATGGAGAAAAATCTTGTCGTCTGTGTGTCAGTATGAGAGGTAAACAGAACCACCACTCCTGACAACTAACCTCTGCCCCATATCGATGTAACATTGGACAAATTAGGGAACTGTAAGTATTTTACCACCCTCGAGAGGGTCTCTCTGTAACACCAAATTCCGATTGCACCACAAGATCGGTCCAAAACCGCCTTTGTTGTTCCTTCTGTATTATATGAGTTTCTCCATATACCTTTTGGCCTAAGGAATGCGCCTGCCACTTTTCAAAGGTTCGCTGGCGTATTATTGAGAGATATGAAGCCTGGTATGTGTCTTGTGTAACTGGACGATATAATAATTTTTTCTAGAACAACTGACGGACACAGAGAGAGAATAAGGAGTGTGCTGTCCAGGTTGCAAAGTGCATATCTAAGTTTGAAGATAAAGAGGTGTTCATTTACTATGTCACATGTCAAGTACATGGGACATATTAGACTGAAGCGCCAAAGACAGGCAGAATAGGGCGGTGGGCTCATTAACGCCTATTAATGTCAACAAGTGTCTGGCGCAGTTATTAGGTAGGTTACTGCTGCTACAATGGCAGGTTATCAAGATTCAAGTAAATTTGAACGTGGTGTTATAGCTGGCGCATGAGCGATGGGTTATAGCATCTCCAAGGAAGCGATGAAGTGGGGATTTTCCCGTATGACCATTTCACTAGTGTACCGTGAATATCAGGAATCTGGTAAAACATCAAATCTCCCATATCGCTGGGTCCGTAAAATAGATCCTGCAAGAACGGGACCAACGACGACTAAAGAGACTCGTTCAATGTGACAGAAGTGAAACCCTTCTGCAAATTGCTGCAGATTTCAATGCTGGGCCACCAACAAGTTCAGGCATGTGAACCATTCAACAAAACATCATTGACATGGGCTTTCGGAGCTGAAGGCCCACTCGTGTACCCTTGATGACTGGACGACACAAAGCTTTAGGCCTTGCCTGGGCCTGGCTACACTGACATTGGACAGTTGGTGACTGGAAACATGTTGGCTGGTCCGACAGTCTCGTTTCAAATTGTATCGAGCTGATAGACATGTATGGCTATCGATGTGGAAGCGTGACCAGGATATACCCATGATTTTTTGCGTTTATGGTTATTGTAATGAACCCATTTTTTGTCCACAGTCACAATGCGCTGCAGAAATCCAATCCATTTATGACTCTGAAGCAACTGTTCACAAACACATAAACGCCATTCAACGTCTCTTGGTTTCAGCTCACACGGGACCCAAGTTCCTTCTTTCTAAATCATGCCCATAGCCTTGAGACATTTTGAAATGGCTTGCTGTGTCACTCTCACTAGTCATGCCAATCATGAATCCATGGACCCTACATGTCAGCAGGGGACTGTTCAAGCTGGTGGAGGCTCTTTAATGGTGCTGGGTGTGTGCAGTTGGACTGATATGGGATCCTTGACACATCTAGATACGCCTCTGACAGGTGACACGTATGTAAGCCTCCTGTCTGATCAGCTGCATTCATTCATATCCATTGTGCATTCCCACGGACTTGGGCAACTCCAGCAGGACAATGTGACACCCCACACGTCCAAAATTGCTTTAGAGAGGCTCCAGGAACACTCTTCTGAGTTTAAACATTTCCACTGACCACCAAACTCCCCAGACATGAACATTATTGAGCATATCTGGGATGCCTAGCATGGTGATGTTCAGAAGAGATCCCCAACTCCTCGTACTCTTACTGATTTATGGACAGCCCTGCAGAATTCATGGTGTCAGTCCTCTCCAGCACTACTTCAGACATTAGTTGAGTCCATACCACGTCGTGTTGTGGCAGTTCTGCGTGCTCGCGGGGGCACAACACAATATTAGGCAGGTGTACCAGTTTGTTTGGCCCTTCAGTGTATTAGTGCAGACGGGGTTCAGGCGGACTCTAGGCTGACAGAAGCTGTAGACAATTTTCCAGTACTCACAAGCGTTAAAGAGTTGTAATCGTTTATGAGTTTAGCAAATTTTATATCCATTTCGTGAAGTTTGTGATGCTTACATACGTGTCACCTGCCAGAGTCGTATTTAGACGTGTCAGGGATCCCATATCAGTCGAACTGCAGACACCCAGCACCATTCCACGAAGTTGTTTAAGAAAGGTGTTGAATTTGACTGGACAGAGGAGTGTGAGATGGCTTTGAGAAAAATTAACGACGTTTTAACGAGTTCACCTCTGTTAATCTTCCCAGATTTTGAAAAACCGTTTATTCGTTCCATGGATACATTTGATTACGCCATGGGCACGATTCTTTCTCAGGAATACAATGGAGACGAAAGACCTATAGGTTACACCTCTAGTCAGAGGAATTCAGCTGAACTGAATTATTGTACTTCTGAGAAAGAACTTTTAGTCCTTATGTTTGGAGTTAATTACTTTAAATGCTACCTACATGGTCGGAAGTTCACTGTAGTCACTGACCACGCTGCTCTTAACTCGGTGGGCGTTGAAGTTACCAGAGTATAATTGTATAGTACATCACAAGCCAGCTCATCTCTATCAAAATGTAGATATGTTAAGCCGCAAAGCCTAAATTGTTCAGACAATTGAAGTTTCAAGAGAGGAGCCAAAAGAAGCATCAGAAAGAGATGTAGAGTGTCACTAGTATGCATCTGTCGCATGGTTTGTCACTGAAGATGATATTGCGTATCACAAGAGTCCCTTTGGTAACAGAGTAGTAATACCTAAGGAATTACAGCAGCGCATTACGATAAAATGTCATGAAAGTCTGCAAGCCTGCCATAACGGACGACATGCCACAAATGCTAAAATAGCCTCTTGCTTTCCGTGGAAAGACAGATAAATGGGTGTATGGAAATATATTCCAAACTTAGGCAGGCAAAAATATCAGAGTTTTAAACATAGCCACTGAACCAAATATTCCAAACTGTTTGCGTTGAGCACAGAGAGCACCATTTCCAAGGAAAAAATGCCTTTACAGACACTCCAATAAGCTATAAAACCATTTCAGACCATCGCGTTAGACGTTGTCGGCCCTTTTCCACAAAGTATCAAAAATAATAATTATATCTTGTCTATTCTTGATTACTTCTCTCAGTACTTAATTCTACAAGGTGGGGAAAATAAAAGTGGCTTGGAGAACAGAGTTCCAGGGTACAAAGCAACACAACAGAGGAATGGAAATACAGTACTAACCTGACTACAGCAGATGTTGAAAGTGACCACCATTCATCTCTTGACACTTTTAGACCTTGGTCAGCAAGTTGCTGAAGGCGGATCGAAGTTGGACTGTTGAAACTGATACAGTCTCATAGGAAATTGTCTACTGCAGTTTTCGAGGACTATGGAGGGTAGTTGCAATAAACCCTAGGCTTGAGGGCTCCCCACTCAAAGCAATTGCACACTAACAGATCAAGTGACCTGGGATGGCCAGCTAGGACCGCAACCAGACAGACCTCTGCTAACAACTCCTTCAGTGTAAATACTGTGTAAATGTCCTACGAGGCTAGGCTGGCTGTATGGGCAATTGCTCCATTCTATTGGAAGTAACGAGGTGTGGTTATATGCATACATTCACATTCAATTGTATCCACTCGTCCAGGCCACTTTTATTTGCCCTACACTGTAGTACCACTCACAGACATGACCACTGAAACAGTCATGGAGATGAGCTGACTTGTGATGTACTATGTAATTATACTCTGCTAACTTCAATGCCCACTGACTTAAGGGTGGAGTGGTCAGTGCCCACAGTAAACCAGCGACCGTGTAGGTAGCATTTAAAATTATTAACTCCAAACATAAGGGCTAAAAGCTCTTTCTCAGTAGTACATGACCACTGAAACAGTCGCTTGCGCCTTTCTCAATCACTTGGTTCTTCATTTGGAAGTCCTAATGCCCAAGGATCTAACGTCATGTCTGCTCTCTTTGTACAAGGATGTAAACTGTTAAGAATCAATAAATGGTGCACAACACGTTTCCATATGCAAGCTAACGACTGCCTCGAATGGGTGCATACGACGTTCGTTGGAATGCTGTCTTATTACATGGGGAAAATTTTTCCAGCGTGGGATAGATATGTCACTTCTAAGTATAATAACTAATGCACGAATCAGTCGGGTATACACACTATGGGGAAGGCTATAGAAGACCCATGAACTCCCCATTTGAACTTGATAAACTCCTACCTGGAGTCGACACGAGCGAAGTAAAATGACTGGCCTGCCTTCTTAAGTAATTTGGAAACAGATTAAGCTGAATAGTGCCAAAACTACTGAAAGACAGTTGCAGCATTGTGATAAAGTGGCTACACTTCTGCAGTATAAACCCAGAGAGATCTCGTGCTGCTCCGAAACTCAGTAGTAAAAAAGGAAAGAACCAAAATATTCACTCCTCAGTATGAGGGCCCTTACCCTGTTCCACACGTGACCTCCCTGTCAATGTGGAGAGTCTCATCGTACTGTGATAGTACGTTTTGACCAGCTTAAGGTGTACCACAGCCCAGCTGTCCCATTGCCAGCTGTACTGTCTGGTTCTGCTCCAAACAAAGGTGCTACTGCAACTAAAGCAAAGAAAAAGGACGAGCCACTGTCTGCGTATCATCACTACCCCTCAAGAAACAGGTGCCCATATGCCCTAAGGTCTAGGGACCAAGTTTTTTCTGTAAACAGAAAAGACAATGTACTGTCAGATTTATAACAGAATACAGAGGTGTCAAGAATAATGTATGCGTAGATATGAGGAAGTCGGGAATACCAGTCTTCTTTGTTTTGTATTGTAAATATGAATATATGTCAAGTGGATAGATTTAATTGCAATAGAGATGCATGCTGCCCCTCTAAATTATAGAAGAAGCTGCTTGCGCTGTTTTATCACATTTAAGTGCACCATGGTGTGGAATAATCTTTGGCGTTAATCATTAGTAACCAGAGCAGTGGAAAATTGTCCGTGTTGTTTTAAAGGAGAAAAGGAGTGAAGTGGCGATCTACTGAGCAGAAGATTCTCTTACAACTGTGGCAATTTGTATCATGACGTAGGTTGTATTTAACAAAGCTCTGTACTAAGGAAGACTGGTTTTTGCAAGTTTTACTTCATGTTTGCCATTTAGTTTAAATGATTTTGAATTTAACAGCTAAACAGTGCACGTGAAAAAAGAATAACATTTTTTGACAGACAAATATTAGACAGTTGAATCGCTGAATATAATTAAAACAGATCAGTCGTTTAAATATTATGGAATGTCTCTTAAATGTTTGCCAGTAATTAATTTCACAAGAACTGTTACATTCTATATGAGCGTCGCTCAGTTGCCTGCATACGTGCAAAATATATGAATTACTTTTTGGTAGAATGTCCACCAATTTTATCTTTTCATGCAACTCTCAGTGACACTGAGCGAATTTAATATAATGAGCTGGTTGAATACGACTCTTCCAGGAATATAGTGTGCTGAGCTTTCGTATTAATTTCACTGATGTGTAGCAAGTTTGGCACTATATATCACTGTACACTTAATTGTTCATTTTCAGTAAATCTACAACACAGCTAAGCGATGACATGTTGGACACACTGAGGCTTCGATAAATAAAATTACATTGTCAAGTTGGTACGTTTCATTAACTGAATAAGTAGACAATCGCCCCTAAAAAGCAATGTCAGTTACGAAGAACTACAAGTTACTGAAGTACAAGCACTGATGCAACTAAAATCGTGTGAATTTTCCGTCGGTTCTTGGCAGATAATAATAATATTAATAATAATAATAATAGAAATAAAACATTTCCTGACGCTCTGCAAAGTTATATTTATTTGGTCAGGAACCAGCTTTCGACTTCTCAGGCCATCTTCAGATGACAAATGCATGTCACAGACACAGATAAACATAAAGTGCGACTTACACAGATATTGTTTGTACAAAAGATACAAAAATGACAGTGTTTGTATAGGAAAACATTACAATAAATGCATTAACTAAAAATGTTTAAAGAAAGCTTATATATGGAGGTGCATTTAATAAATGATGAGAAATAAGATGAATTTACAGCCTGAATCTAGTATTTGTTATGAAAATTTAATTAATAAAGGAGAAAATGGAAATTGAGTCTGATCATTTAATACTAGGCTAGCATTCTGTGTCTTGCATTTGTTGATTTCCAATATTTACAGCAGGGTCAACTTTCTGATTTTCTTGACAGAATGTAAAACTTCACATTTTACATCAGATGAATGGTTTTCCGCCAAAAGATAATCAGCAAAGATCGAATGTTTCTTTCTCAGTCGCCAGCTTCTCTCAAGTTCACATAGCTTTATTTGCCACAGCTCTGCGTGACTGACCAATATACACTCCATACACTCCTTGCAAGTGATTTTACATACACCACTTTGTGCAAATGGTTGCAGTTTGTCTTTACTACTGAATAAAAATTGTGATATGTTATTGGTATTATAATGTGCTGGTCCGCAGTTGTGAGACTTTAACTTTTTAGCAATAATGTCCGAAATATTTCCAATATATGGAATTCTGCAACAGACCTTGTAACTACTGAGTGAGTGCTTTTGACCATTGCACAGGAGTGGTGTTGTTTTATAAATGTTCTTTTTTCTTATTGTAATGTTTTCGTATGCAAACACTAACGTTTTTGAAACTTTTGTACAAATAATATCTGTGTAAGTCGCTCTTCATATTTCTTTGTGTTTGTGACATTCAGACGAAAACCGGTTGGTGACCAAATAAATGTAATATTCCAGAACATTAGGTGATGCTGAAGGAATATATATTAGGAAATGAGACACTTAAAGTAGCAGATGAGTTTTGCTATTTGGGGAGCAAAATAACTGATGATGGTCGAAGTAGAGAGGATGTAAAATGTAGACAGGCACTGTCAAGGATAGCGTTTCTGAAGAAGAGAAATTAGTAAACATCGAGTATAGATTGAAGTGTCAGGAAGTCTTTTTTGAAATTACGGAGTGTAGCCATGTATGGAAGTGAAACATGGACGATAAATAGTTTAGACAAGAAGAGAATAGAAGCTTTCGAAATGTGGTGCTACAGAAGAATGCTGAAGATTAGATGGGTAGATCACGTAACTAATGAGGAGGTACTGAATAGAACTGGGGAGAAGAGGAATTTGTGAATTGTGAAAATAATTGCATTTGTTCAGATTATTTAGGAAACTGTTAGTAGGTAAGTAAGGGGCATTGAAGCACCAAAGTATGTCGCTGATAACGTCATCAATGAGTCATGGATTAACTCCACCTCCAAACCCATCTCACTCCCACCCACTGACACTGATCTATTACGTCACAATCCATCTCAGACCTTTTCGGCTATTTACAACAGTGTGAAATTCCGGCATACTGGTCCAGACATGAGATACTAGGACAGGTTCTGTGACGTCAGAATTCAAGTGCCAGAATACTGACACTACAATGTCTTAGACAAAGGGTGTTTTTGCTGGTACAGTCATGTGATACCTTTTCCTTAGCTATTATTCACACTCACGTGTAGGATTACTGCTTCTCCTAACTCGAAATTCGAGTCTTTCCAAATGTGTCTTTATTTAAACAAACACCCGGAGGGTCAGATCTTCTGGACATACCCCCTCGACTTATTCCCATAAGTTAAAGTCCAAACTGTTCGCTATTTAGTAAGAACATCTGCATCTTTATGAACTTCCAGTATGCATTTTCGACTATGTTACGATGATTTGTAAATGGGTCCTGGCCCGAAACTAGTCATCGAGTGAATAAAAAAAGTGAAATTTGCAACTTTCCTTGTACTGACTTGCATCGTTATTTAAGGAAATACATTTTCATGGAGAGTTCCCTTTCAGTGGTCGAGGAGTCCGACATGCACCACTCCCATTCCCAAAGGTTGGGCAGAGCTGTCAAGCTTCAGGATCGCTGTACCAGCCTAGACATAAGAGTCCGGTAACCAGTCATCAGCTCACCGTCTGTCAGTGACAGCTCCGAGTGGAGAAGGACACCGCACGCTTACCTACCGATTAAATAGCCTAATGCTAAGGTGGGCACCTGTGCGGTGGCTCTGAAGCCAAAACGTGAGTCGATGAGCTTGGAAGGGAAGCAGTGGTTGAGAATGGAATGAGACAGGGTTGCAGCCTATCTCTGATGTTATTAAATCTTCATATTGAGCAAGCAGTGAAGGAACCAAAAGAAAAATTTGGAGTAGGATTTAAAATCTATGGAGAAGAAATAAAATACTTGAGATTTGCCGATAAAATCGTAATTCTAACAGAGACAGAAAAGGACCTGGAAGAGCAGTTGAATGGAATGGACAGTGTCTTGAAAGGAAGATATAAGATGAACATCAACGAAAGAAAAACGAGGATAATGAAATATAGTCGAATTAAATTAGGTGATGCTGAAGGAATTAGATTAGGAAATGAGACACTTAAAGTAGCAGATGAGTTTTGCTATTTGGGGAGCAAACTAACTGATGATGGTCGAAGTAGAGAGGATGTAAAATGTAGACAGGCAATGGCAAGGAAAGCGTTTCTGAAGAAGAGAAATTAGTTAACATCGAGTATAGATTGAAGTGTCAGGAAGTCTTTTTTGAAATTACGGAGTGTAGCCATGTATGGAAGTGAAACATGGACGATAAATAGTTTAGACAAGAAGAGAATAGAAGCTTTCGAAATGTGGTGCTACAGAAGAATGCTGAAGATTAGACGGGTCTATCATGGAACTAATGGGGAGGTACTGAATAGAATTGGGGAGAAGAGGAATTTGTAGCACAACTTGACTAGAAGAAGGGATCGGTTGGTAGGACACATTCTGAAGCATCAAGGGATCACCAATTTAGTTCTGGAAGGAAGCATGGAGGATAAAAATCGTAGAGGAAGACCAAGAGATGAATATACGAAGCAGATTCAGAAGGATGTAGGTTGCAGTAGTTACTTGGACACGAAGAAGCTTGCACAGGATAGAGTAGCATGGAGAGCTGCATCAAACCAGTCTCTGGACTGAAGACCACAACAACAACAACATAACCAACACCACAGGGCCACCAAACACATGAACGTACATCCACCAGACATGTAATAACAACATTTGAGAATAAAACATGCTTATATTTATTTACATCTCGAATCGTAACCATCAAAAACTCGGTAAATATGGATGATAAAACACAGTGTGATCTTACAAGAGTGAGATCCTGTATCCTTCTTATCCATGGCATTTCAACATGACACACTGTCACCAGGATTGATTTGATTTGATTTACTTTCATTCCAATTGATCCATAATCAGGAGGTCCTCCAGGATGTAGAACATGTCACAAAAACAATACATGACAAATATTTATAATTCAAACAAATAAGCTAATGTCCCATTCCACAGGTCCCAAGTGGAATGATTGTCATTTTTAATGAACACTATGTGAAAGGATCATTTTACAAATATGAATGTACTGAATTTGAAATAAAAAAGTTTTTTTATTTATTTATAGGGTAATAAACGTGTAATGCAACTACTATATACTTATTTACAATGAACACATTAGTGCACTGAAATGGTGCAGAAGTTAGATTGTACTTACACACACACACACACTCACACACACACACACACACACACAAACACACACACACACACACACACACTCACACACACACTTATTTACAATGAACACATTACTGGACTGAAATTGTGTAGAAGTTATGTACATATATAGTTGGTTCTACTGAGAAATTCATCAATGGAGTAGAAGGAGTGGCCACCAATAATTCTTTTAGGCTTCTTTTAAACTTAATTTCATTAGTTGTTAAGCTTTTTATGGCTGCTGGCAAGTTATTGAAAATGTGTGTTCCTGAATAATGCACACCTTTTGTACAAGACTAAGTGACTTTAAATCCTTGTGAAGATTATTCTTACTTTTTAATAACAAATTTCATTAAAGAATAAATATATTGGGAAGCTGTAGTTAGTATCCCTAGTCCCCTAAACAGGCTTCTGCAGGATGTTCTTGAGTTCACACCACATATAACTCTTACTGTACGTTTTTGTGCTCTGTTTGGAATCACGCTGCATGTACTGGAGAAGGAATACCTCAAGACTACAAAGAGGTGACAAGTCATGGGATACGATGTGCAAATATACATATGGTGGTAGTTTCATGTACACGAGGTATAAAAGGGCACTTAATTGGCGGAGCTGTCATTTATATTCAGGTAATTCATATGGAAGATTTACGACCTGATTATGGTCGCACGACGGAAATTAACAGACGTTGAACTTGAACGGTTGTTGGAGTTAGAAGCATGGAACATTCCATTTCGGAAATCGTAAGGGAATTCCATATTCCAAGACCCACAGTGTCAAAAGTGTGCCGCGAATGCCAAATTCCAGGCATTACCTCTCACCATGGACAACGCAGAGGCGGACGGCCCTCACTCAAAGACCGAGAGCAGTGGCATTCGAGTAACTAACAGACAAGCAACACTGCGTGAAATAACCACCGAAATCAATCTAGGATGTACCACAAACGTATCCGTTAGGACAGTGGGGAGAAATTTGGCGTTCATGGGTATGGCAGCAGTCGACTGAGACGAGTGCCTTTGCTAACAGCACGACATCGACTGTAGCACGTCCCCTGGGCTCGTGGCCATATGAAATGGACACTGGTGCAGACACCACGAAACCATGGACCCAGGTTGTCAACAAGGCACTGTACAAGCTGGTGGTGGCTCCATAACAATGTGGGCTGTGTTTACACGGAATATACTGTGTCTCTCGTCCGACTGAACCGATCATTAACTGGAAATGGCAATGTTCGGCCATTTGGAGACTATTTGCAGCCATTCATGGATTTTGTGTTCTCAAACAACGAAGCAATTTTTATGCACGGCAATGCACCAAGTCACTGGATCATAATTGTTTGCGACTGGTTCTAAGAACATTCTGCTCAATTCGAGCCAATGATTTGGCCATCCGGGTTGCCTGACATGAATCCCATAGAACACTGATGGGACATAATGGAGAGGTCAGTTCGTGCACAAAATCCTGCACTGGAAATACCTATGCAATTACGGGCAGCTGTAAAGGCAGCGTAACTCAATATTTCTGCAGAGATTTCCAACGTCCTGTTTAATCAATGTTCATAGAGTTGCTGCACTTCACCGGGAAAAAGGAGGTTCGACACTGTGTTAGGAGGTATCCCATGAGTTTTTTCACTTCAATGTATGTTTGCACTGACTCAGTTCAGATCTGTGTGGACGTTTATTTCGTGAAACGTTTTACAGAACCTATCGAGCGAAAGACGGCAAGTCAGTATAATGTATAGCCCTCAAAACGAAACCTTAAATTTTATTGTGTTGGTCCGCCGTTTTTCAGTGTCGTAATTCTGTTTTACATGGATCGAACAAGCTTTTAACAGGTTAAAAGGGAAGGAATACATGTTGTTACTCTCTCTCCTGAAAATGCCAAAGACGTTTCCCAAAACTGAACACCCGACTAGTGCTGGCGGAATAGACCTTTGGTTGTATGCATCAACTCGATGATACTTGACGCAGTATATTTTACATTTCTGCTATAGGATCCTGATTTCACCTCTCTGTTGGGACATGACTGTGCGAGAATACAGCATTTCGATTCTGCCAAGGTCGATTTTATAAGGCTTGTAGCTTAGCAGAAACAGTGTTCAGATCTGTAGCTTCGAATAACGCGATAATTTCACACGTTCCTCGGACACACTGATTTTGGCTGTAGATATGACTTGGTGTGACGGAATACGAGGGGAGGTCGAAAAGTTTCTAGGCCGAGATAGTTATCATAATGTCTCGCACAAACAACGCCACCTTCTTTTATGGTGACCCTTCGTGAGTACGCAAGTTAAATTTCTCGGCCCCGTTTTCGTTAGTTTTGGTTTCTTCTGAAACAGTATATTTTTTATAGAACTGAGGCCAGGCCACCATTTTTGAAAATCCAAAGAATTTTCTGTTTCTATCAAATCAACACTAAACTATCCCTGCACTGTACATGTTAATATCATTTCGCATACTTCTTTTGCTGTGTGATATCGGTCACATTTCCTTAATTTTCTTTTGACAAGGCCGAAGACTCTGTCACAGGGCAGATAAGAGTGGCCCCTTATATGGGCAGACTGTACACAATCTTTTTGAATCTTTCACTGTCTACAAGAGAAAGTAGGAACCTAATCATTCTGTGATTTTTGTTTTGACCTGTACAGTTATCACTGTACAGGTATAATTCATCAAAATTTTCTGATATATTATCATTGATACACTTCAATATAAAGGAGCAAACTTCATTGCTGCCCTTTCCTGCAACCTCTTGGTGGTACAAGTAAAAGGGTATTGCTGTTGTGGATACAAAATAGATAAACTCACAGCTGCTTAAGGTAGTAGACATCCTGAACTGGAATTGTGGGCAAAGAAATGTTTGCCGTGTAGTCAAAACACAAAATCACAGCATTACCATGTTCTGCACAGTATTGTTTTGTTTCACGTAATGAAGTATAAAATTTGTTACCCTGCCTTTTGTGCATGAGTAACTGTCCAACAGCTGAGGGTTTTTGATTCACGTATTAAGCATCTCAAACTCACAGCAAGTGTCAATTTGGGGCCTTCCAAACCAGTAGTTAAAATGTTCGTTGAACACCTTATCGTAAAAACTACATTTTACATCACGACCATGATATTTTTCTAAAAACATGTTATACATTTTCTTTATGTTAAGCCTTGCTTCCAAATATTGTATTTCTTTCGACGAGTAGTGACTAGTTTTTAGGAGAAATGACTTAATGTGGTCTTTGATTTGGTCAGTATAATCTTGTTGTCTTACGGTTCTCCTGTTATCCTATCAAACCTCTAGGTGACTCACCTTTTAAAACTAGCTTTTCCAGTCTTCTAACATTTTATACCCTATGGTATACAAACACAGAAACGCTTTTTTGCAAACTTTAACTCGTTGTTCACCAGCCATAATATGAAATGTAAATGAGTTCACATTTTCAACACAATGCATAGGCTTAGTAAACTCCTTGTCTTTGTCATCTCTGGGGTTAGGTATCAACCTAGACCTTCTACTTTTCACTGGATGGGCTTCTATTAATGATTGACAAAATAAGTGTTGTTCAACTTTGCTTGCAAAGCTTCCGCCTCTGCTAAGAATGTCAACTTGGTCCTCCTCAGAAAACTTGTTGAAACATTTCATTCTGTACCTACAAAATGCAGAATACGTTAGTCCTATTTCTTTTAAAATCAGGTTAAAAATGTAACACTTGAAGATATAGGCTAAGTTAGGGCTCATGTAGAACAACAAAATGCAATAAATGGAAACATAACCTACAACACAAAATTACAGAACTGTCTAGATCTAAGGTATTTCAAAGTAAATAAATCAACTTACGAGCATGGTGTCCCGGTTTTTCGTGCTTGAGAAAAATTCCTTTTGTAATTAATATACTCATCACCACAGATTCTTGTTTTTTTTTACGATTTACTTTGTAATTCTTGATCTTGCGAACTCCTCTTTTACGTTTATTACATTCCACGACGTCATTATCACTCTCTGACATTATTTTAGGGCACACGAAGTCTTCTTAACAACTCTTAAAATTAATTTTACGTTAAAGATATCACTTGAAACTAACCAACAACCATAACAATCACAATGAAGAGAGAGGAATAGAACTGTAATCTATACAGACTAGTGAACAGAAACAACTAGTTCCCAGACCACTGCTGCCAACCATCCTTTATTTAAAAAAGGGCTGATGAGCCGTTTCATAAGTAGACACAGATTTGCAATGCCTGTATCCTGAAAAGTATTGGCGTGAGAAGAGATCTTTCATAAGTAAGCGATGCGTGGATGTTGGCACAATCAATTTTCATGATAAACTCGTATTTGAAAAAAAAAAATGACTTGAGCCCTTTCATAAATAACCGATTCATGTGTTTTTCGTAGTCTTCTTTTATTTTTTCCTCAATTCAATGGCTCCCTGATGTACAGGGTGCAGTGACTGATACATTTGAGGAGCATCAGAAACAGGAGATAGCAAACCAGCTTGCACGTATGCTCCATGATGCTGCCAATCAAGTATACTTGAGCAGAAGCAGAAATCAAGTCAGCACAGAAAAATGAAAAATGTATCTGGACTTTTAGTTAACACTATATCCATCGCCTTCACCACAAAGTCAGCATGCAAACAAACTGTCTGTTGCACCGCCTGATATATCAGAGCAGGACACGGAATTTCTTCCACACTTTAAGTTCCTTCTATGTCCAACGCCTGCACCACTTATCAAGCAGCAACAAGCTGTTACAGAGTACTGTTGTTTTAACACTACATATTAGCTAGTACCTGACATAGACTTCAAAGTTGTAGCGGAAATAAAGACTGTCCAGCGAGAGATAAAGGATAGCTCAGTGGTATGGAGTGGGATCAACTGTGCAGCAAGCTGAAATACATCGAGGGCTGCATGACAACTGAGAAAAACCCAGTCCATCAAGACATTAATATTTTCGGCATTAAAAGCATATCCATCGTTGACATGTCTGGGGTGTGATATGATGAAATTAACATCACAAGACCCGACGCAAAGTGTGTATTTATAGCATCCAAGTGTCACGAACCTGTGTGGTCTGTACGGTGCAGTACTGCTCACCACAGAAAGACTCAGTCTGCAGTGAAGGTATGCTAAACCACTATTCGATGACAGTGTCAATCAAGTATGTATTGGAACATGAAGCACGTGATGAAGAGGAGGAACTGGTTGTCGTTATAGATGTGTGTGCATCTTCTATACCTAAGCTGCCAGTATTACTCGTATAAACAGAAATTCCATACAAGCAGAGTTTACACATGGCAGAAGAAGGAAGAATCTACGACTCAGTCACTGCCAGGAAGGAAGATTTCCGATGAGGTGGTGAACAGATGTTTGAAATTCTATGAAAATAAGCATAAACTATAGGAAAAAAGAACTGTAAGAACTAGTAGCTGCAGTGATATTCCAGACAGCTGCTCCATCAGAACAACAATTTTTAATGTCAGCCATTTCCAACCTACATGGTTTGATTGCACATCTTTAGATGCTTTCATGCTATCACATTCTACATCAGGTGGAGTTTAACGCTTCAGCTGTTACAACTTTTTCTAGCTTGCTATTCACATGGGACATGCTAACCACTTACATGCAGCGTGCTATTTCTGGCATACATTCACCCCTATACTATTAAACCTGAAAAGTCTATGAGTTTTATTTTCTGGCATGGCTTCTCACAGTTACTTCCAACATATGAGAATTATCAAGTATCTTCCTGTCGCATTCCTACAGAAGTGGGAAGAGTTTGTGACACAGTCACTGCCAGGAATGTGGAATTCCGATGAGGTGCTGAATAGATGTGTGTGTGTGGTTCACTTGTTCAGCACATATACATCTTTGTGATCCGTTATATCTGCTTGTTCTCCTCTAAAGTGTCTAGCAAAATGTGTCAGGGCTGAAAACCATGTCTCCTATGTGGGGTCGACAGAGATGGCTCTAGGAACAACAGGTAAAAACTGCATGAAAGCATTTAAAGACCCACGATCAAGCCATATAAGATGAAAACGGCTGACATTAAAAATTGCTATTCACCATAGACTGAGTCTTTCTGTGCTGAATAATAGTTCACTGTAGAGACCACACAGGTTCATGACACTTGGACGCTATAAATATACACTTTGGGTGGGATTTTGAGATGCTAACTTCATCATATCACACCCCAGACATCTCAACGATGGATATACTTTTACTGTCAAAGATACTGATGTCTCGAGGGAATGAGTTTTCTCAGTCGTCAAGCAACCCTCGATGTATTTCAGTTTGCTGCATAGTTGATCCCACTAGATATCAATGAAGTACGCTTTCGTACCTCACTAGACAGTCTCTATTTCCCCTACAACTTCGAAGTCTATGTCAGCCGCTAAACCAACATTAGCAAGCTTCGATCCATTGGCACTCAACTAATAAGTAGTATTAAAACAACAGCATTCTGTAACACCTTGGCTGAGGCTCGACAAGTGGCACAGATGTTGTATACATGGGAAAGTCGAGGAATGGAAACAATTCAATGTCCTGGTCAGATATTTCTGGCGCTGCTTCAGGGAGCGTGTCTGCATGCAGACATAGTGGCACCAGTCATGGATATAGTGCAAACTCGAAGTCTGGGAATATTTCTCCATGCTCAGGCATCTCGAATTCAGACATTATCGAATATGTTGTGGACTGTAAATTTAGAACCATGCAGGTTCGTAGCTGCAGGATGATCTCATGGAAAATTCTGGTCCTCCTGCTCAGTGGTTTACTATGTTGCAATGTTAGATAGATTAACATTTCTTAGAAATTCATAGCAGAGCCTTTGTTCATGATGAGTAGTAAGCCTGGACGCTATACATGAGTAGTGGATAGAAATCTGCTGGAAATCTCAAATGTCCCAGGTGCAACGTAAAACACTTTTAAAAAACTATTTGAGGAATCACTTAAAAATACAGTCCCAGCTCGGTCATTAGATCACATTCTGTTCATAGGAAGGATGGATGGTGTTTAACATCCCGTCTGCATCGTAGCAAATTCCCATCACGCCAAATGTATTTCTACAGCGAAAACCGATATTAGTAAAAAAAGTCATATTGCCCTCAATAAAAGTCGCTGTGGCACAGCTGACTGAGAATCCTACAGCTAGCTGGGAACCTACTGCCATCTGAGTTCATCATGGCGCCTAGTGTTTGAATCTATTGCTAATATGGTACTATAGCAACTGAGTCAAAGCAACTCACACATGTACCAACTATTTTAGCACGTTAGCACATTTCCTTGTACAAATACCAGTACAATTCATCAGAAATCGGAAGTGTGATGTTAGTTTCATGTGTGTGTTGTATGTGGTGTTAAAGACTTTGATACTCTCTTGCTCCAATATATTGTCGACAGATAGTACGCCTGCATACAACACCTTGTGGAGAATATTTTATATCACTGCTATTTTTCTATTCCATTTGCATATGAGGCAATGGGAGAAGGGATGTGCACCATTGACAAGTAACTTTAAACATGCAATTGTTATGAATCTGTGGGACTTGCACTCTGAACTACGGATCTCTATGGAGACACTCTGTGGCAGACATATATTAATTGCTCTTTTTTGTATTGTCACATGAACTATATAGCATTTTTTCCTGTGTGGGACCAGTATTCCAAAACTTGGATTCTGATGTCATGGGACCTGTCCCAGTATATCATGTCCCATCTGGTATACCAGTATTCTACACAGTTTATTTTAAACTGTATCGCTCTGCTCCTCTGCACCCATGTTGAAGACTAATGTCATGTGTGTGTCTAACACATCTTTTATACACACAGTGCAACAGGGATAGGTGTTTTTTTAAATAACAACAACGAAGATGTATGGTAACGAATTCATTTATTCAATTCTGTTAGACACAGATGTGTATGAATGATAGATAAATTTCAGTTCTTTATGATACAATTTGGTTCTTCAAAAAAATTTCACAGCAAAATTCACTGGCTCATTTTCCACAGTAGTAACGTATTTCCTGAATAACTGTTTCCCGTATATATTCAATTCTGCTCGCATTTCCCTCAAACTGATGGGTGCATCAAAAAGTTCAGGTACATCATCTGGAAATGTAGTGTGGATGGATTTATCTACATCTTCATCTACATTTATACTCCGCAAGCCACCCAACGGTGGGTGGCAGAGGGCACTTTACGTGCCACTGTCATTACTTCCCTTTCCTGTTCCAGTCGCGTATGGTTCGAGGGGAAGAGCGACTGTCGGAAAGCCTCCGTGCGCGCTCTAATCTCTCTAATTTTACATTCGTGATCTCCTCAGGAGGTATAAGTAGGTGGAAGCAATATATTCGATACCTCATCCAGAAACGTACCCTCTCGAAACCTGGACAGCAAGCTACACCGCGATGCAGAGCGTCTCTCTTGCAGGGTCTGCCACTTGAGCATACTAAACATCTCCGTCACGCCATCACGCTTACCAAATAACCCCGTGACGAAACGCGCCGCTCTTCTTTGGATCTTCTCTATCTCCTCTGTCAACCCGACCTGGTACAGATCCCACACTGATGAGCAATACTCAAGTATAGGTCGAACGAGTGTTTTGTAAGCCACCTCCTTTGTTGATGGACTACATTTTCTAAGGACTCTCCCAATGAATCTCAACCTGGCACCCGCCTTACCAACAATTAATTTTATATGATCATTCCACTTCAAATTGTTCCGTACGCATACTCCCGGATATTTTACAGAAGTAACTGCTACCAGTGTTTGTTACGCTATCATATAATCATACAATAAAGGATCCTTCTTTCTATGTATTCGCAATACATTACATTTGTCTATGTTAAGGGTCAGTTGCCACTCCCTGCACCAAGTGCCTATCCGCTGCAGATCTTCCTGCATTTCGCTGCAATTTTCTAATGCTGCAACTTCTCTGTATACTACAGCATCATCCGCGAAAAGCCGCATGGAACTTCCGATACTATCTACTACGTCATTTATATATATTGTGAAAAGCAATGGTCCCATAACACTCTCCTGTGGCACGCCAGAGGTTGCTTTAACGTCTGTAGACGTCTCTCCATTGAGAACAACATGCTGTGTTCTGTTTTCTAAAAACTCTTCAATCCAGTTACACAGCTGGTCTGATATTCCGTAGGCTCTTACTTTGTTTATCAGGCGACAGTGCGGAACCGTATCGAACGCCATTCGGAAGGCAAGGAAAATGGCATCTACCTGGGAGCCTGTATCTAATATTTTCTGGGTCTCATGAACAAATAAAGCGAGTTGGGTCTCATACGATCGCTGTTTCCGGAATCCATGTTGATTCCTACGGTGTAGATTCTGAGTTTCCAGAAATGACATGATAAGCGAGTTAAAAACATGTTCTAAAATTCTACAACAGATCGATGTCAGAGATATAGGCCTATAGTTTTGCACATCTGCTCGACGACCCTTCTTGAAAACTGGGACTACCTGTGCTCTTTTCCAATCATTTGGAACCTTCCGATCCTCTAGAGACTTGCGGTACACGGCTGTTAGAAGGGGGGCAAGTTCTTTCGGGTACTCGGTGTAGAATCGAATTGGTATCCCGTCAGGTCCAGTTGACTTTCCTCTGTTGAGTTATTTCAGTTGATTTTCTATTCCTTGGACACTTATTTCGATGTTAGCCATTTTTTCGTTTGTGCGAGGATTTAGAGAAGGAACTGCAGTGCGGTCTTCCTCTGTGAAATAGCTTTGGAAAAAGGTGTTTAGTATTTCAGCTTTACGCGTGTCATCCTCTGTCTCAGTGCCATCATCATCCCAGAGTGTCTGGATATGATGTTTCGAGCCACTTACTGATTTAACGTAAGACCAGAACTTCCTAGGATTTTCTGTCAAGTCGGTACATAGAATTTTACTTTCGAATTCACTGAACGCTTCACGCATAGCCCTCCTTACGCTAACTTTGACATCGTTTTGCTTCTGTTTGTCTGAGAGGCTTCGGCAACGTTTAAACTTGCAGTGAAGCTTTCTTTGCTTTCGCAGTAGTTTCTTAACTTTGTTGTTGAACAACGGTGGGTTTTTTCCGTCCCTCACAGTTTTACTCGGCACGTACCTGTCTATAACGCAATTTACGATTGCCTTGAACTTTTTCCATAAACACTCAACATTGTCTGTGTCGGAACAGAAATTTTCGTTTTAAGCTGTTAGGTAGTGTGAAGTCTGCCTCCTATTACTCTTGCCAAACAGATAAACCTTCCTCCCTTTTTTTATATTCCTATTTACTTCCATATTCAGGGATGCTGCAATGGCCTTATGATCACTGATTCCCTGTTCTGCGCTTACAGAGTCGAAAAGTTCGGGTCTGTTTGTTATCAGTAGGTCCAAGATGTTATCTCCACGAGTCGGTTCTGTAGCAGTACTAGCCGACTTTTTCACTGGGTTGATAGATGAACTGAAGCGCTGTTCTAAATAATTCAAATGTATACTATGCACATGAAGACAGTTCACAAAGTCATTGTATATAGCTTGAATAAATAGAAGCCAACGGCCTAATCACTCTGAGCAGTATGACAGCACCATCCTTAGCCCAAATAAGTTCATAGTAGTAGAGTGTTGCAAATAAATGGATACGTCTCTAGATTTCATGCTGAGTGCTGCATCATTGTACATTGATGTGATCAATAGAGTCAGACCAGGATAGTAAATGTCTGGGGGGGAATGAGATGCGTTACTCTCGGTGGTCATTTGAGCGTAGATGTATGGCATTGGATGACGTACCTAATGCCATTCCGACTCAGTACACTGCACTTTTAACACCCTTCATCATATTCTCAATCTCCATAACGGCACACCAGTCACTGTCTGCTGGTTCTACGCCTATGTTCAAGCGCATTGACCCACTAGTAGCTAAATTACACGTGAAAGTGAACAGCAGTAGTGCGCTAGTGGTCTTTGCAAGCTAGTGCATACAGCTTTTACGTCTAAAAATACTTTTACTTTCATAAAAAATTTCGTACGATATATGTTCCACGTTTCTGTTGGCTAGGATGCGACTTGCGACTCTTAAATAGGTATAAATCTGTTTAAATCCCCAATGTTGTTGCTGCTTGACTCCTGTATATAGGGGACAGGGAATTATAACAGCACTGGGACAGTGGGTCGCTGTACTAACATTATTACCAATCCTTATGTCTCTCCCAGCAGCTATTCACTTGTAGATTGGCAGGAGGCTACTCCACTGTACTTCAGTGATAGTCTGCTGTAATATTATCGTGAGTTTGAGAGATAAAAGATAGGAACAAATTACATCACAATTAATAATGAAAATAGTTCACTACATCCATTGTTGCTCTAGGTACTAATAATGTTTACTGTGTTTAACGTAAGGCTGCTGATCTCCACCTTCCTATTTTTGCATTTGGGTGTACGAAGTTTTAACTTTTCAGTCAGTCAACCAAGCAGATGACTAATGTTTTGAAGGATGAAACAACATACTGATGATTAGTAAGTAAGTGTTTGAGATAATACTAAGAAGAAAACCCTTTCGTTTTGGCCCTCGCTAGGTCTCCTACAAATATTTTCCTACCACCCCACCTTCTGATCCCCACAATTACACATTAACGTCTGTCATACATCTCTGATTTTCGCATCAGTGATTTTTATTTTGAGTTTAAATGACTGACCTACTCAATTGTTATAGCTTGAGCAACAGATAACCAGCGGCACTACTTTCACTAATCACTTACATCTGATATAACTGTGGGTTGCAGATTATTCTCCCATCCTTCATGGGCATGTTCTGGCAGTGTATTAGTGGCAACCACAGAGACCCAGAGCTGGTCATAGTATTTTCGCCCGTTTAGTTTTTATGCTATGATCCATCTAGCCTCTATTGCCTTCTTTTCACATGGAAACAAGCCTACCTTCCATGCATACTGAGTGCTACATTACACCTAGTAGAGTAAATCATATTTGGGGTAATTGCCCCACATATTACATTAATCACTTAAAACCTAACAGTTAATGATAAATGGGGCATCTACTACAAAAAACCTAATTGAAAAAACCAGTTGAATTATGAATTTAACCAAATATAAAAATGATTGAAGATCATTTAATTATAAATTGTCAACTGAATTATTTCACACACAAAAAATATTTAAAAAATATAAACTCTAATAATATAAACAAAATTATTTTAACAAAATATGAACTCTAAAAATATAAACCTGATAAAAAATAGGAACTCATACATGAATCTAATAAATTTTTTATCTTATGAATCAGCTCCCAAAGTCAAGTATTCAAAATTCACAACCTGTATAACAAATATAACCTAGTTTTTCACTTAAAAAACTAATAAATGTTTTATCTTATAAATTACTGCCCCATATATAGTATTCAAATATACACAACTTATATAAACTGGTTTCATATTTTTTAAATATAATTTTTTTCATTTCTATTTTAGTCAACTACATTTTATATTATTTATTATTTTTAAATGGTATTAACTTTTCCTTATAAATGAGTGAGCATTTAAACAATTTCAGTGTGATTCAATGTTCTAATTATCATGAACTTTGTGACTATTGCAAAGGAAATAATTTGAGGTGATATTATAAATTAACAAAAGTTAATCTCATTAATTTTATAATTAAACTCACCATCAATCAGAGAAGAATCGAAACAAAAAACTGGAACCAATTATGTTATTCTAATATTGAAAACAGTAATGAAGTTTTTAAAAATGATGAAGCTACACAATGAAAAAAATATCCTTTTTATACTAATATGTATTTGTGAAACCAAAAAAATAGAAAAGCACCTAATGATTGTTTGGTTGATTAAGCATTTAAAAAAGATTATAAAACATAAATTTCGAAAATAATATAAACTAAGCTGATCGTAATCATTTCTTAAATGTGTCGAAACCAAAAATTGTGAAGGTAGTGAAATAAAACTTAAAAATATATAATAGCTTGAAAATAAATTTCTTATTTTATTGTGAGTGCAGCTGGTAGACCAATATTAAATTATGGACTTTTAGCATCAAACGCTAGATTATAGGATTACTAGGCATTAAACATATTTAAAATATTTATGGAAGCGAAAAAATATTTTTACATGTGTGTCTAATTTTCAAACACATGGCTCAGGATGGGCATTAAATAGAATGATTGGAATAACGTTTGTAATTAGTAGATATGTTCCATTAAGAGCTTCCTCTTGTACTGAATCACCAAAAAAATTAAAGAAAAATCTTGTATTGATATGAAAAGTAACAATCAAAAATGTTTTCTGTGGTTCATAGATTCAGCATAAAATCCAGTAGACAGACAGAAATCTAAAAGGTCTAGATACAACAAGTAATTATAAAAACTTTTATAGATCTAGAAGAAAAAAGACCTAACATTTCGTTTTGTGTTTCTATTGATGATATTCAAAAAATCGAGTCTATAATTACTATATTTAATAATGTTTATTCCTTTGATGAAAAATGTCAAGTACATCCATTAAAAGTAACGAAATCTAAAAATAAAGACATTAGACAATTATTAAATTACTAAATAACTCACATTACTGATGGGTAAAAGGTATATCTATTCCTGTTTGAACTCAGATATAAAATTTTTTGATACATGTATAACTTTTTCTATTGTAAAGTCAGCGATTATTACAAATTTTGAAACTGTTTTATAATAATACAATTGCAACCACATAAAAATGTTTATTTATTTGTTGGTGACCACTTTTGATGACTGTTCTGGTCATCAGACCGCTTGCTCCTTATCAACTTCCGTAACGATTATCTAAAAAGTTTTTATGTTTTTGAAAAAAATTATACCATCAAGAATACATCTTAATTAGTAGAACAAATATACAATCTTACTATTCCAGGTGGTGCTAGGTTTGCACTGCTTGACATAATTAATCTTTATAATAATATATGAGTTGTCGAAGCTATTGGTATCTTAAAAGCTAATCTAAAAAACAAAACACAAACTATCCCTTGATACAAAAACACGAAATGTAAACATTCCATACAATATTACACATACAATAATTTGCTCCCTCCGTGACCATAATGCATACAGAACGTTATGTGTCCGCTTTGTTCTTCTGCCGAGACTTTCTTCCTCCGCTTGCTTTACCTAGCGTCTGCAATCGGGTCACTTCCTTGTAATTGAGGTAATCCATCCACCATTCCTTTAAAAGGCTTTACCCTACTCACATGGATAATGGATGGTTTTGTTGGGAGCTGCACTTTAACATTCATAGGCGAATTCATCTCCACGACCTGGTATCATCCATGGTACTTCGTCAAGAATTTTTTCGTCTTTCCCTTAGGTGTATATGGATTCGTGATTAATACCCATTGACTTACCCTGTACTGTGGTAAAGGTTCCAACCGCTTATTCGGTTCTTCCTGCCTATCTAACGCTTTCGTATTTGCCTTCTGTACCCTCTTCCAGACTTACTGTCTTGTTCGTGCAAATTCCCTCACTGTGTCCCCATTAGCTCCCGATTTCGGACATAGAACGTCAAATGACGATGGCATCTTTCTTCCATAGACAACTTCGAACGGTGACATTCATACCTCCGAATGTGTTTTAGTGTAATAACTCGATTCCACCTATGGAAGATAAACGTCCCAGTAATCATGGTTTCCATTCACATGATAAATTAGCGTTTTCGAAATTGTCCTATGTACTCGCTCAGTTCTCCCATTCGCCTGCGGATGAAATGGACTGGTCTGTAATTTTGTAATTCTCAATAAACGACACAACTGTGGTATTAATTCGGACATGAAGTTCGTTCCCTGATCCGTAATTAAGGTATCAGGCATCCGCAACTTTAATAACCAGTTATTGACTAAAGCTTGTGCTACCATACTTGCCTGGTATTGCGACCATGGCTAGAAACCGCGAAAAGTGATCAATTGTAGTTAAAATGTATCGATTCTCTGCCTGTGTTTTGTTGTATGGCCTGCAAATATCTATCCCGATAAAGGCGACTGGTTTCAAAGCCTCTGGTAACCATTGCAATGGAATTCTTGCACGCGTCACGTCCGCTCGCTGTGCACACAGCACACAATTTGCTACGTATTGTTCCACATCCCTTCTCCAAGTGCGCCACCAAAATCGTTCTGCTACTCGTCTTCCCACTGCTCGACAAACACCATGCCCCAAGAGCACATGATCATGGGCCTGCTTTAAGACTTCCTCTCTCAAACTCTTTGGTACCACTACGTGTGATCCGCAACTGATAACTCTACACAACAAACGTCCCTCCACAATGAAATCTCAACGCTGCATGATCGTCACGACCTTAAACTTCCTACCATAAAGGTAACAACGAAAATACATTACTCTATATATTACAGCCACCATCTCCTTTTCCATTGATCAATAATTCTGCTCTGTCCTATTTAACTGTCTGGAAGCGTAAGCCACAGGATGCTCTTGTCCATTCATCATTTGCCCCAAAACACACCCTACTGCGCCATTTGATGCGTCTCAAGATAAGAGGAAGTCTTCTTCAAAATTCCGAAACACCAGCACTGGACCAGAAAGCAATCTCATCTTCAATTCATCGAAAACTTCATGATATTCCTCCGTCCATTGAAATTTAACCTCTTTCTTTAAACGCTTTGTTAACGGCTCAGCTATTTTAGTAAAATCTTTTACAAATTTATGATAATATGAACATAACCCAATATACGATTATAACTGCTTTGTTATACATGGTGTGGGAAAATTTTGAACTGCCTCTGTTAACTGAGGATCGGTTGGAACCTCTTGTTCACTGGTTACATGACCTAAATATTTTACCTGCGCCTGCACAAAATTACATTTTTCTAAACTTAATGTTAACTGTGGCGACCACAATCTTCTAAAGACTTCTCTTAAACACGATACATGTTATGGTATATCCTTTGAGAATACTATAGTGCCATCTAGGTAAACGATACGTGTCTTTGGTTTCAATCCCCTTAAAATCCCATCTAATAATCGCTGAGAAGTTGCTGGTGCATTCTTCAACCCGAACGGTATACGTATACACTGATAGTGCCCCTCAGGAACAGTAAAAGCTGTGTTTGCCCTATCCTCTGGCGCTACTTCCAACTGGTATCCATTCCGTAAATCCATCGTCATAAAATACTTACATTGTCCCACACTGACCAATGTGTCTGTGATATTCAGAATCGGACATGTGTCCGAAATGGTTTTCGCATTCAGAAACCTATAATCACAACAAAACCTATATTTCCTTGTACCATCCACCAACTTCTTAGGTACTAGAACCACATTTCTTGAATATGGACTATCGCTATGCTCTATGATTCCATCCTGTAGATGTTGTTCTATAAACTCCTCTAATAGCGGTTGCATATTATGTGCTATCCTATATGGTAGCAATAGGACTATCTTTGTTCTGGTGCATTTAGTTAGTGTGGGTTGCCTACATCAGGGGCAGGTATGCACTCAGGGGCAAACTGCTAAATGCTTGAAACTTCCTGGTGCACACTCCGCTGCAGAGTGAAAATCTCATTCTGCTAAGTGCTTTTCCATGTCAGCCCATTGTTCTCCTTTGATTGGCAGGTACTTAACCTGTTGTTCTCCTAAGTGATTTTCCATGTCGCTGCACTGAACTTATTGCCCCCACCCCCTCCCCCTACCCCAGCCTCTTCCCCCATCGCTGCTACAGGTACACTTTCAGCTCTGAATTAACCTGTTGTTCTGTTAAGTGTTTTTCCATGTCACCCCCATTTCCTTTTGACTGACAGGCACTTAACCTATTGCCCCCTCCCCCACCACCCCTTCACTGCTACAGGTACACTTCAGGTCTGAGTTTGTCTATTGTTCTGTTAAGTTCTTTTCCATGTCACCCCCATTTCCTTTTGATTGACATTCACTCTTATCAATTTGATTGACTATGTAATTAAAATTATCAATTAATTAACCTCTCTGGTGGGAAAGTACCACAGCCTCCTGATGGATAAGATCAAGTTCCATCAGGACAATGCAACCTCTACGAACCTAAGAAAAAAATGGAGCGAAGATAGGTCACATTGACTACTTAATTAAATTGATCAATTAATTAACATGTATGTTGGGGAAGTGCAATGCACCCCATGCCACGCCCCCCCCTCCCTCCCAGGTGGGAAATTCACATTTTGTTAGATTTTCGTGAGCGCAACACCACCTGGACTTGGACTGAAATAGTTAAAGTCTCCACCACGATCCTCAACCGACCGCCACATCCTCTTATGAACCCATGTTGGCAGGCTACTCTGCATTAATGTGTACTAACGTGCGCAGTGCTTGATGCACCTCCACTAACCTCAGTCATTCGACCACCACCTATTCGTAGGAATTGGCGGGAAAAAGACTCAGTTGATCGATCATTTGGAGGGAATTCGATTGCTCTGTGTGGAATATTGTTTAAACAATTTAGACAATATATGGAATATATGGAAATCGTATGTTGTTTACTTATAAAAAAATCAGTTTGTGGTGGTTGAATTTCTCTTGCTCATCGTTCTTGGCTGTTTGGAACCATGTAGGTCTTACAAGAAGCAGTTACATGGGGCAAACATGTTGCATAACCTAATGTTAGGCACTGTACTGTGGGTGTCTTAACCTAATTTTTGGGCCCTTGTCGGTACTTAACCTATTGTTCCGTTAACTGGTTTTCCATGTCACTCCCCTTTTCTTAAACTATTATACCGCCTTTGATACCAAACTAAGTAATCAGTTATGTCCTCTCACAATTTTCTGCTACATGTTTAGAATTTCACATGCTTACCAACGCCATTTCTGACGCATTCTCCTTTGTCACCCACCCCCTTAAATTATTGTACTGCATTTTACATAAAAATTATGCATATTAACGTAGTGTTCTGCACATAACCTGCTGTTCTGATCATGTCACCCATTCACGCTCTCCCTCCCATTAACTACTGTACCGCTAACACCACATTGATATAAAAAATTTATTCAAATTAATTACATCGGTATTCTTCACATGTATGGGGTAGTTTTTCTTAATTCGCAGCATCCTGTTGGATGGTGAAATCGATGGAATATAGTTTAAACAAAATATTCCTAATAAAAAACACATCCCGCCACTCGACGCCCGACGCCGACGCCGCCCCCGCCAGAGTCTCCTCTGCGAGCCACTGCTGGAGGCAAGCCTGCACCAGCCATCGCTCTCACACAGCTGCAGGTGAAAGTTGGGTCTATTTTCGTGTATATAGTTAGAATTCTTCCAGTGTTATACCGACGTCACAGAACTCCAAGCTACACTCTCACGCTGGTCCCATATGCGATGATGCATAGCTGTGGTATGGTCCAGCACCAAGAGAGATCTTCCAGTGCTTCCCAAAATAGCACAGGGTGCATTGTTCCTAGCGATCCTTTCGCCATTGTTTTCTGCAGACGAGACTTTCAGTGGTACAATTATTTTGCACAGATCGCTAAATTGTGCTGACAGTTAAACACCGCAAAAGTTATCTACAGATCATCAAATACATACAAGGCTCACAAGAATATTGAAAGCCAGGAACTACAATTAAACATTATGATTGCTGCTACAGTCTGACACCTATCGACTTACAGGTAATGTCACCTCTTGATGGCTGTGGTTCTGAAACGAATATCAGTATCTATAGCAAATTCTCAGAAATTGCATAGTGTCCCAGAAATACTTAACGTGCGCTTTTGTAGGAGTTTTCGTGATGTCTCGGCTTCTATGCAAGGAAATTCTTGCCCTAACAGAACCTGTTCAAGAAAATAGCGCAGAATAACGTGGCAGCCCGTCCATCACGTGTTACCCTTCCTGCTTTCAACATACGCACACGTTCTCACTGCTGAAAGCCTGTGCACACTCGCGAAAACACCGTTAATCATTAAGCATTCTTGTTGTTTGGAAAGAGAGCACTCTCTAAACACAGACGGGGAAATCAGAAAAATTACGGAAACAGAATTCGCAGCACTGTCCTACAGAAGAGAAAAAAATGGCCGCATTTTTCGGTATCCTACAGCTACAGGTCTGGAGATGTCCTAATGCCACAGTGGCGGATGAGTGACGGCTTCCCCGCCAGAGATGGATGGTCTACTTCAACTTGTCTTTGAACACTTGCTTTCTCAGAACTTTCCATACATACCTTGTCTCCATCTTGTTTGAATCAGTTTGTAGATGCTCCTACGTCCCAGCACAAAGGCTGTCTTGTGAATGAATCTAGCATTATGATCGGCTCTTATCGAATTTACCCGCCGAATTACTGATGCCAGCGTTGTGGCAGCACCGTCAGCCTTTTTTCCTTCTGCAGACGAGACTTTCAGCGGTTATTTTACACAGACCACCATATTACATCGACAGTTAAACCCTGCAACGTGCCCTGCATGTCGTCAAATACAGAAAAACTCTTACTCAGTTACAATGCTCGCCCACTGGGGACAAGAGCTTGAATATTAGAACATGAAACTGACAGGCGACCCATCAATATATCACCACTTACCCTGTCGATGTAGTAAACATACAATTCGTATCCTATGCCATACAAAATCACCACTTTTACATCAGAAAGCCCTCGGTGAATCGAAGTCGCTCTCAGAACTGATGCTGGCCGGTTTGGCCGAGCAGTTCGTGGCACTACTGTCTGGAACTGCACGACCACTTTGGTTGCAGGTTCGAATCCTGCCTCGGGCATGGGTGTGTGTGTGTGTTTGTGTGTGTGTGTGTGTGTGTGTCTGTGTGTGTGTGTGTGTGTGTGTGTGTGTGTGTGATGTCCTTAGGTTGGTTAGGTTTAAATAGTTCTAAGTTCTAGTGGACTGATGACCTCAGAAGTTAAGTCCCATAGTGCTCAGAGCCATTTTTTTTTCAGAACTGATGTGCGAAGAGTGATGTGTTTCCCCCTCGGTACAAACGCGCTACTATTTCTGGTCCAGACCTGCCTGCTTGCTTGCATTTCTACACCCATCTCCAGACTCTGGGATTACACGAACACAAGTATTTCCTCATTGTCTGGCATAATATTATACCATTTTCAATGTACTTCTAGACATCAAGCACACAGGAGTAGCCAATCAATCACTTGGGCAACATAATTCCGAAAATACAGACTGGAAATTGTTTCTCTACAAACCCGAAACTTTAGCGCTTATCCCGTCTGTGGGGACCTTTACATGAGAACTCGAAACAAATAGGGGAAACGGATATTTCCACTCTCGAATATCGATGTTTGTGATGTAACAGATTCCTAATCATCCCTATAGTTTACAAAGTTAAATAACATGTTTCTCATGTCTAGAGAACTGGCAAACCTGTCTTCCACATGCTAGATGCTCTCACAACAATCAATGTTTTCTCAACTAAATAAGGACGCAAAATGTGAAGAAGCAGTCAACCGAACAATTTACATGGGAGGGGATAATGGCCCAGTGTAAACACATGTCCATATTGAATCTCGTCAAATTTCCACGCGATCACGAAAGGTATCCAACACATACTAAGTATTTGTGCGCTATTCTGTCGTCTAGAGGACAATCCGGTTAAGACATCTACATTCCCACACTCCAACAGGTCTCTCATTCCGAGGTCTTCTACCGTTAACGGGAAACGTGAATCATCCCTCGCACAGGTCACCAGACCTGCACACCAAGCACACACATGTAGAATCATCACCCTAGGAAACTGGTCACATATATATTTTATCCATGTACATACAACTAAATGTTACGATTGAAGTCTCAGTTGAACGGCATTTGACAGTGAGCGAAGTATCGGAAATACACCCTGTTGACGGCTGTGGCTCTGGAAATAGAAATATCTGTACCATTTCTTATGACTTGACATACGCTTCCCTTTGCTATCACAGTACTCGATGTCAAATCCATACCTTCCTTATGACTGCACATAGTCATTCCCTTTTGCACATGTCGGAATACAAACACATACATTATAAGCAAATGCTCAAGGTGAACCCATCGCGCATCCCCTACTACTGCTAAGTATAATACTTGACGAATAAATGATTCCACACTATGCAAAATAATACTGACCGAAAATCAACAATGGGTAGTCATGTCTCATAAGGTTTTCTTGCAAGTGCAACCATTGTGTCTTAGAAAGAGAGACGTAATCGGCCAGATTGCAGCAACTACTGTATGTTACTGTCACAAGCGGTCTTGGTTCTACAGGTGCACACAAGTATCCATGTTAAAAGCTATACTGGCTTTATAAATTGAGGCACATAATTACCTCTGAATGAAGTGGTTTTTTCTGGACAAATACCGAGACAGTGATTGTAGGAATGTGTATTATCAGACCAACGCGTAGCCCATGATGCAACCTCATGATAAAATTACCGCATTTTGAAAGTGATTCGGCTAAGGAATGTGGTATGTAAGCGGTATTTGTGACTCCCTCACACCACCCCAGCTAGATAATTTTATAGTATTCTAATGAATTCTGTCTCGATGCAATGTCAGAGGGTCAGTGATATATCCACTGGGCTATAGGCAGTGGTTGATTGAGTAGGATCAGATAGAGTAGTAGATGGTGTGATGATTGAGGTCGTAAGAAATGTACACAAGCTTTTCAGATCTCTAATGCCATGCTACCTGCTACAAATGCTGTCTAGGATTTGGAGTCAAGTCTTTCCATTCAAGCACATACCTGCAATGGGTCTTTTAATGACTACAACCACTACTCAATCATATTTCCGGCACTCCCATACCTCCAAACGATCCACCTTTCTCGGATCCATCTGCTACAGTAAAACTACCGTGTCGTTTTAGGTAGCACTTATGCATCCTGAAAATGCCTCCTCAGACTCTACGCTACCATCCCTACACCTTTGCGCACGTGATCATTCAAGTGAAAGTCCGAACTGAGTAGGGGTCAGAGGAAACTTTATCTACCACCTCCCGCATTCCGTGCAGAAACAGGCGAATCTAAGTTACTGTGACATAAACGTGTTTTGACCATTCGATGGAAAGGAAGCCTGCTCCTGCAACATGAAGTAGTATAAAAGACAGTACGGGAACTGAGGGAGGAGGTGGATTTTGCTACTGCATTGTGGTGTTTCCTCAAACTGCATACAAATACTGCAAATTCATGTCCACACACATCTACCCCCCCCCCCCCCCCCACCCCCCGCCCCTAACACGCTATCTTTGTTATTCTGTACCATCCATCAGAGAGAAATTACGACCTATAAAAGCTCAACTAATTTCATCTGATAGATAACTAGATAAAATTTTACCACATCTCTCTCCTCCCATATATCGAAAACAAATTACGTATGCATGCAGGCATCGAGCACATGTGACGATCGTATTAAGTACACAGGTTTTGATCAACTGAACAGGCCAGTTTAAAGTGCCATGTTTATTATTAGCAATATTAGCGACAGGCACAGATGGTACCATGGAAATGGGTGGATGGACAGCACACGAGGGGGGCCCGGAAACTGGATCGTGAGTGACGACTACTGGATGGAAACGACCCACTTCGGAAACAGGGCGAGAGACTGGTGTGCCAGACACAGGCGGTGCTGTGGGGCAGCAGGCGGTTGAGCGACCGGAAATGGGGACCCCTGAAAGTGGGGGGGGGGGGGCGAGGGGGTTGAGAACGCCACCTGCGTGGAAACTATCTGATGCATAACATGCCTGCAGAGCATGTGGGGGGCCACTGAGGCGAGGTAAGGGGTCCATGTTATGCGAAACACTGAACTGTGCATGTAAATTAGACACAACTGAACACCACGTGCGGGGAACGGATCCGGCACGGTTTGTAGTAATTTCGGCGTTGCACATGTCCTGACAGTAACTGATGTAGCATACCAGTGGGTGGCTAAACACGTGTTTGAATGGAGATCACTTTGTCCTTGAAACACTCGATTAGAAGAGACACAATTCGAAATATTGTTTAGTTCACATTTCACTGTCAGATGGGCATAATTCGGTGACGCGAAGCCTGAGCTCATTGTTCGCTCTAACGGCGTAGTTATCGACCATTGAAAATTAATGAGGTTAGCACACGGCGTTGGTTGAGAACACGAATCACTGTGCGTAAATGATGAATACGCCGTTGGCGAAGAAACGACGAAACTCTGTGAGCGGAGTTGTGCTTCCACATCTTTGAACAAGGCATTGTTTGGCGTGGTGATTGCATAGTGCATATAACCTGTTGCATAAACACCAGCGCGGAAGACGCGAAACACGATCAAACTGCGGGGTCACCGCTATGGGAACGGGATCGGTAATCGGGATATAGAAAACTTAATTTCCATATACGTCGTAACTCGTACATATTTACACTTGACCCTGTGTCCGTACAGAATGAAGCATAACAAAGAACTGACTAAAGTAAAGATGGAGGCTCGACAGAGCACTTAAGAGTTCACAGATATGAAGTTTTGTGGTCGATACGAACTATCGACGCCACAAATGCTTTCATTTCCACAATACTCACATGGTTAGTGTAAGTAGCATAAGTTTTATACTATTCTGAATATTCTGTTTTTTTTCTGATTAGTATGAGTGCAAATATGTGCCATAATTTCATCTGATATCAGCAACTGCCATGATTCAATTGGTGACATGTTCCATTTTTCACGATCTGTACCGATGAGACCAGCCAGGGGAGTGATGATGTTGTGGCTTCTGACTCTGGATCTAGCTGGTGGATGGGTAGACCACTTGACTCGATCTTTACCTCGAAAATGTGCACTATCTCTCTCTACTGAATCATCAGACGATGAATTACTTGAATCGGAAGAAATTTCTTCTTGTGTATTTTCATCGTCACTTACGTCATCGTCACTTATGTTCTCTACATCACAAGGTTGAAAATCACTTAAAGATTCTGTCTGAATAATTTTCGTCTAATAATAGCTCACAGATTTCTATTTCAATGAGACCCAGCTGCATTGTGACAATAAAGTGCCTGAAACACAACTCAGTATACACTAAAACAATTTCTGTATCTGGAATTGCGGGTCAAATTGGACCCAGGGAATGGCACTTACCTCCACTTCCAGTAAATTTCAAGCAGCGAGCGTCCGGTCTCTGGTGCACCTCACAATGTACTGAGATTACAAAGGTGCGCGAAATTGAAACTCCGCGCGTTTCCATTATTAGAAGGTTATTTTGTTGTCGGCGGGTCAAAAATGACCCACGATTCCCGTTAAGGGTTAAACTGGACCGATAACTTGCGGAAAGTTGCTGAAATGGTGGCAGTTGTAAGAGGCATAGGGACTATCTAAAATTTTACTGTAGCTGATAGGTTCGAAAAAGGTGGCAGAAATATGATTCGCTAGTGGTTATATACATTAAAGTACTTCTCCTTAGGATCCAACGCAGGTATGTGGTTGAATGGAAAGACTTTATTCCAAATCATAGACATCATTTCTACCGGAAAGCATAGCACGAGAGGTCTGGAAAGCTAGTGTACATTTCTTACGGCCCCATTCAGCACACCATCTACTGTTTGTGATCGTTCTCAGTCAACCATCGCCTATAACCCAGTCGATGTATCACCGAAACTCTGACGTGGCATCGAGGCAGAATGCGTTACAAATACTGGAGAAATATCTAGCGGCGGCGTGAGCGAGTTGCAAATACTGGTTTCATACCACGTTCCTTAGCTGAATCACTTTCTAAATTCGGTAATTTTATTAAGATGTTGCACCGTCGGCGACGTGTAGCCGCGCTGTTGGTGTAATGCCATACCTCGATTTATGAAGTCAGTATAGCTTTTAACATGGATACTTGTATGCACCTGTAGAACCAAGATCGCTTGTGACAGTAACATACAGTAGTTGTTGCGATCGTGTTTTTTAACATCTGGCGGTTTGTAAGACGTTTACGACTCTCTTTCTAAGACACAGTGGTACCACTGGCAAGAAAACTTATGAGATATGTCCACCCATCGCTGATTTTCGGTCAGTATTATTTCGTATCGCCAGCAATCAGTTATTGGCGAAGTGTTATACTTAGTAGCAGTCGTAAGGAGGGTATGGATTTGACGTGGAATACTGTGATAGCAAAGGGAAGAGTATGTCAAGTCATAAGAATGGTACAGACATTTCTATTTTCAGAGCCACAGCCGTCAGTAGGGTGTATTTCTGATACTTCGCTCATTGTCGAATGTCATCCAACTGAGACCGCAATCGTAGCAAGCATTTAATTGTAAGTATAGCGATCAAATATATATGTGGCCGATTTCGTAGGACGATTCTGTCTGTGCGTGGTTGGCGCGGCGGCGGCGGTGGTCTGTGGCGGGAATGATCGACGCTTCCCGCTAACAGCAGGAGCCGTCCGAATGGAGAGGCCTGTTGGGATGTAGGAATGTAGTTGACTCAACCATGTCGTCCTCTAGACGGCCGAATAGCAGATTAATACTTAGTATGTGTTGGACAGCTTCCGTGATCGCGAGGAAATTTGAGAAGATTCAATATGGACATGTGTTTGCGCTGGACAATTATTCTCTCCCATTTAATTGTCTGATGGACTGCTGCTTCACATTTCCCGTCTTTACTTGGTTGAGAGAAGGTCGATTGTGGTGTGTGTTGAGTGCATCTAGCAGGTGAAATACGGGTAGAGGACACGTTTGCTGGTTCTCTAGACATGAGAAACACCTTAGTTGACTTTTTACATTATAAGGATGATTTGGAATCTGTCCTATCACCGACATCGGTATTCGCGAGGGGAAATATCAGTTACCTCTATTTTTTTTTTTTCGAGTTTTCACGTAAAGGTCTTCGCAGACGGGATAAGTTTCTAGTTACTCAATAGCTCACAATGATTTCTTAGCATGGGAAAATTGTGTGATCTGGGTGGTGGAAACTATGCATGAAATGCACTGACACAAACCCCGACTTCTTTATCAAAAGACGCCACTGTGTGTGGGCTGGATTTACAAGTATCGAAAAATACCAAAAGGTTTCGTGGAAGTGGTGAAATTGATAAACCGAAAAGACTCTAGGGCTTTTTTAAAATTGCAATTACATCCTTTATTCATCGACAAATACGTAATAGAGGGACGCTTTTCGGCAGTACGAAAACGACACCCAGCTGGTGCAAGTGTGGACGAATCAGAATTTGTTTTATACACCTATAAATGATAATCAGAAATGTTATGCTGCTGCTCACAGGTAACGTGGCTTATATTCCGACATACGTTTGTGGGAAGTAATCAAACTACTATTCACGTAAAAGCAAAAAAAAAAAAAAAAAAAAAAGTGTGTCTAGTCATAATGGAAGGATAGATTGGACATGGTGAATTGGGATTTCAATGCACTGAGGAGTATATCCGAACGTAAGTAGTTATAGATTCATTTCATAAACAGCTGCACAATATAGCAATGCAACTGTTCAACTGGACCTGCTATAATGTACAAACAGGACAGGCAATAAGGCTGTAACAATACGTCCCCTCATCGCCACCCCTGAGCGTACCCTCGCGTTATCCTTGCTGTTCTATCGATAGTTATGTTGAATTCAGTACACCAACCCGCATCGGTGATGTCTTTCCTAGCATTACGTCCGTGGGTGCGGTATCCATTATCACATAGTGCCGGACACCTGTACTTCATGACACTTGTTTGAGAGAATCTTCGCAGAGTGCAGCATCTTCCAGAAGGGCTGATTCGGAGACTTTGTCAGATAATTTCCTGGGACCGAGGAGTATCGAGACATATAGCCGGTGTGAGTGAAGGAACACCATAATTTTTTTCGCGTGCTGTACACATGTAAGAGATAACTGCAATGTTTGTGTAAAATGTGTATATATTGTGTGTAATGTTACTGTTGCTTATGTTGTGGCATGACTAGAGAAAATGAGTGTGTGTCCTATCGTGAGGGACATGAAGATTCAGGGCATCAATAACCGCGAGGGTATGAGAGATTTTTATGTGGAAAATTGTGTGCACTATAGATACTGAGATTCGTTCCAGAACCATAACCGTAAAAAGGAGACATTACCTGTTCATTGATCGGTGTCAGACTGCAGCAGTGCCGGCTGGAGTGGCCGAGCGGTTCTTGGCGCGTCAGTCTGAAACCGCGCGACTGCTACTGTAGCAGGTTCGAATCCTGCCTCGGGCATGGATGTGTGTGATGCCCTTAGGTTAGTTAGGTTTAAGTAGTTCTAAGTTCTAGGGGACTGATGACCTCAGAAGTTAAGTCCCATAGTGCTCAGCGCCATTTGAACCATTTGAACTGCAGCAGCAATCGTAATATTTAATTGTAGTTACACTGGTAAATATGTTCCTGGTTCCCAATATTCTTGTGAATCTTGTATGTACTTGATGATTCATAGACAACTTCGCGGGGTTTATCTACAGAAAGTTGAGAGTGTAAAGTAAATCTAAATTTCATGTGACTAGGGTCCCCTATTGGGTAGACCGTAAGCTGGGTGCAAGTCTTACGATTTGACGCCACTTGAGCGACTTTCGCACCGATGGGGATGAAATGATGATGATTAGGACAACACTACACCCAGTCCCTGTACGGAGAAAATCTCCCTCCCAGCCGGGAATCGAACCTGGGCCCTTAGGACTGACATTCCATCGTGCTGACCACTCAGCTACTGGGGGCGAACTGAGTGTAAGGTGATGTATTATTTGTTCATTTGTTCAAAGACAAGTTAAGGCAGACCATCCATCTCTGGCGTGATGCTGTCCATCATTCAACATTGTGGTATTAGGACATCTCCAGACCTGTAGCTGTAGGACACCGAAAATTCCAGCCATACTACGCTAGGAAAAATGAACCCTGAGCTATTCTAGGAAGCATTGGAACAGATTTCTATAGCGCTGGACCTTCAGCTCTGCGTCGTCGCTCCAACAATGGTGCCTAGGTGAACACGTATTTCGACAGGAATTTCTCAGGTGTCAAGTATGAAATGGATGCCAACGCCTCATGCTTGCGGGAACCAAATGGACACCTATACATGGCTCGGTAGCTGATGGTTGCATCATCACTTTTCGGGGCCGCAGGTGCACCCCGGCTCCTGGGGCCGTGCGTGGAGTCGTCGGCGTCGGCGTCAGGTGTTGAGTGATGGGACGTGTTTTTTATTAGTGATCTTTTGTTTAAACTATATTCCATCGATTTCACTGACCAATAGGATGCTGCAAATTTAAAAAAAAAAACTACTCACTACATGTGAAGAATATCGATTTAATTAATTCGCAATAATTTTTTATATCAACGTGGTGTTAGTGGTACATTAGTTAAGGGGAGGGTGTGCAGGAGTGGGTGGCATGGAGCCAAACAGCATGTTAAGTGCAGAACACAAGGTTAATTTGTATAATTTTTATGTAAAACGCGGTACAATAGTTTAAGGGGGTGGGTGACAAAGAAGAATGTGGCAGAAATGGCTTTCAACGGCATGTGAAATTTGAATAGTGTACCAGAAAATGGTGGGAGGACATAACTAATTACTTAATTTGGTATCAAAGACGGTGCAATAGTTTAAGGAAATGGGGGTGACATGGAAAACCACCTAACAGAATAATAGGTTAAATGCCTACAAAGGGCCAAACATTAGGTTAAGACACCCAGAGTACAGTGCCGAACATTAGGTTATGCAACATGTTTGCACCATGTAATTACTTCTTACAATACCAAACAGCAGAGAATGATGAGCAAGAGAAATCCACCCACAACAAACTGAATTTTCTATAAACAAATAATATACCCTTGGGTTACCTGTTATGAGATCCTTCCTCTCCACCAAAGAGCTACCAATTTCCATATAGTAGGGCAACAAGCACACTAGCGCATTTTGTTATTGCGGGATGCCTACAACAGAGGTATAAATGCACTAAGGGTCAAACCCATTGTTCCCTTTTGATTGACAGGCAATGACCCCCTTGGGATAGTCCCTTCATTTGATTGGCAGGTCGTTAACTTATTATTACCCACTGCTCTAGGGACTGATGACCTTGCTGTTTGGTCCCTTAAACCTCAACCAACCAACCAACCCACTGCTCTTCCTCCTCCTCTCTACTCCTCAGGAAACCTCCAACCCACGGCCTCCTCCTCACTGATACAGGTACACTTTCAGGTCAGAGTTATTCAAATAGTCCCCTCTCACTCTTATCAGTTTGATTCACTACTTCATTAAATTGATCAAATAATTAACCCCTCCCCTCTTATGAACCCCCATTCCTCTCCCCCCCTTCTCCTCCTCCCTTTCCCTACCTGGAAACTGGCGGCTCTGTGGTAGAGAGGAAGGATCTGATGACAAGAAATTCAAGGGTACATTGTTTATTTATAAAAAATTCAGTCTGCAGGGTTTAGATTTCTATTGAATGGTTCAAATGGCTCTAAGCACTATGGGACTCAACTGCTGAGGTCATTAGTCCCCTAGAACTTAGAACTAGTTAAACCTAACTAACCTAAGGACATCACAAACATCCATGCCCGAGGCAGGATTCGAACCTGCGACCGTAGCGGTCTTGCGGTTCCAGACTGCAGCGCCTTTAACCGCACGGCCACTTCGGCCGGCAGATTTCTATTGCTCATTATGCTCTGCTGTTAGGGAAGATGCAGGTCTTGTAAGAGGTAATTACATCGATCACTTTTTTTTTCATTCTGATCACGCAAGGAATACCATCGTGAAACACCCATAACATGTAATTACGCTGTTAAAAGTCTTTCGATCTCAAATAACGCAGCGCCCGCCGTCCTTTGTTCACTGGACTGCACAGATTGCCATTGCACCGCTGCCAGAGTTCCGTTGCACTGGCGAGAGCCTGAGAAGTGGTGGGCACACACAAGTGTCCACTTGCACCCTGCAACTGACAGACCAGATGTTTCACTAACCTCGAACAAAAGCGTCGGCTACATTCCTGTCGAAACATGTGCTCTTTCTCTGATTCCCCTCGTGTCCTGCCAACCTGCACGGGTCATTGGACTGCACCGCAAAGAAAGCAGTGTTTACCCAGTAAACGTCTGCTGTATACCGATGCAAATCCCTATTTTACAATCGATTCCGCCATGGACTCTAAACTGACCCAGCCCTCCTGGTGCACTTTATTGTGATGCATTTCACGAACTGCTTCAGGAGTTTTTACATCTGATGTTGCAGAATATCGTTACATATGTAACTTGAAGATATCGCACGAATTAAATGTACCACTGCACAAATAGAGAAAGAGCTATGCATATGTTGTGAGATTATTTAAACAAGTCTGAGGAATAACTTCACAGCCACACTTGAACACTCACCCTGAAAGAGAAGATTGCGACACACTTGTGAAACAGTCCTTGAGGTACTTTGCGCTTTTGCGGGAAATACACTCGTCTTTGAGCACGAGCTACTTCAGGACTTAGAGTTAGCAAATCCAAATGAATACCTCTGTAAATACACCTTCAAAAAAAATATATCGCTGCACAGTAGCTTGCATCAATTTTGCAATGTACACGGCTATTTGATACTACAAACAGGTCGTGACACAGCTGTGAAACCTCTCAGTCCTCATTCACTACTCTGCAGTATTTCCATGAATAAGGAAGTGTGAAAACCTTTATATATTAGCAAATGTTGCTTTAAACAATTTGATTCAAATACACTCCCACACAAAACGCTGCACTGTCTAACCCAGGTGTACCTGGAACGAAAATACACTCCTGGAAATGGAAAAAAGAACACATTGACACCGGTGTGTCAGACCCACCATACTTGCTCCGGACACTGCGAGAGAGCTGTACAAGCAATGATCACACGCACGGCACAGCGGACACACCAGGAACCGCGGTGTTGGCCGTCGAATGGCGCTAGCTGCGCAGCATTTGTGCACCGCCGCCGTCAGTGTCAGCCAGTTTGCCGTGGCATACGGAGCTCTATCGCAGTCTTTAACACTGGTAGCATGCCGCGACAGCGTGGACGTGAACCGTATGTGCAGTTGACGGACTTTGAGCGAGGGCGTATAGTGGGCATGCGGGAGGCCGGGTGGACGTACCGGCGAATTGCTCAACACGTGGGGCGTGAGGTCTCCACAGTACATCGATGTTGTCGCCAGTGGTCGGCGGAAGGTGCACGTGCCCGTCGACCTGGGACCGGACCGCAGCGACGCACGGATGCACGCCAAGACCGTTGGATCCTACGCAGTGCCGTAGGGGACCGCACCGCCATTTCCCAGCAAATTGGGGACACTGTTGCTCCTGGGGTATCGGCGAGGACCATTCACAACCGTCTCCATGAAGCTGGGCTACGGTCCCGCACACCGTTAGGGCGTCTTCCGCTCACGCCCCAACATCGTGCAGCCCGCCTCCAGTGGTGTCGCGACAGGCGTGAATGGAGGGACGAATGGAGACGTGTCGTCTTCAGCGATGAGAGTCGCTTCTGCCTTGGTGCCAATGATGGTCGTATGCGTGTTTGGCGCCGTGCAGGTGAGCGCCACAATCAGGACTGCATACGACCGAGGCACACAGGGCCAACACCCGGCATCATGGTGTGGGGAGCGATCTCCTACACTGGCCGTACACCACTGGTGATCGTCGAGGGGACACTGAATAGTGCACGGTACATCCAAACCGTCATCGAACCCATCGTTCTACCATTCCTAGACCGGCAAGGGAACTTGCTGTTCCAACAGGACAATGCACGTCCGCATGTATCCCGTGCCACCCAACGTGCTCTAGAAGGTGTAAGTCAACTACCCTGGCCAGCAAGATCTCCGGATCTGTCCCCCATTGAGCATGTTTGGGACTGGATGAAGCGTCGTCTCACGCGGTCTGCACGTCCAGCACGAACGCTGGTCCAACAGAGGCGCCAGGTGGAAATGGCATGGCAAGCCGTTCCACAGGACTACATCCAGCATCTCTACGATCGTCTCCATGGGAGAATAGCAGTCTGCATTGCTGCGAAAGGTGGATATACACTGTACTAGTGCCGACATTGTGCATGCTCTGTTGCCTGTGTCTATGTGCCTGTGGTTCTGTCAGTGTGATCATGTGATGTATCTGACCCCAGGAATGTGTCAATAAAGTTTCCCCTTCCAGGGACAATGAATTCACGGTGTTCTTATTTCAATTTCCAGGAGTGTACATTACTGCAGAATACACCCGAAAAAGAAAAAAAATACATCGGTAAAATAAATGAGCGCAAATACACCGTATCTAAACTCTGAAGACGAACCCGCAAAATATTGGTAAATACAGTATCACAGTAGTTTGCTGCATGGGGCATGGTCTGGTGGACTCGCAAAGCGGCAGCACGTCCGTCCACGGCCACAGCTCACCGCAGAGTGTTATACAGGACACAGGCAGAGTTTTTCCGGATGGATCCACGAGCGCGCGAAGAACATAGCCGACCAGACCAGCACCAACTTGTCATGCAGCCTCAGACCATCTCAAGGCACTAAATTAAAATCAAAGTCGGTAACATATTGATACATATTCTTTATTGAATCACTCTGCGGGAGATGGGGTTCCCCCGTCTGGGTAGACATTATGACTGCACCCATCGCCATTGCTCCTCATGATATAATAACTGTAATCAGAAGGGAATGGAATGAAGTGCGACATAGTAGCCACCGTTTGGGGTCTCCCGCGTGTGTGTGCATCATCAGGGAGCCCCCACAAAGGTGAAAACAGCCAAATGTCCTAATTACAGATCATGGTACTAAATAAGACTGACCACAGACAGTATATTGGCCTCCTTTGACCTCGCAGCCCCCAAACAAAGAGTCAAATGGTTATATTCTGTTGATCAGCAAATTTCAGACTCTCTTCCTGTCTCTGTCGCTTCCAAAAAGCCACTCTATGCTTGTCTGTGTGAACGACGTCTCCAAACACGAAGATGGAGGTTTTCATCGCTCCTCAGAATACTGTATTCCTATTGGCTAATGCTGGAGACAAAGGAAAAGTTGACACAATTTCGATAGCAAAAATAGAGTGGAATAATCCATTTCCACTTCCCTGTCAAATTAATTGTTTAACAATTTACAGGAGTTAAATTTATCGCTTAAAACACTCACTTCTACATTACGATGATCTTTCTTCAAAATAAAACATATTTTTAACACTTGATTATCGCCCACAAACATTATGTAAATCATTTAATGAAATTTCTGTCACGAATAGATCATAACCCTACATATATCCTAGGTCTTGTTTGAGAGCACAAACACCCGTCTCCAGCACAACGTTCGACTTAACATATCTGGTGAAAAAAAATCCTTGCAATCACACAAAGTACCGATAGTGAGGCTCAAGTCGTTCGCCATCTACAGCGTAGGCCCTGTCTGCATCAACCAGGAGCGAGACCCATACCCGAACAAATGTGTGTGCAATACAACTATCAGAAACAATACACTGATCAATCTGGAATTTAATGTCACGATTGGATGTTTAAAAATTCTATAGACTTCCTAAATCGGCTCTCTTCGCCACATTTGGGAGGAGGGAGGAAGGTTCTATTTCGTGGTAGAATAGAAACAACAGCAGATACCACTCAAAGACAGAGTCCACAGCGGTGTATTGAGAACCACTGAACACTACACACTTAAGTCACGATCCAATCCGTAGCAATAAGCTGTCATGGCTAGATGTTGGAGACAGCTGAAAACAGTCGCACATCCGACGCACTCACGTCACAGATGTCCACACGCAACGTGCCCATCTCCCTCATACAGCGCCAGTGCCGACATGAAGAGGTCAGCGAAAATTTCCCACTGTGACCGCAGCCGCAGTCGTGGACGCGAGTGTATGCCCGAGTGTACCGCCCACAGCCATGGAGGGCATCTGGGGATGACTGGAGTGGTAGGAACTCAGATGTTATCAATACATCCAGTGCAAATGTCCATCATTTTTAATCTCCTGTCACGCAACACACACACGTTCGTTTCTGTCACGCTCTCCCAGCACTCTGGTCACTTAACCAGCCCTTGCTCCCATAGGCAAGATCAGGCAGGTAGGCGCTTTCTTTGTACATGTCAAACGCTGAGCTAATCAGTTACTTCCGGCCGCCAACTTCTCATAACAACCCTCGCAGGAAGCCGCCGTGCATTTCGAAACAAGCAGCTGCAGCTTGGACTTATACAGCAGCTGTAAACAATTCCGCCATGACAAAGGTCCCTCAGTTTAAAAAAATCTGCTTTAGCCAATCTGAGGCAACGATGTTGTTGACCATTCACCTTTACAATAAGTTAAGGACCTGCCAATCAAAAGGAGGTATTATCTCCAGTGGGTCATTACCTTTTAATCAACAGAGAACAATAAGTTTTCCCCTGAGTGCATACTTGCCCCTGATGTAGGCAACCCACACTAACAAAAAGCGCTTATGTCCTTATTGCCCCGCTAGTACTGAGATGCGTCCTTACATTAATGGCGAAGTGGGCTGGAGCACCATCATGCAGCAGCAACAGAGTCCTTCGTATCCTCAGTGGCACTTTTTGCAGCAGGGGAGGCAAAGTCACCCGCAAGAACTGCCAATAGTTCCAGCATGTTAGGTGACGTGGAACGAAGACTGGTCCCAAAATACAGTCGCCAGTTATTACGGCCCACACATTCTGGGTTCACTGATGCTGATGATTCGTTGTCACCATACCATGGGGGTTCTGCTTGCTATCCCACAATGGCTATTATGAAAGTTGAAGATACCACTCTGTATAAATGTGGCCTCATCTATGAATAGGATGAATGATATATATCCCAAAATCGTGGTTGCTTGGTGAAGAAACCAGTGACAAAACTGCTCCTGATGTGGAATGTCTGTCGCTAGTAAGATCTGCACACGCTGTAAGTGATGAGGGTGGTAACAACTGTTATGGAGAATGATCCACACTGTCGTCTGGCTTACACTGTACTGGCAGGTGACCACCACCTATTGACACGGCAGTCGCCTTCCACGGTGTTAATCACATTTTCCTCCAAGTCTGGTGTCCGTACATTCGGGTACGTCCTTCATGATTTCCTGCTTCCTGAAACGACACTGTTTCAGACAAATGGCGAAACAGTGTTGCAAATATTGAATGCTGTGGTTGTTGTCGATGAAGATAGGTCTCCTGATACAATCTTGCTGCCTGGTGCCCATTGCCATCTGTCTTTTCGTAAATAAACACCACGTCAGCAAGCTCCCGATTCGAATGTAGAATCCTTGTGAACAACGCTGTATCACATCCACTACAAGGTGAGTCAGCAAGAGAATAGAATCAGACACAACGTTAGCAATTACTATGGCAGGAGAGGGCGCTATAGCATGATGCATGAGGAGCAGTATCACCCTCTACAAGGAAACCATGCATATTGTAACTGTGGCTGCATGGTACAGCACGTATTAGACCGCAGACTCTGTAACGAAGTATGATTGAATTAATGATCTCTAGCATGGCAATCATGCGTTTCCGGACATAAGTAGTGAACTAGTAGTGAACAGATCACCATACGCTCACTCTACAATGAGGTGTAGGACGATGAGACTATACGTAGGGATATAAAGTGTGTACAACTTGCAAGTGACGCAAATGTATGGGCAGTGATGTTTGTGAGTGTAAACTAACGTTAGTGTCTGAAGCAGACTTCCTTCATCTTTATGTAAGATGATGAAACCCCAAAAGGTTAAAAAAATGGGGATCCTAGCTGGACAATACGAAGATAAAAACATTGCTTCTAATAAAGTAAAAAGTGTGTGGTCACGTTAATTAGCAAATATGCTTTTGAACGTGACGTGTGTGAACAGCGATTGCAAATGTAAGCGCATGTAAACAGCAAGGAAAACCAAATAATATTCTGTTTCTGATCGCTGTTGTGAAGTTTCGTAATTGTTTTTTCGTTGTGATATGAGAGGACTGTCGAGTTGTTTTACAAATAAATTACAATATTCTTTCGGGTAAGATTCTCACCAGCGATCTATGGAAATCATCTTATAAAATTAGACGGTTAACAGCTGTAACAACTGAGTTACCGAACAACTGAGGTACAGTTGGGTAAAACCACAATTTTCACTAGGAGTTTAATTTCGTTGAATGGCGCTATCCTTCGTTGTAACAGTGGGAGATCATGTCTCGGAGGTAAGTTGATAATAACTGCAACAGGGCAACACATTACTAATTCAGCTAGTGAAGTTGTGTGTGGCTACTTACGGTACAGTGCAACAGCGTTTTGCGCATCTTCTCTTCCTCTGGAACTTTTCAGGAGTTTGTGTAAATGTATTTGTACAGTGCAGTACCACACACCATTTGTAACCCATTTTTCCGAAATGTTAATTCCTACAAAAAGACATCACTGTGAATTAGAACAATGACAGTAGGAGCAATGAGCTAGCCAGTGACGTCATTGGCATCACATGACTAGAGTAGAGGGTTCTACTGGGCTTTCCAATTATTTGAATTTCATTTACCTTTTTAAAAAGAATACTGAAATTCAAGAGGAGTAAAGGCATGTTAGGTACATAAAATAAGGTAATTAATCATTTAAGACAATTTCCAGAAAGCAGTCAAATACCCTATGGTCATGGCACCGTTTTCAATATGGTGTCAGCTGAGCTTATTCTTATGGACACTGGTGTTGTCATTCAGCTTATGGAATTATAACTAAGCCAAGAATACAACAAGAAGAACAGAATACGAAAATGTAGGATTTGCAAACGTAACTGATCCACAAGTGACGCAATGGCACCAAACAAAATAATGGATGTAGTACTCATAAACGAAAACTCATATGTGAAAATAAAAAACTAAAAAGAAAAAGTCAGTAGGATTAGATTAAGTACCAATGTATTTACTGAAACAATGCATAGGGATTATACAAGGCCCCTTAACAAATATAATAAATGAATCCTTCACATCAGGGACATTTCCAGAGCAGTTAAAACAGGCAAGAGTTGTACCTTTACTTAAGAAAGGTAATGCAGAAGACATAGAAAACATAAAGAAAACTAATGCCATGAATTTCAGTTTGAAGAGGAAAAATAACAGTGTTAAATTAAATGTAGATGGCACCTCTATAGACTGTGTAACAAATGCAGAATGTCTAGGAATCAATATTGATTCTCAGTTGAAGTGATGTGAACACACAAAGGTACTTGCAAACAGAATGTCATCAGCATGTTATGCCCTTATACTCCTGTCATCATCGTGTAACATGCAGTGTCTTTTAGTTACATATTATTCGTATGTACACTCAATTCTTAGCTATGAACTTCTTTTTTGGGGATCAAATGCACAAAATATGAACACAGTTTTCAAACTCCAGAAAAGAGCCATAAGAATAATACCAAAAATACTAGTCGAGCTCATTGTAAAGATGAGTTCAGAACACTGGGGCTTTTAAATGCTCCATATGAATACATTTACCAGTTGTGGGGCGGTGGGTAGAATTAATTGTTATATTAATGTTTGAATGTAGAAACACTGCATTTACCGGCCGATTAACCATATGTGCGGCGGCGGGTGGAATTATTGTTGTTAAATGTTCCTATTATTTATGCTGTCTTTTGCTATTCTCAACTATTTATGCTGTCTTTTGCTATTCTCAACACTGGCTTTCTAACTACAATATTGGCAACCAGAAAGTGATTAGCAAAACGTGAAGCCTGTAATTAGAATTCCTAGTGCCCACTTCATCTGAGAATACACTTATAGTTACAGCTTATAGCTCTGAGGAATTAGGAGATTGTCTGGGATTTCTAATCAAAAACGGTCGTGAAAAAACGTTCTGTATTCTGAAAGTCACAGATGAAAATAAAAGAATCCACACAATCTAACTAACAGAGCAGTTCAGAGTCTAATGCGCTGAGGTCACTATAACTGTCCAAATTAAATATTTAAAAGAATGCTCGCCATAATTTGATGATTAGGTTCATCAAACGCCACGCTAAATAATGATAGAATGTTTGTCCCGCGGCGGCACGTGAAAATACGACAATACACAAACTGAAGATTGATAATTAAAGTCAACCCAGAATTAACACTTCACTCGAAAATGATTTCATGGTTACGTGTATCTCGAGTAACTTAAGACGGCATCCGAGGCTGTTTGTAGCAATGATACCGACGCGACGCGACTCCCGACACAGATGGCGTGCTATTCAGCGTCTGGAGAGAACTGGGGCCTTGCTTCCTCGCACAGCGTTCTTATATATAAAGCCGCGGTGCGGACGGCCAAGGGAACGCCTGATCAAATCGGCTCTCCCGACTAGCCGCTGGGCTAGTAATGCACCACATAAAGTTACCGAATAAATCATAGCTTCTTTTGCTGATGGCCGATGAAGCTCTTAATTTAAATGTGCATTCAGCACACAGGTAAGTAATCATAATAAAAGTTTGACGTGGCTAAGTTAAATATTTTGGGCGAGAGAATTAATTTAATTACACTGCACGCAGTAGACGAGCTCTGAAATTGCCCTTTTGAGATACGCTATTGCTATAGTTTTATAGTTATTTAAATGAAACTTCTCACATCTTTATGGTTATAGCGTATCTCCATTCTACTTAAATATAAACATCCTAGCCTTATTTATTAGCCTACTTAATCTACCTTGCTTCCTTAATTTTTGAGACAAAAACCAGAAAATCATGAATTTTAATTAAAATCTTAATTTGTGATTTGTGAGATCCAAAGCACTGTTTCTATTAAATATTTATGAAAAAGGAATGTAATTATAAATTTTGAAGTCTCTAGCTCTTTTCTGTTGCGCCAATGATTTTTACAGAAAAATGTTCAAATTTCGAAAACGGTTAAAGTTATCGAACTGATATTCAACACATATTAATTTAGTATTACTCCTGACATGCTAAAAACATTTTAGGTTATTTATTTGATTTTTAATGTATTGCGCAACATTTATGACGTCAGAGCTAGTTACAGCGGACTGGCTGGCACACAATGGAAAGACTGATGTGAATTTACTACGGCGTGAGTAGGCTGCTTCCCTACATCACCCTCTACTTAAATTGTTTGTTTTTGAATGTTAATGAACAAAAAAAATTAATTACAGAAAGGGAAGCAAGAGTACAGCTTAACTTCCTATGAAAATTAAAATTGAAATGTAAACATACAGAAATATTAAAAGAAAACTGATTACGTACTTTAATTATTTAAATTACTGGCATGTTCACTGCCTCTTAAGCAATATTACCGCTCAAAATTTAAGCCAAGTCAATGAAACACTTTGGCATACATATTGCCGTAGACAAACAAACACATAAAATATGAAAAATTATGAAAATCTTAAATCCATTAAATGCATTTTTACATACACAAATTCAAAGAAGATAAGTTATTCAAGATACATAAACAGAGTATTATCTCTTAGCAGTCTTTTCTAAACCTGAAAGAAAATTTCACAAATAATTTTTACACACGTGGTTGTAGCCACTTTGGCTGGCGTCCTACACTTCCATTCACAAGGGTAGAGGAGGGGAAGTTGCTATGGTGTGCGTCCTTCACGTTCACTCTAAATTACATGGGGAAAGGGGAGGGGTCACTGTGAGTTGTGTCCAAGTCACTCCACACTTTCACGCAGCTACCAGGCTGTCATTATCTGGTTTGTCCTGTAGAACAAACAAAAAGAGTGCCTCACACTCTGTTCACTTAACATCTAAGGGTGGGTCACAATGAAATGGGGATATATATATTTTATCCTTCAGTATTTTGCTGGAACAAAGTTAACAGAAATTTTTCAATATTACTCCCGTGGTTACTTAATTGTCATAAAATCGGTAAACAAATGGCGCAAAACGCCGTACTAGAGAAAATGTATGCTCAAGGCATACAATCGTAAATCTCAATTTATTATTTCTGGGCCGGAACACTGAACCAATGCTCGGTACATTTCTGACAAATCTGTATTTTATTCACTTAACTAACTCATCTTTGATTACCTTATTCTCAGAGATAGTATGGGTATATTTGGTTAGTAATTTTCTCAGCTTCTTTGTACATGTGAGTAACTTTTGGTAATAGTACAGTTCTGAGTGTTCAAAACACACTACGTTTAGTTGACTACTAAATCCACTTATTGGTCCTCTGCTGTTGTGCCAGTTCCACATCTGCAATTATGTACTTACTTCATTGAAGTGTATTTATGCTGAGCTATAAATAAATGTTTTACGTCTGTCATTATGTTACTTATTTACTTTGCTAGTGTATGAACTTAAGTAATACTCACTCTATTAACATTTAAAGCATAGGATAGCACATTTATAGTATACCTGTAGTGTATTGCAGCTGATCAGTTTGCTCACGTGGCAATCCATTTCCACTCGATCGGACACTGAAACCTCAGGTAGTCTCTCTCGACCTACCACTAAAATGCATTAAGTAATTATGGACGAGCGTAATGCTAAATTCCTTAAACCTATAGGACACCATGAGCTGCTCTGTCTCATCTAACATAAGGGTACCTATGGTCGCATTCACGCCTCCAACTCATAACCTCAATACGTGTAGCTATGTCCTGTCACACACTACACCAAATAACGGCCAGCTCCAACCTTATAAATACTTCAGGGACGTGTCCTTCACGTCTCAACCACAAACACTGTTCAATCCTATTACACTGCCATTCCTTGCTACACAAGGTGAGTTTATTCTTACAACTTATCTGCAAATTTTTCATAAAGCAACCTCTTTTACTATTTATTAGTTAGCTCTAATGCATACACTAGGTTTCACTACCACTTCAGATCCTGCTTGTACATGAATTTGTATATCTTTTTAAATTACTGTTGGTGGACCATTTCCAATAAAGCAACACTTTGTACTTACAATATTACCATGGTTCTATACACAATTGTTACTCAAATACATTTATATCTTAATTACGTCATACTTCTCTATTGTTTACGTCACTGTTAGGTTTGTCACATTAGGTATTTTTCTTCACTAATCGGTGGATAGAATGATTACAGAACTCATGGCTTGATAGCTATGACCGAAAATTTTTAGTATTGGAAAGAAGGGGTCGAAATTTTTGTAGATAGGAAAGATGAAGAATGAGTGAGACCTGAAATGGAAAGAAGATCTCACACAGCTCGGACTGCACAGCTGCCACACTGTGTACAGGCTACACAACAACCTCCTCCCTACAGCATTCATTTGCTTAATGCTGGCTTCATAGTCATACCGGAATATTTTAGTATTTGAGAGTAAGAGTCGAAAATTTTGTGGATAGGAAAGACGAAGAATGAGTGAGACCTGAAAAGGAAAGAAGATCTCACACAGCTGGGACTGCACAGCTGCCACACTGTGTAGAGGTTACAGAACAACCTCCTCCCTACAGCATTCATTCATAACCTTTGACCACGCCACGTCGATCTGAAAATACCTTATGATGCCTTTTTAGAACCTGTCTCAGTTCTTCCTTCTGATTAGCTGCAATTTTATCGATTTCCTGAAATTTAGCTTCTATTTTGTCTAAAATAATTGCTTCTTCTTCTTCTGTGTTCAGCTTATTTTTACTACGATTAACACCTTCGTCCCAATACCTTCTATTTTTCAGAACTCATATAGGCAGCTCACAAGTTTCATCATTAGTTACTACACTTTTATCACTAAAAGGTACTGTAATTACTCCGGTTATCAGCAAGACCATTTTTAACTGGCTTCTTTCAAAGTCAACAACACTCTGATATTTTGACAAGAAATCTATGCCAATTAAAATTTCAATACTGAGATTATTTACAATTAAACATGGATGATCAATTAAATTACCATTAATGTTAAAGGGCAGCAAAGCTTCTTGCTTTACTGTTTTTGACACCTTGCCAGTAGCACCAATTATTCTTAGTCCTGATACCCTCATTACTGTAAGCTTGTCTTTACCAGGTAATGCATCAAAGAAGGACTGAGATATTGCACTCACCTCACTTCCACTGTCTAAGAGACAACGTGCATTGATACCCAACATATTCGCTATTATTATAGGGTGGCTTATTCTAGGTTGTACAGGTGGTTCCTCAAACTCATCCAATAGTTCCTTTTGGATTTGTCTCCAACTAAAGTGATCGACATCTGTCTTCATTACATTTAGGTCAAAGTGTGTAGGGGTTTCCTGAATTACATTTTCAGCTGCCTTTTCCAGTCGGTCTATTAATTTCAAATCGAAACACCGCACGACTTCATTACATTCATTACATTTAGTTTGCTGAACATGACCCAAATTACTGTAGTCTGAGCGATTCTGCGCCTCCAGGCCGGGCATAACACTAGTTACAGCTAAACCACTTTCACCATTATCGTCGGGTTCCTTCTCAAGTGACAACTGGTCACAGCTACTGGGCACATCGACCCCCAACAGGCTACCCTCTACATTCTCACTTATCTCCTGTCCTAAATCTATTAGTACATTATCAACATCCTGCACAGGCACTTTAGATAAGAGCACGCCATCCCCATCGTAAATATAAGCATGAATTTCTTCTGTTTCTTCACCTGACAATTCAGTATTTTGTAGCCTCTCCCTATCGTTACACTGCTGCGCCTTCTCTTTCTCTTCCCACTTAGAAAGCGTCTCTAACACGGTATCTATCAAATACTGTGAGTGATCTAATATTTCTGCTGTATTCTTAGGTACTACCGACTCTTCATCCACATGTTCAGTCTGAGTATTCTGATCCGTCTTATCAATTCCCGTAAGTACTGGCTTAGGAAAAGTAACCGCCTGGTGAGCGCCAGTGTCCTCATAGACGGGAACTAGTTTTCCTGCCTCGTCCTACTACTGTTTCCTTTATTTTCATTATAGTTAACTGGTATAGCATTGCTTTCCGTACTGTTGTTTACATCCATAATTTTGTTTGGAACAAAATTATTATCATTTGGATGCCATTGTTGGTTCTGATAATTATTTCTCCAATTCCTACCTCTCTTAGGATAGCGAACACCTACTGTTCTGATGTTTACATTGCCATTCTGCTCGTTCTTAAAATTGCTACTATTGTTGTTAGCATTTCTGTTATTACGTGCATGCTCCTCATTGGCAGCAACACGTTCTACACGTTCCAAATATTCAATGAAACGATCCAGATTGTCTCTAGGGGCAGATATAATTCTATTTTGCCAATACCATGGCAGTTTCGCTTCAAGACCTAGTATAATCATTTCCGGTTTTAGCTTTTCGCCCAAATGTGACAAACGTGAGATCCATGACCTAGCAAACTCTTTAATAGATTCCTTGCCTGCATTGAAGCGTTTTCCACTCCAAAATTCTCTCAACACTTCATTTTGCTTATTACTAGACCAATACTCATTAATGAAAGCTGTTTTAAATTCTGCCAATGTTTTACACTTCAACATAACATCAGCTGACCAACGCATGGCGTCACCTGCTAAATGGCTTCTAATAAATAAGATTTTCTCTCGTTCAGACCAAGTTGGTGGAATCACATCTTCAAAACCGTTCCAGAAATCTAGCGGGTGGATATTTTTATCTGGATCGAACCGCAAGAACTGCCGACACCCGATAAAAGCGGCGTTTGCAGCTACAACTTGTTGCGTACTACCATTACCAGAAGTTACTGAAGCTACTTTACCCTCAATGTTAGCAATGTTAGTACTGATATTTTCTACTCTCATTTCAACATTATCTACTCTTTGCACAATATGAGTAGTATCAGTTTTGATTGCATTTACTTCTGCTTGACATAAGTTTACTTTTATATTAACATCTTTAAATCTATCTGAGCACAGTTCAGATTCCGCCTCGATCTTTTCTGTTAACTTGTGCTCCAGCTTCGCATCTTCCATTTGGAAGTCTCTGCGAACCTCAGCAACTTCGGATTTTACTGTTTTATACATTTCAGAAAATTGTTGAGCAACCTTTTTCTTAATATCCTCATGATTGTAATCAATTTTATAATTCAAACTGTCCAGATCCTCTTTCAACTTATTGCAACCAGCCTTGAAGGTATTGTCCATTTCCTCCAATCGTTTATTAAAATTAGTTTGGCTGGCCACAATTCTGTTATTTACCTCAATTATATCAGATTTTAATTCAGCTGTCATCCTAGCATTAATGGCTGACATTTTTGCATTACTGCTTTTGACCTCAGTTATTTCAGACTTTAATTCAGCATTACTGGTGGCTATTGCTTGTAATACAACATTTAAATCAATAGCCCCAGTATCTTTGGGTTGCTCACTAGCTGGCTTTTTATCACACTCGGGTGACGAAAAACTAGCTCCAACACAAGAATCATCAAAACTAAATGAAACTTCTGATTGATCAGTCATACGGAACTTCTCCTGTTTAAACTCTACCATCTCTGATGACTGTTTCGTTTTAAACTCATCAGATAAACTATCATCCAATAAATTAACAATTTCTAATTTCTGCTTTACTACAGGGGTCTCTATTATTGAATCATTGCCCCTTTTTACACTACTGTCAGGAGACAATACTTCATATTTCACTTTAACATTATTACTTTCATGCATATTTACACCTGAACCGTTGTCTGGATTTACAGTTCCCTCAACAGACATAGGTACTGATTTAAGTTTAACCTCAGTGTCTTCTGGCGGTTCCATCGTCGACAGTCTTTTAGTGCAGGTTAGTAAAATTTTTTACAGCTTTTCACTTAACTTATTTCCTTCTGCACGACGTATGGCGTTGCCGGCGTGGTATACCAGGATTACTGATGCGACGCAGCTCACTGAATTGCAGACGGCACTCTGACGGCTGTTGTGTGTTTGCGTGGCCCGCAACTGCAGGCACGGCTCCAGCTGCTCCGGCGGATGACTGCGGTGCGTCGAAACTGGCTTCTCGCGATGCCGGCAGCGCCGCTCGACTCAGTGCCAGCTCCGTCAGTCCAGATGCGTCGTTAATCCAATTGCGTCGTCCACATGCACACGTAACACTTTCACTGTTCTATTACTCAGCTGCGTGTCGCATTTCACTCGCGAATACGAATATTTAAAATTCACTTTCACTTTTACTCAGTCGTATTTCCCGGCCGATGCACCATATGTGGGGCGGCGGGTAGAATTAATTGTTATATTAATGTTTGAATGTAGAAACACTGTATTTACCGGCCGATTAACCATATGTGCGGCGGCGGGTGGAATTGTTATTGTTAAATGTTCCTATTATTTATGCTGTCTTTCGCCGTTCTCAACACTGGCTTTCTAACTACAATATTGGCAACCAGAAAGTGATTAGCAAAACTTGATGCCTGTAATTAGAATTCCTAGTGCCCACTTCATCTGAGAATACACTTATAGTTACAGCTTATAGCTCTGAGGAATTAGGAGATTGTCTGGGATTTCTAATCAAAAACGGTCGTGAAAAAACGTTCTGTATTCTGAAAGTCACAGATGAAAATAAAAGAATCCACACAATCTAACTAACAGAGCAGTTCAGAGTCTAATGCGCTGAGGTCACTATAACTGTCCAAATTAAATATTTAAAAGAATGCTCGCCATAATTTGATGATTAGGTTCATCAAACGCCACGCTAAATAATGATAGAATGTTTGTCCCACGGCGGCACGTGAAAATACGACAATACGCAAACTGAAGATTGATAATTAAAGTCAACCCAGAATTAACACTTCACTCGAAAATGATTTCATGGTTACGTGTATCTCGAGTAACTTAAGACGGCATCCGAGGCTGTTTGTAGCAATGATACCGACGCGACGCGACTCCCGACACAGATGGCATGCTATTCAGCGTCTGGAGAGAACTGGGGCCTTGCTTCCTCGCACAGCGTTCTTATATATAAAGCCGCGGTGCGGACGGCCAAGGGAACGCCTGATCAAATCGGCTCTCCCGACTAGCCGCTGGGCTAGTAATGCACCACATAAAGTTACCGAATAAATCATAGCTTCTTTTGCTGATGGCCGATGAAGCTCTTAATTTAAATGTGCATTCAGCACACAGGTAAGTAATCATAATAAAAGTTTGACGTGGCTAAGTTAAATATTTTGGGCGAGAGAATTAATTCAATTACACTGCACGCAGTAGATGAGCTCTGAACTTGCCCTTTTGAGATACGCTATTGCTATAGTCTTATAGTTATTTAAATGAAACTTCTCACATCTTTATGGTTATAGCGTATCTCCATTCTACTTAAATATAAACATCCTAGCCTTATTTATTAGCCTACTTAATCTACCTTGCTTCCTTAATTTTTAAGACAAAAACCAGAAAATCATGAATTTCAATTAAAATCTTAATTTGTGAGATCCAAAGCACTGTTTCTATTAAATATTTATGAAAAGGGAATCTAATTATAAATTTTGATGTGTCTAGCTCTTTTCTGTTGCGCCAATGATTTTTACAGGAAAATGTCCAAATTTCGAAAATGGTTAAAGTTATCGAACTGATATTCAACACATATTAATTTAGTATTACTCCTGACATGCTAGAAATATTTTAGCTTATTTATTTGATTTTTAAAGTATTGCGCAACATTTATGACGTCAGAGCTAGTTACAGCGGACTGGCTGGCACACAATGGAAAGACTGATGTGAATTTACTACGGCGTGAGTAGGCTGCTTCCCTACACAGTCAGTTGTACACATCAAAAATAACATTGGTAATTACAGCACAATCAGCTCTGTCCATGACCATGGAACAAGAGATACACTCAACTTACATTTACCAAGAAAAAATAAACATAAAACTCAAAACAGTATTTTCTACCAAGGAATAAAACTGTACAATAAATTACCGAAAGAGATTAAAGAAATTGCCAAAATACACCTATTTAAAAAGTCAGATTAAAAGTACCTGTTATGCAATACACTTTATACGTTGAAGGATTACTTCGCTAAAACAGAGTAGGGGTTTGATAAAAAGTGTTAAATAAACAAATAGTAATAATAATGATTATAAAAATCCAACATTTCACATAACACCTTCACTTTATGTTTTTCCTTCTTTTTTTCGTTTCTAAAAATACTTACCCCCAAGCTATGCATAGCACAATACTAATACCTTTTCCTCTTTCTGAGCTCAGCATCTCACTCATTATGCAGGGAAGCTGACTCAGTTTTTCAGGATAGTGAATGGGATGTTGCGGTACAGAAAATGGCCCACAGATCACTAGTGTGTGTGTGTGTGTGTGTGTGTGTGTGTGTGTGTGTGTGTATGTGTGTGTAGTGAGTGAAGTGTTACGAAACAATGTGTGTACAGTGTGTGCAGTCACTGATAGTGAGATATGAGTGAACGATGTGGCATTACATTATTTAATAAGTTATTTTTAAAAAAAGTATTGTATACCAGGGGTAAATCTAATGATTGTCTCTAACTAGAAGTCTGTAAATATATGTGTATACGAATTAGCTTATTTTAAATTGCTCTAAATTATATATGGATTAATAATTACTACTACTACTACTAAACACTTTCAGATACCAAAAGCTAATTTAGAGTACTTCCAGAGGTGTAATTCGAGCTTGATTAAAAAAAAATCCCACACCCACATTGAACATGCAGTCCTGGCTCCAGTAAAACTAGAAGTAACACTTTGATATTTGACAACAGGCGATTACATATTTCCAGTGCTTAGACCAACGCCACATCCTGAAAAGTACACTCCTGGAAATTGAAATAAGAACACCATGAATTCATTGTCCCAGGAAGGGGAAAATTTATTGACACATTCCTGGGGTCAGATACATCACATAATCACACTGACAAAACCACAGGCACATAGACACAGGCAACAGAGCATGCACAATGTCGGCACTAGTACAGTGTATATCCACCTTTCGCAGCAATGCAGACTGCTATTCTCCCATGGAGACGATCGTAGAGATGCTGGATGTAGTCCTGTGGAACGGCTTGCCATGCCATTTCCACCTGGCGCCTCAGTTGGACCAGCGTTCGTGCTGGACGTGCAGACCGCGTGAGACGACGCTTCATCCAGTCCCAAACATGCTCAATGGGGGACAGATCCGGAGATCTTGCTGGCCAGGGTAGTTGACTTACACCTTCTAGAGCACGTTGGGTGGCACGGGATACATGCGGACATGCATTGTCCTGTTGGAACAGCAAGTTCCCTTGCCGGTCTAGGAATGGTAGAACGATGGGTTCGATGACGGTTTGGATGTACCATGCGCTATTCAGTGTCCCCTCGACGATCACCGGTGGTGTACGGCCAGTGTAGGAGATCGCTCCCCACACCCTGATGCCGGGTGTTGGCCCTGTGTGCCTCGGTCGTATGCAGTCCTGATTGTGGCGCTCACCTGCACGGCGCCAAACACGCATACGACCATTATTGGCACCAAGGCAGAAGCGACTCTCATCGCTGAAGACGACACGTCTCCATTCGTCCCTCCATTCACGCCTGTCGCGACACCACTGGAGGCGGGCTGCACGATGTTGGGGCGTGAGCGGAAGACGGCCTAATGGTGTGCGGGACCGTAGCCCAGCTTCATGGAGACGGTTGCGAATGGTCCTCGCCGATACCCCAGGAGCAACAGTGTCCCTAATTTGCTGGGAAGTGGCGATGCGGTACCCTTCGGCACTGTGTAGGATCCTACGGTCTTGGCGTGCATCCGTGCGTCGCTGCGGTCCGGTCCCAGGTCGACGGGCACGTGCACCTTCCGCCGACCACTGGCGACAACATCGATGTACTGTGGAGATCTCACGCCCCACGTGTTGAGCAATTCGGCGGTACGTCCACCCGGCCTCCCGCATGCCCACTATACGCCCTCGCTCAAAGTCCGTCAACTGCACATACGGTTCACGTCCACGCTGTCGCGGCATGCTACCAGTGTTAAAGACTGCGATGGAGCTCCGTATGCCACGGCAAACTGGCTGACACTGACGGCGGCGGTGCACAAATGCTGCGCAGCTAGCGCCATTCGACGGCCAACACCGCGGTTCCTGGTGTGTCCGCTGTGCCGTGCGTGTGATCATTGTTTGTACAGCCCTCTCGCAGTGTCCGGAGCAAGTATGGTGGGTCTGACACACCGGTGTCAATGTGTTCTTTTTTCCATTTCCAGGAGTGTATATTTCAAAGATTTTATGTGATTGTTAGATGCTATTTACAGTGTCTGAAAGACGCTTTTAGAAGACAGTATTTTCATTCTTGCATCCCACATCAGTTAAATAAACGAAATATTAACTGTATTCTATAGAGGATTTTGCAGCTATGTTTTCTGCAAGTGCATTAAAAGGCACTGTAATATAGTTGATCTCCTTTATTAAAAGCTATACTCAATATGCAATATACTGCTACTAGAAACCATCTCAGTTCCTTTCTCAAATCCACTGAGCAAGTGTAGAAATGGTTGAAACGGCTCTGAGCACTATGGGACTTAACATCTGAGGTCATCAGTCCCCTAGAACGTAGAACTACTTAAACCTAACTAACCTAAGTACATCACACACATCTATGCCAGAGGCAGGATTCGAGGCTGTGACCAGGGCGGTCGCGTGGCTCCATACTGAAGCACCTACAACCGCTCAGCCACTCCAGCCTGCCCAACAAGTGTAGAAAGGGCACTGAACTTTCCAGAACTAGACTCTGGTAATCTGCGTATACTGCAGTATTGCATTAATTTTCACCATTTTTAGAGTATAGTGAGCTGCTGTAAAACCACATATCACCATTCACTCATTAAATAATAGCAGCTCACTCATACAAAAATTTTATCCATGATTCATATAATAATACATAATCTACTTACACCATATAAATTTACAATTGTGTGCTCATAACCACATTGGTAAAACCTTTAATCTGGGTTTTCACATCCAGCGAAAGTGACACTGCTTGGCTGCTACTGGAGTGTCATCACTCAAGTTGTATGTGGAAACACCCAAATGCCTGATCCAAGTGACAGCACTTTTAGCCATGCAGTGGCAGTAATGCAGCAGTTGGCCGATAGGGCAAAAGCGCCATTTGCTGCTGTTCCGACATGAATCTGTCAAAATTCAGTGCCACTGATTTTCAGTATGACATCAGCAGGGATTATTTATATGATATTGATATTATCATTCAGATTATGGCAGTAGAACTGAATCAAGGAAACAAGAACAAGAAAAAGGATAAATGGTGGATTTTGAAGTGAATTTCATGCAGAAATAGCACAGTGGCATCAAGCAAATTTATAATTCATAAGTGGAGACTATGAGGCAATTCCCTTAATTTTCATTTAAATATGTATTCTACAGATCACACTCACATTGTAACACACTAATATTTTAGTTTCGCCAATGTATAAAACAGTTTATATGGGAATAAGTACCATCTCTTAAGAAAAGTTTTACTTATCTTGCAATGGCGGCCTCAGTGTCAGTGCTTCTTCCATTGTGTCATGGTAACCCAAAAAAAGAAATTTACCCTCGGTTCTGAGGAACGACTAAAGCTGAACGTTATGTTTTCTGTTTACCATCATTGTTTATTTATATTTATTTAAAACATCGCTTTTATTGAAATTTTCATAAACACTTTTTCAAACACACACAGCGTAAAACTTACACTATACAAAGATCATAATTTGGCTCCCATGCTGAACACTGATGCCACATTGTGCCAGGATAGCCACTGCTCATAGAGGTGGGCAGTAATTTCTCCTCCAGGACTCATAATATCGTTAGTTAGGCAGGCGGTTCATCAGAGAGTGGAAAGGGGTAAGGAAAGGTCAGTTATGGAGCAGTGACCTCTAAATGCTGGTTCTTGATGCCCTAGCTTTGGATGAGCAGTCCGCAGCTGGTCGAATGGGTGATGCTGGAGCTGTAAGTTGCCTGGGTGTGTTGTGGCAGCCACTAATCCAGCAGGTCATCAGAAGGATGAGCCTAAATGTAGAGGATATGGAATTAGCCATGCTCTTCCTATACTCCATGTTAAAGATAGTGATATTTGTACCAATCTGTGAGGAATAGTAATGGGCTATAGCGAGTTCACTTGGGGGCAATTTGGCTGTGTAAAATTCTGTCACCTTTGCTTGTGGGAGGCATTATTTGCCAACTAGTTTTGGAAGTCAAGCTAACTCATGTTATCCGACTGTTTTGTATTGCATGTGAAGTGGTACACTGCTTGTTATTATCGTAACTAGAAGAGGAACTGAACTGCTTTGTTAATAACATCTGTCATTTCTACAGATTTATAATTGTCTATTCCAGTTTACTGTTAATTATGCATTTGAGTTTGAAGTTTCCATGTACTAAAGATGCACCCTACGTGGGAAGCAGTGTAGTGTGACACAGGATGCAGTTAACCAGGGAAGGTATATCTGGCATATGCTTCACTGCTTGAAAGACCAGTATAGACCTATGATTTACAAAAGGTACTGTGCATCTGAAAGTTCGTATGAGAATAATATTTTCCAAAGTTGAAATGCCATCTGCTTATGTGAAAAGTCTGTAGACTCCGCTCTAATCTGTTTTTTAACTTCTGCATTCTAAGTTATGGTTGTAATGGCATATAATTATAAGCAGTTAGTTTTCTTAATAAGCTACCATTAAATATTACTGGCCAGTTTTCTGCTCAGAAAATAAGGGTAATCGTGTTCTCTGTAAATAAAGAGTGTGTTGCTGTAACTGCATGAATATGTTGGTGAAGCCGTGTTAGTAGGAAGTTACTCATTTCCAGATTGATGCAACTAGTGATTATAATCTTGCGTTCAGATTCTCATGTAACCTTACACGTTTCTGAAAATTGGTTACACCTGTGTGATGCCACATGTATTGTAGAGATGTATAATTGTCACTGGTAGCTGTACTCCTACATTGAGTCTATAAAACTAACTGTCCCACTAAAGTATTCCTGGTTAAGATATCTGCTTCGAATGTAGTATTTAAGCTTGTTTATTTATTATTGATTTAGCCAGACACATGTTCATTGTAATGATTTGTTGTGCATCATTGTAATCAAGTTCCATTTATTTTCTCCTCTACATCTATGTCTACATCGGCACTCTGCAATCCGCCTTACAACGCATGGCGGAGCGTATCCCATACCACTACTAGTCATTTCCTTTCCTGTTCCACTTACAAATAGAACGAGGGAAAACGGATTATCTATATGTCTCCGTATGAGCACTAATATCTTGTCTCATATCTTCATAGTCCTTACACGCAATGTATGTTGGAGGCAACAGGATCGTTCTGCAGCCAGCTTTAAATACCGGTTCTCTAAATTTTCTCAACAGTGTTTCTCGAAAAGAACGTCACGTTCCCTCTATGGATTCCCATTTTGTTCGTGAAGCATCTCTGTAATACTTGCATATTTTTCGAACCTACAGATAACAGTCTAGCGGCCCGCTCATTTTTTGCTTCAGTGTCTTCCTTTATTATGATCTGGTATGGATGCCAAACACTCGAGCAGTACTTAAGAATAGGTTGCACTAGCGTCCTATATGCGGTGTTCTTTGCAGATGAACCACACTCTCCTAGAATTCTCCCAACAAAACAAAGGGGATTATTCACCTTTCCTACCACAATACTCACATGCTCGTTCCATTTCAGATCGTTTTGCAACGTTACAACCAGACGTTTAAATGACATGTCTGTGCAAACAGTGCACTACTAATGTTGTACCCAAACATTACGGGTTTGTTTTTCCTACCCATTCACATTAACTTACATTTTTCTACATATAGCGCAATAATAAAATAAATGAGATCTAAAATTTTCTTTAAGTTGGAAGTCACATATTTCCTTAGCAGGACTGAGTCTGAGAAATTGATTATGATATAGAAGTTTATGTCAGTACTAAAATGGGTTTTATTGTAATAAATACTTTGTTAATGGTTCAAATGGCTCTGAGCACTATGATACTTAACATCGGAGGTCATCAGTCCCATAGAACTTAGAACTACTTAAACCTAACTAACCTAAGGACAAATGGTTCAAATGGCTCTGAGCACTATGGGACTTAACTTCTGAGGGTATCAGTCCCCTAGAATTTAGAACTACTTAAACCTAACTAACCTAAGGACATTACATACATCCATGCCCGAGGCAGGAGTCGCACCTGTGACCGCAGTGGTCACGCGGTTCCAGAGTGAAGCGTCGAAACCGCTCAGCCACCGCGGCCAACGCTTTGTTAATGGTGTAACTCCAACCTCAATTACTTTATCCACCTGTTGGTCTAATGGGGTGGTTATACAGCTACATTCGGGTAGGAGAGTGTTGTTGACAGCTTAAGGTGGGGGCGGGGGTGGGGGGGATTGAGGTGGGGCACGGTAATCAAACGAGATTTCATTGCTGAGACTACTCGTATTTTTCAGAGTGCCTGGGGATGTGAAAGGCCCAGCTTGTTTTTGACACAGTGACCTAGTTTATGAGGAGCAAAGACGTGCATTATAACCCAAGGGCCTGCATGCTATGGGAAGTGATTGACCAAGTACACTAGCATAGTCATTTACCAGTGACGCATAAAGTGACCAATCCCAATGAGGTAAGCTTGGTGCCAGGTACTATTGTTAACGCATTAATGGAGATCATTGAACTTACCCAGGATGCATGTAGTCATATACATAGATTACAGGTACGATTTGATCATTATCAGGATAGAATGAATGAGATCTAATATGGCAGTAGATTCATTGGATCATGTAGTCAAATTCCTGTACTTGATGTTAAAATTTCAACATAGAGCTCGTGCCCTGGAAATAACTGGTTTAGATGCCTCAAAGTTGGTGGTGATAATGGTAAAAGACAAGTTCCATGAAGAAATATTGCACGCCATTCAACAGAAGGAAATTTGGGAATTATTTAGAAGTAGAATAACTAGGCTCATTACAGATCGAGCACTACAGGACGTAGTTTGTTATTGGTGTGAGAAGGAGCAAGGTCTCACAGGACCATTAATAGATTATGTAGCCTGAGCTGAAGAGAGTGTAACAGTGTTAGGTTTAATGTGTACAGAAGGGCAAGTAGTAACCACCTGTAGGGTGTTTTGAATCTGGAGAGCAGCAAAGAGCTATTTTGTCAGGAGCATAGAACATTTGAGCAGTTTGATGAATTAATAAGGTGGGTTCATCAATTGAATTTCTTGATCAACATAGTGGAAGCTGCACTATGCATACTTAAGTCATCGAAAGTAAGCATACAGAAGGGAGAAGGTTTCAGGCAGGGTCAAATCCTGGAAATAATGGTAAATGAGGTAACGGAATTTTAAATGAAAGGTGTTGGAATTGCAACAAAGCAGGTCCCATTCAGAGGAATTATTCAGAAGAAAACAAAGGTCAGAGTTATGACAACTATTCACCAAAGACAGGGTAAGCTAATTAGTGCCATAGAACATGGATCTTTACCATTTGTTTGTGCTGAATTGCATAGTGAACCTGTTTGTGTGTTATTGAATTTAGGTAGTATTATTTCACACATTAAGTATGAGTTGTCTGAAATACCACAGAATTTGTAAATGGGGAAGACTGGTGATGGGAAAGGAGGAATATGTGACTGCAGACCGATCTAAATTAATGGTACAGGGAAGTGATATAATTAAAGTGATGGTGAGAAACTTCTCATGCAAAATGAAGGTGATACTTGTAAGAAATTTTGTCACTGTCCTTAGTCTTGGAGCTGATTTTATTGGCAAGGTCGGTCTTATTCTGGATTGGGCAGGGCAGATTTATTATTTTATATTTAAACCACAGACACTTTTTACGTTTTTCAGCATGGGCAAGAGCGATTGATAGTGATAGATAGGGTGACACCCTACGGGGAGATAGATAAGTAAAGAGTTTTCCAGTATAGGAGCAGTTAAACCACCTGGATAACTTTGTTAAAAGCAAGGCCGAAGTCAACTGTGAGAAATTTCCTGATGTCTTCACTAAAAGGGAGGAATTACCTAGATGATGGAGTATGGTATTAAATTAGTAGATAGAGAGCCGGTTAAGAAAGCATCATAAAGGCTCTTCCCAGCCAGATCGAAAATATCAGCAACAAAAATTGAGGAAATGTTGGAAGAAGAGGTTATTCATCATTCTAAATCTCTATGTGCAGCTTGTACATTTGTGGTACCAAAAGCCAATGGTGAATCATCGTCCTGTACTGGACTACAGTGGGTTGAATAAAATGGTTGTTTTAAGATCAGTTTAACTACAGTACTTATATGCTTATTTTGATTGCTTTTATGGGGCATTCGTATTTACTACCTTAAATCTTAATCAGACATATAATCAGATATCTTTGGAGAAGGGTGCAAAGCCATTGACTGCATTTGCCACTGATTGGAATTTATTTGAATGTAACTGGGTCCCATTTAGATCAACAACAAGTGCTGTAGTTTTGTTTAAACTGTGACTGCTGTTTTTGTGATGTAAAATTTAAATTTGTGTATCATTATTTGAATGATTTATTAACCTATATTAATTGCATCCAAGAGCATCTGTTGCACATTATAGAAGTTTTTGTACAGTTACAAAAGGTGGGGTCACTTTGAATTCGCAAAAGGTTGTATTTGCTTATCACTCAGTCAAATTTTTAGGGCACATACACTCCTGGAAATGGAAAAAAGAACACATTGACACCGGTGTGTCAGACCCACCATACTTGCTCTGGACACTGCGAGAGGGCTGTACAAGCAATGATCACACGCACGGCACAGCGGACACACCAGGAACCGCGGTGTTGGCCGTCGAATGGCGCTAGCTGCGCAGCATTTGTGCACCGCCGCCGTCAGTGTCAGCCAGTTTGCCGTGGCATACGGAGCTCCATCGCAGTCTTTAACACTGGTAGCATGCCGCGACAGCGTGGACGTGAACCGTATGTGCAGTTGACGGACTTTGAGCGAGGGCGTATAGTGGGCATGCGGGAGGCCGGGTGGACGTACCGCCGAAATGCTCAACACGTGGGGCGTGAGGTCTCCACAGTACATCGATGTTGTCGCCAGTGGTCGGCGGAAGGTGCACGTGCCCGTCGACCTGGGACCGGACCGCAGCGACGCACGGATGCACGCCAAGACCGTAGGATCCTTCGCAGTGCCGTAGGGGACCGCACCGCCACTTCCCAGCAAATTAGGGACACTGTTGCTCCTGGGGTATCGGCGAGGACCATTCGCAACCGTCTCCATGAAGCTGGGCTACGGTCCCGCACACCGTTAGGCCGTCTTCCGCTCACGCCCCAACATCGTGCAGCCCACCTCCAGTGGTGTCGCGACAGGCGTGAATGGAGGGACGAATGGAGACGTGTCGTCTTCAGCGATGAGAGTCGCTTCTGCCTTGGTGCCAATGATGGTCGTATGCGTGTTTGGCGCCGTGCAGGTGAGCGCCACAATCAGGACTGCATACGACCGAGGCACACAGGGCCAACACCCGGCATCATGGTGTGGGGAGCGATCTCCTACACTGGCCGTACACCACTGGTGATCGTCGAGGGGACACTGAATAGTGCACGGTACATCCAAACCGTCATCGAACCCATCGTTCTACCATTCCTAGACCGGCAAGGGAACTTGCTGTTCCAACAGGACAATGCACGTCCGCATGTATCCCGTGCTACCCAACGTGCTCTAGAAGGTGTAACTCAACTACCCTGGCCAGCAAGATCTCCGGATCTGTCCCCCATTGAGCATGTTTGGGACTGGATGAAGCGTCGTCTCACGCGGTCTGCACGTCCAGCACGAACGCTGGTCCAACTGAGGCGCCAGGTGGAAATGGCATGGCAAGCCGTTCCACAGGACTACATCCAGCATCTCTACGATCGTCTCCATGGGAGAATAGCAGCCTGCATTGCTGCGTAAGGTGGATATACACTGTACTAGTGCCGACATTGTGCATGCTCTGTTGCCTGTGTCTATGTGCCTGTGGTTCTGTCAGTGTGATCATGTGATGTATCTGACCCCAGGAATGTGTCAATAAAGTTTCCCCTTCCTGGGACAATGAATTCACGGTGTTCTTATTTCAATTTCCAGGAGTGTGTATCCTATTTATGGAATATGTATATATCTGGCTGGAACAGAGAATCTTAATCAAGTTCCTAGACCATGCACTGTGAAGCAAATACTCAGATTTGTAGGTATGGCAAATTTTTCCAGGATATTTATTGAAGTATTTGCTACACAAGTGGCTCCACTCAATGAATTACGTCAGAAGGGATGTAAATTAAATTGTGGTACTTCACAGTACATTCCAAGCACTCAACCAATGACTGTAGTTAGCTTTGTAGTTATCCTTGCCTGCTTTAACGATCAGTTTATTTTGCAGACTGGTACTTTGTTCCAAGGGCTCAGAGAAGTTCTGTTACAGGAGGAAGGGGACATAGGAAGGTGAGGAGTAATATCTCTATGAGAGTTATGGCACAAAGAACATATTTTTAAAAAAATTCTCAGTTTTGATATCAAGATCTAAGTTTTGTTATTGCCCCCCCCCCCCCAATGAAAATTTATCTATTGTCACAAAATACATTTTCGTTTGATGTAAAAACAAAAAAAATCTACTAATTTTTTTCTTTATAAATAAGTAATTCATGATCATATTTATCTATAGCAACAAACAAAATTCTAATTTTTTTAAAAATAAAAAATTAATAAATATTTTCTTTATATGTAAGTTTTGTCAAAACTTGTTTGTCTATATCAGGGATTGGATTTTTCGTTTAAAACTCAAAGGTACATTTAAACTGTAAATATTTTCATTTTTTCAAAAGCTTAAATTTCTATACAAATAAAAGCAATTTAAAATGTACTCCAAAGCTGAGCTATTTCAAATTTAGAAACTTATTGTAAAGAAAATCATGGATTGAGTTATACAGATTTAGAAAATTAATACAAAGAAAATGGTTATTCAAATTTAACTAGACAAGATCTCTTGGAGTTCATTGATTATTTTAATATGAAAGAAATGTAGAAGAGAGAACTAATATATAAAGATACAATGGAACTTCAGTCAATCAGTATAAAAAATTAAAAAGTTTTTCCAGACTTAATAAACAAAAATTAACTGATGATGTTCAAAATCTTACCGACAATATTAACAACAATAATAACGAACTGAATAAAAAATCTTTAAAGTAACTTCATGAAATCAGCATAACAGAAATTTAAAAAATTATTCAAAACTTAATAAACAACAGTTAATCACTCTCATGGAATGTTCTGATGACAATATTATTAATAATGTTAACAAATCGAATAAAAATTCTTTGGATTGTCTTCATAAAATCCGTAAAAGGAAATACCTAAACAATTGTTCTAAACTTAATAAATAACTATTACTCAATCTTATCAAAACAACTGATGGTAATATTAACAATATTAACAATGGGAATTATTTCCAGAACTTGTAGCAGATAAATGTGAAGAAATAAAACCAAAAACTATCTGAAAAATTTTTCAGGTTAGGGTTTTCTATATGTTTGAAAGTTTTTTTAAAATCACCTAAACATATTAATAGAAAGGTACTGCATTTAAATCTAGAGTAATAACTCATGAATTTAAAACATTGATAATATATTTGAACCCCTAGAATTTTTTAATCAAAGTAAAGAAATAATCCATAAATTTAAGAGTGTTTTCATACACAGAACAGCAATTAAAGGTAACATGAAATTTTACTGTAAATTTCAAAAATAAGAATTTGATTTTAAAACATGTAATGAACTTTTATTAAGAACAAGCAATTTAGAAGATTATTACCAAAAATCAATGAATAAACAATTAACTGAATTGGAAGAAATGCAAAGGATAAAAATCTTGTTCGTCTTCATTTTTTTGTAATACTTTAGAATTAAGTGCTTATCGATACATACCAACTTCTGGTTCTTCATATATAGATTTATCAAATGAAATTAAAAATAATAAAGCAGAAATTAATGTCTAAAATAGAAATCAAATGTGTTTATTTATTCAGTAAAATCTTCTTTGTATAAAGTAGATCAATGTGAAGAAGGAATTAGTAAATGTAAAAATTATGCAATTTTGAAAAAGAGGAAATTAATTTTTCTGTTCAGTTAACAGATATTCCAGAGCTTGAAAATAGTTAATTATTCAATAAATGTTCACGTTTATTATGAAAAGGTTTCTGTATATCCTCTTTACCATACAATAAATAAACAAGAAAACTATGTTAATCTTCTTTTGATTCCAGAAGAAATTAATTCTCATTATTGCTGGATAAAAGATCTATCTAGATTAACAAACAAGTAAACACAATGAAAAAATTTATCCATGTGATAGATGTTTAAGATTTCCTTAGTCACAAGAAAAATTAGACAATCATGAAAACGATTCCAAAGAACTGAAAGAAGTAAAAATAGATATACTTATAGAAGGAGAAAAAGTTTAATTTAAAAATGAAAATAATTCACTATGAGTACCTTTTGTACTTAATGAAGATTTCGAATATCCTTAAAAGATTTTAACAGTTGTCGACCAAATCCTGTAAAATCTTATATTAATAAATATATAAAACATATTCCATTTTCATTTACCTGTTATGTTAAATATTCTAACACTGATTGTAAAATTACTTTCAACATATACTGGTATAGATGCAGCAAAAAAATCGATTAATTGTAAAACAATAATCTAAAGAAATGCTGTAATATATGATTGATGTATTCCAATGAAAATAACAAATGAAGTTAAAATAAATTTTAAAAGTTCAAAAATTTGTTTTATTTTTCAAGAGGAATTCACTAAAGAAGAAGAAAAAGTAAGAGATCATTGTCATTTAACAGGAATATTTCGAGGTTTTGATCATGAAGATTGTACTCTTAATTTTCAAAATCTTAATTCCATTCCTATTTATATTCATAATACAGCAAATTAGGATGTTTATTTGCTTACTAAATAATTACCAATAGATAATGAAGATGTAAATGATATTCCAAATAATAAACAAAAATATATTACTTTTAGTAAAACGATTGAAGATTGTTTGCAATTAAGATTTTTGCATATATGTAAATTTATGGCTTCAAGGTTTCACAAATTATATTCTAATCTTACAAAAGAACAATTTGGAGAATCAAGAAAATACTTTAAAGGTAAGCAATTAGATTTATTGATAAAGTAGGATTGCCCTTTCAACTATTTGAATTCCAAGGAAAACATAAAAGAAATGTAACTATCAAATAAAGTACGTTTTTATTCTATGATTAATAAATCAAACATTTCTGATGAACATCATATCCATGCGAAATTAACTTGAAAAAATCAATATTAAACATTTAGATGAATATAAAGAATTATGCAAGAAGTCAGATTATTTAGTACTAGCAGATAGTATTGAAAATTTGGGAGATACGTGAATTAAAACTTATAAACTTGATCCATCTTTGAATGCTACGGCAACTTGTTTACCTTGGGATTCTCTTTAAAAATGACAAAAAGTAAATTACATTTATTAGACGATTCTAATACAACTTTAATTTTTGAAGAAGGAATTCAAGTTGGAATTTCCCAAAGTATTTAAGATATGCTAAATTATAATACATTTATGGAAAATTTTGAGCGACCAAAGGAGTTGGATATTTAGATGAAAATATATTATCTGGTTGTGCAATGTCTGAATAATTGCAATTTCGACATTTTGAGTGGTTAAAAGCAAAATATTTATGTTCTGTAAAATACTTAACATATCAGAAGATGATACATAAGGTTATATTTGAGAAGCTTGTTAAGAATATTAAAAAAAATTTATGATTTACTCAAAGATTTCCGATTACCTCCATAAGGAGGAAATAAATTATTAACAACATTACGTAATTAAGAAAAATTTGTTTTATATCACAGATATCCTCAAACAGTGTTTAAATCATGGTTATAACTAACAAAAATGCAAACAGAATGATCATTTGAACAATCAGATTGGTTGAAAAGATTTATGGAACTTAACATATACATGAAAAAATGCAGGTACTGATTTTGAAAAAGATTCTGTAAGTTAATAAATAATTAATTATTTGAAAAAACGGCAGAAAATGAGCGAAATAGACGAAATATTAATCTAATGAGAACTCCTGAAAAGTGTACAAAATATATTTCAAATTGAATTTATATAACATACAAAACTATTTTTGAGAGCCCTAGAAAAAGTTGAAATGAAAAAAACATTAGTAAAATTTAATGAATCAATTTATATTTCAATGAGTACTATAGATATTTCAAAGTTATAGATATTTCAAAATTATAGATATTTCAAATTAATACATACTTCAAAAATAAAAATATATTATTTTCATTATAATGCAATGGACTGAAAATATGCTGAAAATATTGATTTTGTTATGTGAATGCACTTTGTTTCATTTATGATATAAGAACTGATTATTTTTATGAAAATATGAAATTTATGATTAATGAATGTGACACAAGTCTTTATTGAAGAGAGAATATTTGTAGAATCTAACAAGTAAATAACAAAGTCTTAGGAAACATTAAAGATGAAAATTGTACAACAACTATGTTAGTTACATTAGTTAAGATCAAAAATGTATGCTTATTAAGTAGAAGATAGATAATAAATAAATCTAACGGAGTTAAAAAACCTGCTGTAAAAATGATTTTACTTTTGTTCATAAAACTTGTTTAGATGACAAAATAAAACAGTACTGGAAAATTGTTTTAATTGGCAAATTCAAATATAATAAAATTCTATACATAATAAAAATTCTTTATATAATATAATAAAATTCTTTAAGATTTTGATAATGAATAACGTGTTATATGACAAAATGGAATAAATTCTTTACCATATGTACATTATAAAATAAAAGCATGAAACCTACTTACTCAAAAAGTATAAAATGCAAAAATAAAAAAAGTGTACAATTAGAAGAGATAAAATTAAAAAGGTGAAAGTTTGGAAAAACTGTGCAATGTGTGTATATGATGCTTACAGGATTAGAAACATTATGAAATATAAATTGATTTGATATTGGATTAGTTTTTAGTACTTTTTAATGATATGGTAATTTTTAATGTGATTTCATGTATATTATACAAACAAGTATTCCAAAACAACATTCAGCTTGTTGAAATTCCTTTGTTCTTGTTTCTAACAGTTGAAAACCGTTTTCTCTCTTTTAGGTTTATTATACTTTTATTTATGAAAAAATTAAAAGATATTTGTAATTTATTTTTTATGATTTTGACCAGTAAACTTATTTTATTCCAGTTATTAAAGAGGTTATTACAACTTTTCATTTATTTTTCTCACATTACTTTGGTTACTTTTTTATACAATCAATATATCCCATTTTTGTAAGCATATCCTATTGTCAATATTTTATGGGTTTTTTCTTTGATTGCACAGTAGAGAAATGATTTTTCTCTCACTTTCTATTTATAAAGAAAATATTTATAATAATTAAAGCGTAACACACAAAAAATTTGAAAAATGGGATTTATTAAGATGTTTTACAATCATTTTGGTGACATGCTGATTGTAAAATAAAGATTATGCAAGAGAAGTCGATGAAGGTCAAGTAAATAGTTTAAAATGTATGAATAAATTAAGGATAATTATATAAAAAGGTCAGCTGATAGATTTCATACAGATATAGAACACACAAATGAAATGTTTGAACAATTTAATAGTTTATTATCACATTTTACTACTAAATTAAATGATGAAAAGTTTGGACCTACATTTTGTATTTTAAAATGTAATGATAATTTTAATTATAAACTCTAATATAGTCGAAAACCTTTTAAAAATATTCATAAACAAACTATTGTTAATAGAAACAGACATCAGAATTAGGAAGATTGTTTAAAAAATAATTATGTTCATAATTCAAAATCTTTATTCCAAGGAATGAAAGAAAATTTGAATACTGTTTTGTCATCAAAATCATTTCAATATTTTGGATAATTAGTTACAAGAACAATTTTATGAAGATGTAATTAATGTTAGTAACTACACATAAATAAATTTTAAGTAACATTCATGACGATTAATATATTCACGTAACACACTAAGATTATCAAAACCATCTGATTTTATTAATTCAGATTTAAAATTTTCAATTAGTTCGTACATGTTTGCTAAAGTTAATTTGAATAGCAAAATATACTTTATCGTCTTTAATAAGGCAATTAGTATTCTGAATATTGTATTCAATAGCCAACATAGTTAAATTTTCAGCATTAAACTCAATTTATAATCACACATTTCTGTTAACATTACAATAACTTGCAGTATTTTTACCACCTTACTAATTTGTGAATTATTAAAGCACAACCCAATAACATAGGCTTTATTAACTTTCTTTTTCAAAACTTTTTCAAGTTGATAAACTTGTGGAAAATTCGTTTTCAATAGTTCTTGTTCAAAAAAATTCCTTTTTGTTTCATCACTATTTAAAAATTTTATTTTATATGTGACTGAATTAGGTTAAATAATGTTTTCAATTTCAGAAATTTTGTTGAGCAATTTTCAGTATATCCTTTTTCGAAAATTCTTTTTAATTTACTTATTCTTACTTTATCTCCAATTTTATATTCAGCATTAGAATCTAACAAATTTTTTACATAACAGTTTTCAATCAGATTTCTTCATTTTGTTTGTTTGCACGATTTGGTTTCATTTTTGTTGATGAATGTTTTTGTGTTACTATATTCACCAACAAGATTCTCAACTAAATCAACAAATTTATGATTTCCTTGTAAATCAAAATTTTTCCATATCTGTTGTTTTGCTTTTTCATTAAATGCTTTAAAGACCGATGCATTTATTTCAGAGAATGATGAAAAATGATAAATACTACATTTTTATATATTCTTGAAATTCATTATTATTAAATCTGTACCATTACTGTTTGTAAATTTTTTGTTTTTATTTTAGTCAAATAATTTTTTATAAGAATGAATTATTTTTTGACAGGTTTTATCTTTAAGTTTAGTAGCCCAGGCATAATTTGAAAAACATCTATAATACTTGTTAAACATTTATACCTTTTATTTTTTTCTTGAATGTTCAGAAGCTGTTTCATCTAAAACTGCTTGACACAATTCGTATATTACAAACTAAATTACATATATTCTCTTAAAATTATTTCTCACTGGTTTGTGAGATTGATTAATAAATTCTTCATTAATGTTAGTCAAATATATTTTGCAAGTTTATATTTTTGGTTACAGAAATCCAACAGATACCCTCAATTCTTTTACATTTTTATATATTAATCTATGAAGTGTATGTGTTTCTGTAACTTTTAACACGTAAACAGTAGATATGGTTATGATTCACGACTTATATTGAATAAAAAATAATTAAATTTTATATTATTTCACCAAATGCATTTAACTTAAAAAAACTGGAACAGTTTTAACAGAGCCTTTTAATGTTATAGTTACAATATTTGATTTGTGCTTTATATTTCTTGATTGAATGTTAGGAGTTACTAGATAAATTTTATCAGAATACTAATCAAAATATCCAAAAACTAAAATGATAAATCTTTTTTTTGTATTTTTGCCAATAACAACAACTTTTTAAAGAAAAAATCCCTATTGCACATCCTTTTATTTTCCACCAGTCGTAAAATTTGTTTATCATTATTTTACCTATAAGATCAATTAACTCGTTTAATATAGAGTTAAAAATATTTTTGAATAAATCCGGAAAACCTTTTCCTACTTACTTCTTTGTATAGTAATTTGATAGATTACTTTTATTATTGATTAATCGTTTCGTTAATAACTGTTTTATTTCCATAATTGTTTAACTGCATTAAAATACTTGTACATTCGTGTTCAGTAACATATTCTTTTTGTAAGTATTGTTTAGTAACAGTATCCTGACCTTTTTACTTGACATTTTAGGCTGCTACCCTTTTACATTTAAAATCGATATATAATTTAGTTGCCTTAAAAATTTTATGTAATACTTTGTGAAATCATTTAATTATGGCGCCTGCTGTTGAATTAATAATTGATTCTACATTACCTGCACCAACTGCTGATGATTGTTTTTTTTAACTTCAATTAATTTGTTCATTTTTTTATTTCCAAAATCATCACCTTATTACATTTAAAATATCATTAAACATGTAATTCATACGTAAGAATTTTATAACAATTGGACTCAAATGACCATAAACGAATAGATAAAAATTTGTATCTTCTAGATGTTGTAATATAAATCATTTTTTTCTAAATAATTTACTAGATTTTTCGGTGTAATTCCTCCAAATGTATCAGAAACAGTAGTTACGTCTTTACTCTTATAATAACAAGACCAATGAATACCAGCATGATCGGTTGTATCTAAATTTACTATTCCTTATTTTAAATGGAGTAATTTGGTGATTCATTACCCATAAAAACTCCACAAAAATATTTATTTGTTAATTGTTTATCTGATTCTGCTATGTAAAGTTAGATAAAAGATTATAAATTTTTTTTATTATTTCTTGTTTTTTTAAACTTTTTCCTATATTTTCCGTTGCTAAGTTATATCTTTCTTGTTCTTTTAATTCTTTATCTGCTTGTTTCTTGTTCATAAGTAAATTAGCAATTACTGGAATGCTGAAGAAAAACCAAATATAATTGGTATCACACATGGTAATAAAGGTAGGACTCGATATTCAACAACTTTTTATAAGAAATATATTCTATTTTATTAGTAAATATTCTTCCTGTTTTTAGCTCTTTTTCTTTTTTGTGCATCATTTAAAAGTTTTCACTACTAATTAATTATTCATTATTTAAGTAAACTGTAATTGGTAATGGTTTTGTTTCACCACCTAGTAGCAAAGAACAATCAGTACTAAAGTTATTCATTTATATAAATTTGAATTCAATAAAGAATTTGTTTATAAACCAATCAATTGCCATTAACGTTTAATCCAACTCCTTATTTTAGTTTTCAATACATAATTCCTCTAACTGCAGTTGTAGCTAATTTTTCACCCATTGAAGCACCACTTTTGTGTATTCTTTCTTTTGCAATTAGATGAAGTTTTTATCACTTTTGTGTTTTTATCTAATTGTTTATTGGCTCTATAAAAATATCATGTGTTTACTTGCTTCATCTAATCTATTTATTCCTTTATCTCTGTGGGCTAATCATTTATCTGTTTTAGTTCCAAGACAATACAAATCATAACTGGGAGAAATGCAAGTCAAATGGTACTTTATTAATTGTGGTATTAACTAATCCTTTTCATAATCACATTCTGAATATGTATGTGGTGAAGTATTCAAAATTCTAATAACATATGGTATTCCTTTTGGATTGTTAACTATAACATCAGTAAATTTATTAGTAAACGTTTTTGTAATTCCAACTTTTCCATTACAATAATTTTTTATTTCCAGTTAATTCTTGTCCATTAATTTCTGTTAATCTATAAATTAATTGGTGGACATCATTCATTTCAATATTTTAGGAACTGATGACCGAAGCAATCTGGTCCCTTTAATCCCACAAACCAACCAACCATTTCAATATTTTCGATTAGTTTTCTGAATATTTTTGAGATAAACGTTTCGCATATTTCGTCTACACTTGAATCCAACCTTGAATCTAAAATTTCTAGTAAGTTTTGGGAAAGATACAGATCAAAAATTTCTTTTACCGAATATTTATATTTTCTGTCTTCACTTGGTCTTATTTTATTTCTATCATTATCAGAATATAATGCTCCTGAATAAATGACTATATCTGCATAGTTTGACAAATTAGAACATGTAAAAACTATATTGTATATATCCATTGTTATTTGTTTTTTAGTTAAAAGATTGTCTCATATAACCTCCATCCTGCAGGCCAGGAATGGCAACATTTTTGTGTTGAATAGTTTCACAGGCGTTTCTAGACTGGGTAGGTGGACGTTTTTGACGTCCTGTATTGCTATTATTGCTTAGGCTGCATATTCTGCTGTATATTTTGTGAAGCATTACAATGTAACCCCTAGGTATTTAAAGTTTTTACAGACGAATGGAAAAACTTGTAGAAGCTGACCTCTGGGAAGATCAGTTTGGATTCTGTAGAAATGTTGGAACATGTGAGGCAGTACTGACCTTACGACTTAGCTTAGAAGAAAGATTAAGGAAAGGCAAACCTACATTTCTAGCATTTGCAGACTTAGAGAAAGATTTTGACAATGTTGACTGGAATACTCTCTTTAAAATTCTAAAGGTGGTAAGGGTAAAATACAGGGAGCGAAAGGCTATTTACAATTTGTACAGAAACCAGATGGTAGTTATAAGAGTCGAGGGGCATGAGAGGGAAGCAGTGGTTGGGAAGGGAGTGAGACAGGGTTGTAGCCTCTCCCCGATGTTATTCAATCTGTATATTGAGCAAGCAGTAAAGGAAACAAAAGAAAAATTCGGAGTAGGTATTAAAATCCATGGAGAAGAAATAAAAACTTTGAGGTTCGCCGATGACATTGTAATACTATCAGAGACAGCAAAGGACTTGGAAGAGCAGTTGAACGGAATGGACAGTGTCTTGAAAGGAGGATATAAGATGAACATCAACAAAAGCAAGACGAGGATAATGGAATGTAGCCGAATTAAGTTGGGTGATACTGAGGGAATTAGATTAGGAAATGAGACACTTAAAGTAGTAAAGGAGTTTTTCTATTTGGGGAGCAAAATAACTGATGATGGTCGAAGTAGAGAAGATATAAAATGTAGACTGGCAATGTCAAGGAAAGCGTTTCTGAAGAAGAGAAATTTGTTAACATCGAGTATAGATTTAAGTGTCAGGAAGTCGTTTCTGAAAGTATTTGTATGGAGTATAGCTATGTATGGAAGTGAAACATGGACGATAAATAGTTTGGACAAGAAGAGAATAGAAGCTTTCGAAATGTGGTGCTACAGAAGAATGCTGAAGATTAGATGGGTAGATCACATAACTAATGATGAAGTATTGATTAGAATTGGGGAGAAGAGGAGTATGTGGCACAACTTGAGAAAAAGAAGGGACCGGTCATGTTCTGAGGCATCAAGGAATCACAAATTTAGCTTTGGAATGCAGCGTGGAGGGTAAAAACCGTAGAGGGAGACCAAGAGATGAATACACTAAGCAGATTCAGAAGGATGTGGGTTGCAGTAAGTAATGGGAGATGAAGAAGCTTGCACAGGATAGGGTAGCATGGAGAGCTGCATCAAACTAGTCTAAGGACTGAAGACCACAACAACCACAACGAGATTTTTGTCTTTTGTCCTCTGACACTGATTGTGAATTCTTGGATGTTTTTCGTCCTTTTTTGAAATTCATTGTTTTGATCTTTGTTATGTTTATGTGTAGTTTGTGTTCAATGCACCATTTGTCTATTTTCTCAATGATGTTCTGCAGGTTCTTTATATTTGTTGTTCCTGCAGATATGTCGTCAGCATATGCATATGTGTATAGATGTTCTTCATTTTCGCGAATTTGCAGTACTTCTTCAGTGGCAAGAATGTACAGCAAAAAACTCATTGGGACACTCTGTACGACTCTGATCAATTGGAAAATGAGCTTCGAAAAAGAGAGGTTGTTGAATAGTGTCATTATGTTGTATTCGAGGATTGACTTGATTATTCTTGCCCATATGCTATCTTTTCCCATTGTGTTTTCCAATTTTCCGCCTATGAGATCGCTTTCCAGTAGGCCAAAGTCTTTGGGAAAGTCTATGAACACTGTGTAGAACATTTGCTTCTTTTGTAGTGCTACATTGATGTTGTTTATAAGAAGCCTGACTGCCGTAAGTGTTATCCTTCCAGATCTGAGGCCCATTTGTGGTTCTGGGAGATGGCTGTCCACACAGGCTTTGATTTTTTGTGTCATCTTTGAAAACATATTGAACTGGGTATTTTCTAGGTCTATGCCTCTGTACTTGTTTGTGTCTGTTGGGTCTCCTCTAACTTTTTTTATTCAGTGTCTCCATTGGGTCGGAATTCTTCCAAGTTCCAGGCATTTGTTGAATAGTTTGATCCACACACGGTGGAGAGCCTCTTTGGCATCTTGTATATGTTCATTATATATATAATCGGGTCCTGCTGTTTTCTTGTTTTTCAGTGGGTTTTTTTTCTTCTTTTAAGTCTAATTAATTTAGAGACTCCCATACATTGTCTTTTTACTTTGTTTGGTATTGTTTCTCTTACTTTGGGTGTGTTTCGAGTCCTCGTTTGTTCAATATCTTTCTGAAGTGGTCTTCCCATCCCTTCATGTCTATATTTGCTGTATGAGCCAGTCTTCTTTTGCCTCTCTTTCTATGTATTATTTTTTCTTCTGTTCTATTAGTTTTTTGTAGATTTTCCTCTCTTCTGTATATAGTCTGCATGTTTCCTTGTCATGCTGGTTTCTTAATCTGTGGAGCATTCTTAGAACAGTGTTCCTTTAGCTATAGCATTCTGCATCGAACCATCTTTTTGCCGTCCTTGTTTTTGGGTTTGTTTGTATCACTGAATTTTTTAGGTCTTCTATTTTGTCTGTTGTTTTTCCAAGGTCTCCTTCCTCTATTGAAGTTTCTATTTGTGTTTTTTGCTCTTGTTGGTTTGTTATTTTTTCTCTATGTATTTCTCTTTCTGTGATTTGGGCGGTCTTTCTTGCTGGTGGTGAGGTGACGTTATTTATTTTTATCTGCATTGCAATGTGCTTTCATACAGGACTGATGGAGTCATGTCATATTGGTTGAATACTTCTCCTCTTGTTAATGAGACGATATCAATGGTACTTTTCCCATTGTGGCATATATATGTAGGTATTTGTCTATCATTCAGTAGGGTGAAACCATCTTCTTCTAGGATTTCAATGACTAGTCTCGTTTTAAAGTTCTCCATGTCTGTTCTGTAGTTGAGATCGCCTGCATTTATGGTGGGTTTGCTGTCTCATTGTTTAATGAGTGTGACCATTTCGTAAATTATTTCTTCTGCATTTGTGTATGGTTGGAAGTAGGTTGTAATTATATTTATGTTTGATGCTTCTACTAGCATATTAGTTTCTTGTTTTATGATTTTTTTGGTGGGGGTCTTCCAGGGTTTCAGTAGGATAGATATTCCTCCCATGGGTCATCCTCTTTCTCTCTTATTTGCTATTTGGTGAAACTTGTAGAAATCTTTATGTTGCCAGTTGTCTATCAGGAAGGTTTGTGTTAGAATTGCAAGATCCTAGTTTGGCAGAATGTCTGTTGGTGTTAGATTAAGAGCACTTTATATTCCCTCTTTGGTCCACAAGACTGCTTTTATTTCTTTTTCTTCTGGTGTTCTTCTTACTTTAGTTGAGCTCTGCTCCCTCTTCCATTGAACTTCTTGGAAAACGAAATCTACATACTTTTATGTTTTCAAGGCAGAATTCTGGTTCTTGTGTGAGTTGTAGACCTTCAAACGGAATTCCTACTTTGAAAGCTTTTTTGTCGCCCAGTGTGTGTAGTTCTTCACATTCTAGTTGTCCTGCTATTCCATTCTTGTTGAATTATTTCATTACTGTATCAGTCGTGGTGGTTCTCTTCAAGTTACTGATATATAACCATGTTGCTGTTTCTGCTGCATGCATTTCTTTGTCTTTTTTGTACCCATTATGCCTTTATTATTACTCTGGTTTCTTCGCCTATACCTGCTCCTCCCTGCCACACTACTCCAGGATGGTTCCTATAGTTTATTAACCGGATTTAAGGTTTTATTATGTTGCTCATACGCATTGGTTTCGACTTGTGGCTAATTTTGTTGCTGTATATTGTCGTTCCCCCTGGTCCTACTTTGTTGTTATACTTAGGTTGTATGTTGTTCCCATCAGTTTTGGTTTTCTCTGGTTCTAGGTGACTTTCCTTTTCTAGACTTTTCTTTACTTGCTCCTCTATTAATATCCCTAGTTGTTTTTTTTTTTCGAAATCGGTTATTTCCTTCATCTTATGCCTCAATTCTACCATTTTCGTGTTTTTTTCCGCAGTTTTCCAGATAGCTACCCACTCCGAAGATGTCTCCATTGAAGTTCTTCTCCGATCCAGTAGGTGTCTCTTCTGTCTGCCTCTGTCTGCTATGTGCTGTTTCATGCATTTCTCCAATAGGTGTCATTAGGTGTCCAACAGTCCACTGTCCGCTGTGTGCTGTTTCCTGCCTTTCTCCAACAGATGTCACTAGTTGTCTGGCAGTGCAGCTGTCTTCTTCCTTGTTTGTCTCGTCTTGTTGAATGTTCCTGACCTCTCTCGTAGGATTCCTATTATCCCCCTTCCTTTGCTTTTGTTTCGTTTTTCAAAGATCCTAAGCATTTCCTTATTTCACTTACTGCATCTAGTAATTCGTTCTTCATTTCCTTCTTCATATGTCATCCTTCTTCTGCCGCTTTTCCGATCTTAATAAGAGCTTTCTCAATACGTTGCACTGCCATCATTAATTTTTCTTGTCATACCTATAGTAACAGAACCTGATTTATCTTTATTCCATCATCTTCTACATATTTCTTTAAAATCATTGAATTTCAACTCACCATTAACAAATTCATGAAACCTATGAAATAAATTTATGTAATCTTGTCCGCAAAAATTAAAAAAATATGGATTATCTCTAAATAATTATTTTGGTATTTTTGAGTAAATTTGAGCTAAGAAAAATGATCTTAGTAAAATATGTATAGTAAATATAATGGAACTCAATCTTGATTTTCAAGAATGAAATTGTCAAAAACCAGAACTGAATTATTTTTACAACCATCTATCAGTATAATTTATTATTATTTTGTATAAATTCAGTAATTTTTTCATTAATTATGTCTTTTATTTTTTCACACCTTTCCATAAATTCTTGAAATTTTGATTGATCTAAACTTTTAGAATAAACATATAAACGATTAATTTTGTTCCAATATAAACATCTGCCTGCTAGAATATGATTATCAAAACCAGTTGGTCCTATTATTGTACATGAAATAGGATTTGGTAAAAGTTTGCTGTGTTTATTCTTTAATTTATTTTCTGGAATTCTTATTTTTACTCCTAATCTGTCATTTACTTACATGATTTATATTAATAGAAATTAGTGGATTATTTCAACTCGATGATAATTAATATCTTCTAAAAAAAGATAAACTATTCCAATAAGAGAAAGTTACAAAAATTTATCACTAGTTGGTTTCCATATAACTTTTCTAATTCCAAATATTACATCAAAACATGATCACTAATGAAGAACAGATAGAAATTCCTGTTCGCCAATATGGTTTGAAAAAGTTAGAAAAATTTATTCAATCGATTGAACCTATAATATACATTAAAGAAGATAAAATTTTACTATCAAAAGTGATATTAAATTATTTGTGAATAAAGATCATTGTATTGGTAAAATCTTACGTTTAAATGATCAAATTATTCAAGCTAATGAAAAAACAATTTCTAATAATGTTCCTAAAATTATCCCTTTGAATTCATAAATATTAATTTTAATTTAGTTGATGGAATGTTTGTTAAACAAAATGATCATTTTGATGGAGAAACTAATATTATTTCTTCATTTAATCCAAATGCTGTATTTGAAGTAGCAATGATTTATGATGCAATTATCCTATAAATATACCAATATTGGGTTCTATTCAGAATTTAACAATTACTATCATGAAGTAAAATGATTATTTGATTGACTTCAATGGTACTTGTGTAACAGTAATTTTAAAAATGAATTAATAGATTTTTCTCGACTTTATTCATTTCCTGTCAATGAGAATACAAAAAATAATTAAGTCTTGCAAATAAGGAACAGAATTTTCTATTTAGATTGGTGATGGTTAGATTCATGCCAATCATTCACAATTTTGATGTTATGCATACAGGTGGAAAGGATTTTTCAGCAGACCACTGTAAATCGAATTTTAAACTATTTGATAATTATGATTTAAAATTGTTTAATGTTATTACATTTAAAAAGGAAACAATATTTTATCTTGAACAGAATATAAATTTATTTCACCAACAACTCTTATTCGATTAATTTCTTCTATACAATTTGAATTAAATATGGAAAACCATATTGTTACCAATGATAAAATTGAAAACAAACATACTGAAGTACTTTATCTATTAGAATTATTTGGTGGGTTTTTTAATTTTAAAGAAGTAATTTGGGAAGGAAATTTAACAGTTATTTTCACTATGAGTTCAAGAAAAGATCAAGAAGATTCTATTCTTCCATGGAATACTAATAATGATAATAGTACACTTTTACAAGAAGGTAAAATTGTTGTGAAAAGAAAGGAAATTCGTGTTCCTGTTCTTGTATGTGAATTATAATATTAACTGGAACTATATCGTATTAAATTACAAAATATCCATCTAAAGATTGGCAGTAATGAAATGTTTCCTCAAGAATTATGGAATCTTGATCTACCGAATATTTTCTAAAAGCTTATGATGCTTTTAAAGATTTTAGAAGAATTACACAATTAAATAACTAAGTAAATGTGAATTAATTCAATTTTATTCAAAATTATCCAGTCTTTGGAACAAATATATATAGAAGAAAGAATTTTTTAACTACTCAGAAAACATCAAAGGAATTATGTCCATATTTTAATAGAAACACCCAGATCACACATCTGTGTGTATAATTCTGAGTGGTAGAAAAGAATTTAACTTGTGATTTAAACACGTAATTTTAATAGAAAATTTTTAAATACAAAAAAGACCAAAACATAAGAAAAAGTTATAGAAGCATTAACTTTATGTTAACATTTCCTTTTGAAGTATTTGTAGAAAGATAAATGAAATAAAAAGAAAAGATCTAGATTTTCAAAAATTAAAACTCTAATAAATGTACAAATTTTTTAAAAATTAAATTTTTAAAATTATTAGAATTTGCAAACTTTTAGTGTTTTCAATTTCAAAAAATTTGAAAATAAAAGTCTTTTTCTATATAAAGTAATGGAAAACAAAATGAATGTCAATGATAGCATTGGAAATATATTAAGTGGACTTAACACTTATAGTAAGAGTTGTGCAGAAGTGTTCACTATATTAACAGAACTGAAAACAAAAAACAGCTCTTACAATATACAAAAAGTTGAAACTTTTATAACTAATCAGTGAAACGTTTTATCAGTTTTAGATGATGAATGTAATATTACTCTTCTAGAGCGTTATACTATAATCTTGTCGGAAGATGTAGATGAAATACAGAAAATTAGTGGATTAAATTTCATTTATTGAGGTATATGAAAGATTGGTTAAATTTTAGTTATCTTGTGTTTTTTAAATTTAGTTTTTTTAATATTAAGTTTTGATTTAAAAAAAGTTATTTTTTTAAATAAATGATAATTTCATTTGTGGGAACACATAAATTTTTAAATAGAGAAAAACAAATCCAAAATATTGTTTTTAAACCTGAAAATTTTTAAAAAATATGCTCTTTGCACCAGAAGTCTCATACATATACTACTCAGTGTCGCATGCCTCTAGGGGATTGGATGAATTTTAAAAAAATGTGCTCCACTTACGAAGTGAAAGCCCTTGCTGGTTTTATTTGGCAAGGAGAAGTATAAATATTGTTTGGAAGACAGTGCGTTTTTATTAGAAATGGATAACCAAGCCATAAGCTGGGTGTTTGCTAGACCACATGAGACTGGATGCATTGCTAGATGGGCTACTATCATTCTGGCGTTCAAGTTTGATTTATGTAATATAAGGGGTTCTCAAAATGTTTTTGGCAGATGGGTGAAGCTGCATATTTTAAAAGAATGAGGACAGTCAAATGAAGGATTCAGTAAAAGGGGAACAGGATCATATTGCCTGTGTTGCTTTGATTCTTACATAGATTTGTAGTTTATTTAGGATATTAGCAAGTTCCAAGTTCTTGACTCACATATTTGTGATCTTAAGTAAATTCTACACATGAATGAAGTGATACAACCATACATGTTACAAGACTGGGTGGTGTGCTGCGAATTGTGGGATTGAGGCTACCCAAAAATAGTTGCTCCAGACAAAGTGATCCAATTGTTATTCAAGTATTTCCATAAGTCTCCGGTGGGAGGCAACTTGGGGGTTGTATAAGTCACTGGAGAAAATTAGAGAGCTGTTTGTGGAGCCTGGAATGGATAATAGCAATCGAAAGAGAGTGGCTAGCAGTGAAGTTTGTGCCATTAGCAAACCTGCACAAGCTAGTAGTACAGGCTATTATTGTCTGCACCTATAAACAGACCATTCCAATATTGACTCAGCATATCCATACATATTCTGGTTTATGTGGCTGATTGATTCTGTGCTACACTCCTCCTTGTGATTGAGATATTCTTCTGGCCAGTACCATTCATTGTGAGTTTTTCGAGTAAGCTCATTCATTGTACACTTTGCCTCTGAATTTCTTCTTCTCTTTTGATGATTTTCAAAGTGTGACATTATAGATGTAAATTTGCAATTTGTACACTCCTGGAAATTGAAATAAGAACACCGTGAATTCATTGTCCCAGGAAGGGGAAACTTTATTGACACATTCCTGGGGTCAGATACATCACATGATCACACTGACAGAACCACAGGCACATAGACACAGGCAACAGAGCATGCACAATGTCGGCACTAGTACAGTGTATATCCACCTTTCGCAGCAATGCAGGCTGCTATTCTCCCATGGAGACGATCGTAGAGATGCTGGATGTAGTCCTGTGGAACGGCTTGCCATGCCATTTCCACCTGGCGCCTCACTTGGACCAGCTTTCGTGCTGGACGTGCAGACCGCGTGAGACGACGCTTCATCCAGTCCCAAACATGCTCAATGGGGGACAGATCCGGAGATCTTGCTGGCCAGGGTAGTTGACTTACACCTTCTAGAGCACGTTGGGTGGCACGGGATACATGCGGACGTGCATTGTCCTGTTGGAACAGCAAGTTCCCTTGCCGGTCTAGGAATGGTAGAACGATGGGTTCGATGACGGTTTGGATGTACCGTGCACTATTCAGTGCCCCCTCGACGATCACCAGTGGTGTACGGCCGGTGTAGGAGATCGCTCCCCACACCATGATGCCGGGTGTTGGCCCTGTGTGCCTCGGTCGTATGCAGTCCTGATTGTGGCGCTCACCTGCACGGCGCCAAACACGCATACGACCATCATTGGCACCAAGGCAGAAACGACTCTCATCGCTGAAGACGACACGTCTCCATTCGTCCCTCCATTCACGCCTGTCGCGACACCACTGGAGGCGGGCTGCACGATGTTGGGGCGTGAGCGGAAGACGGCCTAACGGTGTGCGGGACCGTAGCCCAGCTTCATGGAGACGGTTGCGAATGGTCCTCGCCGATACCCCAGGAGCAACAGTGTCCCTAATTTGCTGGGAAGTGGCGGTGCGGTCCCCTACGGCACTGCGTAGGATCCTACGGTCTTGGCGTGCATCCGTGCGTCGCTGCGGTCCGATCCCAGGTCGACGGGCACGTGCACCTTCCGCCGACCACTGGCGACAACATCGATGTACTGTGGAGACCTCAGGCCCCACGTGTTGAGCAATTCGGCGGTACGTCCACCCGGCCTCCCGCATGCCCACTATACGCCCTCGCTCAAAGTCCGTCAACTGCACATACGGTTCACGTCCACGCTGTCGCGGCATGCTACCAGTGTTAAAGACTGCGATGGAGTTCCGTATGCCACGGCAAACTGGCTGACACTGACGGCGGCGGTGCACAAATGCTGCGCAGCTAGCGCCATTCGACGGCCAACACCGCGGTTCCTGGTGTGACCGCTGTGCTGTGCGTGTGATCATTGCTTGTACAGCCCTCTCGCAGTGTCCGGAGCAAGTATGGTGGGTCTGACACACCGGTGTCAATGTGTTCTTTTTTCCATTTCCAGGAGTGTAATTCTGGTAGTTTACGTTGTCTCTGCACTTATTACTGTAGTTTAGTCCTGTAAAGTTGTAGTTTTGACTTCATATCATTTGTCTTTGGACAGAATGTACCACAGATCTGAAAATTTGAACGCCATGTACTCATATATGTATAGATTGTCACTTGTGTGGTAGACATTTTTCTTCCATTTTCTGTAATATGATGTTACTTTTGGGAACATTGTAATTATGTTCTGTAAGACATGAATCTAAAACTATACTGCTTAAAGTTGTACTTGCTTCTTAAGTTGTTAATTTGAAGAAGAATAACTTCATTCTTAATTAATAGCCTGTTACTCACACTCATAGAGATCATTCAATCTTAAGCATATTGTTTAATTAGGCCTATAAACTGGTGTACTGAATACTTTTGTAGTTAATATGTTATGTATCGGATACTTCTATACATCTGAATTCTACTTTATGATGGTTAATATGCTTATACTTGTTGTATTTACTGTGTTTCATTTTTGCATTATGTTCATTTAACTTAGTTTATTGTGGTAAGATTTTTCTATGAAATTTGCTATTCATTTTTACATAACATTCACAGACACTTAAGCCTCATTCGTAGCAACCTTGAAAGAGACTTAAAGATTATGCTAGATTAGGCCATTCTGTATGAAGCTAGATATGTTAGAGCAACTTATAGACCAACTATAAACGAGAAGAACTTTGTTGTAATCAGAAATTTGTCAGATGGTATGTATTTCATTCTATACCTTCTGCATTCTTTTGTAAGCTAACATATACTCATGTTCATAGGGTAGTGATGATCATACAACCTAAAATTTACTTGTGATTTTGGAAGTTAACTTTGACAATCTATATTCTAACTTTTGACATCATTTTGTACACTATGTGGCAAACCTTATAGTAGGTTACAAGAGATTGTAAGCACATTGTTTCCATATTCAAGCTAAAATTTATAAAATGCAATTAATAGAATTATAAACAGCCGACCAGTTGCAATGGATAAAGAATTCTTTACCTAGGTTTCAACAAATTTAAATTTGTCTTCTTCAGAAGGTGGCCTAAGGACAATGAACATCATAGCTTACATTAGAAAGGTATGAAACTTAAGTCAAGAATAGATTTTAACACAAATTAAAGCGTTCTTGCATTACAAAAATATGAGAACGATGACTGGTACTTACAATTTTACATTAGTATGGACTGATGTATCGTCGCCGTTTTTACAAATGTCTGCAAGAACGCTCTAATTTGTGTTAAAATCTATTCTTGACTTAAGTTTCATACCTTTCTAATGTAAGCTATGATGTTCATTGTCCTTAGGCCACCTTCTGAAGAAGACAAATTTAAATTTGTTGAAACCTAGGTACAGAATTCTTTATCCATTGCAACTGGTCGGCTGTTTATAATTTTATTATGTGGAACCGTTGCTGTTGTGCAGCTATGTTTAAAATACTAAAATGCAATTACTTTGTAAAATATTTTAGTTTCGATATTATAATCGATAAGTACCAGTTTTGAATGGACAGTTAAAATTATTTTTTTCACAAACATCTGAAATTACGAATTATTTACACACCTAAAATTTCTGTTATTAAGTACATAATCCTGTACTGTTTCCTATGTTTATTTCTGGATTCTTTTATGAAATAATAATTGAAATTAATATTGTAACGAAAACTAGTAGGAATTCTTATAGATATTATAATTAAATGTTTCCCTGAGATACCTAAGTCTCTTTTTATTATCTACAATAATCATCAAAGCAGATGAAATGAGTTAATATTTGTGCTGCAGCTGGGACTCGAACCCAGGTCTAGGCAGAAGTGCTAACCCTTACACTACCACAACACTGTGGTCAGCATTCCTCCATGAACTATCTAAGATAAATACCCTCCCCAACACAAACGTCAACTCATTTTCCCTTATATATTGTCACTACTGCTTCGATCATTATAGTAGATAATAAAAAGAGACTTAAATGTCTCAGGGAAACATTTAATTACAAGATCTATAAAATCAGCAATGGTACGAGGACAACCCATTATGTCCATTGCTGGGGTGCGTGCAAATATGGCAGAACCCTGGCAGTAGTGACAATATATAAGGGAAAATGAATCGAAGTTTGTGTTGGGTTAGTTAGTTCATGCAGTAACATTGCTCACTGTGCTGTGGTAGTGTAATGGTTAGCATTTCTGCCTAACAAATAAAAAGATCTGGGTTCGAGTACTGGCTGTAGCAAAAATTTTTATTCATTTCATGTGCTTCTATCATTATAGTAAGAATTCATTTGTTAAGAAAAATTGTAAGAATGTGAGAGTGCTAAGCTGGCCTCTGATGTGATCATATGTATTTATGTATAATAGGTGTGAGGAATGTAATTTTGGCTTTGTTAATGTGAACAATCAAAATTCTGTATGATGTACTAAAATGTGAGAAAATCAGTGGAAAATATATGTAGATAAAAAATTGTGCAACAACAGTCTTCCAATTTATTTAGTTCAAACTTAGCTTCAAGAATCAGACCTCTAGAAAAGAAGAACTGGAGACATCTCAACATGACAAACTAAGTAAACTTGAAAGTTCATTGTATTCTTCACTCCTCTCAAATCATAAAATACTTCACTTATTAATTACTTTGATTGGGCAATGTTTAATGTGGACAATAGAAGGGAAAAGAAAGGAGAGGGGAGATTACACTGATCGATTTGATCTGTCCATCTTAAGGTAGCGGCCGGCAGTGACTGCGGGCAGTTCACTACTGCTGTTAGGCAAAGCAACGGAACATATGTCGTTATAACTGCTCGGCTGTCAGCGCTTGTGACATCATCGCGACTGCCGCGTCTCGGCCGCTGCAGAAGCAGTCAAGCAGTTGGGCCACGACGTCCAGGTGTGTGATGACTGCAGAAATCAATGACGGGCTATATCGAAGAAAGGTTTTCATGATGACGACGACGAACAGTTAGTGGAGTATGTGAGCAGATACTATATACTGTATTATCATAAGCATACAGATTTCAGAAATGTGATGGCAAAGGATAAGGTGTGGAAGAAGATAGGAGAAGTAATGAAAAAAGATGGTAAGTGTTTTGCATACACACATTCATTTATTTATGTTTTTTTTTCCTACTGTGGCAAATTGTACAATATGAAGGCTACAACAATGCTTCCATTCTTTCTGTCACTAAACGATTACAACAATAGTCTTTAAGAGTAGTAACAATAGTTTATTTCCTTTATTTGAGCCTTAGTTCTTTTCCAGGTTGTAATCATTGATTTGTAGATTCACAGAAGTAATTTCTAATTGTATCTCGTACTTGAAACCCTTCAGCTTGGTAGAATCCCCCTGTTTGGGACAGGGGAATAATGTTCAGTGGTAAACTCACGTCATGGTCAAGTTCATAAAAAGGTCGTCCTCTTTTTTCTAAATAGGCGTCCCTGAGGAGATTGTGTGGACAGCAACAAACTTGTAGGAGTTTGCCACTCGTTGATTTTATTAGTTCTATCGAACAGGCTGTTTATAAACTACCTTCCGAGGCTGCGGAAGAGGTTAGGAGGGAAGCTTGTCATGTGTTGACTGGGGCCCGTCCACCCAAGTGTAACATTACAGCAGCTGAGGCGGCTGCTTTACGTTCACTTAGCATGGATCCTGATATTGTTATTTTACCTGCGGACAAGGGTAACGCCACCGTTTTGTTGAACAAGCACGATTACATTCAAAAGATGCTGGTCTACTTTCTGATTCGGCGTATCGCAAAATCGGTGCTGACCCTACTAAGAGTGTTGAGAGAAAGACAAATAACCTCCTGAAGAAAAGTTCTTTGCCACAGGAGACCATCAAGAGTCTTAATTCTTACTGTGCTGTACCACCTAGATTATACGGCCTCCCTAAGGTCCATAAAGAGGCTGTGCCATTGAGGCCTATTGTTTCTAATATTGGTGCTCCGACATATCGTGTAGCTAAACATCTTGCTAGTTTGTTGAGCCCACTAGTAGGTAGGTGTGAACACCACATTAAGAGCTCTGCAGATTTCTTACGTCGATTGCAGGGTTTGCGTTTGAATGACTCTGATATTTCAGTCAGTTTTTATGTTACTTTTTATTCAATGGTCAGTACTACGAACAGACTGATGGAGTTGCAATGGGAAGCCCGTTGTCATCTATTGTGGCCAATTTGTTTATGGAGGACTTTGAGGAACGTGCATTGGAGTCAGCGACCTTGAAATCTGAGTGTTTTTTCAGATATGTAGACGATACTTTTGGCCCCATGGTAGTGAGAATTTAAACCGGTTTTTGGAACATCTGAATTCAATCCACCCGAATATTCAGTTCACTATGGAGGTGGAAAAGAATGGATGCCTTCCCTTCCTTGATGTGTTGGTCAAAAGGAAGACTGATGGTACGTTGGGACATTCTGTTTATAGGAAGCCCATTCACACTGACTTGTATCTGAGAGCTGATAGTTGCCACCGTCCAGCTCAGCGTGAAGGAGTACTTCGCACCTTGGTTCACAGGGCCCACGTTAACTCAGACCCTGAAAGTTTGGCAGCTGAGCTAGCACATCTCGAAGTCACCTTTCGTCAGAATGGTTATAGTGAGAGGCAGATTAAACGTGCGTTGAGCCATCAGCCTTCTGTGCAACGGGAGAGTGACGATAACAACGAAGTGGCACCTAAGTCTATGGCCTTTTTGCCTTACGCAGGAAGCATTTCCAACAGGATTGGCCGTATTTTGCAGAAATATGATGTGAAATGTGTTTTTCGACCACCTACTAAGATTAAGGCCCTGTTGGCGTCCATAAAAGATGATCTTGGTTTGCGTAAGGCTGGGGTCTATCGTATTCCTTGTAGTTGTAGCATGTCATATATTGGTCAGACAATCAGGACTGTGGAAGAGTGGAGTATTGAACATTAGCGTCACACACGCTTACAACGGCCGAGCAAATCCGCTATTACAGAACATTGCTTTGACACCGGTCATCCTATGGAATACAACAACACGGAGATTCTGGCTTGCACGTCAAATTATTGGGTTAGTGTTATTAAGGAAGCTGTTGAAATCAGACTATCAAGCAACCTCATTAACAGAGATGGTGGATTTTGTTTAAATGCTGCTTGGAATCCGGCTCTGTCTCTCATCAAAAAAGAGAGGGACAGAATTACTGTTACCTCACCTGTTGATTAATAGTAACCATCGATATTTATGATGTTGGTTATCTTTGGTTGTGTTGACGCTTGTTCTGTGTGTGGTGTCTTCCTTGTTTCTCCTCTATGAACCAAGGTTTTAAATTTGCTTGTACGTTTTTCCTTCCTTGCATTTGTGCCTTGAGAATGGCAGGGTGTGCTCCTGTCGAAATATCGGCGGTGTTCGACGACGTCACCCAGCAGCAAACCCATAAGTTATTTGAAATATCGTTCCGTTTTAGGTAACCAGTGTAAGAAGAGCTTGAAAGACATGAGAGATAACTACTGGAAAACAGTTCGAAAAGAACAACTGCGAACAGGTTCTGCAGCACCAAGTTCAACAGGAAAATGGGCGTTGTTCAACAGACTAGGCTTTTTGAGAGAGATGTAGAAAAGGAGCGGTCATCTTTTTGTAGGGTTCCGCTAAAGGAGCCAACAAGTGTTGAAGGACTGTTATCTGATGAAGACAGACAAAATGCCAATGAATCAGGGCCTGACACTCCACACGCCATTGCTTCCTTGTCCTCTAGTGACGCACCTCCTGCCAACTCTTCCGTCTCAGCTCGCAGATACAGGAAAACACACTGGGATTCAATCAACCAAAGGGGCCAACAACGACTGGAATTGCTGCAGCGCTTGCCTAATAATCGGGAGCCAGAAGATGACGTGGGGCTGTTCATGAGAAGCATCGCAGCGTCCATTAGGAAACTACCATTTCACCTCATTAATAAAGCGAAAATTGACTTTTTAAGCTATGTTACGGGACTTGACAGTTCTTCAGAATAATCTCTTGTGTTACTACCTGTCAGCCTCAGTCCTTCCAGCTCGTCTTCCCTTTCATCCCCATTCAAACGAACTTCATCGGTTGGAGACGATATGTACACTTTCACCCCATTAATAAACGTCGAACCACAAGCAGGTGATACTACTTTTGAAAATAATTACTAATCACAATGCAAAGATAATGTAAAAATAAACAACAAACTGTACAGGCCCTGAGTCGTTTCCAAATAAACCTATTATTTTAATAGAAATTTATGTTATTTCATAGAGATACAAAATTATCCATTTTAAACCATTATTGATGAATATGTATGTTTTTACAAAGCTACTTACCGTAAAGTCACTGCCATTTCTTCGTCGGCGTCTATTGGAGTTTGCACTGCACTGGTAGCTGTTCCTGCTATATCTTCTTTCACCAGACTTAAAACAAAATCGAACTGAGATGAGTTAAGTCTAAAGCAATTTCTGAACCTCTCTTCATCGTTTCGCAAGTGACCGTTTACTAAGTTAGCATAAATTCCTTCACTTTTCCGTGTTTGGAAAATGCTGTGGGGACAAGATCTTGTAAGCATTGCAATAATTTCCTCTTCTTCTTCCTCGTCCACCAAAAAATGTAGAATGGTATTAGCATCCATGTTGCGAACTCGCATGCGTGTTCCTTTCACTTAGGTAACTCACTGAGTGGCGTGGCCGCTGCCGTCAGCAGTCTCAACGAAATACACAGGCAGTGACGGTTGGCAAATATGGCTGGCAGTTCCTGCCCGCCGCTATGGTGGACAGTCGCAGCGAAATAGTACTTTTAGCTGGCTGTCTATCTGAATGTCTAGGAATTTTGTATGTGTGGTTTCATAATTCCTTGTTGTTGTTGATCTCCATTCCAGGAACTTTGAATTTTTTATTTACTCTCTGAAACTGTGTGACGTTAGTTTTTCAAAAATTTAGGGTTAGGCTATTTGTTGTGAACCATTTGTGTACTTGTTTAGTGACTGTCAGGGCTCTGTTCTGCACTGCAGGGTTGGAATCCTTGATCAGAATACTCATATTATCTGCAAACGTGACTAGTTTTGCTCTGTCAGTAATTATAATCGGTAGATCATTAATGTAGATCAGGAAAATCAGTGGCCCAAGGATCGAACCCTTTCGGACAGAATTTTACATTCCTTCAAACTGAGTTTACTGTTACACTCGCATCCATTGAGAAAACTCTTTCCTCTCTGTTGTGTAGATTAGATTCTAGCCATGTCAATGCTTTGCCTTTGATGCCGTAGTGTGGAAGCTTTTTTAGCAATGTAATATGTTCTACACAGTCGAAACCTTTAGCAAGGCTACAAAAATCCCCATTTCATATATTCTGAGATTTAATTCACCTAGAGTTTCATCTGTTAGGCTAAATAGAGCTGTTTCTGTGGTGAATCCCTTACAAAAGCCAAACTGAGTAGATGTTAGTAAGCCATTTTGTGTCAAATGGCCACAAATCCTATCGCAAACTACTCTCTCAAATGCCTTTGAGAACAATCGCAGCAAAGAGATGGGCCGATATTGGATGGTACATTCTGTGCTTCGCTCTTGTGGATGAGCATCAATATTACATATTTAAGTCTTCTGGAAATGTCCCAGTTTTCATAGTCTGGTTACATAAATAGCATAATATGGGACTGATTAAATCTGCTCATGATTTTAGAATTGTATTTGATATTACATCGTATCCAGAAAATCCAGAGCTTTTCAGTAATCTCACAAATATTTCAGTTTCTGTAGGAACTGTGCATTTGCAATGAAGTGCTGTATTTGGCGTTATTTGAAAAATCCGTGGAGTCTCTGGTTGTTCAGATTTTGTGTTCCTATTTGTCTCACTTTTTATGATGTTCCATATGGTTTTTATTTTATTGTTAACTTGCTGATTTTTTCTGCATAATGGATTTGTCTGGCCTTCCTGGTTACACATGTTAGAATTTTACAGTACTTTTTTGTAAAATAGTTTCACTGTTAGATTTGTACTAGCCCTTTGTTCTATATACAGGTCTCTCTTTTTAGCACAAAATATTTTGATGTCAGCTGTTATCCACTCTTTCCTTCCATAACAGACTGATTTCATTTCAATCTGTCTGTGGAGGAAGCAGGCTTCCAAATTTTTGAGAAGTAAGTCCAGGAATGAACTGAATTTCTCACTCATTGTAACTACCTTGTGCGCTTTCTTCCATTGTTCACGGTGCAAACTGTACCTAAACAAGGTAATAGATTCAGTATTTGTTATTCTAATGCGTTTAACTTGGGTGTCATCATTTATTGTTTTTCTACTGGCAAGTTTTAATGTCATCAGTTCAGTATCGTGATCAGACAGACCATTTATTATGGTGTATGTTTTTACGTCATTGTAATTTGTGGGATCTAGGAACAGATTATCAAGCATGGTCTTGCTGCACCCATATACTGTTGTTGGGAATGAAACCATGGAGCCGCACGAAGTGGCCGCACGGTTTGAGGCACCATGTCAAGGACTGCATGACCTCCCCCACTGGAGGTTCTAATCCTCCCTCAGGAATGGGTGTATGTATTGTTCTTAGCATAAGTTAGCTTAAGTTGTGTGTAAGTCTATGGACTGATGACCTGAGCAGTTTGGTGCCTTGGAAATTCACACACACACTGACACCATTGGGAGTAGGTTGAAAGTTGAGAACAATGATTCCAGTTACTTACGATGGTTACTATTTGAAAGAAAATTAAGGTTAAAATCGTCACATACTATAATCTGACTGTTATTCCTAAAAAGTTTTGTAAGAAGTAATTCTAACTGTGAGAAGAACTTTTTGATGTTCCTCGCAGTTGTCTTGTAAAATGTAATTATTATGAGGAACTGAGTTTCCAGTTCTAATTTGACAGAACAGCATTCAAAATATTGTTCAATACAGTACTGAGCTACCTCTATGGTTTGTGATCTAAGAGTATTGTGCATATACACTGCCACCCCATCTTCTGTTAAGTTGGTGCTGCAGTAGTGAGAAACAATCCTATAACTATTTGAATATATTTCACTGATTTCTGTAGCTTCCAGGTGATGTTTAGTTAGGTAGAGCACATCAGCAATAGTTTCATCATTGTCAACTGTTTCCTCTTCCTTATTGAAGAGGCTTCTTATATTTGGATGAAATATTTTTAAGCTATTCAGGTAATCTGTTGTACTTCTGACAAGTTTCTTAATGTTAAATTCAACATGAGTTAAGTTATTATTAAAGGGTACAACTTCTAGTCTGTAACTTTGCCAATCCTCTAGTTTAAACAGACTTTCCTGGAGTATTAACTACTACAGGAATATGCTACAATGGCGAATAGTCACTATTTCTCTTTGTTGTTCTGGGAGATACAACACTTTTTATAACTTCTCTTGCATCTGACGTGGGAGAACTATATGTGATTGTTTCGACTACTTTTTTTAGTTATGAACTATTTCCCAAGACCATTCAAATGAAGGCCATGTGTGGTATGGAATCTTTGGCCTAAACTATTGATATGCAGAACATTCACATTTGCAAACTGACTGCATATGAGGAGGGACCCAAAAGTAACCGGAATCGTACTGCTGCACATCGTGTACTTGTAGTAGCAGGTTGCCCCACCAGAGGGTTGTAGTAGGAGCTCTGCTGAGTCATTCTGCCACGCAGCGTCACCCAACAGTGAGAAGTGTGGTTTCTTTGGCAGTTCTTTGAGTGCGCGTACAGTGCAGACATGACACGAGGAAATGGCTAGTTCTTACAAACAACGTGTGGCAGTCAAGTTTTGTTTCTTGCTCGACAAGAACGCAGCAGAAACTGTTGCAATGATTCAGACAGCCTACAAAGGGCATGCTCTTAGTAAAACGCAAGTGTATGAATGGTTTCCTCGGTTTAAAAAGGGAGAAATGGTGGTTGAATATCCGCCTTGTTCCAGTCGACCTTCAACTGCTCGAAGCGAAGACAAAATCCGTGATCTAATCAGTGAAGATCGACGCAGGACAATCGACCAAATAGAGAACTTGTCCGGGTTGTCCTGGAGCGCAATTCAGCGCATCTTGACCATTGATTTGGGGATGCAAAGAGTGGCAGCAAAATTCGTGCCAAAGCTTCTTACCGGAGATCAAAGGGATCGTCGTGTTCAAGACTGTCTCGAAATGAAGGACACGTTCAAAGATGACCCACATTTTTTCAACAAAATCATTACAGGTGATGAGTCATGGTGCTATGGGTACTATCCAGGAAGTAAACAACAGTCATCACAATGGAAGTCACCTGGCTCACATCGACCAAAAAAATCTCGACAAATGAATTGGAATGTGAAAGCGATGTTGATTTTGTTTTTTTTTTTTGACGTCAAAGGGATCGTACCCGCTGAATTTGTCCCTGAAAACAGTAAACCAACAATTCTATTTGGAAGTTACGAAACGGCTTCGCAGAAGTTTGTCGCGAAAACAACGGCTTTGTGGGATTCTGGCGTGTGATTCCTGCATCACGACAACGCTCCCGCATACACGGCTCTCAGCGTTCGCCAGTTTTTGGCCTCAACGAAGACGACTACCTTGACCCACGCGCCCTAATCGCCGGATTTAGCACCCTCGGACTTCCTCCTATTCCCGAGGATGAAAAGAGACTTGAGAGGGAAGCGTTTTACGGATGTGGAAGACGTAAAACGCAGTGTCATGAAAGTGTTAGCAGGTATCAAAGAGGACCAATTTAAAAGGTGCTTCGAACATTGGAATAAATGTTTGGACAAATGTATTAATGCTAATGAAGAGTACTTTGAAGGAGATTAAATTTGTATTTTAAAACAATAAAGTATATGTTTTCTACAAAGAAATTCCGGTTATTTTTGGGTCTCCCCTCGTATGTTTGAGAACTGTTCATTTGTAGCAATGATCTCTTTGTTCGCACATGACCAGGGCGATAGATAATATCAGTGTAGAATATAACGTTTGTGTGTCCCAGATAAGTCAAGCACTTCTTTAGTTCTTGTCAGGCTACTGAAGTTTCATGGTGCTGCTCTGTGGAAAGTACATTTGTTGAATTGTTGAACAATACTTTTGCATCCATTTTTGCAATTCTCAGGCGATGTTTCTATGATGTGATAATTATTAACAATTGTGTTGGGGGCACACATGAAGAATAAGATGCCAACATGTACAATGATCAACCATAATCTTTTTCATCTTGCTTGGGTGAAATGTACCTATTGCGTTTATCTAAACTGGAGGCAGCTGTTATTGTTCCTCACCCTAAATGTTTGAGAAACTGTAATTATTCCATACATAATTTTGGCTTGTGCAGTCTAGCAGCTTCGTGTAATCTGCCAGGGAAGGGAAGTAACGCGAGATGTGACAGTTTCACTGTGTTCTTCCTTCTTTTCTACAGTCATCTCAGCTGAAAGCTGTCAATTTTGATTTTAGAAAAAAATTACCTATTTTCAAATATGAAACAGTTAGCAGAATTCCCAATCAGTGAAATCTACAATGGGCAGAACAAAATCACCAGAGGCAAGGTATGTGAGTATCAGTACTAATTGTTTCATTGGTGGAACAGAGTCTTTTCTTAAAGAAAGAAAAGAATGATGTTAGACAATCTGCTTGTCAGTTCAAGAAAAATTTGCCAGCCACTCCTTCCTCTGTAACGATTATGTTGATTCCATAATTAAAGGTTCCTTTTAGCTGAAAAACAAGCATCTATGCTCTTATAGCACACAGATACCTATTATTTTATGATACGTAGGTATGTGCCTATGTGGATAATATTAGTAACTGAGAAGCACAACAGCTATATTTTGTAATTTTTTTTAAAAAAAGAAGAAAAAGGTACTGACTTTACTGTTAATGTTACAGTGTTAAACTATGGTTGAGTAAGCACAAATAATTTACAAGTGGATCGGAACAACTTTGGGGGGGGGGGGGACAATTTTGGTACTCTGGAGCATTAGTGGGCCTGTGGTCCTAATGTTTTCAATAAAAGTTGGAAAGTTGTTGTCTGAGTGGGAGATAAGAGTGAACAATATTTTCTACTACAGACATAGTCTGGCTGAGTGAACTCGGGAAATCAGCATACAGTCAAGCATTTTGTTATATTAAGAATCATAATGTTGTATTATAATACTGAAAAAGAAGTTGACACATATAGCACCTATGGCTGGTCCGGTTTTTCGGCGTGATAAGGTCTATTTTGGCACTGTCTGCTGTATGAAATGAAGTAGTTCTTTTTAATACTGCAGCAATTGTAACACATGCCAGACACACGAGACTATATTGGCACGAACCTTCAGTTTAATGCACCTAGTGCATAAAAATATCACTACAGTATATCATTCACAAAGTACTAATATCAAATGCTTATTACTACAAATAAACAGCATATGTTACGAAACAGAGAAACAGTCTCAGCTGTCTTGTATATGCTCCAGTTTCTCACGTACGACATCGAAAAGACGAATTACACTTCCTTTAATTGACGAACTCTAGATATAAATTCGGAATCGTCCTATTATTTAAAGTAATAGAATGATATCTCACTTTCTCCTCTTCCTTTATTCTAATGAACTATACTGGCAAAATCACCTCATCACTTTCTGATTCTATAACTATTCCTACCATCGTCGAAACGTTTTTCCAGTTATACTCGCTAACCTGGTCCAAAATCGCCGGGCAAGTTATCCTGAGTTCATACCCTTGTTAGGCGCTATTGCAACAATAGAGCTTAATCGGCTTCTCCCAGAAGATTGTACAACCAGGCCCAGCTATAAGACACTTGTGTAACTTTTACGAGTGCTGCCAAACCTAAAAGTTTTTATCAGTAGTGCCGTTATCCATGATGTGATGAGTATTCTGATGAGTAAGACCGACAAATTAGATGCAATGTAAAGTGTGAGAATATTCAGATATAATACCATAATTGATAAATAATAATTTTATTTATTTCAACAACTCTCACTGTTATCACCTTTGGTCATCTCATGAGTGTGTGTGTAAACAATGCGAATCGATCTGCAGTTAAATGATAACTTGTAATAAAATACCATATTCCTTTCTAAAATCAGACACCTTCTTCCTTCCTTCTCTTAAAATTGTGTTGTTTGTGTGATGTTACTTTTGTTACATATTGGTGTAGTTGACCTCAGATTTTTAGTAAGCCATTTTATATGCTCGTTCAAATATTCCACAGGTAATTATATGAATATAGCTTCAAATGAAATTTACTCATGTGCCTTGACTCCACTGCCACCTGGAAGACTTCTGCTCCATCTCCCTCCTCTTCTCACGTGGCTATCAACAACTTCTTTCAAATCATCCCCCACAAAGACTCTGTCCTCATCAAATAAACCAATCCACTCTTCCACACAGACCTTCTCCCCAAACTCCCCCTCCCCCAATTGCCTTTGCTCCTCACGCCTCTCTCACTCCCTTGAACACCCCACCCCATCCAAAAAAACCCAAACTCCCTACCATTCCCCTATCCTCACTACCATAATCATAAAGTTTGGTCATGAGATCACAGCAGTGGAGGTGGTCGATAAACTAAATTCCAATCCTTCCATAGGAATCCACACTGCCCAGCGTATTTTCAATGACTGGTCTCACCTTCCTCATGCATGCATTCACAAATCATTCTCCCACAGTCGATCACCATTTTATGAAACGAGCCCTCCTCTACACATGCTGTTACAGAGTCGAACGCTCCAATTCCCCTACCCTCTCCCCCAGCCCCCAATCCCACAGATGCCAAAAGTGCCTCCTATATAGCGACTACATTACTGTTGATTGTAAGAATCCTCCCACATGCACCACTAAGCAATCCCACTTCCTTAAGCACTGTCCCAACCTAGGTTTCCCCTCCCCCATCTGCAACACCTGCAATGACGCTCACACTACCTACTATGCCAAGTGCAAGGCCAAAACCCCACCTATCAAACATGAATCAACTGTGCCTGTCCATCCTATTGACCATTGCAGCAACTTCATCCACCCATATCCCACCACTAAGGACGTCATCCAATTCTTTACCATCATCTTCAAAATATCCACCACTTTCAATGACCACACTCCCTTCAGCAACTCTCCCTTGTTGCCTACTCCATATTCCACCTTAACACCCAAACCACCCACTTGGTAGCCAATCATCATGTCATGACAGCACTACAGTGTCCTATATAAGAACATCTGTTCCCTATTGGCCAACAAACCCCTTTTGATGCATACCCTGTCACAAAAACCCTTTGACACCTCCATCCTTAATTCCTGCAACCACACCACACCATCTGTACCTCTCCCTATGTCCGCCACCACACTGATAACCCCTACCCTCTGTACAGAGGTGGAGTAATAATTGGCCATCACAGGAACATCTCCATTCAGACACAATCCTAACTCAACAGTCCCTGTGGACACCTTATCCTTCACCTTCTCTTAAAAACCCTAACTCTTACCTGTGCTACCATCTACATCTGACCTAATAATTTCATCCCCTATGATTTTCTCACCACCATCGACCACACTTATTCCACATATATTATTGTTGTTGATATCATCATCCATAGTAGATCGCCTGCAGAACTATGGTGATGGCATTAGTTTACAGACTACCTCCAAAGTGACATTGCTGCCATCCCACAGCAACTGCATCTTGAAAGCAACACCACCCCATATGTCATCCTAGCATCTCCCAACCTCAATGGATGCCTTACTTCAGAAGTCCTTGATCCAATTGGAAGTGAGCACCTACCTGTCCTCCTCACAATACCCTACATGCTGCCCCATCCCCAAGCATCCCATCCCAATCTCCATCCACATTTGTCCATGACCACTCCTGTGCCAACTGGAATGCCAATGTGAATCCGTAAATACCTAGATAGGAAGCCACCCCCAACCTTCCAGCAACCTGACGATATCTCCCATTCCACAGTCTTCTTGCAGCAGACCTTGTCAGATGCTATCTCGTTCCAATATCCCTACTTAAGCCATGTACCCTCATCATCCCACTCTCCCACTACAAGCTACACTCCTTTTCCACGAATCCTGTCATTTATATCACTCCATCCTACAGACTTGTGACCCGAATTCACTCACATGCCACTGGAAAATACAGTGACACATTAGATATTTACTAAATGCCAAAAACTTCCAGAATGGCGCCAGACATGCACCAGCTTTATGCCACATTCCCAACTAACTCTTCCAGCCACTGGAAAGCGTTCCATCAACTTACTGGCACCCATACCATCAGTCATTGCCTGATTCTTCACTACAACCATTCCTTACCTGACCACCTGAGCAGAGCCAATCACTTTGTATCCTATCTCTCTGCCATCTTCTCCAGCCGTGATGATCCTCACTTTGGCTACTCTCAATTCCCTACTGTCCACCAACACACAGAAACTACAGTGCCACTCTGTCTTCCAGCTTCCAGTACTTGAACAACATACTGGAAACACAACTAAACAACCCAATCACAGTGCAGGACATAAAACAACTACTTCAAAGAAAACGCAGTGCATTCCCTGTTCATGATCGTATAACCTATCAACACCTCAAAGAACGCCCTGTCTCCTTTCTCATCACCCCTGCAATCCTGTATACCAGTATCCCCTCCACAGGTCACTATCCTGACCTGTGGAAAACCTCCGTAAACCTACTTTTCTGTATATCTAACAAATTCCCCACTGGAACCTCACCACTACCGCACCATCTGCCTCATTTCAGTGTTTAGCAAGGACTTTGAATCAATCCTCCCTTATGCATCCACCAACATCTGCACCAACACCATCAACTTCCTATTACCTGTGCACTTCCAATCAATTATGTCCACCTTATTGTGTCTTTCCTATCCAGTTGCCCCTCCTATGTCATTGTCAACAACACCAATTCCCATACCTTCCTCTCCACTATAGGAGTGCTCTAAGGTTTCATTCCTTCTCCTCTCCTTTACCTCTTACACACAGCCAATATGCCCAACTCACCTCCTTTCATTCACCTCCTTCAGTATGCTGATGACACCACTTTTCTTGCACTCTTTCCTACGCTCTTAAAATCCCAACAATTTCTCCAAATCCACCTCAATCAGTTTACCTCCTGGTGCAACCAATGACTCCTTAAGATTAAACCCTCCAAAACACAGGCAATAATATTAGGATGTGGCACCCACACCTTCCGTCTCTATTACTTCTACCTCACTGTTGATGACTGTCCTATCCAACTAACTGGACAATGGCATTACTGCAGTGGTAATGACGATTCCTATCAGACCACTAAACTTAAGCACTATGAGACCTTCCCGTCTCCTCTATACCTCTTTTGTTAATGATAACCTTACCTTTTACAATAAACTATGAAACCTTTCCTTAGGATTTCTATCTCTTGCTTAATAATAACAAATGAAATCTTCCCTTTGAAATTTATTCTCTTTATCTATCTTTGCATACAAATGTAATTGCTGCTTATTAAAAGTGATTTTCTGATTATTTCGACGAAACATAGAATGTGTCGTCGTCGTGGCCCTCAGTCATTATCTGCAATAACCCAAAACTGTTCCTTACCTTTTTTACTGTTACTGGATTACCATCTGGCTGCTACATCAAACTGCGACATGAATATACTGACTCTGTTTTACTATACTCTATTAGCTGCTGGTGGGCTTTCATAATAAGTGGCTGTATTTATTACCAAAGCTGACGTTATTCTTTAAGAGCAAAGCTGACGTTATTCTTTAATTAATTTGACTGAAGTTACGTAATTCATTGTTAAACTTTTTCTTGACAACAATAAAATTTTGCAAAGTTTCACATTGATGGTTTTTGGGATGGATTATAATTAGAAATGCAATATTGCTGGCAAAAGTTAATTATATTCTTAATGAAATGATTTTACAAACCTTCAAATGGGACTTACTTCCTACAATAATCTTACAACTAGCAATGCACAAACATACCTTCAGTAGTCTTGAGTTTCTCAAAAAATTAATTCAATAATATTAGTTCCTCTCGTTATAATAGTTAGCTGATATCTCTGTACATCCCTTTATAATGTCTTGTAAATCATAGCTAGTGGCTGGCAGGCACACCGCTCCTCTCAACCTCTCGCTTCAGATCTGCTACTGACTTGCTTCACTTCTCGCTTACTACTGACTTCCTACGATCGCTAAAGTGCGGTCTCTCATGCCAACAATGCTTTCTGGTGCAGACAATCCCTACTACCATTACAAAATGTATCAATGCGCGGTCTTTCCCGCTCTATTCTTAAAATGTATCCATACGCGGTCTCTCCCGCCCTTTTTAGAATTATATCAATTTGCGGTCTCTCTTGTTAACAATACCTTAATTCAGACATTCCCTGCTACCACAATTACTTCCAACATGACAAATATTAATTATTCCTACGTAATCCTATTAATGAAATATAAACATCTTTCATAAATTGTGATTTGACAATAGACAGTAGAAATATACACGTGTTACAGCAATCCAGCTGGACTAGCACTAGGATGGGTGACCAAACGGACTGCTGAGTGCTGTTGGCAAGCGGGGTGCACTCCGTCCCTGTGAGGCAAACTGAGAAGCTACTTGACTGAGAAGTACTGGCTCCAGTCTCATAAACTGACATATGGCTGGGAGAGCGGTCTGCTGACCACACACCACTTCATACTTGCATGCAGTAACTTCTGTGGGCTGAGGACGACAAGGCATCCAGTGGGTACCGTTGGGCCTACATGGTCTGTTTGTGCAGAGTTTAGTTTTTTGTCCAACTAACTTACACACTAAAATAGCTTTGATTAATCTTCACCAGCAACTAACGTAGAAACCTCACCTACGAACCATCCAAAAAAAAACCACAATAGACTAAAAATGCAGAAGCTACTAACTGGCTGAACATGGGGGCTACAGCCCTCCATGTCCTTCATACATACAAATCCCTGATATGCCCCATGCTTTGGTATGCTAATATTGCATAGGTATATGCCCCTCCCAAGTCCTATAAGTCCCTCCCAGTTGTTGAATGGCATGGCTTCCATGTCGCTTTCTGCATCTGGTTACCTTTCCCCACAAGGATCCTTCATCAATTTATCAAAGTTCCACTTCTCCTCTCTCACCTTGAACTCCTCCAAATAACATACTCCACCTACAAACTTGAATTCAACAAATCTATAGTGTCCCAACTCCTTTCCAGTCCTAATGTCCATCAGCACATCTACGTGCACACCCCACCAACACACCACTTGCACACCCTCTATGTCCTCTCCCGAAGAAATATCAACCATCTCACTCTTCTAGACCACGAACTCTGCCCTGACATATATAGATCCTACCAACTCTGAATCCACTCCACCCTATCCACACCCTCAAACGGCTCCCTAAACATCCTCTCCCAATTCTCTCTCCATACCACACCTCCTCATTTTTCCCTTCCCTGCCACTGCCGGCCACCTATTTCTTTCAAATTTGTTACCTGTCTCTCCTGGTCCCCCACAACCTTCTGTATCTCATCATTACCTCTTCCCAGACCTCAGTCCTCAACACCACCACTCTCCCATCTCCCTCCATGCCCATCTTTCTTTTCAGCAACAATCTACCACCCTATGGTAGGTCCTTTTCCACTTTTAGTGAAAGTGCTCAGTGCTCCGTTTTTAATGTTCAGAGTCTCTTCCGCTGTGTTCAGTGTGTTTCAGTTGCTTTTTCAAGTGTTCAGTGTCCTACAAGTGTTTTACAGTGTTTTTAACTGTGCTGTCTGGCCACATATTTATTACTATATTTAAATTATTTATGAAGACAGCATTATTTCTTGTTCTCCCATTACCATCACCTTTAAAAAAAATTAAATGCATGCTAACTAAGTCTCCTTGTTTTATGTTTAGCACCTAAGTTAGTGTATAATTGTAGTATATAAGAGTTATGGACCAAAGCTCATATTGGTTAAAAAATTCAAGGATATAAACAAGGATGTAATTGCACAGGTGTCCTGAATCAAATCTCATTGCCTATACCGAAAACACCAAATTCTCATTTTAAAAATTTACAGATCTAATGAATTTTATTCTTTATAAGTAAGAACCATTAAACCTCATTTCTCTATAATGGAAAAACCAAATTTTCAGTTAAAAATTTACAAATCTAATAAATTTTATTCTCTATAAATAAAAACCAACAAATTTCTTTTGTCTATTCATAAAATACTTAATTACCATTTTCTCATTTAAAATATTTTCAATTCTAACAAATTTAATTCTTTATAAATAAGAAACATCAAATCAAGTTTACCTATAGTAAAAAAATCAAATTCTCATTTTCTCATTTAAAAATTTTCAAATCTAATAAATTTTATTTTTTATAAGTAAGAACTATTGTACCACATTTGCCAGCACCAAAAAAATCAATTTCTCATTTTCTCATTTAAAATTAAAAATTTAATAATATTTATTCCTTGTAATTAAGATCTATCAAACCTTAGTTATCAATATCATCGATTAAAATTGAAATTAAAAGTGTCAAAAACACATTTAAACCATAAACATTTTAATAAAAAATTTTATTCTACACAAATATCACCAAAACAAAATGAACAACAACGCTGATCTATTTAAAAACTATAGTCATTATAAAAAGGAATGTATTTCTTGAGTTATAGTGATTTAGAAAATTATTATTAAGTTCGTTATTCAAATGTAACTAGACAAGATCTGTAGGAACTTAATGATTATTTTAATAAGGAAGAATGAAAAAACATATGAAGAAGAGAGAAGTAAGATATAAAAATATAAAACCTCTTCAATCAATTTGAGAACAAAAATTAAAAGTATTATCCAAACTTAATACAGAAAAAATAATCAATCATATTGTTAATACAATAGACAATATTAAAAACAGTGACAATGATAATGAAATAAATAAAAAATCTTTAAAAAATTCATCACCTCTGTAAAAAGCAAGGAATGGAGGAATATTCTAAACCTATAAAAAGACAATTAATCGATCTCATCAAGAAATCTCAAGGTATAATAATAACAATTATGGTTTGAGTAAAAATCCTTAAGTGGCCTTTGGAATATATGTAAAACAAAAAAATTTAATCATTATTCTAGAATTCATAAACAACAATTAATCGATATTATCAATAGATCTGAGGTAAAATTGCAACATCGATATTGGGAGTTTTTTTAAAACTTTAGGTGGAGAAATTTTGAGAAATCAGCAGAAAGATTATAAGAAAAATTACCAGCTTTCAGTTCTCTGGTCAATGAACGTTTTCCAAATTATTGAAACAACTTTATAGAATAGTTTATGCTTTTAAATCAAGGACAATATCTTATACAATTAACACTAATGATAATACTGTTAAACAATAACAATTTTTTAGGCAAATTAAACTAGAAATAATAATTAATTATGGAATATCTTATTTCAAAGAAGATTATTTGAAGTTAACGTACAATTTTTGTAATTTTAAAAGACAAGGTGTAATACAATAATTTAGTTTTAAAACAAATAATCAAGTTTTATTGAGAACAGAAGATTTAGATCATTATTAAAAATCAATACTTAAAATTTTAACTGAAATGGAAGAATTGCAAAGAAAAAACTGGAAGGCATTTATATTATATAGATAGATTATAATTAAGTATTAATCGATTTACCAAAAGTAATTGAACATGAAAAAGTTACAGTTAATGTAAAAAAATGCGGATCAAATATGTTTTTCATTCGATAAAATCAGTTCTATAGCCATCAAATGATCATGTAGAAAGAGTTAATAATTATAAATATATTGGATTATAATAAGATGAAATTTATGAAAAAGGGAAAATAACTTTTTCGGTTCAGTTAACAAATAATCCAAGCTTTGAAAAGAAATCAAATATTTGAATTAACATTTAGGCATGTTAAGCGAAGAAATGAGAAAAAATTATTAAACACCTTCTTTATCACACACAAGATAAAAAATAAAACTAAAGATGAAAATAATTCACAGTATTGTGGGTAGAAATCTATCTTGATTAAATAGTTAACATAAAAGCAAACACAATGGAAAAATTTAACTTTGTTATAGATGTTGAATATATTATAATTCACAAGGTAAATTAAGCATCATAAAAACGATTGTAAAGAATATACAGAAATAAAAATATATATGAATATAAATTGTCAAAAAACTGTATTTCGAAGTTATAATCATTCATTAAGTGTACCTTTTGTAGGTAATGCAGATTTTAATTGTTTATTAAAAGATATTGACACTTGTCCATCAAATTGTGAAATATATTTTATTAATAAATATCAAAAACATTTACTGATTTCATTCAGTTATTCTGTTAAATATTCTAATGGACATTATAAAAATCACATTACGTATCCTGGTAAAGACGACACAAAAAATTTGTTGAAATATTAAAAGAATAATCTGGAGCAATTGCTAAAATATTTAGTAGAAATATTCCAGTCATAATGGCTAAAGAAGGTGTAATCAATTTCAAAATTCAGAAACTTTTTTATTTTTAGAAAATAATTTGATTTTGGAGAAAAGAAAGTAAGACACCATTGTCATTTAACAGGAATATGTCTAGGAGTTCTACATGAGGAGTGTAATCTTAATTATCAGAATCCTATATTGTTTCCAGTTCATATTCAAAATTTAACAAATTATTATGTTCATTTGTTTATCGAAGATTTAGCAATAGATAATAAAGACATTGATGGAATTCCAAATACTGAACCAAAATATAATTCTGTTAGTAAATATGTTGTAATGGATTAACAATAAGATTTTTAGATACATTTAAATTTATAGCTTCAATTATTGATAAAATATGTTCTAGCAATTTAGAGAAACAGCAAAATATTTTGAAAGTGAACAGTTAAATTTAATAATTTAAAAGGGGTTTGTCCTTACGATTACATGGATTCTGTAGCAAACTTCCAAGGAAAGAAATTACCGATAAATGAATATTTTGATTTGAGAATTGGTAAAGATAATATTTCTGATGAAGATTAGAACTGAGCAGCAACAGTTTGGAAGAAATTCAATATTAAAAATTTAGATGAATATACAAAATTATGTTTAAAATCCAACATTTTAATTTTAGCTGATATTTTCGAAAATTTTAGAGATACATCTATTACATCTCATAAACGTGAACCACCTTGATATTTTACTGCACCAGAGTTATCTTGTGATTCTATGTTAACCCTAGAATGGTCATGCGAAAAATAATGTCAAGAATGGTCAGGCTGGGTCTGTGGGACCCAATAAATTAATCACTTGTAGCAAATGACAAACAGTATGTTTAGATAAAATGTCGAATTTTATTTTGATTAGGTAGTACTAAATGCTATAGTGACATTAGTTCAGCTTTCTGCATCATACAACAATTACTGTAAAAAAACTGAAACATATACATCATTGTAGTACTAAAAGTCATTAAACTGAAAATGCAAGTAAATTTGTCTGAAATAAGAATATAAATGAGAGTAATTTGTAGAAATAAGAAACAAAAATGATTAACTTTCGTTGTATAAATGGAAATCATGAATTTGAAGAAATGTTCATGAAATATCGTCCTCTGAAGTTATCACTTTTCAAAACAGTTGCCGCAAACCATTTCTGCATGTGCCAAGCATAACCACAATTTGCAAACTTTGCAAAAGTACTTAGCTTTGCTGTCCTTGCATTTGTAGCATCTTCACTTTTCCCTGGTTGTGGATCTTCGACTATTCTTGGTTCTTTGGTACTGGAGAGGTTAGAGGCAAGCCTGCGAATATGGCGCAAGAGGTTTGCTTGGGTTGCGCACATTGTCAAATATTGTGTTATGAGATACTTTTCTAGTGTTCTGAGGTATTCTCATCTAAATGATACATTTTTGTTGGCTTTGAACACAACGCAGGCATTGAGAGCTGCAATGTTCAACAACGGAGGTCACTGTCTTGTCCCTCTAGCAACAGTATATTCACCACACATAACATCAACGACGTCTACGCCGCCCTTGGTTTTGTTGTAGTACTTTTTTATACTTGCTTTTTTCTTTCCACCGCAGTCACTGTCAATTTCATCATCATGGTGCATTGGCGACAAAATAAGTACTGTTTTGTTCCGTTTTGGTGCATATGAAAGTAATTTGACATCTTACTGAAGTCCAAACACACTTGAGTACTCTCTACAGACTTTTTGGGTAAAAAGTCAAATGGAATTTCACGCATATTTTTTTTTACGTACCAACAACTGTAATATTCTTTTCTTGCAATTGTTTTTTGACGATTGGGTAAGAAGTAAACCAATTGTCTATGGCCAGATATCTTCCAGACCCTTTTACTGGGTCTACAAGACGGAAAACATCATCTGCCTTGTTACTGACTTTGAAGAATGCAAGAAAGAAGAGAAGAACAGAAGATGCAAGATGAAGAAGGGCAGAAGACAGCAAGATACTTTTCCCTCCTATCCTACAAAGCAAATTGCTACAAACATCTTTCCATGAACTTTGAGGCATGGCAACTACCACAACGACCACTCCAAAAATAAACCTTGAATCGCCAAACAAATACAAGTGACGGTCCTTGAGGTTGTGCACCTGCATAAACTTCCAAATGATTTAATCCTGAACCTGCACCTGCCTCTGTATGGAACGAGCATTTCGTCCATAGTAACGTTTTCTGACAGAGCAAAATATGCTCTGCAGTTGGAGACAAACATTTCAAGAATGGTTCTTATGGCTGCAAGATTATCTTGTGCTTTTCTTTCTTCCCTTGTGCGGATATTGTCAAACCTGATACAACTAGTGAAAAATCTGAACCTCTTCAGTGACATACTTGCACCAAAGGTTTCTATTCCTGTCCCATTGTAAGACTTCATGGTCTCCTGACCTTCATTGCTTACATATTCCGCTCTCACAATCATAATCTGCACATCGAAAGGAGAGGACTAGGAACGAATATTCCAACAGTAATAATCGTAATCCTAACATCAATAATTTCAGGCAATTTAACAGACGAGGACAGTGGCAGAAACATTAACCAGAATAATTGGTACCGAAATAGGAATGGTAATGGACACTGATACAGTGGCGGATGTGGGTTTAGAAATCAAAATGCCAATCGTCAAGGGTACTTTGAAAGAGGTCACAATGTTAGAAACAGCAACTGGCGGGACCAGGGCGCGAATAATTACCGAGGAAATTATGGCCCACAGAGACAAGAACAACACAGCAAAGAGAAACCAGATGTCGAAGGCCACCAAATACTGCAAAACGTAAAGATTGATCTGAAAAATCTGGAAGTGGTTAGGCAAACTAACGTCCACCCTATCTTATACTAACCACTAAATAAAAGTTAAATTAATAGATCAACAAAATAACACATTAATTAAAAGTAAAAGAGACACAATACACACTAACAATCTCTTGTAGTATCAAGTACAATACAACATGCACACAAACAATGAATGGTACACAGCAATTAAAAGAATGAATAAGTGGTAGGACATAATTAGAATAAAGAAAAGAAATCATGTATATACAATAATTTTACCACTATCAGAAAATTATTGCATTATATAAAATCAGAGTTTTTTTGTAAATAACAAATATATGTAAAACAAAAATTGTAAATATTTCTATACATCAGAGGGACATCACCACCAACACCAATCACCAGCTCCCTTAACACCAGATGCTTCGAGATAGCGACGGAGAGGGCACAGACATGTTGAGAAAGCACTTAGGGCAATAACAACAACATGAAAACCAACGCCACACTGCAAATGCAGGTTGCAACCAGGTTGAACTTCAGGAGGACAACACGCAGCACGGACATTTCATATGTCACGACATTGCTACACAAAAGAAGAGCATGGGGAGAATTATAATACGACGAGACGACAATGAAGGTAGAAAAAGTTACTAAGCTCTACAAACTCATCAAGCAACATTTGGAAAGGCAGTCAGATCCTACAAATCCTATATCACTAAAATTCACATATTCCCAGCCCAAGAAGAACAGAAGAATGCAAGAAAGAAGAGAAGAACAGAAGATGCAAGATGAAGAAGGGCAGAAGACAGCAAGATACTTTTCTCTCCTATCCTACAAAGCAAATTGCTACAAACGTCTTTCCATGAACTTTGAGGCATGGCAACTACCACAACCACCTCTCCAAAAATAAACCTTGAATCGTCAAACAAATACAAGTGAACGGCAAACAGAATATTAAGTAGTACCAACCAACATTATCTAAAAATAGATTCAGCAAAATGAACAGTATTCTCCCTACTACATCATCAAATTGCCATACCGAACCAAGTGTGAAGTACCAAGACTTCACAGCACAATAATGGGTGACGATCGTCGGTAGTCTACTACAATCATTGAACTGCCATACCACACTAGGTGTGACAGTAAAGGAGTACAAGGGCATCACTGTATATTCAGTAAACCACAGTCATGAACAACCATTGGTTAGAATACCACCTCATGATGACAACGTCAACAAATAAGACCCGTCATTACATGCTGTAGTGCTTCTCACATAATTTGTGACACCCATATAAATGAGTCGACACCTTGCAGTACTTCAATGGAGATTGGCAAGCACAGAAACTGACAGAGCAGCACAAAACGAAAAGATTATTTCGAAAACTAAATAAATAAATAAATTCTCTCTGTACTAAAACAAGTGTAGATTTATGAAAATTATATACATTTGTAATATGATATTTTTCTTCTCTTTCTTTGTAAAAGTAATTATTTTTATTATGTTTGTATGGTCCATAATTTATAGATACCTTAAAACGTTTTGTAAAGAAACTTATTTAGTATAGTTATATAATCTCACAAACTCATGGAAAGTCTATTTATTTCTTTTATATGTAGTATTAGAAAAGGATTTAGGCAGAATTTTCATTCTTTAAGTAACATTCAAAAACATCTTTTTGGGGTAATAATATTAATACCGAAGATAGAATTAAGAGGAAACACTTCTTCATTCTTACACAAAAAAACGGTAGTGACACATACAGAAAAAGATAACACCTAAATAAACAAAACAAAGTAACACAACAGAGCTTTTGCGAACATTTATGCAAAGCCTAACTGAACGAAAGAGATAACCACACCAAGACATAATACACTGTACACTTACGAGTTTAGAAAAATTAATATTGTAAAAACAATTTTTGGAAATGAAAAAGAGGAACAGAGACACGTAATAGCTATGGCAAAGAAAACTAATTTTTGTAAAGTTCATTTCTGCAGAGCAACGAAACACAAATTGTATAATTAAAAAATAGAAAGAATAGCTATAAAGAAAGCATTAGAAAAAAAATGTTAAGAATGGCTGAGAAAAGTTTATTGGAAAATCTAAAAGAACAATTTTTGCCTGACTTTGTCAATGTTTTTTTCGGCATTGACAAACCCCAGACAAAAATTATGTCAGAAGGATGGAGGTATGTAAGATGCCGTGGTGTCCTGACCTTCGTTGCTTACATATTCCGCCCTCACAATCATATTCTGCACATCAAGACGCTTCATTGGAACCCAAACTCGATAAGATAAAGTCAATGTTGTATGAAGTCAAGTAAACAATACGCAAATAACAAGTGCGCATCACAGTTGCGATACTCGAGGCTGGTGTACACACACACACTCAAGACACGACGGTCACTAGAGCTTTTAGTTCGGGAAAGGCGGAGCACACGACGAGAAGCCGGTCCCTTCAGAGGACGACTCAGCCTAACTACGTCGGACGGCGACCGCCCGTGGAGCGGACAGCGTTTGCCCGAGTGAAAGGGGAGAACAACACCGTGTTTGGCTTAAAAGCAAATTCCGCTACATTGTGTGGGAGTGCCCAGCCTACACATTCTTTACAAACACGGCACGCAGTTTCAGACGTTTTCACAGGGAGACAGCAAACGTCAATGCTACAGATTTCCTGATTGGTCGCCTTAAACGAAACGTCATTCTCCCGTTTTAGAAGAGCAATGCTGATTGGCAGCCGATATTTCTGACACCTTGAGCTGAAGGAGTAATGGAAGAGACCTAAAGATATACCCCTTCATATCTGGCATGGAGAGGGGCCGTTCCATTGTCGCTCTTGGAGCGAGAACACGTAACGAGAACGTATGTGCTCGTACGTGTACTCAAAGAGCGAGGAACAAGTCTCTCCTCAGTACTTCACGGGGAAAGCACGTCTGTCGAGAGCGAATCGGAGTGCGACTCCATATTGAGTCCTTGCGATTAAGTGTTGTTCACTGTGGTGGCTGCCACACTTATTGTGGGGTGTGAATGGACAGAGTTATAGTTAAACGCCTGCGAGCGAATGTTTGAGTGGCATCGTGGTGGACTGGTTATCTGACCGGTGTACCACGCCAATAGTTAGACTAGAGGCGAATAGGAGTCCTTGAGCTCATCAAGGCATAGGGAGAGTTTGATTGGCAAAGGTCAATCCAGATAGAGCGAGAGTTATCTTATTTGTCAGCAGCCGGCCGCAGTGGCCGTGCGGTTCTAGGTACTCGAGTCCGGAGCCGCACTGCTGCTACGGGCGCAGGTTCGAATCCCGCCTTGGGCATGGGTGTGTGTGATGTCCTTAGGTTAGTTAGGTTTAATTAGTTCTAAGTTCTAGGGGACTGATGACCACGGCAGTTGAGTCCCATAGTGCTCAGAGCCATTTGAACCATTTTTTTGTCAGCAGCGAGCGGCGCAGACAGCAGTCATCGCAGCTTACGGTATTGTGCACTACAGCTCTTGCAAGCCCCATATTTCCTCCACAACAATACCCTTCACTGCATCTCACACGCGACAGTCCCGACCGTACCTAGCAACATTCTAACGGATAACTATTCAAGTTGAGTAGGCGCGGCTCTCAGCCATTCTGCCAAGTCAATAACAATCTTAAACTTTGTATAGAAATTTCATTAGCGAATCCTATCCTTGAGAGGTAACTTCACATTCCGAAAATAAACCAGAAATAACTTGTTCAGTTCATAACTAAAAGTGCCATTGCGATTTCTCAGAATTTTTGCAAAATAAATAATAATTTTCGTTTGTTTCATGTTTTTCTTACACTAACTAGCACTACTCCAGTACCCAAGTATCCCACTAGTTATGTAAGAAATTTTGTGAATTTTTGTGTCCTTTCCTTACGACGGACGACTCCAGAAGATATTTATTGCTGAACGTTATTCAGGCATTTCTCTATAGAATGTTAGGAGCATCTGTCTGACTTCTGTAGTAGTGTGTGTGGGGGGGGGGGGGAAATTGCATCTTGCAGGAGCCACAGGGTAAATGGTACATCTCAGATTAATCCATTGCGCAGAATGGCAGAATAGCAATCACGCACATTACAGACCATCTGTATTCCAAAAGTCTTCAATATTCATTTTACCATTCCAGCTAAGTAAAGTAGGCGAAAATGTGCCTTCAGTTCATCAAAACTGGTAGGCCTAGGCAATGTTTGGGTCACTTGCATAATTGTTTTGAACTGAATCAATATAGATACTGGTTCATTCAAGAACTGTATCAATCAATGCATTGCTAAAAAATAACTGCCATGATTCTAGCAGTGAATGTACATCCATCTAGCTAGAATACGTCCAGGCAAATGCATTGTAATTATGTTGTGAAATCTTATTTATTTAATTATTTATTTATATCCCATAAATCCAATACCGCGAGGCATTCGCATGGATGTAGGATGTGTCAGAATTATTACAAATAATACAAAAGGAATACATAAAAGTACCTCTTGCAAGAGGATATGTGGCATAAGACAAAATACACATTAATAGGTATAGAAAAAATTACATTATAAATATGGCACATCTTAATAGCTAAATGAAAGACACAGTAATGTTAACAGTGATTGTGAGTATCATAATGCATAATAGCACATCTTGTTCGAACGCTTTGTGGGAAACATGTTTTTCGCCATTTAGTTGCTTCATTCCTTCCTTTGTAATAGTGTATAGGTGATGTACCTCAGTCAGCTAGAGGATCTGTACCTGAATCAGTAATAGCAGGGGCATCGGTGTTGGCAGATAACTGAACACCATCCTCTTCATCACCACTTATTTCACTATTGCTGTCATGATAACTGTTTACTTCGAAGTCCGAGCCCTCATCAGATTCGCCTGCTTCGGTCTGACCATCATAAAAAATTCTGCAAATTTCACTGTAAGGAAGACTTTCTCTTGCCATGTTATACTGCAGACTACTGACAATGATAATTCGGTGTTAGGACACCACACATAGTTCACAAACTAACTAGTTACTCAATAATACCCCAAAATAAAAATGAGCTTCGGCAGAAATTAGTTAGGTAAACACTTGGGCTGCGTCTGACAGACCCGTGCACTATTTGAAAAACTGCCAAACAATGACTAAACAAAGAAAAACCTTATTCACGACAATAACGCTTTCTCTCGAATGTTTCAGGAAGGTACCAGGCCGCTCGAGCCAAATCAACAACTATAAGAATATAAATTCAGTGAAACAAAAACCAGTGGGTCTCACAGACCCATGCCGACCATTCTAGGGTTAAAAAAGAGAAAAGTTGGATTAGATTTATTATACGATTAAGGTATGATTTTGTTTCTTCAGAAACGTATTTGAGGTGAAATTTCTGAAAGTATGAAAAGATACCATAAATCATATTATAAATATATGATAAATTTTACATCAACAAAATAATGGAATTATATTGCGTATTTAGATGCAAATAATTTATATAGTTGGGCAATGTCTTAGCTTTTACCATCTAAGGGCTTCCAGTCATTAGATGAAAACTGCGTTAATGCAGAGAAAATACTTAAGATGACATATGATTATAAACATGGTTATATTTTAGAAGCCTATTTAAAATACCAAGAAAATTATATGATTTACATAAAGATATACCATTAGCACCAGAAGGACATAAATTACTAACAACTTTACATAATAAAGAGAAATTGTTTTATATTATAGAAATCTTAACAATGATTAAATCTTCGATTAAAATTAAAGAAAATTTTAAGAATGTTATCATTTAAACAATCAGATTGGTTGGAGAAATACATTGATTTTACTACTGAGATGCGACGAAGGCAGCTAACGAGTTTGAAAAAGATTTCGACAAATTAATGAATAATTCAGTTTTTGGAAAACAGTGGAAAATATTAGAAATAGGCAAAATATTATAATAATAACAGATCCAAAAAGATACACGAATTATATCTCAAGAACAGATTATGAACATATTATCGTATTTCCAGAAAATCTTGTAGCAGTTCATATAAAAAAATTAAAATAATATTGAATACACCAATTTTTTGGAATGAGTATTCTAGAAATTTCGAAAATAAAAATATATGATTTTCATTATAAAGTTATGAAACAAAAATAAGGTGAAAATATTGATTTATCTTATATCGATACTGTTTCTTTAATTTATGATGGAAGAACTAAAGAATCTTATGACGATATGAAGTCGATGATTGGATACTTTGATATAAATGATTATCTGAGAAAAATTATTTATGGACTTCTACAAGTAAATAACAAATACATAGGAAAAATGAAACATGAAAGTTGTAAAGAGAATGTTAGAAAATAGGCAGCTAACGATTTTGGAAAGTTTAAGAAAGAAAATGTATGCTTATAAAATTTCAATAAGGAAGAGAAAAAATTTAAAGGTGTTACGAAATCTGTTGGGAAAAATGAAATCAGTTTTCTATTTCTAAAAACCATTCCAATAGCAAAATAAGACAGTGTACAAAAATGAATTTGATAAGATCATTTAAACATGAATTGCTTGCCGTTGAATGTAATAAAATTGTTTTAAGTTCTGATAATGATAAATGCGTAGCATTACTAGAGGGAATTAAAACACAACTATGTCATCATGATAAATTAATCCCAAATAAAATAAAAGATGATAAAAATGACTTCTTATGATATATAGGCATTTATAGGAAACTAAAGAAATAAGAAAATTTATCAGTTTTTAATATTGTTTCAAGATATTATAATTTCTTATGTTTTTCTAAATAAACATTACAAATTTTCCACAAAAACATTCAACTTTTTATAATCTTTTTCTTTATCTTTTTAACACGTTTAAGCTATTTTCTCATCTTTTGGATGATCATAATTACGAAAATTTTTGAAGAATTTCTTCATTTAAAAAATAAATGCTTTATTATGCCAATTACAAAGTCATTTCTTTTGTATCTGTTTTTTACATTCATTACAGCCCGATTGTTAAGGGAATATTATGTTTTGTTATTTTAATTTCTATGTGAATTTCTTTTTCTTATTTGCACAATGTACAATTCACTTTATTTTTGCTTCCCATTTACAAAGAAAAAAATTATTAAGGTAAAAAAAACTATATTAAATTTTATTATATGTAAATGATGTCCCTATTGGATTTAAAAAGTTAGAAACTTATGTATAACAGTAAATCTTTTAATAATTATTTTTGAAAATAATAATTTATGGTTTGACCCCTGAAATATATGTGGTATTTTGTAATATTCGAATTACAGAAAAGCCTTAAGTGATAATGTTAAAAGTAAATATATTTAAAAAATGTAGATTTGAAGTGTAACAAGGAAGTTACGCTTGCATTGCTATCAAATGTTATAAACGAACACATATTATTATCATCAAAAATGCCTTTGGCAAAAATTTTTCATTATTGGGTTTATGAGGAAGTTTTACCTCCCATTCGAAATTATGGTGATATAAAATAAATATTAATGTAAAACATATCAAAAAAGCTCAGATAAATCAATTAAAAGATGTCAATAAAAGAAAGATAATTAATAAAAAGACAGATGTACACTCTAGTAAAACTATAGGAATTTTATGTGAAAAAAATAAACGAAAAATTAATTTATTACCATATGTTGTCGCTCCATTAAGCAAACTATATTTAAGACCAACTTTTTCTATTTTAAGATTAAATGATTGTAAATATGAATTTTATGTTATGCAAACACAATTTTAAAATGTACGAAATTAAATTAGATATTATCGAAAGCATCTAAATTGTGAAGAATTTTTACAATTGATTGTATTACAAATTCAGTAAATTTATATCACCGACTGAAAGAAAGATTAAAAGTTATTTGCCAGCAACATTATTTCAATATTTTGAATAATTATTCATATAAGTTCTGCATGATGATATAAATACTCTATCAAAGGCTTCTTAGAATATCAAATTTCATTTCCAAGTTTATTTGCATCATTTAATTTTAAGTAATGGTGATATAGATTTTTATATGCATCTAATAAACAAAAGTCACCAAATCCAAATGATTCCATCAACACAATTTGAAATCCACAGATGATATTTGACAATAAAACGTTTACATTAAAATTTGTTTGAATAAAAAATACACTCTATCACTTTAAGGAAACAATAACCATTATGAATATTATAACCAATGAAAAACATGTTTAAATTCTCAATAATGCTTTCGATTTATATATAGATTTTTTAAAAACATTTTTAATAAATCACGTTAGTTTTATTTACCCACCTAGAGAGCGAATTATCAGGTGCTAACCATTTAACATATGTTTTATTACCTTTCTTATTCAAAACTTAAAAAAAAAGATCTGGAAAATTCGTTATCATATCTTCTTGATCAAAAAAATTTCCCTTTATGCATTCGCTATTTAAATCTTTCAATTTATATATGATTGGATCAGCGTGAATAACAGCTACAATTTCGAATATTTTAGTTGAACTGTTCACAATAAATTGTTTTTCAAAATTTCCTTTATGTTTACGTATTCTTATTTTATCACCCATGTTATACTTAGGTCCAGTATCCGGCAATTCAGTTTCACAAATAGTTTACAAAAAGATTTTTCAATTTCTTGGTTTACATTATTATAGTTTATAGTCCAACTTTTGTATTATTACGTTCGTCAGTTAATTTAGAAACTATTTTGTTGAAGATCACATTTTTCCATTTTTCCTTTCGGTGTTCTGTTAAATTCGCCACCAACAGATTATTTTAATTTAATAACAGCTGAATAAGGGTTAATAGTAAATTTTTTTATTAATTATTCATTACCACTATCTTGTTTAAATGTTTTCGTTTTCTTGACTCAAATATTATTTCGAAAGAATGAGTTACATTTTTACCTGTTATTTTATTAACTGGAACAGCCCAAGCAAATTTTGAAAAAAACATCTATAACAGTTAATAAGTATTTATATCCTTTACTTAATTTAGAAATTCGTCTTAATTTCCCAGAATCCATTTCGATTATTCAGCTTCTCATAAATCATCTATTCCAAAAGAAATGATATTTTTTTCTTTTAAAATGTTGTGTTATTGGTTTATGTAATACACTAATGATTTGTTCACGAATACTTAGATCTTTATGTATACATTTTTAACGAATTTTCTGTTTTCACTTTTACATACTGCATAAATACCTTTAATTCTTTGTCTTTAAGTGTTAGTAATAATCTATGAGGATTACATAATTCAGTAAACATTTTGCACTCCAAACACTAAATGTGTTTATCATTCTTCATTTGAATAAATAAAAAACACTTAACTGGAACAGTTTTTACACAACCTTTTAGTGATACAGTTAGAAAATTGGATACGTGCGATATTTTGATTGTTTTATTTCAGGAGTTATTTTGTTATCCAAATATAATAATCATTAAAAGTCAAATGCTGTTTATGCTTTCATGAAACAACAACTTTTTAAGTATGAAACCGTATCCATTGAAATTTTGTATTTTTTGTTCACCTCTGGTCATAAAATTAAATTCAATAACTTGTTTATCATATACTTATTTAAGTACAGATTTATATCTGCTTTTGAAACATTTTCTTCAAATGCCTTTTTTGCATGGTATTTACTTAGTCGTTGTTTAGTAATATAATTGTTGAGATGTGTTAAAATACTTGTTTATTCAGGTTTTGTAACAAGATTTCATAACTAATTCTGTAAATAATTTTTGTTAAATATATCATTTCCTTCTATTGGCTAATTTACATTCATAGTGCGTCTACCTTTAAGGCCAATGTAACTGCTCATAACCTAAATAATGCCATTTAATTGTTTCTGAAATTGTTTAATTATGTTAATTATAATTAATATACTCTTGACCAAATATTTTTGATTTTTGAGATTAATATATTGATAACTTTTGGTGTTAAAGAATGTTAATACTTTGTTTTTCCTAAATTGTTATTGCACTTATTTCCTAAAATGTCTATTTATTAAATTTAAAATATCAGTAAATTTATTATTCATCCATTAGATATCCTTTCGACAGTGTAGTAAAGATTATTTTTTTCCAAATAGTTACCTAATAGTTTAGGTACATTCTCTTCATATGATTCAAAAACAAATTTCATATCTTCATTTCTATAATAGCAAATCCAGTGAGTACGAATATGATCAGAAGTATCTAAGTCTACCATTACAATTTCTAAATTTTTGGTTAATTAGGTAATTCATCCAACATTATATGCCAATAAAATATTGATTTTTTAATTGATTAATTCATTCTTCCATGTCAAAATTATGAAATGGAATGTGATTTTTTAATTATTTATTGTATTTTTTCCTCTTCCTTTCTTTTCCATTGCTGAATTATGTCTTTTTTCTAAGTCTTTACCACCTTTTTTTCTTATTTGTAGCTGCGGTTGTGATTGTTGCAGAAGCACCAGCAAGTGAATCAAGAGAAGTTAAACATGGCAGCACAGCTAATAATAATGGTAAAAATCCACTACCTTTTTGCATTTATCCTTTAACTCATTTTTTTGTTAGATGTTCAACAACCTTTTTCACAATAGGGACAGTAATAAAAGAAGAACATTTTTACCATTTTCCCTCAACCTTTCTTTTTTGTCTATTGGTTAAAATGATGCTACACTATTTATCTGACTTTGCTTTACTTTTGCCCCTAGATAACACACAATAATCAATCATAAAATTATTTATTTACATAGATTAAAAACTAATAAAAAATATTGATAATCCCCATCAATTTTTATCAACATCGAAATCTACTCCTAATTATAGTTTTCCAAACATTATTCCTCTAACTGAAGTTGCAGCTATGTTTCTCCTAATGAATAATCACTTGTACGGATTCTTTCTATTGCAAATAATTTGAGTTTTTGACGCAGTTGATGTCTTTTTTTAAAATCTTTATTATCTCTATAACAAATATCATCTACTTTTCATACTATGTCCAATCAATTAAATCCTCTAGCACTTCTAGCTAATCTTCTTTCTAATTTTTTTGATGGACCACAAAATTTATAGCCTGGAAGACCCATTGCAAATGGCAATTTATTGATTAATTATTAACTAGTCCTTATGCATATTTAGCACTTTTTCAAAATGTGCATAGTAAATTATTCAAAAATCTAATTAAATAAGGATTTCCATTTGGATCATTAATAACAGAATCAGTAAACTGGTTTGTTAACATTTCAATTATTCCTACTTTTTCATCGTGATAATTCTTATTTACAGGTAATTCTTCTCTGCAGATTACTGCTAATCTATTGAGTAATTGACAAACATCATCCATCCTTTTGATTGGTTTTTCTGAATATTTTTTTACCAAATTTTCATCAACTTTTTAAAATGAATCACTAAGATTTCTGTTTGAAAGACTAAGAAAATATTGTTCAACAAGTGTATTAATCAAATTACTGTGTTTGTTTCCTTGACTTGCTTGTAGTTCATTTGGAGTACTTTCGTTATATACAGCATTTGAGTCGAATTAATTTTGTAGTATAGCTTTGTAAATCCTGTAGCTAAACCATCCACATTTATTTGATTTCTAGTGAAAGGTTTCATGAATCCATCTGTTCTTTTTCACCAATTTTAACCCAGAAACATTACTTCCGCTATGGTTGATAAATTCTAACATTTTTTCACTTTATTTATTTTTTAAACATTTTTGGTTTTTAATTGTTTCTTTGTCGTAATTCTGCACAAAATTATTTGTTTCCAATTTACTTAACATACAATCTCTTTCGTCATTATCATATTGGTTAACTGATGGATTATCATTAAATTCTTCAAAATAACGTCAATTATAAGGTACCATTTGTTTTTCAACTTCTGTATTTTCATCAAGTGCTTTTAAAACTTTTTCTCTGAATCCTGCAATTCCTTGGTTAAATTATTCAATCGTATCAATAACTGGTTCATCCTCTTTTTCAAGTTTTTCAAATTCTGTTCTTGACTGTTTTCCCATTTCTTAAACTCTTCTTTTAATTGTTCTTTTACTCTTCTATTTTGTTTGGCTTTATAAAAACTTCTGGATCGTATTTTACAAACGTTTACTAAGGATAAAAATAATATAATCATTATTTTATGTTCAGTGTATGTATTCTACACATATTGTATTCTACATATAATTGTTTTTATGTTTATGTTTATGTTCATTTAGCTTTCTATGTTCATTGTTTTTGTGTTCATTGTTTATTAATACTTCTTGTCATATCTTCATTCCAACATTTTCCAACCATTTCTTTAAGTTCATCACACTTGAAAGCACCACCAATAAATTGATGAAAAATATGATTTAAATTTGTATCATTTTCTCTAATAATATTTAAAAAATTAAAGTTATCTGTAATTGTTTTGATATTCTTGAAAATGTTTGAATTAAATAGAAACAATCTATTTCTTCATGTCTTCCTCTAGTAAAATATTCTCTAACTATATCTTGATTTTCATGAATGAAACCAAAAAAATCGACAACTTAATTGATTTCATGTTCCTCTACTGGTATAATTTCATCATTATTTTCAATACAACTAGCAACTTTTTTACAAATTTTTGTCTTAATATTTTTCACACCTTTTTTCACACCTTATTTTAATTGATCTAAGCTTTCTAAATAAACATAGAAATGATTAGTTTTTCCATTTTAACCATCCTGGAGCTAGAATATAATTATCAATCATTAATATTGTTCTTCCATAAGCACTTTGTCTGATAATTGCACATTGAATTGAATTTGGTAAACGTTTACAGGTTTATTTTTTGATTTCTTTTCTAGTATTCTTATTTTTGTTCCCAATCCATCATTTATTTACATATTTTTATTCATATAAATAAGTAGATTATTTCAATTGAGTGATAATTCTGATAAAAATGATTAACCGTTCCTATAAGAGAGGCTCATAAAAGTATTTATCTAGTTGGTTTTATACAACTTTCTTAACCCCTTATATTACATCGAAAAATAATAAAATTTACTGTGCTGTGGAAACAATAGAAGTTCGTGTTGGTTAATAGAATTCGAAAATTTTAGAAAAAATTTTCAATCAAAACATTTAAATATTCTTATTAAAGCACATAGCATTTTAAATAGAATTGTTAATCAAAGTAATAAAAATTATACGTGAATGTAAAAGAAGATAATATTACAAGTGTGCTGGTGTTTAACAGTCATATTATTAATCCAAATGGAAAAATTACTGCCAAAGATGTTCCTAAAATTATTCCACTTGAATTAATTTATGTAAATATTAATATCGATGACAGAAGTTTTGTTAAACATAATGATAGAAACATTGAGGAACTAGTGTTATTGCTTCATTTTAAGCTAATGCTGAATTTGGTGGACCAGCAATTTATGAACCAAATCACCCTATAAACTTTCCAATTTTTGACACTATTCAGATTTCAGAAAGGACTATATATGATGAAAATTATAGTTTAACTGGTTTCAATGGTGCCTATGTAACAATTGTTTTAGAAATTGACCAATAAAATTTTCCCATAATAAATCATGAAACAAATCTAACGTTATCAATTTTACTCATTTCCTGTTAATTAGAAAGCTAAAAATAATCTAACAAGGAAACAGAAATTAGTATTAATATTGGTGATGGTTATATTCATCCTAACTGTTCACAATTTTGTATGACTTGATGTTATTCACACAGATGGACAGATTTTTCTGCATATGATGGTAAATTGAATATTAAACTAATTGATAATTATGGTATAAAATTATTTGATGTTATTACAATTAGAAAAGGAAAAATTCTTTTGTCAAGAATAGAACTTCCTTTCATTGCTGCTTCAACTGTTATTCGATTAACACCATCCCTATTGAATGGATTAAATTTGGAAGGAGATATTCTTAACAATAGTCAAATTACAACCAAACGGAATGAAGTACTTTACTCTGTAGAATTGTTTGGTAAATTTTTAAATATTGTAAAAAAATTATGTGGGTAGGTGAGTTAACCGTAATTTTTACTTGGAGTTCTTGAAAAGATCAAGAAAATTCTATTTTTCGTTGTGCTATAGATAATGATAATTCTACACTTCCTAAAGAAGTTAAAATTATTGTAAAAAGTATGGAAATTCGTGTTCCTGTCCTTAATCATGAACCAGAATATTCACTTGAACTAGAACAAGAAACACTCAAAAATCCAAAAATCCCAGCTTCTTTGTTCGAACTACAAACAATTGAATGTGCTGGATTACAAGGAAAAAGAAATTTTGAACTAGATATTAGCAATGATTATAGTTTTACCGAATTTGATATGGCTTATATTATTTTTGTATTCGAAAAAATAATCAGTTAAACGATTCTTCTTTATTCGATTGTGTTAAATTTCAAAATATCTGAGCTAAAATGAATGAAATGTAGTTTTTTCTCAAGAATTATGGAATGTGGATCTACTGAATAACTTCTTAAAAGCGTAGCTTACTTTGAGTGATTTTAAAAGAATAACTCAGTTTACTAATGATGTTAATGTAAGTCCTTTAAATATTATTCAAAATTATCCTGCCTGTGTAATTAGTATGTCTATGTGAATGAATGTCGTAATACTGAAGAAACAACAATGAAATTATGTGTATTCATTAATGAAAACTTTCCAAATGATACAATTGCATACATTATTATGTATGGTATAGAATTTGTCTTATGATTCACTATACAGATTGCCTATGAAAAATTTTTAATTACACAAATGAATGAAAAATTAGAAATAATTAAAGAACTTTAAACATCATGTTTTCCTTTTCTTTCGAAAAACTCTAGAAGATAAAAAATGAAAGCTTTAGATTTTTCAAGAATTACAACTTTTCCAAATGTTTGAAGAAGGGTTTTTTTTCCTTAAATTTTTTACTATATGGATAAAACCAAAACCAAATGTACATGGACAGCCCCATTGAAAATCGATTATCTGAACTTAACAATTGTAGTAATGGTTGTGCAGAAGTGTTCACTAAATTATAATAACTCAAAAAACATAAATCTTATGTCATTTCAAGAGCTGAAATTTTACCAACTAAATTTGGGGATAAAGTTTAATACTTTTAGATTATGAATATGAAATTGCTCTTCCAGAGCATTATACTAAAATCTGTACAAATGACAGTGCTAAATTAGATAAAATTGTAGGATTACATTTTATTTATCGAGGTAAAAAACAAAATAAAGATCAACCTATTCATATTAAAGAATTTGAATAAATTTTAAATGTTGTGTATTTTTTAATTAAACATAAATTTTCTTTTACTATAATGTCCTAAGTTTTTAAATAGTTCAACTTTGTTGATCATTTTGAAACAAGAAACTTAGTTTTGTGGGTATAGATACATTTTTGGTTGGCGAATGCTGCGAAATTACTATCCTGGTTTACATCACTGAATTTTTTATCGAAATCCTGGTTGGTCCAGAACTCTCATCATTATTTTACCTATAGGGTTTACTGACAACAGAGCTGGTTGATTGTACTGCTGCCAGCCCCCAAATCACTGCTGCCTACATGGGGTGAGCAAAGATGAAATAACAATAAAGGAAAAAAAATACTTACGTGACTGGTGAGCTAGTCTATGTACCATTTTTCTGGATGTCAGTTATGAAAACGTATTTTGTCATTTTTACATGATTCAGGAACTTTGACATATTTTTTGATAAATGTTTCATATAGTTTTTCAGCACAGCTCAGGTATGTTGCAATTTTTAATAAAAAATTCAGGTTGTCTGGATGTTTATGACCACAGCCAAAATGAGGCTACATTGTAATTGGGTCTTTCATTTTAATACAGGGCTCTGTTTGGAAGAGGAGAGAGAGAGGTGTATGATATATTTCTTGATAAATAATTTAGGTCATATCGATACTTTTGAGCAGAGCCCAGATGGAGCTATATTGTAACTGGCTCTTTCATTTTAATACTAGGCTCTGATTAGAGGAGAGTCGTCTATATATAATGCATATCTTTGACTTTCAACTTGTGATTGCATAATTTTTCACTGCATGTCTGGCACCATTGTCTAATAGTACACTCCAATTAGTTGGAAATAGGATTGCGGGTGGGGTATAAAGTGTTACTCTGTTTCCATTATTTTGCATTTTTAATACTGAACTATGGTTGGCTGGAGATATGGAGGGGAAGAGGGTTTTCTTAATTATCCACTAGGAGAATTGTGCTATTTTGTCTTACTATGCTCTGATTGGTTAGAAAGGGGAGAGGGAATAAAGTATACCTGTTGTATTTCCATCAACTTGGGGATATTTATTACTATGCTATGACTAGCTGGATATAAGGAGGAACAGAGGACCCACCATGTTAGCCAAAAGCGCTAATGCACTGTTTCCTGGAATTGGGTAGGTGCGCCTTCCCTGGATAGAATCTGCCTGGCGGATACTGCTGTCAGCCGGTGTGCTAGCCAGCCTTGAAAGGGTTTTAGGCAGTTTCCCACATCCTGCTAGGTGGATACCAGACTGGTCCCCATGTTCTGCCTCAATTACATGACTCACAGACATCTGGACACATTCGCATTATTCCATGGATTACACTAGACACAGTCAACTGGGGTACACTAATACCATCCCAGGGGGTAGGGGATGGCAGCAGGAAGAGAATCTGTCCGCCCCTTAAAATTAACCTTGCCAAATCGGTCCTAACCATGCTGACCCTGCGAAACCATGGAACAAGGCACCAGCAAAAGAAAGAAAGAAGGAGGAGAGGGGGAGAGATCTTTTTTAATTTCTGATTGACACCATTGGGCTATTTCTGTCACCTAGGAATTTTAATTCTATGTTATGATTATCTGGAGGTAAGGAGTACTGCACTATGACTGGTAGAAGCTAGAAGAGGAGAAGACAAGGATTTTAATTTTCCACTAACATAATTTGGTCATTTCTGCCATCTTGGGTTTTTAATACTGCACTGTTACTGGCTGGAGATAAGGTGGGGTTATGGCTTCCCACATATAAGGATCATGAAATTATTGTTAGGAGTGATGATGTCACTCATAAGAGTGATAATGTCAGTGGACTCTTATGATTGAGATGTGGGCTGTGGGAGAAATGGGGCACAACATACACAGTAATCTCACTTGGTTGTATGTGATTGCTAAATATGGAGCTCTTACATCAGCATACTCTGGATGAAAGCTAAATGGTATACAATCTGGACATAAAGACTTGCCTTTATTAAGTGATTTCAATTGCTTCACTACACTGGAGATATCTACTTGTAAGTTACTCATGTTTGCTGTAGTTATCAATTCAAATTATGGAATATTTACTTCATTTTCTTTGGTGAATGTATTATGAAAACCATATTTAGTAATTCTGCTTAGGTGGAGCTGTCATTGGTAGCATCACCATCACTTTTGTGCAATGAAGATACTGATTGTGTCTAACTGCTGTTATACTTTATATATGACCAGAATTTCTTTTGATTTTGTTTCAGATATTGAGAGAGAGTTATGTTAGGAAACTATTGCAAACATCTTGGATTGAATCGCACACTAAAATTTGAACTTCAATAAAACACCACAACTCTCAGAGATATTGTGTTCTTTTAAAAATGATATGCTTTTTTCGTTACTTCTGCAACATTGTGCTGAATTTAAGCCACATCTGTTCTACCCTTACATAGTTGGTTTGGAAGGAATGGAAACTTCCTCTTAGGATGGCGTCAAGTGAATTTTTACCTGCATTTTTAAATATAACATTTTATGCTTATGGTTTGTACGTCTTGATGTTGCGGTATTCAGTCTCACTACAACAACCTCGTAGTCACTAATCCTTGTAGTGGTCAAGATGGTCTCTGTTTGCTCTGGCTCATTTGTTGCTAAGAGGACAAATTTATTTTCACAATTGTGTACAATCAAGTGGGCTCCTGAACTAACTGTTGTAGATAATTTTTGGACATAGCATTTAGTACAATTTGTGATGATGTTTTACATCTACTACTTGCTTTGAACATGTATTTTTGTCAACATATCAAGGGTAGACTGAAGTCACCATCGACTACAACCGTATGAGCGGTATGTCCATTTGAGATGATGCTTATGTTTTGTTTGAACTTTTCAGCATCTGTATCATCTGAATCGAGGGGTTGGTAAAATGAGCCAATTATTAGTTTATTCTGGCTATCAAGTATAACCTATACCAATACTATCTCATAGAAAGGAACTATTTACATCAATTTCACTGCAAGACGAACTATTGCTAGCAGCAATAAACATTTCATCACTAATTGTACACACATTAAAAAATGTTCTGCATCACCCCGGTTCCCAGAACTCCTGAAGACAGATGTTGACTGTGGATATTGTATTACAGCCACAGTCCCTTTGAATGCTCAGAGATGTAACTAAACATACCCAAAGATGTAAACAACCATGCATGAGGAGCACTTTTAGTCGGAGGGGGCCCGACAGCCAATCAGTTCCAGGAATGAGGTACATGGCTCATGTTGTCTGTAGTTCTGGCATGGCTAGATGATCAATACCATGGTTTGATTGTGTCTGCATTGTTACTTTGTACCAGGAAGGGCTCTCAACAAGGGAAGTGCCCAGGTGTTTCAGAGTGAACCAAAGCGATATTGTTCAGACATGGAGGAGATACAGGGAGACAGGAACTGTCGATGACATGCCTCACTTAGGCCACCAAAGGGATATTACTGCACTGGATGACCGCTATCTACAGATTATGGCTAAGAGGAACCCTGACAGGAATCTCACCATGTTGAATAATCCGTTTCGTGCAGCCACTGGACGTCATGTTATGACTCAAACTGTGCACAATAGGTTGCATGATGCGCAACTTCACTCCCAACTTCCATGGTGAGGTCCATCTTTGCAACCACGACACCTTGCAGAGGTGGTACAAATGGGCACAACAACATGCTGAAAGGACGGCTCAGGATTGGCAACATGTTCTCTTCACCGATGAGTGTTGGATATGCTTTCAACCAGACAATCATCAGAAACATGTTTGGAGGCAACCCAGTCAGTTTGACCACCTTAAACACACTGTCCAGCAAGTGCAGCAAGGTGAAGGTTCACTGCTCTTTTGGGGTGGCCTTGTGTGGGGCCGACATATGCTGTTGGTGGTCATGGAAGGCATTGTAATGGCTGTACGATACGTGATGGCATCCTCCAACTGATAGTGCAACCATATCGGCAGTATATTGGTGAGGCGTTAGTCTTTGTGGATGACAGTTCACACCCCCATCGTGCACATCTTGTAAATGACTTCCTTCAGGATAACGACATCGCTCAACTAGAGTGGCCAGCATGCTTTCCAAACATGAACATGATTGAACATGCCTGGGATAGACTGAAAAAGACTTTTTACGGGTGATGTGACCCACCAACCACTCTGAGGGATCTATGCCAAATCGCTATTGAGGAATGGGACAATCTGGACCAACAGTGCCTTGATGAATTTGTCGACAGTATGCCACAACAAATACAGGCATGCATCAATGCAAGAGGATGTGTTGCTTGGTATTAGAGATATCGGCGTGTACAGCAGTCTGGACCACCGCCTTGGAAGGTCTCGCTGTATGGTGGTACAACGTGCAATGTGTGGTTTTCATGAGCAATAAGAAGGGTGGATATGATGTTTATGTTGATCTCTATTCCAATTTTCTGTGTAGGTTCAAGAACTCTTGGAACTGGGTGATGCAAAACTTTTTTTGATGTGTGTATGGAATATAAAAAAATACATTTACACACACACACACACACACACACACACACACACACACACATCTACACAAAAAAGATAAAAGAAAAAATAAAATTAAAAAATAAATAAAAATAAAAAGTAATATTAAATAAATAAAATAAAATCACCCTCTTAGGAAAGAATTACACACAGAAAATACACACACACACACACACACACACACACACACACACACACACACACACAAATGAAAAAGATTGAACCACAACACAACACAAAAGACAGGCAAACACACAAAACCAGATAACAACACTACACACCGAAAACACACATATTTTGATGAAAACACGAAAAACGCAAGTGATATAAGCATTGTGATAAATGTGGGTGGAAGAACGGTGGAAACTGGCCAGCTGGTGTGTGGAAACTGACGAATATATTTCCAGGACCACAAATACGAGTTAACAACACTGGAGTTGTAAGTAACACTGAATGATAAGCTCGTATTAAGAACTTTTTGCTAGAAAAGATGATTTTAACCTAAACCACAAGAGAAAGACATGGAAAATGTAATAGAGCAGCATATTGTATCTACCACATAATACACTGGTCAAAACAATTAGGAGATCAGTTGAGACATCTAGGTTTTGAAGTATTGTCATCAACAGGATGATTTAAAATGGCTCAACATCTTTCTGTCAGTTCTACAGAGTGGGGACAAAAACATTTTGGTTACCGAGGTAGTGGTAATAACAGAAATTGCTGCAGAGGGGGTTGGTGTTGACTAGTGTTCACTCTACCAAACAAATTACACAAGCAGTTGGCTTCAGTTAGTGTAGGGAGTAGGTAGTGCAATGTGACAACAATGTGACTTACCCAAAGCTATGGAATGGAGAGCCATAGGATGGTTGGAAGCGGGACAGACACAAAGGGAGGTGGCTGCAGCTATTGGTGTGCTTCAAAGTGTAATTTTCAGGACCTGGATGCAATTTCAGACAACAGGAACCATTAACAGAATGCAAGGCCAAGGTCATCCACGGGTAACATCAGCAAGAGATGAATGCAGCTCAGCTGCAATGCACCCTCCAGGCAGCAACAGGATGTGCAATATCAACACAAACAGTCAGAAATTGCCTTTGGGAATGTGGCCCCTGTAGAAGAAGGCCTATGGTGAGTGTCTCATTAAAACTATGACACCGTTTAACTCATAGAACTGGGTTTAGGAACATCAGGATTGGAGTCACAGATGAGTCAAGATTTTGTGTTCAGCCAGACAATTACCATTCCCTCATCTGGAGAGAACGTGGAACTCAGAACAATCCCGCTTATGTGCAGGAAACATCACCATATCATGGTGGTGGACAAATGGTGTGGGCAGGAGTCAGTATTGGTGGATGCACAGACCTCTATGCTGTTCAGAATGGTGCTTTGACTGCTCAGAGGTATAGAGATAAGATTCTTTGACCTTTTGTTGTGCACTATGCAGCTGCCATAGGATATGGTTTCTTTCTCGTGGTCAATAATGCTTGTCCCCACAGAGCTGCACTGCTGGACAACATGCCTGAAGCTGAGGGAATTGAACAAATGGAGTGGTCAGCTTGTTCACTGGACTTAAACCCAATTGAGCATGTCTGGGATACACTTGGCAGAGGGACTGTAGCCGGACCAGCATTTCCCACAGCAGTTGCAGGGCTGGATATTGCACTCATGGAAGAATCGCCAAATATCCCTCAAGAGCTGAATAATAACCTCATCCTGTCCATGCCACGCAGCTGTGCAACTGTGCTGGTTGTCTGAGGTGATCACACACCATATTAGAGGGCAATGAGAATGAATGTTTCACTATTATTGTAGCTCCATGGCACCTTGCTCTATGTAAATTTCATGTAAGCCTCAAGTAAAGAGTTTAGATAGCAAAGTATTGTATTGTATCACACACAAATTACAGTTGTAACTGATATCTGAATAAAATACATTACCATATTTCTGTTATTTATGATATTGCACCTGATCCCCTAATTGTTTTGAGCAGTATACATTTATTGTATGTATAAAAGGAAACATGTATTACGGGCTGCTGATGATGCTTCCCAAATAAAAGAAGCCAAACGTGTATGGTAATAAACAAACTTCCTTCAATTGGTTGCATAGATGGTACATATTTCCACAAATTTCATTGAAGTTCATGATATCAATTTCTCAAGCTTCACAAGAACTTTAAATGCCTCATTCAGTTACTGCATAGCATAAAGCCTGATGACAGGTAGCAATGATATGAATTTGTGTATGAAATGCTTAACCAAATCAACCAGAATCCAACATTCCTGGGGGACTGATGACCTCAGATGTTAAGTCCCATAGTGCTCAGAGCCATTTGGGCCTACATTCCTGTCAAATGTTTTCTGATGAGGCCACATTCCATGTCTCTGGAACTGCAAATAAGCATGATGTTTGAATCTGGGAGTCACAGAAACCACACAGTGTCAGGGAAAAAGTACGAGATAGCCTGAAAGTGAATGTTTTGTTTGGCCTCATGTGTGACAAGATAATTGGACCATTCTTCTTTGCTGAAACAACTGTCACAGGAATGCCCTACCTAGATATGCTGGAGATCTTTGGTGTTTCCACAGGCTGAAGACTTGCAACAGAAACTTTGGTTTCAGCAAGATGGTGCTTCACCTCACTGGCTGCTGGATGTTTGAAAAGCTCTAAATGCAACATTTTCAGGATGCTGGATTGGATGAGGTGCACCCATGAATTGGCCTCCATTTCCTTCTGACATCACACCATTAGATTTTTTCTATGGAGCTATGTCAAGGACAGGGTGTTTGCCACTGCAGTGTGAGACATTCGAGACCTCTGTACTTGGTTTGTGGAAGTCATTGACACCATTCCTTCAGACATGTTGGAGTGGACCTGAATGAAAATTGAAAACAGGCTTGACAGTCTTTGTGTCACTGCAGGGGCTCATGTGGAAGTGTTTTGATTTGTTATTGTAATTTTTTTAAAACTTATCTTGACATATAACCTACTTTGTGAAAAAAATAAATCAATTTCATTTAATTTTGCATATGAAACACATTTAAAATAGGGAATTTCAGTGTAGACACCCTGTATGTAAAGTATGTGAAAATATTTACAGGAGTTGATATCAACTCAGGTCACAGGCCTGCTTTTGCATAAATGCATCTGATTCAGAAAGTCCTGTCAATAAGACAACAGATTCTGAGAGTTTGTTCAGAGAAATTGAGAAATATCAATTTTAAAATGAGTCCCTCAGCTGTTCTCACTGATACAGTTATGAGCATGAAAAACAGAACCTGTTTCATATGCAGATCAATCATTGATGCAACATAATAACATAAACACAAAAATAACACTTGACTGGATAGTTTTATATATTTCAGAGCCTAATGACCAATCATCTAGAGGCTACAGCACCTACATTTATAAAGCAATAATCTTCATAAAAATTACATCAAAGAAAATGCAAGGATAACTAAAGCTAAAATATTGTATGATTGTTACTCTGCAGCCTTTAAATACACTATTTGATCAAAAGTATCAGGACACTCTCATATAATGTGGAATTCACCATTAGACGTCACAAGAGGCAGATGCACCACTATGAAAGGTGATGGGAAGTATTGTGTTGTCAGTGGAGAAGTAGCAGCAGCAGAATGACTTGGTCAGGGGAGTTCAGTGACTTTAAACACGGACTAGTCACTAGATTTCAACAGAGTAACAAATCAATTAGGAACATTTCAACCCTTCTAAAGCTACCCAAGTCAATTGTTGGTGTTGTGATAGTGAAGTGGAAACATGGAGACCAGGAAGGCCTCAAGTACTGACAGACAGAGAGTGTTAAGCAATGCAGAGTGTTGTAAAAATCATATGAAAGCAACAAGAGTAATTACTTGTGACTTCCAACGTGCTACCAGTGGTCCAGCATGACTGTGGGCAAAGAGTTAAAAAGTATGGGGTACCCCATAGACTTGATTTAACTTCAAGTTCATTTATCAACAGAGAAGTGCACAAAACAAACACCCAGATCATACAGCTTTGCTCACAGTATGATAATTATGATCTTATAGATATAGGTGGTATCAATCAATGTTAGCTTACCAAATATGGGCTACATTTCAGTTACAAAGGGAAACGTTTTCTGTGGAAACAGATTTACAGAATAATTGAGAAAAGACTTGAAACAAATAAAAAGAATGGGTTCAATAAATTGTACAGTCAAGAACAATCAGGTCTCTTTTTTTTAGAGAAGATTGTAGAAGTTTAGGTCCAGAGTAATCACAGAATACAAATACTTCATGTAGGAAACAGGTTCCTAATTGCTTACAGGGAAAGCAAAACAAATGAAAATTACTTACCCTTGTGCAAGTCAACATGTGCAGTATTGTTGTGGTCTTCAGTCTGAAGACTGCTTTGATACAGCTCTCCATGCTACTCTATATGGTGTGAGCCTTTTCATCTCTGAATAACCACTGCAACTTACATCCTTCTGAATCAGCTTACTATATTCATATCTTGGTTTCCCTCTATGATTTTTACCCCCTACACCCCCACTTCCCCCATCCTTTCCTCCAGTGCTAAATTGGTGATCCCTTGAGGTCTCAGAATGTGTCCTTGCAACCGATTCCTTCTTTTGGTCAAGCTGTGCCACAAATTTCTTGTCTCCCCAGTTCTGTTCAGTACCTCATGCTTAGTAACATGATCTAGCTAAACTGTTTATTGTTCACATTTCTCTTCCATACAAAGCAATATTCCATACAAACACCGTCAGAAAAGACTTCCTAACACTTAAACCCATGTTTTACGTTAATAAAGTTCTCTTCTTCAGGAATGCTTTTCTTGCCATTGCCAGTCCATATTTTATATCCTCTCTACTTTGGTCCTCATCAATTATTCTTCTGCTCAAATAGCAAAACTCACCTACTGCTTTAAGTGTCTTGTTTCCTAATCTGATTCCCTCAGCATCACCTGATTTCATTCAACTACATTCCATTATTCTTAGTTTCCTTTTGTTGATGTTCATCTTATAGCCTCTTTTCAGGGCAATGTCCATTCTGTTCAACTGCTCTTCCAAGTCCTTTTCTGTCACTGACAGAATTACAACGTCATCGGAAAAACTCAAAGCCTTTTTCTTTCTCTGCACTTTAATTCCTGCTCCAAATTTTTCTTCAATTTGCTTTACTGCTTGTTCAATGTAGATATTGAATAACATTGCGGATAGGATAGGACCCTGTCTGACTGCCTTCTCAAACCACTGCTTCCCATTCATGCTCTTTGACTCTTGTAACTACTTTCTGGCTTCTGTGTAAATTGTAAATAACCTTTCATGTCCTGTATTTCCCCCTGCTATCTTCAGAATTTCAAAGAGAGTATTCTAGTCAACATTGCCAAAAGCTTCCTCTGTGTCTACAAGTGCTATAGATACGAGTTTGTCTTTCCTTAACCTACCTTCTAAGATAAGTCGTAGGGTCAGTATTGCCTCACATGTTTGGAGTATTAGGAACAAATGATTAGAGTTGGAACATTTTTGTAATACAAAAATGTGTGATGTATTGTGTGTCCCAGGACACTGGCTTACTAAAAATCAAGTAGACTTTTTCTTTCCTAATGAGTACATTCTGGCAGCTATACCATGCAGAAATGGGAGAAAAAATGGTGGGTTTCAATATTTATCAGAAAATACGGTACATAAAATTTTTGAAAATAGATTTAAGTTCATACTCCTCTGAATTAAATGGAGAATTTAGTTGTGTAAGACTGATCGAGCAGGATATCATAATTGTTGGTTTGTATATATCTCAAATGGCAATGTTAATTTATTTTTTCAGACATTTAAACAAAAGATGGGAAACATTTTAAAAGTCAAAACAAATGTAGCAGTATGTGGTGATTTCAACATAGAGTTGTCTGGCTCAGATGAGCCCAACCCAAAAACATTTTTAAATCTACTCAGAACATTAAATTTACATTTTACTTACAATAGCCCAACACATGGGAATCACTGTTTGGACAATATTATAGTTGATTTCTCAAGAGACCTACACACTGTTAGCATAGCAGATGAATCTTTTGCAGATCATAATCCACTACTCCTTACATACCACTATGCACAGTCAGATAATGCTTAAGTGACTGAAAATAAGAAGCCAGTCATGACATGGGTTAGAGGTTAGAAAGAGGAATGTGTTCAGTTATTCAAAGACTGTCTCAGAAATGCAAACTGGGACTTGAAATTGATGTAGCTAAACCAACTTTTGAAACTCTCTTTAATAATTTATTTAAGACATATATTGATTTATTGTTCTCTTGCTCACCACTGAAAAGAAACATTTCTAAGCTAAACAGAAAAGGTAAAAAGCTTAAATGGTAAACTGATGACCTTGCTGGTATCAGTGAAAAGATGCTTTCACTCTACAAGACGTATAAAAATAATTGCAAATATGGCACAGAGCAGTATGACATCTCTCATAAAACTTACCTGAAATGTAAAAAACATTATAAAGCTGAACTTAAACTTGCCAAACAAATTGCCTATCAAAATTACATAGACAGAGCTCCAAACAAATGTAAGGCCACCTGGGAAATTATAACTCAAGAATCCCCTTCTACCCAAACTAAAGATGTTCAGCTTTAGCCAGACAAGCTTAATAAACACTTTACTACTACAGTAAATGAATTAAGATCTAAAATTAACCAGTCAAATACATCAGCAACTGATATACTTGCTGATCATCTTCCTTGAGGACATGAATACCATTAGGATCTTGTCACACTCATATACACTCCTGGAAATTGAAATAAGAACACCGTGAATTCATTGTCCCAGGAAGGGGAAACTATATTGACACATTCCTGGGGTCAGATACATCACATGATCACACTGACAGAACCACAGGCACATAGACACAGGCAACAGAGCATGCACAATGTCGGCACTAGTACAGTGTATATCCACCTTTCGCAGCAATGCAGGCTGCTATTCTCCCATGGAGACGATCGTAGAGATGCTGGATGTAGTCCTGTGGAACGGCTTGCCATGCCATTTCCACCTGGTGCCTCAGTTGGACCAGCGTTCATGCTGGACGTGCAGACCGCGTGAGACGACGCTTCATCCAGTCCCAAACATGCTCAATGGGGGACAGATCCGGAGATCTTGCTGGCCAGGGTAGTTGACTTACACCTTCTAGAGCACGTTGGGTGGCACGGGATACATGCGGACGTGCATTGTCCTGTTGGAACAGCAAGTTCCCTTGCCGGTCTAGGAATGGTAGAACGATGGGTTCGATGACGGTTTGGATGTACCGTGCACTATTCAGTGTCCCCTCGACGATCACCAGTGGTGTACGGCCGGATCGCTCCCCACACCATGATGCCGGGTGTTGGCCCTTTGTGCCTCGGTCGTATGCAGTCCTGATTGTGGCGCTCACCTGCACGGCGCCAAACACGGCGCCATACGACCATCATTGGCACCAAGGCAGAAGCGACTCTCATCGCTGAAGACGACACGTCTCCATTCGTCCCTCCATTCACGCCTGTCGCGACACCACTGGAGGCGGGCTGCACGATATTGGGGCGTGAGCGGAAGACGGCCTAACGGTGTGCGGGACCGCAGCCCAGCTTCATGGAGACGGTTGCGAATGGTCCTCGCCGATACCCCAGGAGCAACAGTGTCCCTAATTTGCTGGGAAGTGGTGGTGCGGTCCCCTACGGCACTGCGTAGGATTCTACGGTCTTGGCGTGCATCCGTGCGTCGCTGCGGTCTGGTCCCAGGTCGACGGGCACGTGCACCTTCCGCCGACCACTGGCAACAACATCGATGTACTGTGGAGACCTCACGCCCCACATGTTGAGCAATTCGGCGGTACGTCCACCCGGCCTCCCGCATGCCCACTATACGCCCTTGCTCAAAGTCCGTCAACTGCACATACGGTTCACGTCCACGCTGTCGCGGCATGCTACCAGTGTTAAAGACTGCGATGGAGCTCCGTATGCCACGGCAAACTGGCTGACACTGACGGCGGCGGTGCACAAATGCTGCGCAGCTAGCGCCATTCGACGGCCAACACCGCGGTTCCTGGTGTGTCCGCTGTGCCGTGCGTGTGATCGTTGCTTGTACAGCCCTCTTGCAGTGTCCGGAGCAAGTATGGTGGGTCTGACACACCGGTGTCAATGTGTTCTTTTTTCCATTTCCAGGAGTGTATATGGTAAATGCTGTTTCAACATTTTCTGACTCGAATAGCATGGATTGCTACTGGCTATGCAGCTACTCTATAAAAAGGACAGTACACTTGGTTTTATTATGAATAAATGTCTAGAATTTGAAATTTTCCCCGACCAGCTCAAAAATTCATGGTATACATGTATGCAGAAAGGGAGAAAATTCTTCCCGTGAACTAGGGGCCAGTGTCTACTGTTGAAATCTATTCCAAAATATTTTAAGCTGTTTTTCACATACGGCTTAGTAACTACTTTGAAAAACATAATCATCTTTGTAATAGGCACCATGGCTTTGACAAGGAAAAAATAATACTTCTGCAGTCCTTGAAATTGTTAATCAGACATTAACTGCATTTTGAAATAAGAATCTGGTCTCTCTTGAGGTATGCAATTTGAGTAAGACTTTTGACTGTATCTCCTATGACATCTTACTAGCCAAACTAGAGATAAGTAATACAGCATTAGAAATAATTAATTCTTATCCGAGTAACAGGAGGCAGTTTGTGTATATTCAAAACAGGCATTTTTCCCTGAAGGAAGTCCATCTAGTGTGCCTCAGGGCTCTGTCCTTAGACTGTTCATTGTTGCAATTAACAATTTGTCACATTATGTTGGGCTTCAGTCAGTTATCTGCTATGTGTACAATACAACTTTAATCACCACAGATCAAGAGATGTTAGGGTATGGCAAAAATCACAGGACCATCTCTTCTAAACATTAAACTTTTTCTCATCCAACAAACTACTGGGAAACCCAGAGAAATTTCAGCACCTGCTACTGGGACTAGCTAAAGATACAGAAGCTAAATCTGTAAAACTGCTTGGAATACATACTGATTCCAAACTAAACTGACAAACCCTTACTAATCACACCTGAAGAAAGATATCAAGGGTGCCCCATCTCACACAGAAATTATCTGATCTAATGAGGAATGAATATCTTAGGGCAGCTTATTTTGTACTTTTTCAGTCCCACATATCTTACAGGCTGTTCTTATGGGGTCATTTTTGTGATGTATTACTGATTCAGAAAAAGGTGTTACAAATAATGTGTACAGTTGATTCAAGGGGACACTGCTGCCCTATATTCATTAAGACCAAAATAATGACAGTGATAAATCTTTGTACCTATGTATCATTGATGTATTTTATGTATATAGAATGAAGTGGTGAGTAAAAATTTGTACCAAGGCCATGAATCAAAGCAGGTCTCCTGCTTACCAGCCAGACGCATTAGCCAGTAAGCTATCTTGGCACAGCGTTTCACACAACTTACACAGATTACCCTGGTATGTCTCCCACCTTGATCCAAATTCTCACTACTGGCACAATCCACTTTAAACTCCCCCTTACACCAAACAGAATGGTTAAGGCTCTGCAAGTTGTGGAATAACGCCTCAGCATCAAATGTAATTGGGAGATCCAGCCTGAAACCCGGGTGCAGGTACTTATAAAAATGAAATGACACAATTTCAGAGACTTTACTGGTCTCATACAGATATGATTTTATGTATATAGAATGGAGCAGTGAGTGAAAATTTGTACCAAGGCTGGGAAAAAAAAACCAGGTGTCCTGCTTACCAGGCAGGTGCATTAGCCACTAAGCCTTCTTGGTACAGCGGTTGATACAACTCCACGGATTACCCTGGTATGCCTCCCACCTTGATCCTGAAGGAGATCTCAAGGTGGTAAGGTAATGACCACGGTTCTCTCTTCCAATCATCAATACTTTTATTACACGACAAATGTACAGGTCGAAGACTAGGCAGGGTCGTGTGGGAGGAGAGCATGGAGCAAATCCTGGAATGCTGATGCTGAAGTCTTGAAGTGACAGTGGTGGTCATAGTCGTCAGCCGGTGCAGGAGCGCTGGTGTGGGAGGGTGTCGTCAGCAGGGAACCTAATGATCACCTTTACACTTGGCCTAACGTAAGCATGTAGGTTGCCACACATAGGACTTTGAGGGATTTTGAAACGATTCACTACACCTTGTGACACACCACCTAACGAGTCACACGAATCATCATACACAACAGCACTAATGTGGTATCACCACTAACAGTGACAGATAAACCACAAATGTCATTAGGATGAACATGGGTAGAGAGCTTGTAAGTGGCGGCTGCTAACGGAGAGGTATGCTGAGCCAGTGGGGTGGGGAAACCGTAGCATGATGAGGGCGGTGTGCTGCGAGTAGAGGGGTGAGTGTAAGATGGTGAGGACTGAGTGGGCATGGCAGGAACCTGCGACCTGAACCGGTTAGAAGAGCATTGCGGTGTGCTGTCGCATGAAGATGGAACTGTTGTATTAGAGCCCTGGGAGCTGGGGCCTCTGCTGTGGGAGCCAGGAGGTGGAATATCCCAGAAAGAGTGTGGGCTCGTTGACGGGGCCGATGTAGGCGTGCGTCTACTTGAATCATGAGCAGAGAAAGAAGGCCGAGGGTGGCCAGAGAGCGTGGTCTCTTCAGTGGTGGGTGAGGTAGGGGAAAACTCAATGATAGCAGGTTTAACCCTGTTGAGGGAGACAGTACTTACTGAGCCCTTAATTATGATGTACATTTTGTTACTGGTTCGTTTGACAACTCTGTACAGGCCTGTGAAAGGGGGCTGTGATGGGGCTTTTACAGTGTAGTCGTGAAGGAACACAAATTCACAAGTGTCGAGCACCTTGGGAACATATGTGTGTGGCGGAGTGTGGCTGGAAGGGGTGGGGGTTGAAGCTTGTTACAGTGTAACCTCACCCGTTCTACCAAGGACGGCAGTTCGGACGGTTTGGCGACTAGAGTAGGAGCAACAAGTTCGCCTGGCAGTGTAAGGGTCTGGCCGTAGACGAATTCGGCCACTGAGCCTTTAAGGTCTTCCTTGAAAGTGGTCCGCAAACTGAGTAAGATGAATGGCAGGGCTTCCGTCCAAAGGAGGCCATGGCAACATAGGGCTGTGTTAAGCGTCCTATGCCAATGTTCCATGAACCGTTGCTTTGGGGGTGGTATGCTGTTGAATGAATTTTCTTGATGCCGCACAGCCTACATAGTTCAGAAAACAAGCAGACTCAAATTGACGGCCTTGGTCGGTCGTCAGGTAAACAGGGCAGCCAAAGCGTGAAATCAAAGTGTCTATGAAGGATCGTGCCACTGATTCGGATGTAATATTGGGTAGCGGGGCAGCTTCCACCCAACAAAAGGTTCTGTCTATAATAGATAGCACGTATCTGTAACGCTCAGAGGGGGTGAGGGGGCCCACCAAGTCGATGTGAACGTGCTGGAAGCGACTGGGAGGAGCGGTGAAGCTGCCTAGTTGGGACGATGTGTGCCGCGAAACTTTATTTTGTTGGCACGGAATGCAGGCACGCTCCCAGGCTTGGCAGTCGTGACACATGTTGCACCAGATGAAGCTCTCTGAAATAAGTCTGGTAGAGGCTCTCACACCTGGATGAGCTAGGTTGTGTGATCTGTCGAACACTTGTCTCTGTAGAGGTTTGGGTATGAAGGGACGCAGTATACCAGTTGATTCGTCACACCAAACCTCGCCTATGACACTGGGAAAAGTGGATCGCACAGGTTTGAATGACGAGCTGTGATCGTAAATAAGGTCCATAGTGTCTGTGTCGGCAGACTGCAGTTGAGGCAAGTTAGAGAGGTCTATCAGTGTTGTGAGAGCGCCAACACGAGACAAAAAATCTGTGACCACATTATCTGCACCCTTGATGTATCGTATATCAGAGGTAAATTGCAATATAAAGTCCAAATGACGGAAGCGTCTAGGTGGAGGGGCAGTCGGGGGGTTCTTTACAGCAGCAACCAAAGGTTTATGGTTGATTAAAATGTAAAAGTCCCTACCCTCAATCTCCGCGTGAAAGTGTTTCACTGCCTCGTAAACTCCCAAGAGCTCCCTATCAAAGGCTGAGTACTTTTTTTGAGCGCCGTTGAGCTTCTTAGAAAAGAACGGCAAAGGAGAGGTAGTATCTCCGATGGTTTGCCTGAGGACAGCACCTACTGCAGTATCACTGGCATCTGCGGTAATAAAAAATGTAGCGTCCGGATGCGGGTGGGCAACAGTCACTGCGTTTGCTAGTAGGTGCTTCAGTTTGTCAAAAGCTTGTTCCATGGCGGGGGTCCAGGGAACCGGGCGGATACCGGTCGTATTTTTGCCAGCAAGGGCGTCTGTTAGGGGAGTCTGAACCTCAGCTGCGGCAGGCAAGTGCTTCCTATAATAGTTAACTGTTCCGATGAACCTGCTCAGCTCCTTAAACGAGTGAGGGCGTGGAAAATCCAAAACAGGTTTGATTTTATCCTCGGGAGGACTGAGGCCCTTAGCTGACACGATGTAGCCTAAGAATCTTACCAAAGTCTGGTGCAACTGGAGCTTCTTATTATTAAGTTCAACACCGGCAGCGGTAGGAGTGTCTTTAACAATCTGCAAATGTTCCTTGTTCTTTTGCAGAGTAGGACTGAAAATAAGAATGTCGTCCAAGGAAACGAAACAAAAATACAGATGAAACAACACCTTGTTTATGAATCTCTGCCAAGTTTGTGCAGCGTTGCGGAGGCCAAAGGGCATGAACCGGTACTGGAAAAGGCCGAAAGGTGTTGTTACAACTGTCTTTTCGATATCCTCTGGTGCCATCGGAATTTGATGATAGGCCCTCCTACAGTCCAATACCGAGAAATACTTAGCGCCTGCAAGAGCATGGTTAAAACCCGCGACATTAGGAACTGGGTACTAGTCTATGATAGTACTAGAGTTAAACTTAGTATAGTCGCCAACCATACGCCAGATGCCGTCGCCTTTTGTGACGAAGTGGATAGGCGAGGCCCAGCATCCAGCAGATGGCTCGATGATGCCGGCTGTTAAGAGATCGTCTATTTGTTTGCGAGCCACTTTCATGAATTCTTGCTTGAGACGACGTGGTCGGCAAGAGATAGGCGGTCCGTCTTGCAAGCGAAGTTTGTGGGCGGTGCCATCTGTAACCACGGAAACGCGCGACGCGGTACACGAGACGACTGTCTGTGGTATAGTGTGCACGGCGGCCGCTAGGCTGGGTTGTGGCGGGGACGGCGAAAGTTTACATAAGTGCCAACTGTTGGGTGGCAGGGAGTGACAAACAAGTGAGCTACGCGAAACAAGGTTGATACACTGTTTATTAGTAACCGAAGGCGCCGCTGTCGAGCTTGGTGGCGGTAGTGGGCACGAATGAACAACTGATGGCTGTAAATCAAAAACATTAACCTGCGCCTGGGAAGTTAGCTGCACAAGCGAGGAGGGGGATGAATGTGCGCTCGAATTAACACAGTTAGAGCTGGCGGGAGCGCGGACACGGTACAGTTTATGTGACACACGGTCACAAATGCACTCGGGCACGAGAACACTGTAGTGACACCGACTAACCTTGTGTGTTGCTGAGGCGTCACCTGCTGCAAGCTGCTGCCATGCCGAAGATAACTCGTTACTTAAGTCATTGAGGCGATGGCGTAGCTCAAGTTTCTATAAGCGCAGGAGTGTAGACTCGACACGCTCTGTGAGCCACTTATTGGTTCGTGACAACAGTTCGGAGGAGGGGTTATTAGCCGTGCGGATTAGCCGAGAGGTCTAGGGCACTGCAGTCTTGGACTGTGCGGTTGGTCTGGGCGGAGGTTCGAGTCCTCCCTCGGGCATGGGTGTATGTGTTTGTCCTTAGGATAATTTAGGTTAAGTAGTGTGTAAGCTTAGGGACTGATGACCTTAGCAGTTAAGTCCCATAAGATTTCACATACATTTGAACATTTGAACAGGGGTTATTACACTTCCTAGCCAGGTGGATCTGTTTAGCAATACTATTGACATTCGACAAAGCACACGGGATGTGTTCCTGTGTAGGGTGGCAGAACACTGTATTCTTGACGAGGTCAGGCCACAGTTTGTGGTGTCATAGAAAATCGATGCCCAAAATGGGATCGTCGATGTCAGCCACCAGGAAGGACCACTTCAAGTTGCACTCAGGCGAGAGGGACACTGCATATGAAGTAGAACCTAAGCACAACAAACTAGATGAGTTTACAGCATGTAGGACAGTTTTGTGTTGTCGGATCTTTTTGGTAGCAAGACGAGATGGAAGTAGGGAAACATCTGCACCCGTGTCGATGAGAAAGTTTGTGCCAGAATTCAAGCCACGGACGTAGACTCGTCATTCGAAGCATTAGTGTTGGACACTGAAAGGAGCATGGGACGGCGCCTGTTGTTTACGTCGCAGGAGGTGGCGCCGCTGCCTACCTGCAGTTGAAGTTTGGGTAGGAGCACGGCGGTTTACAATTGTGTGCTTGTTCCCCGAATTTTGCATCGAAGAAACAGTATTTATGGGCGGACGTCTGCTCCTGCGAGTGGTCAGACGGCGGCGGCCCAGAATCTTCTGTGGAGTCAGATGTGCTGTTGTTGTACGGACGTGAAGGTGCCTGTAGTGCGACGAGCTTGACAGACTTAGGTTTAGTGGGGCGTCCACGTTGGGACCGTGGTTGTGGTTGGTAACTGGCATAGCTGCTGGACTGCTGGGCATGGCGTTCACGTAGTAGAGCGGAGTAAGCACGGTCGGCGGCGCGCAAGCGTTTCTATTTGGTCTATCTTTGTAGGTGGAGATGGCCGTTTGGACAGACAGGCAGCTTTTCCGTCCAAATCTCGGTGAGCGTGGCGTCTGGCATTTCACATTCACAGACGAGAAGTCGAAGGCATCGCCACAGCTGGGATGGAGATCTGTCGCTGAGGCGTTCTTCATAGATGAGCTGTCGAACGTTTTCTCTTCTTGTCTTGGAGACACGTTCCAGTATTGCTTGTTTAGCTGTAGCGTACTTCTCGTTCAGAGGTGACTTAACGAGGTCATAAACTATGTCGACACGGTCGTGGAGGTGGTTCATGAGTCATGTGAAATGGGCGTTGTCATTAAGTGCGCCGGCCGAAGTGGCCGTGCAGTTAAAGGCGCTGCAGTCTGGAACCGCAAGACCGCTACGGTCACAGGTTCGAATCCTGCCTCGGGCATGGATGTTTGTGATGTCCTTAGGTTAGTTAGGTTTAACTAGTTCTAAGTTCTAGGGGACTAATGACCTCAGCAGTTGAGTCCCATAGTGCTCAGAGCCATTTGAACCATTTTTTTCATCAAGTGCACAGACACTGAAAGTTTGCTCGATCAGGTTGAACCAGAATCCCGGGTAGGCAGCTTTGAATGCCGGAAGTTTCGGTAGATTCAACGAACTGGCGGTCGAAGAATGCGGGCAGCTGCTCGTGGATGCAGGAGTAGGCAAATCGAAGTTAACTCTGCGTCATGAGGGTGGTAGAGAGGAAGCAGACGTGCTAGTTGTGTTCATAGTAACTGGAGGGGAAGCGAAATCCGCTACCAGAAAGCCCAGCGTGGAGCGAAGCGGGACCGGTTGTTGTGGCGGAAGGTCAAAGTGGTCACGGCGGTTGCTCGACAGGTTATTATGCAATTGGTCCTCCACATCTGCAGCGAAATTGTCCATCACAGAGTCACTGATGAGCTTGGTGGAACCTGACGCACTCAAATTACTGCACTGATGAACACTCGGAGTAACAGGCTGGCGAATGTCATTCACGCAGGGTGCAACCGGTGCGGAATGATACACACGTGGAGCTTGCACATTCAAAAAGGGGTCCTGTTGTGGCACATTATGAAAACTATGCTCTGCACTATTTACAGTACTTGCATTAAAGTTCGGTATCTGTGTGCAGTGGTTTCCTGTACTGCCGTCCAGCGAAAACTGAACCACTTCGGGGCTAACACAGCCGGAGTCAGAGATCGCTGGTGTCATGTTCAAAACCACTGCACCTGACGAGGTCCCTGCATTCTCGAGGCTATAGGACTTCATAAATTCACGTTGGGCATCGACTACAGCTGCTGTGCTTGAATTTAGTTGCTGTTCTGGTGAAAGCCGGGTGGCGGTGGCATGTTGTAGAAGGACATTGTGTAGTGGACAAAGGTCCACGCAGAACGCGGAAGCCGGCACCATAGTCACTTTCTACTCAGTTCAACAGATTATTTGAACTTTGGGGTCACCACTGAAGGAGATATCAAGGTGGTAAGGTAATGACCACATTTGTCTCTTCTAATCATCAATACTTTTATTACACGAGAAATGTACAGTTCGAAGACTAGGTGGGAACTGAGGTCCTGGAAATATACAAAACAAAGAGCCACTCAAAGACATACTACACATTTGATGTTCTGGCCTATTAATCCATGAATCAACACCACACTGTAAAATATGTATCTATCATACGGTAAGATATTGTTACTGTGAGTGAAAATTTAACATCTGTACATGCCTTATTGCAGTACCATAGTGACACACAGCTGATTTGTACTTACTTGTTTAAAACATGAGGACACATGCTAAAAAATATCCTGCTCTAAAGCAGGACAAAAAAGTCTGTTATGTTCTTTCACTTAGCGGATGACAACTCTGATTCTGCTGTGATATTCCACCATTTCATTATACACAAGATATCCGTTGAGGGCAGACATATAGATTTGTCTGATGTATTGAATGGCTACAGCAAATGCATTTTTAACATCTGTATGTGGTACTCAAACTGTAGGTTCATTGTCTTCATTGTTGTCATCTTTCTCTGTCTCATCAGTTGTTCAAGTTACAGTGCCAATAACTTGATCATCAGTTATTTTTGCTCCCGTTGTGCAGTCAAGACCAGCTGTACTGATCCACTGGGCTCAAAGTCTGGTTGTAAAGACAACAACACATGTTTACATTTAGTTGGTGTCATAATTTAGTTTTACAAAATTTAATATGTAAGGAGAACACTGTCACTAATTTTTAAACCAAATGTGTCACAAGAACATTTATACATTGAGTTAGAAACAAGTTATTTCATACTAAAAATGATTTAACTATTGCACCTAGCAACAGTTTACTGCAAACTGATCCATATTTCAGACAGTGAGTCTTCGACAAGTGCAGTCCAGATTGTAGCTGTGGCCTGTGTATGTAAATAACACTAGTAATGGGATGATCAGGGTAAGTAGGGAGCCAGACTGTCCAAGATCAGATTAGAATGGTTCTACTGTATTGGATATCACACCTAACTCCCAAAGCAGCCATCTGTACTACTCTCATAATTTGTATCCTTCCTGGAACCCCTATTGCCAACCCAATGTCAATACAGCAAAGTTATGTGGCACACAGCACAGAGAGTTCCTGTGAAGCTATGGTCTGGATGAAAAAGCACCAGTCCTAAACCTTTTTATTTTCTCCTGGGCCTGCAGCATGCTAAAATTCTTCTAATGACATAATAAAATAAAAGATGGTAATCTACCAGAATGCTGCTGTAATTGTTAATTCCTAGATGTTTTACATTAGCAATAGGCCTATTTTCACATTATTGCCACCTTAAGGCTATCTGCAACCTAATATACTTTGTTAAAAGTTGTAACATTACAACTAATAACAATTTTATTTTACTGTGTGCTAGTACTTACTTCCATATTGCATGATGGTGCTGGTACTGTTGCTGGCTTCTAATCTTCCTGTTGCATGGGTTGTTTCCAACTGCAGCCAAGTTTTTAAATGTTTATCTAAATGTGTATTAGTTACTGTTGTTCATAGATGTATGCTATGTCTTTTGTTGTTGAATATACTGTTGTGGTTTTGACAGCTATAATTGACAGCTAATCCAGCGATGCTGTATGGTTATAATTTGTTTATCCATTTGTCTATGAATTTTAATAATCTAGCCAGCTGGAGTGGCCGAGAGGTTCTAGGCGCTACAGTCTGGAACCATGCAACCACTATGGTCGCAGGTTCGAATCCTGCACCGGGCATGGATGTGTGTGATGTCCTTAGGTTAGTTAGGTTTAAGTAGTTCTAAGTTCTAGGGGACTGATGACCTCAGAAGTTAAGTCCCATAGTGCTCAGAGCCATTTGAATTTTTTGTAATTATCTATGGCATGATATTATATTCTTTGTTGTGCTTTCGTAGTGTATATATACCTGTGTTTCTATTTTATTATGACTAACCTGAACTGAGCTATACGATTTCTATACAGTTATTTAGAAAATTTTTAGGTTTTAGGTGCATTTGTTTATTTAATATTTTATCAGGGCCTGTCCTTGAGTGTACATGCAGACAGTCTGTGTCTCACTGCCATTAAGTTGAGGTCCACCCAGTGCCATCACTGCCACATGGCCTCTACCCCCACATACAACACTCCATCCACTGCTCTTGCACACCACACTCTCTGCCAATGATCTGCTCACCATCTGAGTGCACCAGGCATGGTCAAGTGAGGCCACAACCTTTGAACACATTAATTCTGTGACAAGAAAAAGACAGAATTTACTGTATTGATGATGATTGATTGATATTTTTATACTGAAATATACTTCTCCATTGTAATACTTTAAGGCCTGAAATACGTCCCTATTGTTCACAATGGCATGTTAAAAATCTTAAACATGGCTGCAAAACAGCAACTGTGTAATTCAGAATAGAATTCAGACTATTATGAAATATTAAACTCTTCCTTAGTTTTTAGGGCCCCGTTTCAAGCCATCAGTCAAAGGCCTTTTTAATTACTTAATTCCCCTTAATGTTTCCAAATTGCTTAACAGGTCATAACCATCTCCTGCAGAAAGCAGAAGGACGTGCACATGACACCCAATATTGGAGAGGATAGACTTGATAAATTCTTAGAAAAATAAAAAAAAATCTTTATTGAGTACCTAGCTTGGACACTGGGCAGCCACTCACTGTCTCCCACCTTCAGCATGAGATGCTGATGCATTAGAGTTCTCACAATGAGGGATGCTGAACAAGGGATACCTTCCATGAACTTCGTTCAACCTCCTCATCCAGTAGTGTGGTATAAGAGGAGTCATGTGGTGTATCAGGTGTGGTTGCACAAGGGACCAGGCAAAGATGTTGCTCCCTTTTCCCTGCCAGTGCTTACCCTATTAAAATGGCTCTTTTCAGCTCCCCCATGCCATGGGTTAGATTTTCATGAACTGTACCTTGAGTCCCTGTGATCATAACTCGCTTTCTGTATGTACCAACATACACCCTCCTATGGAAATAGAACATCTTTGGGGGTCAGGTTTTTGGCAATCTCTTGTTGATTGTTTGACCTCCCTCACCTTTCATGCCTACCAGCACACATATAATAATTTTGAAGATTGTCATTTGTCATTATGGAAATGCCTTTGGGTAATTTAGTGGTGTTTGTTGAACACTGGTGTTTTAATGTGTTCTTTTGATATTGTCATACTTTTGTGGTTTAAAATACATGTTTTATTTTTAAACAGCATTTGGTGTTTCATCAACATGTTACCAGATATGCATGGTAGGTAAAGTTTTATGAAGGGTGACATTTGTAGCCACTTTTGATAATAACTTGATGTTATATAAGTGCAAAAGATGTGGCAATGGCTGAAAAAAGACAGAAAACAGGAAAACTCACTGGTGAAGAAAATTTTGGAGCCCGGAGAATTATAATGAGAACTATTTTAGAGTATGACAAAATCTTTGAGGTCTTAATGGTGAGCTGATCAGGCCACGAGATAGTGTGCACAATTATGAAACTGATCTTCCTAAATGGACCAAGGCTAATGTAAGGGTATGGAAATGCATAATTCTATTACTCCACATGAAGACTTTACTTCGTGACTGGGAGTGTAGGACTGTCACACAAATTTGGGTTAAGCTGCATAAGATTTATGATGTGCACTTAGACAAAAACATTGATCTGCTTAGACACAAATTTCATAACACTGAGTGTGAAACATCTGGTGATACACAAGGCCAACTAGCCAAATTTGATAACTCAGATTTCTTTGTTAGACAAACAGATTGAGAACAATGACTTTTGTGCATAATTTTTGCCAACTTTGCTCAAAGATTATATTTATGTGGGAAATTATGTGCAGATAAGTAGACACAGTAACATTCACACACTCCTGTAACAGAATTAAATAACTTTATTAGCATAAATGTCAGACACCAAAAAATACAAGCCAGGTACCATGAATAGACTGAACAAGTAACTTAAAAATAAAGATATAAAACACAGATTTTGTCCCTTAGCCTCTTCTTTCAGATGAAACATTGATATTTGTTGGTCACTAACTCTATGGACACTCCCCTCTCCCTTTCTGGTGCAGATCATAGCTGGTAGTTTAGGTGGAGGCTGTGTTACTATTCCTGTAGGTGCTCAGTCAGGTAGGGCAGGTTCTTTAGGACTCGGCTGTAGAGAGAGCAGGGTACCAGTTGGCATTTTTCTAAGTGATGATGATGATGCATTCTCTCTTCCCCAGGGTGAGAGGAGCTGAGCTGAAACCCACTGGGTAGTGTATCAGTGATAGATGTGAGATGCTTCATCTCTCTCTTGATCCTGAAGGACCCATGCTGGCTTCGGCCATTGAATGTAAACTGCGGAGTGCTTGCCATTCAGTAATATTGCTAACTTGAGCTTACCTTGCCAAAGCATATTATGAGGTCCAAAGTATGACTGTTGTAGTGTCATCATGCAGCACGATTTGACCACAGTCCTCCAATGCCTTGTGGACAAAAGCTCAATGCACACTGCATGCGGGGGGGGGGGGGGGGGGGGGGGGGAGGGTTATACAATGGAGGTTGTTGATATATTGTTTCATCCTTGTTACTAATTCTACTAACATGCTTTTGGCCAGTAATGAAGATGGAATTAGGAAATCAGCAGTCAGAATCAGGCATCTGTAGTATAAAAATTCTGCCAATGGTGACTGCATATCTTCTTTTTAGGCAGCATATTGTTGTTGTTGTTGTTGTAGTATTCAGTCCGAACACTAATTTGATGCAGCTATGCATGGTACTGTATCCTGTGCAAGCTTCTTCATCTCTGAATAACTATTGCAATCTACGTTATTCTGAATCTGCTTATTGAATTCATCTCTTCATCTCTCTCTTCAATTTTTTCCCCCAGACTTCTCTCCAATACTAAACTGGTGATCCCTTGATGTCTCAGGATGTGCACCATCAACATATCCCTTCTTCTAGTCAGTTTGTGCCATGAATTTCTTTACCCTACAATTCTGTTTAGTACTTGCTCATTAGTTACACAATCTTCTCATCCAATTTTCAATGGTCTACTGTAGAACCACATTTATAAAGCTTCTATTCTCTTCTTGTCTTAACTATTTATTGTCCATGTTTCACTTCCATGCATGGTTACACTTTAGACAACACTACAACACTGTCTCACTCCATTCTCAACCACTGCTTCTCTTTCATGTCCCTTGACAGTTATAGTTATGCTCTCTGGTTTCTCTACAAGTTGTGAATTGATCCCTATATTTTACCCCTATTACCTTCAGAATCTCAAAGTCAGTGTACCATTCAGCATTGTCATAAGCTTTCCACAAGTCTACAAATGCTATAAATGTAGGTTTGCCTTTCCTTAACCTATCTTCTAAGAGAAGTTGTAGGATCAGTATTGTCTTTTGTGTTCCCACATTTCTCCAGAATCCAAACTGATTGTCCCTGAGGTCAGTTTCTACTAGTTTTTCCATTTTTCTATAATGAGTTCATGTTAGCATTTTGCAACCATGACTTATTAAACTGATAGTTTGGAATTATTCACACCTGTCAGCACCTGATTTCTTTGGTATTGGAGCTACTACATTTTTCTTGAAGCCTGAGGGTATTTTGGGTGTCTCACATGGCTTAAACCCCAAATGGGATAGTTGTGTCAGGCTGGCTCTCTCAAGGCTTTTGTTAGCTCTGACAGAACGTTGTCCACTTCTGGGGCCCTGTTTTGATTTAGGTCTTTCAGTGCACTGTCAAATTCTTCTGACAGTATTATATCTCCTATTTCCTATTCATCTATGTTCTCTTCCACGACTATGATATTGCCTTCAAGTTCATCTCCATTGTATAGATTCTCTACATGCTCCTTCCACCTTTTAGGTTTCACTGCTTTGCTTAGTACTGGTTTTCCACCTGAGCTGTTGACATTCACACAACTGCTTCTCTTTTCTCCAAAGGTCTCTTTAATTTTCCTGTGGATGGCAACTGTCTTTGCCTTAGTGATATGTGCTTTTAAATCATTGCATTTGTCCTGTAGCCACTCCTGTTTAGCAGTTTTGCACTTCCTGTCAGTTTATTTTCCCTTGCATCAGCTTGATTAACTGCATTTTTATATTTTTTCCTTTGACCAGTTAAATTCGATACCTCCTGTGTTATTCAAGGATTTCTGCTAGGACTTGTCTTTTTCCCTATTTGATCCTCTATTTCCATCACTATTTCATCTCTCAAAACTACCCATTCATCTTCTAGTCTATTCCTTTCCCCTGTTCTTGTCAGTTGTTGCCTAATGCTCCCTCTGAAACTCCCAACATTCCTTGGTTCTTTCAACTTATCCAGGCCCCATCTTTTTAATTTGCTACATTTTTGTAGTTTCTTCAGTTTTGATTTGCAGTTCGTAACTACTACATTGTGGTCACAGTCCACATCCACACTTGGAAATGTCTTACAAATTAAAACCTGGTTACTAAATCTGCCTAACCTTTATACACTGAAGGGCCAAAGAATCTGGTACACCTGCCTAATATCATGTAGGGCCCCTGCAAACACACAGAAGTGGCGCAACACGATGTGGCATGGGCTTGACTAATGTCTGAAGTAGTGCTGAAGGGAATTGACACCATGAGTCCTGCAGAGCTGCCCATAAATTCGTAAGAGTATTAGTCATCAACAGTCCAATGTCAGTGCTGATGGGTCCAGGCGAGGCATAAAGCTTTGTGTCGTGCAGTCATCAAGGGTACATGAGTGGGCCTTCGGCTCCAGAAGCCCATATTGATGATATTTCGTTGAATGGTTCACATGCTGACACTTGTTGATGGTCCAGTATTGAAATATGCAGCCATTTGCAGAAGGGTTGCACTTCTGTTGTGTTGAATGACTCCTTCAGTCATGGTTGGCCCCGATCTTGCAGGATCTATTTCCGGCTGCAGTGATGTTGTATTTGATGTTTTGCCAGATTCCTGATATTCATGGTGCACTCCTGAAATGGTCATTCAGGAAAATCCCCAAATCATCGATACCTTGTAGGTGCTGTATCTCATCGCTCATGCACCGTCTACATCACCATGTTCAAACTCACTTAAGACTTCATATCTTGCCATTGTAGCAGCAGTAACCAATCTAACAACTGTGCCAGACACTTTTTGTCTTACATAGGTGTTGCTGATTGCAGCACCATATTCTGCCTGTTTACATATCTCTGTATTTGAATACGCATGCCTATACCAATTCCTTTGGCTCTTCATTGTATAATCAGTCTGAAACTTTCCAATGTCCCCAGGTCTCTTCCACACATACAACCTTCTTTCATGATTCTTCTCTTTCTTTCTTTTCCTCCAGTCCATATTCACCTACCAATTTTCATTCTCTTCCTTTTCCTACTATCAAATTCCAGTCCCCCTTCACTATTAAATTTTTGTCTCACTTAACTATCTGAATAATTTCTTTTATCTCATCATACATTTCTTCAATCTCTTCATCATTTGTGGAGCAGAAGTCCTGCTCCACCTGCCACTGAACTTCACTAATTCCCACTAAGCCTAGTTTTAACCTCTTCATTTCCCTTCTTAAATTTTCTAATCCACCTGCCATATTAAGAGATCTAATATTCCACACTCTGATCTGCAGAACACCAGTTTTCTTTCTTCTGATGATCACATCTGACTGAGTAGTCTCCAACTGGAGATCTGAACTGGGGACTATTTTATCTCTAGAATATTTTACCCAAGAGAATGCCATTATCATTTAATAACACAGTAGAGCTGCATGCCCTCAGGAAAAATTATGGCAGTAGTTTCCTCTTGATTTCAGCCATTTGCAGCAAGGCTGTTTTGGTCAATGTTACAAGGTCATATCATTCAGTCATCCAGACTGATGCCTCTGAAACCACTGAAACGGCTGCTGTGTCTGTTCAGAAACCACATATTTGTGTGGCCTCTCAACAGATACAGCTCCACTGTGGTTGCACCTACAGCAAAGTTATCTGTAGCCCACAAGCCTCTCCAGCTAACGGCAAGGTCCCTGTTTCATGGGGGGGTGGGTCTGGGGGAGGCAGTACATATATTCAACAGTATCCATGGCAGGGCTTTTGTCCACTGCATGGAATGTTACATGAGAGCAGCCTTAAGAGCATGGTGCCAACATTCCATGACGCTATTATTTTGTGGATGGTATGCTGTAGTTTGAAACCACTGGAGGGTGTACAGTTGTCAGAACTCCTCGCGTGGGTGGTACCCAAACTTTTAGTCCTAGTCAGTGGTTATAAATGTGGGTTAGCCAAAATGTATGACCCATATATGTAGGAAGGTAAGAGCAGTTCTTTTAGCTGTCATTCCCACAAGTGGAACTGTCTCGACCCAGCGTGGCACTCTGTGGCCAATAGTACACAGCAGAAACTATCTGGCTATGGTAGTGATCTCACTAGGTCCAGGTGGACACGCTGTAGCCTCCCTTTAAGAATTTTGTATTTTCCTTGCTGCAGCAAGGCATGGAGCCCAACCTGTCTATGCTAGCAGTATGTGTCCACATCTTCCGTTCAGCTTTAATGCTGTACCACACAAAAGATTCTGTAACTAACTATGTGGTAGAGGAGGTGGCAGGGAGTGTCAAAAATATTCCTGCAGAACTTTGTGAAGTATCACACTACAAGTGCAAGTCTGGACCAAGAATCCATACTGGTTCCACAGCTATTGTTGTCCATCAGGAGTGCTGTTATTTGTTGATACTTCTTTTGTTCCTTTGTCATTTCACTAAAGTCTGTAATGACACTCAGCATGTTAATCTGAGACAGAAAGTCAGCAACCACATTGTAGGCACTGTTATTGTGGCAAATTTTGCATAGAGACTTTCCCATAGCTATCCAGATGATGGAAGTGGTGAGAACTGTGGTTCTTACTGAGACTGCACATTGCATGTACTAACAGTCAGTGATCAGTGGATATAGTTAGTGGGCATCCCTTAATCTCATCATGAAAATGTTTAATGGCCTCATACAGGGCCAAAAGCTCCTGGTCATAGGCTGACCATATTTGTTGTGACTAGGTGAGTTTCCACAACAAGAATTGGAGCAGTAGTTGTTGGCCATCTACTGTTTGTTGCAGGACTGCCCCAATTGTGGAATCACTTGTGTCACCATTATGGACCATTGTGCTGAAGGTGAAGGGTGTGCTAAAGTAATAGCATGGTGAAGGAGATCTTTGGTAGTGTCAAATTCATCTTGAACCTCTGAGGTCCTGTGCAGAGACTATTTACTCGAAGAACCAGATGGTTATAATTAAATTTTCCATATTTAACACATTGTAACATGGGAACTAATTACTGCACAAGTACCAAATTTGGTAGCATTAATGTCCAGAATATGGGGTCCATGATTTCGATGCATTACAGCACCACCATCCAGTTCCAATATCGCCACCAGGAGCCATGACCAGTCATTGTGATTTATAGTCTCATTCACCTGACCAGTCGCAATACACTTGTTGATGTGTCAACAAGAGCTTGGACAAAAGGAACAGGGCATTATTGTTGAAGCTCTATTATCCAAACAATGGTAATTCTGTAGCTGCACTTCAAGAATATCAACAGCTGAAAGGATTACAGAAGAATCCTCTTTCTCCACCTGCTGTGGAGAGCATGATGAAGAAGATCAAATCAACTGGAGAACTGGGCATCACTCCAGGAACTCCAGGAAGAGGCTGACAACTGGTTGCACTACAGGTGGTTGATGAAATTGCTGTTGCTATGGCAGACAATGCTGCATGCAATTCCCAGTCATCAGGCAGTGTGCATGCTGTGTCGTGACAGCTGAACATCCTGTGGTCCATTGTACAGAAGGTGCTTCTAACCATTCTTAAATGGTATCTGTACAAGACCCATACTGCACAGCAGCTTGCACCACAGGACATACAACAACATGTTGACTTTGCTCTCCACTTGCTCACAATGATTGAAGTTGACAAGGGCTGCCTCTGGACCATCCTATGGACAGACAAAGCTCATTTTTCTCTGACAGGTGAGGTGAACACACAGATTTGCCAGTCACTGTGCATGAAGTTCCCCTGTATGATGAAAATATCACCGTATGGTATAGCTTCAGGGCTAAATTCATCATTCGCCCATTCTTTTTTGAATGGGCTGGCACTCAAGGTCATAGATGTGCAGTGTCACTGGCCAGAGTTACTACGATAGGCTTTGCCAGTATGTCATACCCACCCTACAGGAGAGAGATGGATTGAACTGAACAGTTTTCATGCAAGATGGGGCCCACCACACATCACTCGTGAAGTTCACCTGCTTCTCCAAACCATATTTGGAAACAATCAAATAATCAGCTGTTTGTTTCCAAATGTTTGGCCAGCAAGATCACCTGATCTCACTCCCTGTGATTTCTGGTTGTGGGGAGACCTGAAGGACAGGATTTACCACAGGAACATTCACATATGTGCTGTTCTGACATGCAGTATATCAAGAGAGGTAGCCAGAATACCTATGGACATGCTTTGTTCTGCAGTGAAGAATGCAAACCTGTGCTTTCAGACTCTTCTGGACAGTGGTGAGCACCACATTGAGCCCCCTTTGTAGCAGTAATGGTACCAGTATGTAATTGTATGATGTGCCATGGCAACACATTAAAAGTATTTCAATTGAATTGATTATGCATTATTTCTCTTCCCTATGTCCTTGACATTAATGCTACCAAGTTTGGTACTCTTACAGTAATTAGTTTTTGTGTTATAATGTGTTAAATAGGGGAAGTTTAATTATAACCACCCAGTATTTTTACCCACCAAGGCATTAGTTAGAGGGCTTGAATCTTCACACCATAAGGATTGTGATGCCTAAAAAAATTTCATCCCAAGTTATCTCTTAAGTTTGTGGTGGTTCCTCCTGCTTTATTTCCTTGGTGTCGTCATACTGTGTTGATATACTGGCTGAAAATGGGTTGTGACTACTTTAAATGATGTAGCCAACATATGCACAGTTATTTTTTACAGCACTTTAATTTAACTGTTCACAAACCCCTAATAATACACAGTTTTATGGCCAGTGCACTATTGTTTAAACTTTCCATAAGCCTCATTGTTAGTTATCAGGCAAAACTCCACATACTGCTAGAATAGTTTCCTGTTGAACATCTATGAGCAGTAAAACCTAACCACAAGTTCACAGTTCCTTAAGAATAATCAGGTACGTATGGAGCAGACACTGTCACTGTTTTTACACATGACCTAATTTTTGAACACTTATTCCACAGTTAATTTGAAGCATTGTTGTTGTTCTAACCAGCACAGGTTACTTGTCTGAAATTCGGCTGTGGACTGACTGTCTCATGACCAAAAATTGGGCCCGTACATATTATCACAAAAATCAGTACTGAAACTACGCATTGTTTGAATTTAAATTTACGGAAATTACAATTAAAACTGAACTTATTAAATTAACTGAATACATTGAAAAATTGGTTCTTTTTAACAGTTTCATCTACTACAGGGGTTAAGTTGTATTATTTGTTTAAATCCTTAAATTAACAATTATCATTATGCAAACAATACTTTTGACAAAACTGTTAATTACTTTGGAATTAATGAAAGGCTGGTTTTGCTAACATGTTTTTCAATAGAGCTAAATAGATACTTTAAGATTACTAGTACTTTGTCTTTATACTTGTCTATATGTCAACAATAGAATTTAAGTTACAAAACAATCACTGATTTCACCCTATAACAAACGATACTAACTAGGAATAGTGAGAATAAATTAGAAAATCAATTACATACATAAAACTAAGCACAAAATTAGATCTCGTGTTATATTCTTTAAAACTGAGGGCCAACCTTTCTCTTTTATGAAAATGCAGATTATATTCACGTATGTTAATGGTAATTAGTTAAAAGTGAAAAAAATGAATTTAAGGAGGCAGATGGCAAAACAAGAGGCGAAGTAATAATATCCCAGCTTGCTTTGTCACATCACCCGCTCATTGGGTTGACTAGATAGATATTGTAAATAGCTGACTGGGCAATTCAATGAGCACAAGTGATGCCAGAAAATGGGTTTAAAATCTACAAACCAAAAATATTACATAAAAAATCTTCTCAGAAACAGCAGTACATATGTTTTTCAAATTCTAACTTATATGAACTGGCCATACAAAATATTTACATACAGTGTATTGTACAGTATCACAAAATATCTAGAAGCTATACTTTTAATAAAAAGTTAGGCTTCTTCATCATAAGCAATGCCCTTTTTGGGTACACAAAGATTACATTTTAAAATACATATCACTTGATACAAGTTCTGTTTGCTTCAAATAATAAATCCTCATGGGTAGCAAGAAGTTGAATTACTCTGCACAGTTCACAATTTTTTTGACAGAAAATATCACTTGCTCAATGTTAAGTAATTTTCACAATCACTTTCACTTTTTCAGTGAGCTTTTACACACTTTCTCACCAAGTTGTCCTCACCTTCAACAGGTCCAAGTGGCAGTTAGCAAGGAAATGCACTGCTATCAGTTCCCTGGGAGGTGGTTCTCTTCCACCACAGTACATGAAAAAATTGGACGAAATACCCTACTTTAGTGCCCTTACTTTTACTTCTAACTTAAGTATAAGAAAAAATGTTTCACACAAAAAATGATAGTCATTCATTCATAAACATATTCATTACATAGTTCTCATAACATTACAGTAATTAACACTAAAATTAACCATAGTATGACAGGTGTGGACTTGCAAATTTTTAAAATCATGTGTACATTACACTACAAAACATTACTCTAAGTCATAACTGTCTGAAACTGATTAAACTTGAAAGACTTTTGCTTCTTTCCCATTTACAAAATAGCAAAAACTCAAGATGTGCAGTAATATAGATTTACTAATCATTAATTTATGGAAAAAGAATAGAGTCACCATCACTTAACTTAATTACTATTCAAATCAAAATTAAGGGGATGGAAGTTGTACCAAATCATTGCCCCACTTCTCTACTCAACTCTAAGCACTACTCTAATTCAAACAGAAAATTAAACCCTAACAAAATCACAAAATGTTACCGAATAGTTTACCTGTCAGTATATTCACATCAGTCTAGCACTACAGTTATCAGCTAACCAGCAAACTTATTGTTCTTCATTCCAGTACTACCACTTTAAGCTCATAATTCCTCAGAACACAAATAGAAGTTTTCAGATAACACATAGATTTGATGATGCAGCATTATATTACTTGTACCTCACTAAAATATTGCTCTTTTTGTAAAGCTCTCATTCACAGTTCCAGGGCAATGAATTGCACAGTATTCATAGTACCCAACGTTGCCTAGTTCACAACTAGATCATCAGTACAGTTACGCCACATTTGTTTGTATATAGTTACCTTTTTCATAACTCAAACATGTCTGCCAGCTCCATTATTTTGCTTATATTTCTCACTAAGTTAACTAGCGGAGTGCATTCTCAAAAAATATCCCTACTGCAGTTACAGGCTCCCTAGCCATTAAGACCCCTAAGGTATTTACTTCTAAGAAACTCATGCTAGCAGCTGTTCCAGGGGTTGTGAAGCAACTCAAATCGCTTGATACGGGCAAGTCTTAAGGTCCAGATTGTATACCGATTAGGTTTCTTTCAGATTACACTGATACAATAGTTCCCTACTTAGCAATCATATACAACCACTCGCTCACCGATAGATCTGTACCTACAGGTAGAATATATTGCGCAGGTCGCACCAGTGTTTAAGAAGGGTAGTAGGAGTAATCCATCGAACTACAGACCTATATCATTGACGTTGGTTTGCAGTAGGGTTTTGGAGCATATACTGTATTCAAACAGTATGAATCACCTCGAAGGGAATGATCTATTGATATGTAATCAGCATGGTTTCAGAAAACATCGTTCTTGTGCAACGCAGGTAGCTCTTTATTCGCACGACGTAATGGCCGCTATCGACAGGGAATCTCAAGTTGATTCTGTATTTCTAGATTTCCGGAAAGCTTTTGACACCGTTCCTTACAAGCGAGTTCTAATCAAGCTGTGGGCCTATGGGGTATCATCTCAGTTGTGCGACTGGATTCGTGGTTTCCTGTCAGGAAGGTTGCAGTTCGTAGTAAAAGACGGCAAATCGTCGAGTAAAACTGAAGTGACATCAAGTGTTCCCCAGGGAAGCATCCTGGTACCTCTGCTGTTCCTGATCTATATAAATGACCTGGGTGACAATCTGAGCAGTTCTCTTAGGTTGTTCACAGATGATGCTGTAATTTACCGTCTAGTAAGGCCATCCGAAGACCAGTATCAGTTGCAAAGTGATTTAGAAAGGATTGCTGTATGGTGTAGCAAGTGGCAGTTGACGCTAAATAACGAAAAGTGTGAGGTGATCCACATGAGTTCCAAAAGAAATCCATTGGAATTTGATTACTCGATAAATAGTACAATTCTCAAGGCTGTCAATTCAACTAAGTACCTGGGTGTTAAAATTACGAAAAATTTCAGCTGGAAAGACCACATAAATAATATTGTGGGGAAAGCGAGCCAAAGGTTGCATTTCATTGGCAGGACACTTAGAAGATGCAACAAGTCCACTAAAGAGTCAGCTTACACTACACTCGTACGTCCTCTGTTAGAATATTGCTGCGCGGTGTGGGATCTTTACCAGGTGGTATTGACGGAGGACATTGAAAGGGTGCAAAAAAGGGCAGCTCATTTTGTATTATCACATAACAGGGGAGAGAGTGTGGCAGATATGATACGCAAGTTGGGATGGAAGTCATTAAAGCAAAGACGTTTTTTGTAGCGGCGAGATCTATTTACGAAATTTCAGTCACCAACTTTCTCTTCCGAATGCAAAAATATTTTGTAGAGCGCAACCTACATAGGTAGGAATGATCATCAAAATAAAATAAGAGAAATCAGAGCTCGAACAGAAAGGTTTAGGTGTTCGTTTTTCCCGCGCACTGTTTGGGAGTGGAATGCTAGAGAGATAGTATGATTGTGGTTCGATGAACCCTCTGCCAAGTACTTAAATGTGAATTGCAGAGTAATCATGTAGATGTAGATGTAGATGTAGACCCTAACATTATTCATTATTTTATTATTTCATTATTGCTCCATTAACTAATAAATAACCACCTACTCTGTTTATCAAATCCAAAATTGATTCTGCAGAAAAACACTCCATAGTAACAGATCCTTATGCTAAGGCAAACTTAGCTCTCATTACTGTTCAGACAAAATTATCACTCAGAAAAAAACTATTATTTCACTGTATTCCATCAAATTGCTTAATAGCCTAGCCTGAAGGGTGATGCACAAACAAATCTTGCTTACTCTTTCCACATACTTTACTCCAGGCAACTATGTTTAATGTTGCAATTCCTTAATTTTAGAAAGGGCTGTACCATGACACAGATAGATAGTTATCTCATATATACTGATTGTGCTGAAAAATGCTTCTGTTATACCACAGTTAATAATAAGACCTAGTTTTTAAGATGGTTCTTACTGCATATTGCCTCTGCTGCTACACCAATGACCTGATTACTTTAGATAGTAATTATCCTCCACATATGCTGACACCTTTCATTTTCAGTTTGCCTTACTTTCTTGACAGAAATTCTTTAACCATGGTACCGATTTATTTTCTTCCATCATCTTACTTCCTTACTTATCACTAACATTACATAAAAGATATAAATAATACTGGAGAAATCTTTTCTAAAATGTTTCTATACTAAAGTATGCTGCTGTACCAAATCACTTGACAGTCAAAGAAGGGTAGGCCTGACTCACTTTTAAGCTACAGATAGGACAGGAGAAGAGTTTGACTGCCTCAGGAAAGACAAAAAATAAAACAGACAGCTGGGGTAAGCATTATCACCATATAATGAATCCAGCACAGAATGTTGAACCTCCTACTTGCTAATAGGTCTTACTTCTGGTTCAATGGAAAATCCAGTCCCCTAACACAATCAATACTAGCCAATCTCAGAAACGTTTCAAACTGTTGTGGATAAATACTCAAACATCTAATTGGTGATACATAGGGTTTCAGGTCAATAATATTCTTCAACCCAAAAGTCCCGTTTGTCTTTGTGTAGGCCAATTTGTAAGAGTTGTCATGGGCAATGCATACCACTCTGAAAGGACCATGATACACATGCAAAAATTTCTTTATCTCATCATTTACTTTATATCTAAAAACAAAGATGATGTGACTTACCAAACGAATGCACTGGCACGTCGATAGACACACAAACAAACACAAACATACACACAAAATTCTAGCTTTCGCAACCAACGGTTGCCTCGTCAGGAAAGAGGGAAGGAGAGGGAAAGACGAAAGGATTTGGGTTTTAAGGGAAAGGGTAAGGAGTCATTCCAATCCCGGGAGCAGAAAGACTCACCATAGGGGGAAAAAAGGACGGGTATACACTCGCACACACACACACATATCCATCCACACATGTACAGACACAAGCAGACGTCTGCTTGTGTCTGATGTGTGGATGGATATGTGTGTGTGTGTGCGAGTGTATGCCCGTCCTTTTTTCCCCCTATGGTGAGTCTTTCTGCTCCCGGGATTGGAATGACTCCTTACCCTTTCCCTTAAAACCCAAATCCTTTCGTCTTTCCCTCTCCTTCCCTCTTTCCTGACGAGGCAACCGTTGGTTGCGAAAGCTAGAATTTTGTGTGTATGTTTGTGTATCTATCGACGTGCCAGCACTTTCGTTTGGTAAGTCACATCATTTTTGTTTTTAGATATATTTTTTCCCATGTGGAATGTTTCCTTCTATTATATTCATCATTTACTTTGCTACATTTTGCTTTGATTTTGATGAGGACAAGATCACCTACTCTGAAACTAGTCAAATTCACTCCTTTGTCGTCCCTTCTCTTCCTTCCTGCTGCTTTGCTTTTCATTATCTCTTTAGTCAATCTGATCTTTTCGTCCTGTGCTACTTCACTTACCTGAGGGAAATCCACTTCTTCTCTGATAATGTTGCTTGGTCTCTCATACAACATAAGCTCACATGCAGCATATCCTGTCAATTTGTTCCACAAGTTATTGATAATGTTTTCAAAATGCCCAAGCAGTGTGTCTCTTACTACAATTTGTCCTACACAGTCTTTTAATCTCCTTCATAACCCTTTCACTGATGTTACCTTGTGGAAAATGCAGAAATCTTTATGTGTTTTATCTTGTGTATTGCCACACAAAGTGCAAACTTCTCTGAAACAAATTGTGGACTACTGTCAGACAAAAATGATTTTGGTACCCCTACATTCCAAAAGTAATTGGATGTCAACGTCTCAATTCTAGTGATAGTATTTGTCTTCTTAATTGGATACAGTTTTACATATTTTGAGAATGTGTCGAAAAGAATAAAAATGTATTTACAACCTAATGTAGATGCAGGCAACAATCCTAGAAGATCAACTGCTATAAGCTCCTTAGGTTCGCTAGGGAGGACAGAATGCATTAAGCCTTTTGATGGCACACAACTTGTCTTTACTCTCTGACATTTATCACACCTTTCTAGTCTCTGCTTAACCCTTCTCCACAAATTGTTAAATCTTTCTGCCTCCTGTATTTAGCTACTATATTCCTGGTCCCATAATGTCAATAACTCTCATGCAAGTAGTCAATAAATTTATCAACATATTGGTCAGGAAAGCATAACTTCCAGCACTGATCATTCAAATTTTTCCTCCTAAACAACAACCCTTTATGTATAGTATAGTACTATTTCACCTTTGGCATGTTGTCTGAATTGTAGTACTGCTTAACCAACCTTAAATCTTGATCCTCATTCTACTCCCTTCTCATTTGCTTGCAAATCCTCCTAATAAGCTTCTCATCCTTCACTGCCTGCAAATAAAATAACCTTACTTGTTCTTCACAGTTTTCTCTACTGTCAGTGTCCTTCTCCCCTTCTGGCAGCCTAGATAATGCATCAACTACAATATTGTCTTTTCCTTTTATGTACCTTACCTCCAAATCAAGTTGTTGCAAATATAAAGCCCACCTAGTTAACCTGGTGTATTTAAGCCTGCACTTCTGAAGGTAATTCAAAGCCTTATGATCAGTATACACTATGGTCTTATGTCCAAGCAAATATTACTCAAACTTTTGAAATTCAAAAATAATTGCCAAAGCCTCTAATTCTGAAATGTAATAGTTCTTTTCATGTGGCTGTAAAATTCTACTAACAAAAGCAATAGTTTTGTGTTCAACCCCAATCTCAGTAGATACTAATGGGAAAATTTCTACCCCCAAACCACAAAATCTTGCATCCAGTACTCATACAGAAAGGCAGTGAAAAAGTTGAGTATCCTAACATCTTACTATTTACTAATTCTTTTTTCAAACTATGAAATGTCTCTTCACACTCCTCTGTCCAATTCCACACCACACTCTTTTTCAACAAATTACCAAGGCAAGGACAGTTAAATGGCCGATCTGATATGAACTGTTGGTAGAAGCCAAGCAAACAAAACATAGCTTTAAGATCCTTCTTGTTCTTTGGGGGTGGGAAATCCACATTATCAGCAAGCTTTTCTGGATCAGGCTGTACACCTCCCTCGTTAATCCTGTGACCCAAAAATGAAATTTCCTTCTTTACAAATTCAGATTTACTTAATTTTAGTTTCATATGTCCTCTATACATAGCTCTCAGTACTTCATTCAGAATATTACAGTGCTTGAATCATTCTGCACTTGCTACCAGGATATCATCTACATACACCATGATTCCAGTGGTTAATATCTCATCTAGAACCTTGCCAATAGCTCTGATAAACACACACACAGACAAGTGCAGACCAAATGGCACCACACAGTATTGGTAACACTTACCTTCATGTAAAAATGCTGTACATGGCCTAGATTCCTTGGCCAAATTGATATTCCAATAGCCACAAGTCACATCAAAAGAAGTCAGAAATTTACATCCATTGAACTTTTGCAAAATTTCATCTATCTTAGCTGGTCTGTCACTTTCTCCTATTACAATTCCATTTAACTTCCTGGCATCCAGAACCAACCAGACACCACTGCTCTTCTTCTTTACAACCAGAAGTGGGTTATTATACCTGCTGTTTGACCTTTCAATAATCCCCCATGAGACTAACTTTTGTTTTTCTTTTCTCAGTGCTTCCTTTTTTGAAAATGGAATAATATAAGGTTTCTTGAAAAATGGTTCATAATCCTTAAACTTTAATTTGCACTCAAAATCTTTTACCAAACCTGGCCTGTCTGAAGATGCCTTACAGTTGCCCAGGAGAATACCTTTTAATTCCTCCCTTTGATTATTTGTAATAGCTTCAACATCCTCAACTCTTTTTACTATCTCCAACCTTACTCTCTCTTCCTCTTCTTCCTCAGTAACCTGCCCTGCTTAATGGTAACTCTAATTCAGTTTCCACGCACATGTCCATACCTTCCAAAAATGATACTTCATACCTACTTCTGTTGTACTTAAAACTAAACTTACCTCTAGCAAAATCAATATTTACACACCATTGGCACAAGAAATTAGATCCAAATATTACATCAATGCTGAGGTTTTGAATCACCAAGTAATTGCACTCCAACAGCTGTCCTGCCAATTCCACAGTTAATAGTACCTCTTGTTTCATGCTCTTTGATAGCTTACCAGTAGCACCAATAATTTTTATTCTAGAGACATGCATTACTACTATACCCTCTGTGTTCTTAATAGATTAAAAAAAATGCCTGTGAAATGCCATTCAAGTCACTACCACTGTCCAGTAAACACTTAATATGTATCCCTTGTACCCTTGCTGTTATTCCAGGTGTCACACGTCCTTTTTACTTACCATATGATCTTCTTCATACAACAAATCCTCATTAATCCTTTCCCTCAAAAAACTATCATTCTGCTCACCAAAATGATTGTCAGACACAGTCAAATGACACATAGCATGGTCCTCTTCCTCATTACCACTCTCAAACTCTAACTCTTCATTAGGCCTAATATTATCCTCCTTTATTCTTCCTTTACTTACCACATGACCACCATTATCAATTATAAATTCAAATATCTCATTCTAATCACTACTGGATTCGTCACTACTATCATGATTACAACTACTGTCAGAATCAGATTCGCTGTCACTTTCATTGTCCTCAAATACTTGGCTAATTAGTTGATCCTCGTCTCCATTATTAGACCACAAAGTCAAGCAGCTGAATTCCTTATGTTCTCTTAAAAATTTAACATCAATTTTGACACTTCGAACACCCTGAGCAACAGCAACACACTCTTGTTTCATCACTTAATTTTATTATAGTAAATTCCTCCTCTCTTTTTATAGGGTAACCACTGCTACAAATGCCATCATCCATCTCACTAGAATTAGAAATTACACTTGTCTTACTACTATCATTTGAATTACCCTTACCTGTGATTACAGCACATTTATATCCAAGTGGTTCTTCATGACTACTTGCTCAAGTGCGAGCCAAAACTGGAGCATTATCTGGTTTAAATGGTTTAATCCAGAAGTAAAGTCATCTCCTCTATTCCTTTTACTTGAATTTCTCCTACCATTTCCATGCCCATTCTGGCTATCCCCCACCCAACCATTCCTTGAATTTCTATTGTAATTAGTCCTGTTTATCCTATTTACCTGAAATTATCTCCCTGATTGATTACTGTCATCAAAATTTCTCCTACGATCTTCCACTTCGGGATTCACCCTGTCCACTTTATCAACATAATTCAAGAAATCACTAATGTTACCCCTAGGTGCAGGTATAAGCAATTCACTAGCTTTCTGGGGCAACTTAGTTTCTAAACCCATAATTATTGATTCACTATATAGCTCTTTGTCCAAATATTTCACTTTGTTTATCCAAAACTGACAGAAACCTTTCACAGTATCCTTACTAGAGTCAAATCTCTCTCCTCCCCAAAATTCACTTAAAATTCTCTGCTGCTTATCTTTGGACCAATATTCATCCAAAAATGCTTTCTCAAAGCTTTGCCATGAAGCACAACTATCAGCTACCTGAGCTGCCCATCCATAAGCATTCCCTTTCAAAAAACTTCTCACAAATGACATTTTCTCTTTGTCATTCTATGTTTCAGTCAAATCATTAAATTCTCTAATGAAATCCAGTGGATGCACTTCCCCATACGGTTCAAAATTATTAAATTTCTTACAGCCAACAAATGAAGGACTGTTCGGGACATTACATACTCTATGCTTTTGATTTTGTAAGTCTTCCATCTTTTTCTTTATTTTAGACAATTTTCAATCTACGTTTTCATTTACTTTTTCCAGTTTATCCTCCACCACTATTGTATACTTTGTTTTTACCTCTGTTTCTAAATAATTTTTAATGTGATCGATTTGGTTCTCAAGTTTAAACCTATTTTCAGCACAAAATTTCCTGGCAGCTTTGACTTCATCTTTACACTGTTTTTCAGAAGCCTCCACCTTCCTACTGTAGTCATCCACAAAACATCTTTCTCTCTTCTACACATTTACTACTCACTAATGTTAATTTCTCATTAATATTCTGCTCTACTTTCTTTATCTTTTCATCACAATCTTCGATTACCACTTCAACCTTTCTATTTAATTCTGAAAGATTATAGCTGACTACCTTAATCTCCTGTTTAATTTCTTTTTTCAGTTCATCCTTTAAGTTAACCATGTCAGTTATAATGCTATCAGTTTTCTTTTCCACCCTACTGATGTCTTCTTTCATTCTACTTTCCATACTATTCAGACTACTCATACTTTGCCTTAACATCACTTCTAATTTTCCATTTGCAATAACCTGTTGTCATTGCTGTACTAGATTCCTCATCCTTAATCCTAGCGATTTTATCCACTTCAGTATTGTTTTTGTCCATTTCGCTCACATCACCACACAATGTAGATGACACCTTTATCACCTCATCTACGATAGGACTTTTGTCCCCATCATTCAAAGTTACATTCGTGTTTGATTTATAAACATCTACAGAACCAGTCCCACTTAGATCTTTCTGTTCATTTAACAACTTAACCTCTACAGTTTTGTTCTCAGTCACACTGTTGTGTACATTAAGGCCACTCATATGTAGCACTTAATACAAAACAGCTTTTGCTATGAAATTGTCTTATTCTCATTCACTCTTCTTCTGCTCCTCTGCTGCTGCTGTTGTTCCATTTGTCATCTCAATCTGCATGGCTGTGGCAAGTAGTAATTCTCTCAACAAGGCTTCTTTTTTCTCTCTGGTCAGCTGTGTCCACCTGTGTGCTGATTGGCTGCTCCTGTACTCAGTGGCTGCTTCCAAAGAACCCACTCGCCGATTGGTTGCTGTTATACTGTCGCCATGACACCCATGCACTGATTGGCTGTTGCACCACTGCACTGTGAACTGCTGTTGAGTTTGGTGTTCAAAGTTTGTGAGTCCTTGCTTCTTGTGGCTAAATACAATATTCCTCAGCCGGGGCACCAAATGTGACGGTTTGCCTTCTTTATTTCTTCATTTGTTGTCCTCGGTATTAATGTACTAGCTGAAAAAAAAGGGTGTGGAAGTGCAGTACTGTCTACTGTAAATGATGTAACCAACAGGTACACATTTGAGTTTTACAGTTGTTTACTTTCACTTTTCGTAACCCCCCATCTATACATTTAATATAGCCAGTGCACTATTGTTTAAATTTTGATAAGCCTAATTAATAGTTTTCAGACCAACATCCACATACTGCTACAATAGTTTACTGTTGAATATCTATGAGCAGTAAAAACATAACCACATAATTCACAGTTATTTTGGAATAATTAGGTATGTATGGAACAGACACTGTCATTGTTTTAGCACACGGCCTAATTGTGTTACATTTATTCCACAGTTATGTTGATGCATTGTTGTTTTTGTAACCAACATCTGAAACTCAGTCATGGACTGGCTGTCTTAGGACCAAAAATTAGGCCCTTATATATCCTCACAATAATAGGTGCTGAAACTACACATTGTTCAAAGTTTAATTTACAGAAATTACAATTAGAACATAACTCATTAAATTAACTGAATACATCAAACAATTTGTTCTCTTTAACAATTTCTTTTACTACAAGGGTTAATCCAAATTATTAGTTTTAAATCCTTAAATTAACAAGTATTGTTATGAAAACAATTCTTTTGACAAAACTATTAATTACTTTGGAATTAATTAAGGGCTGGCTTTGCTAACATGTTTTTGAAGAGCCAAATAGATACTTTAAGATTACTTGTAGTTATTCCTTCAAATGTTTATAATTAGTACATAATTTGTATTTGTTAATACGTCAACAACAGAAAATCAAAAATTCAAATTTCTCTGAGCACTATGGGACTTAACATCTGAAGTTATCAGTCCCCTAGAACTTAGAACTACTTAAACCTAACTGACCTAAGGACATCACACACATCCATACCCGAGGCAGGATTCGAACCTGCGACCGTAGCAGTCGCGTGGTGCCAGACTGAAGTGCCTAGAACTGCTCGGCCACTCCAGTCTGCCCAAAAATAGAATTTAAGTTACAAAACAATGACTGATTTTGCTCTACAATGAAAGATACTATTATGATTGTGATTTTTATTGGTCCCGTATTTTACCTTTTGTACAGGTATGTACTTGTAACATAGGACAGGTCATTAGGCTTACAATCTAGATAATACGAAATATAAAAGTATATAAAATAGCTTACACATTAAATATACATAGGAGCTTTCACAGTATATGTATAATATTACATCATACACAATGATTTATGATGCAGTATATTCATAATATTACACGGTACAAAATGACTTATGATACATGACACTTTTATCATCTCATCTATGATAGCACTTTTGTCCCCTTCATTCAAAGTTACATTCATGTTTGATTTATAATCATCTACAGAAACAGTCCCACTTAGGTCTTTCTGTTCATATAACAACTTAACCTCTACAGCTATTTTACATACTTTTGTATTTCATCTTAACTAGATTGTAAGCCTAATGGCCTGGCCTACGTTACAAGTACATACCTGTACAAAAGGTAAATTACGGGACCAATAAAAATCACAATCACAATAGTATCTTTTACTGTAGGGCAAAATCAGTCATTGTTTTGTAACTTAAATTCTATTGTTGGGCAGGCTGGAGTGGCCGAGCGGTTCTAGGCGCTTCAGTCTGGAACCGTGCGACCGATATGGTCGCAGGTTTGAATCCTGCTTCAGGTATGGATGTGTGTGATGTCCTTAGGTTAGTTAGGTTTAAGTAGTTCTAAGTTCTAGGGGACTGATAACCTCAGATGTTAAGTCCCATAGTGCTCAGAGCAATTTGGAAAAGAGCCACCGTGGTACAACAACCAAGCTAGAAAACTGCTATGGAAGCAAAGGGAACTTCACAGCAAACATAAACATAGCCAAAGACTTGCAGACAGACAAAAATTACGCAAAGCGAAATGTAGTCTGAGGAGCGCTATGCGAGAGGAGTTCAACAAATTCGTAAGTAAAGTTCTATGTACTGACTTGGCAGAAAATCCTAAGAAATTTTGGTCTTATGTCAAAGCGGTAGGTGGATCAAAACAAAATGTCCAGACACTCTGTGACCAAAATGATACTGAAACAGAGGATGACAGACTAAAGGCTGAAATACTAAATGTCTTTTTCCAAAGCTGTTTCACAGAGGAAGACTGCATTGTAGTTCCTTCTCTAGATTGCCACACAAAAGACAAAATGGTAGATATCAAAATAGATGACAGAGGGATAGAATAACAATTAAAATCGCACAAAAGAGGAGAGGCCACTGGAACTGATGGGCTACCAGTTCGATTTTACACAGAGTACGTGAAGGAAACTGCCAACCTTCTTGCAGTGAGGTACTGTAGGTAGCTAGAAGAGTGCAGCGTTCCAAAAGATTGGAAAAGGGCACAGGTCATCCACGTTTTCAAGAAGGGATGTTGAACAGATGTGCAGTATTATAGATCTATATCTCTAATGTTGATTAGTTGTGGAATTTTGGAACACATATTATATTCAAGTATAATGACTTTTCTGGAGACTAGATTTCTACTCTGTAGGAATCAGCATGGGTTTCGAAAAAGACGATCATGTGAAACCCAGCCCGTGCTATTCGTCCATGAGACTCAGAGGGCAATAGACACGGGTTCCCAGCTAGATGCCGTATTTCTTGACTTCCACAAGGCATTTGATATAGTTCCCCACAGTTGTTTAATGAACAAAGTAAGAGCATATGGACTATCAGACCGTTTGTGTGATTGGATTGAAGAGTTCCTAGATAACAGAACACAACATGTCATTCTCAATGGAGAGAAGTCTTCTGAAGTAAGAGTGATTTCAGGTGTGCTGCAAGGGAGTGTCGTAGGACCATTGCTATTCACAATATATATGAATGACCTTGTGGATAACATCGGAAGTTCACTGAGGCTTTTTGCAGATGATGCTGTAGTGTATCGAGAGGTTGTAACAATGGAAAATTGTACTGAAATGCAGGAGGATCTGCAATGAATTGACCCGTGTTGCAGGGAATGGCAACTGAATCTCAATGCAGACAAGTGTAATGTGTTGCGAATACATAGAAAGAAAGATCCCTTATTATTTAGCTACAATATAGCAGGTCAGCAACTGGAAGCAGTTAATTCCATAAATTATCTGAGAGTAGGCATTAGGAGTGATTTAAAATGGAATGACCACATAAAATTAATATTTGGCAAAGCAGATGCCAGACTGAGATTCATTGGAAGAATCCTAAGGAAATGCAACCTCAAAACAAAGGAAGTAGGTCACAGTACACTTGTTTGCCCACTGCTTGAATATTGCTCACCAGTGTGGGATCTGTACCAGATAGGGTTGATAGAGGGGATAGAGACGATCCAACAGAGAGTAGTGTGCTTCATTACAGGATCATTTAGTAATCATGAAAGTGTTACGGAGATGATAGATAAACTCCAATGGAAGACTCTACAAGAGAGACGTTCAGTAGCTCGGTACGGGCTTTTGTTGAAGTTTCAAGAACATACTTTCACCAAGGAGTCAAGCAGTATATTGCTCCCTCCTACGTATACCTCGCGAAGATACCATGAGGATAAAATCAGAGACATTAGAGCCCATACAGAGGCATACCGACAATCTTTCTTTCCACGAACAATACGAGACTGGAATAGAAGGGAGAACCGATAGAGGTAATGAAAGTACCCTCCGCCACACACGGTCAGGTGGCTTGTGGAGTATGGATGTAGATGTAGATTTTTAGAATTTTTGTAGTATATGCATTGCTATATATATTAGTGATAATATTGTCAATAATTGACTCAGTTTCCAAAGTCACTCTTGTTGGTTCCATAACAATTGCCTTCATGTTGTATTGCAGTAGCAGCTCCTCAGATTTTTGCTTTCTCTGTGTCTCTCTTCCCATATCAATGTTAAAATCACCACATATTACACAATCTTTCATTTTTTTTTTTTTTTTTTTCTAGTAGAATGAACATTTTTTTGAGGAAAGGATTAATTTTACTACTTGGTGATGAGTACACACAGAATACTCTTAACTCATTGTAGACCATACCTGTAATTTGAAAACTTTTTTCTTTGCATTTTGGTAAGTTTTTGTCTGTATCATTCATACTACTATCATAATTCTCTGCTGTTTGGATAAATATTGCTACCCCTCCACCCCTTCTCTGATCTGCAGAAATAGTTTGAAGAACATATTTTTTTATGGTAGGACTCCAAAGTTCCTTTTCTTTTAAGCCATGTTCACTTATATACAATATGTCGGGGCATATTTCATTTGCCAGTAGTTCTACTTCTAGTTTTTATTACTCATGTATTGCTGATTTTGATGCAGAATTCTAAGCTTAATTTCTTTTTGCTTACTAATAAAATTCTCAGTCTCTATTTGATTAGCATGTTCATGCAACTTGCCATTAATATTTAACTTCCAGTTATTTGCTTCCCTTGGCCGTACCATAAAAAATCATCTCCCACATGTTGACAGATCGTCTTTCTTCTTACTAAAGTTCTCGTGGGCACTGATTCACTAGGCTTTCCATTTTTCCTTTGTGCAGCAGTTTGCTGCTGTTCTTCATCTTTATTGCTTTTGCATTTTGGATGTAGTTCCAGTAATATATGCTCTTCTTCTGTGGTGGGTTTTGGGTTTTTATTTAGTGTCCTTGTTTATATTGTGGATATGTTACAATGCAGCTCAGTCTCATTAGTCCTGGCTATTTTTGTTGCTCTTCATCAATAGTTTTGCCTTTCAGATTAATTTGCAATGGTATTGCTTTTTCTGGTGCTGGATATTTTGGATTTTGAATTGGTTTTATCATTTCTACTATGGAGCTCTCAAAATTCAGCACTTTTTGGTTTTCAATTACTGTCTTCGTTTCTACTGTGGATATGTTGCAATTCAGACCAGTCTTGTTAGGTATAGTTATTTGTCGTTGCTCTTCATCACTGGTTTTGTCTTTTGGATTAATTTCCAGTGGCATTATTTCTTCTTCTGCAGATTACATTCGATTTCGATTTGGTTTCACCACTTCTCCCGCAGAGATCTCACAGTACAGCTCACTATTGTCAGATAAACTTTGGGTAACTGTTTTGGTTTCAATATATATGTCAGTTGCTGTCAATGTATTCCTATTTGCCTCACTTGTCACCTCTGTTTTCAATCTTTTAAACAAAGAAATTTTTCCTGTCGACGCCAGATGCAGCCAATGCCTTGTATAGCCATCTCTGCTCAGAAAGGTGTTGGCATCAATTACTGTAACATGATCATGCTCAACTGCAGCTCTCATTATTTGACTGTTTAATTTATAAAGTGAATTGTTTTTGCTGGAATGTTGTATCTGTATGGGATTGTACACAATATTAATTTTGTTTGAACTGTGTTGTGTATTACTTCATTTACAGCTTTTCGAAATAGGTATGGCTTTTCTCCATTGTAGCTGTCATTTGTTCCAGTAATCATTATTACACTGTCAGTTTTAGTGTTTCCTTTGGTCTTTTCACCAATGTTTCCTGTTACTTTGGACCACTGTGCACATGACTTTATAAACGAAGTTATGGTGTATTAGTCAAAATAAATTAGAAAATCATCGTATATAAAACTAAGCACAAAATTAGATCTGGTGTTATATTTTTTAAAACTGAGGGTCAACCTTTCTGTTTTATGAAAATGCAGATTATATTCACATATGTTAATGGTATTTAGTTAAAAGTGAAAAAACAAATTTAAGGAGGCAGATGGCAAAACAAGAGGAGAAGTAAAAATATCCCAGCTTGCTTCATCACAGTCTGGGAAGGGTTTCTGCCATTTAGCTTTTCTGTACAAATCACCTGATGAACCAGTTTCTCCAGTGATTTGGACAACTGTTGCAGGTTTCATTGTTTTAAACTTGCGGGTGATTGTAGGTGATTGGAAGATGTCACTGATGACAGATGCATAGTCACCAATATTGTGCAACAAAGCAGAAAATTTTGACACATTGTTGATGATCATAAGAGTAATTAGAACAGTCTCTGCAAACCAACTCTGTGGATGTTCAGACTGAAATAACAGCAGTGAGGATAACAAACACCGTGGTATAGGAACATCACCAAAATTGTTTTCTAATGCCACTATGTTATGTTATCTGTGGGTTTCGTCATATGGAACCCCACTGATCACATGCAGGAGATAAACTTTAATTCTTCACATGTGGTAGGAGCAATAACAGTTAGTATCTGATTTCAGATGCAACACTGACCTTTGCAGGTCATTTTCCCCATATTTATATTACATGGCGTGATTAACCTGCTGAAGAGGCTACGCAGATTAAGTTACAAAAACAGTGTTTAAATAATGAGCTGGGAATAACAGATGATGGTGATGAAATTATTGATACAGTAATGATGTTGGAAGTGAAGGTTAAGAAACAGCAATAAAGGTACAACCGACCTTCATCTGAAGCAGAAATATGAGAAAGTCTCATCATAAAAGGAATGAAGATAGAAAATGATTTTCATGTGACAATGTAGGTCACTTATCAGACAGTGTAAAACAGGTTTGGTTTGTTTCAGATGTAAGAAAAAAGCCCATCACTCAAATGAAGATGGCTGGCCGGTGTGGCTGTGCGGTTCTAGGCGCTTCAGTCTGGAACCGTGTGACCGCTACGGTCGCAGGTTCGAATCCTGCCTCGGGCATGGATGTGTGTGATGTCCTTAGGTTAGTTAGGTTAAAGTAGTTCTAAGTTTTAGGGGACTGATGACCACAGATGTTAAGTCCCATAGTACTCAGAGCCATTTGAACCAATGAAATGAAGATGCTAGTGTAGATAAAAGAAAAGACAAAAGAAAATTAGACACATAAATCAGCAGACAGACAACAGACATTTAGACCATTTGTGAAGATACAGATGGTGAAGGAACTTGGGATGGTGTGTAGTTCATGATATGTGTAAAACAATTTAGGAGACTGTGCAGGTATCGATGTTCTTCCAGTGTTGTTATATGTATGACTTAATAATCTTTCATTCTTCACACTTGTCACTACAGAAACTTCTTTGGGTAGTTCAATGGTGTTAGTTGTGATTTGGTGGTTTGATGTACTCTTCTGAGATTGTCACACATTTGTGGTTTAAAATAAATGATTTGTTTTTAAATGGCATTTGGTGTTTTACAAATTGTTACCTTTAGCTTCTATATCACATGAATATATATATATATATATATATATATATATATATATATATATATATATATATATATATATATTTAGTTTTGTGTCATGTGTTGAATTACTGCAACAAAATAGTGTTTCAAATATGCTGTTGTGGATCTGGTTCTCATGGAAGGACACAGACCTTATATTTCAGACTACCTCATTCCCACTCTATTAAAAAGTTTCTCCTTAGTATTAGAGAAATGTGAATTTGATTTTAAAAAATGGGATGCTATATCTTTTTTCACAAGTAGAATTCTAAGAACACTAACAAAAGAATGGCACCAGCCAGAATTTTTTGTGATCTGACCAATTCTCTTGATTTCATGGGTTATAACATTCTTCTGGGTAAGGCAGAGTTTTATGTACCAAGAGGAAGAATAGGGGTGCAGAGTGAGTCACATTTAACACACAGAAAAGAGTGTGTATGACAGGGTGAGGGAGACGTAGTACCAGTTTCAGCATTGTAGGGCACAGTAAGCATTGGAATATCACTAGACCCTGCATTAGGTCCCTTCCTTATTCTGACTGTCAAAAATAACTTTCCACTCTCTACAAGAAGTATGACCATCCTTCCACTCATTGTAGGAGACATATGTCTCTTACCTCATAACACACCAGAGCTGTAACCAATGTTTTGATGAACGTCCAAAAACAATTGTAGTTATAATGAAATCACTGCAATTGTTTGAAAGTCTCTGTACATGCAGTTCCATGGATTTCAGAATGAACCAGATGATATAATTGTGAAATGTAAAGCTCAACAAGTACAGAAAGTACATTTGTTGAACTTCTTGACCCGACACATTGTAATACATCACACGTATGCTGGTTACAACATAATTCTTTTTGTTTAAATTTTTGATGTTAGATGTCATTTTCATCATGTCATATCATTTACACACTCACATGAACAATTTCATCTCTGCTGCTGTTGTATTTTCATTTATCTCAAAATAAATGAACACTTCAAAATTAATTTTTTCTTCACCTGGTCACTGTGGATTAATGCAGATGCCCAGGAAGGTGTGCTTGTATGTTTGCATCATATTCAATAATAAAACTTTTGAGTGTTACAAAAGAATAGGGTTGACTACAACATTATATTAAAACCATTTAGCATTTGATATTTTACTAAGAAGGAGAAAGAATATTATGCAGGCAAAGCAGACCCATGATTTATGCCAGCCTCAGCAACAACCATCTAGGGAAAAAAATGAGAGCATTCCCTGGAAATTGATTTTGCCATATCATTGTCCTGAATGGTCCAAAAGATTTTTCTCAACAATTTTCACATTATGCATAACTGCCTCATCAACTGATAAGGATGTTGTTAGACTTTACATGTCTGACATTTCTATTAGTTTCTGCTATGAAAAAACATTTTTTAAAGCAGGCCCTTGTATGGGAAACATGTTGGACAAAAGAAAGTAATCTCATTTATGAGTGGAGTCTGTCCAAGGCATTCATGTAGGAACCTCTTCCAGATGCTACCATATTGTGGTATTCCATGGGCCTCACATTTACTCTACATGGTCACATTACTGCCAAGGATTATGTGGCCATTTGGCTGATCAGGTCCACACCATGGTAGAAAGTTTGTTCCTGAATGGTGACACTGTGTTCCAAGACAGTAGTGCCCGTGTTCACACAGCTCGCATGGTCCAGCACTGATTTTGTGAGCATGAGGATAAACTGTTGCATTTCCCTGGCCACCACAGTTACCACATCACAGTATTACTGATCCTTTGCAGTCTACTTTGGAGAGAAGGTTGCATGATCATTATACATCTCCATCATCATTACCTGAACTTGCCACTATTTTGCAGGAAGAATTGTGAGGGGAGAAATATCGCCTGCCAACTGCTCATTGCAGTGCTAGCCTTAACATCACCAATAAACGTAGTTGCGTCCTCTGTTAATTTGCCAGGAAAATGGGTTATTAAGATAGTTGCCAAAGGATCAAGAGGAGGAGGAGGAGGAGTTTAGAGTTTAACGTCCTATCGACAATGAGGTCATTAGAGATGGAGCACAAGCTCAGAAGGGAAGGATGGGAAAGAAAATTGGCTGTGTCCTTTCAAAGGAAATCATTGCAAACCTAAATAAAGATGACCAGACACGGTTTTGAACCATTGTCCTCCCGAATGCAAGTTCAGTGTACTAAACACTGCGCTACCCCGCTTGGTTGGATCGAGAGTACGAGGGGAGGGCACATAAACTGTTGCCTTGGCTTCTTCTGACCCTGATTGCAACTGCTGAACGACAGCTTGTAAAACTTCAGTCTGTCTACGTAGCTCCTCTTTTTCCTGCTGTTGAAGAGAATTCAGCCCTGACCCCTGACAATACCTCTATGTGCTCTGCCAAAGTGGCAACAGTCCCACTCATAGTAGCAAAATATGTATCTGGCATTTTACATAATCTGCCACAGTTGCGTGCAACAACAACAAGTAAAAGCAGAGAAACTAAACTCCCAACGCATAACAACAACTATGCACCAGTCATTTCAGCATATCATTGCCCAACGGACCTCACAACAAACCTGTGCAAATGCCCAAATCGTTTACAAGTACTGGGACTGCCTTGGTACATGGCAATTCATGCCTTGTCATGTTACAAAACTTACACCACACTGGTTTTAAATAAGTTTCTCTAACATTCCTGCTAAATTATAACAAGTCCATAGGCTCCTATGGTTTAACAAATGACGCCTTAAGAGTGCTACTGCTGTCTCTGCGACTTCTGTGGCCCAAACATATACGCAAATGCTAAAATTACCACAAACACAAGAAAATTTCGCTCGCCACACCATGTTGTGCTGGTACTGTTAGTCGACGGCCGATGCTGTAGACGTAGTTCCACGGTCACTGAAGTCCTGACAAGGGAACCTCCCCATCGTACCCCCACAGATTTAGTTATAAGTTGGCACAGTGGATAGGCCTTGAAAAACTGAACACAGATCAATCGAGAAAACAGGAAGAAGTTGTGTGGAACTATGAAAAAAATAGCCAAATATACAAACTGAGTAGCCCATGCGCAAGATAGGCAACATAAAGGATACTGTGAACTAAGCAGCGCCGTGGTCCCGTGGTTAGCGTGAGCAGCTGCGGAACGAGTGGTCCTTGGTTCAAGTCTTCCCTCGAGTGATAAGTTTACTTCTTTTATTTTCGCAAAGTTATGATCTGTCCGTTCGTTCATTGACGTCTCTGTTCACTGTAATAAGTTTAGTGTCTGTGTTTTGCGACCGCACCGCAAAACCGTGCGATTAGTAGACGAAAGGACGTGCCTCTCCAATGGGAACCGAAAACATTTGATCGCAAGGTCATAGGTCAACCGACTCCTCCACAGGAAAACATGTCTGATATATACACTGGTGACGGCATGTACGTCACATGACAGGAATATGTTGTCGACCCACCTAACTTGTACACTTGGCGAATGGGTAAAAAGGTTCTTCTACCTCGCCCGATTTGGGTTTTCTTGTGGATGTGATAATCACTCCCAAAAAAGTGATGAAAACATAAGAGTTTGTCACATAAACTGCAACAAATGAATGCAACAGTTTCACAGTCGCACAGTTTTCCCCGTGCTCTGTCAAAACATGCGTTTTTAACGTTTTCAAATTTTTCCGTGTGTAGACCGTCAAATACTGCATATGTCCAAGCAAATCTGAACGTGTCCTGGAATTTTGGAGATCGAAATTGATTTTGTGTGAGTGCCTGAACTTTGATAATTGTCTGAAAATAAAAAAATTATAACGTTCACACTAGGGAATACTTGAAGCAAGCACCTCTCGTTCCGCATGTGCTCACGCTAACCACGGTACCGCGGCGCTCCCGGGCTTAGAGTATCCTTGATGTTGCTTATGTTGCGCATGGACTAATCAGTTTGTATATTTTGCTTATTTTTTCATAGTTCCACACAACTTCTTCCTGTTTTCTCGATTGATCTGTTTTCAGTTTTTCGAGGCCTATATACTGTGCCAACTTATAACTAAATCTGAGGGGGATGCGATGGGGAGGTTCCCTTGTGAGATGTCAGGCAGTTCCGACATCAGTGCTGCGACCTGGGGAACAGTGTCGCATTGTGTGCAGAAGGCCGAGCGTGGAGTGTTTGGGAGTAGTCCAAGCTCTGTTCGACTCAACGCCCAGGCGTATCGAGGCCGTTATTACGGCCAGAGGTGGTTGTTCTGGGTACTGATTTCTCAGGATCTATGCACCCAAATTGCGTGAAAATGTAATCCCATGTCAGTTCTAGTATAATATATTTGTCCAATGAATACCCGTTTATCATCTGCATTTCTTCTTGGTGTAGCAATTTTAATGACCAGTAGTGTATATAGCCCTGCGACATTTGCGTTTCTGCTTCCCTCGCTCAGAGGCTCGTCTCGTGCCCTGACGTCCGCCACGGCGACGGTAAGTCTTGTTGACATTCCGATTGTTACACTGGCCCTGTTCTGAGGCCGCCGGAAAGAACTTTAAAAAACTGAAGCATGTACAACAGTAGCAAGGGAGAGTGTATGGTGTATTACATACTAAATGACAAATAAGCAAACAACGTAAAAGTAATATTTTGAGAGACTGAATTATAAAAAAAAAAGAAACTGCAGAACAATAACAAATTAATAAGGTTTCAGAATTATCTCAAAGAACAATAATAATAATAATAAAGACTGACTTCAGCAAACCTTGTGATAGTACAGATGTTGTGTTACTGTCTATTACATTTACGAGTTTATGCTGTTAGTAAAAATTTCATCTTGAAAGCTAAGGATTAGATTTTGCTGAATGTACCTGAGGTTCTTTTAAAGGCTTTACCTACGTACAACACTGCCTGCAGTGAACTTTTGAATCTGAAAAGGAGGCCTGGCCTTTCGGAATTAAAACGTCCCATACAGTTTTGATGCGAAAAGTAATTTGCAAGGTAGTCAGATAATTTGTTTTATTCGTAAGGTCACACATGTCTAAGTGAATTATCGTAATGCATCTCAGATAAAAATTGTTCAAATGGTTCAAATGGCTCTGAGCACTATGAGACTTAACATCTGAGGTCATCAGTCCCCTAGAACTTAGAACTACTTAAACCTAACTAACCTAAGGACATCACACACATCCATGCCCGAGGCAGGATTCGATCCTGCGACCGTAGCGGTCACGCGGTTCCAGACTGAAGCGCCTAGAACGCCTCGGCCACGCCGGCCGGCTAAAAAAATTGTTCAAGAAGTCTCGTGTTTTAGGATTTTCTCAATTTAATTTTTGGTTTACTATGTAAGGTGTGATTTAGTCTCAACGCTAAATTAATAATTTCAAATCTCACGAGCAGTGTTGTGAAGTTTCTGCATAGTGATCTGTTACCGCTTGAAATTATTTTAAAAACGCTATAGGGAGCACACAAGCGCTCCACTAATGTCCCAAAGAGAAGTTCAGAGATATAGTTACATGACCGTATCTTAATAGAATACAAAAACTACGACTATTGGGCAGTGGTGTTTATGATTAAATAAACTTGTTTTTATTCTTCGACATTCAAAAATGGTTCAACCATGTCCTTCGAACGGGCAATGAACAGTTACAATAGAACGTTACTGACTATCAACTGATACGCAAAATATGTTTGGGAAGACCACGGAAGATGTCCACTAATGCACCTAAAGCAGATGATTAAATAAATGTGATAAACCATATATACAACTTTAACCACAGGAGTTTACTCGTATTACATCGAAACAGCGAATCACAGTATCATATCTTCATGTGTGTGAACTACATTACATAAAAATCGCTATCTGGGCAGCATATATATCAGGTTGCACCCAGAAGATCAAGAGGGCTATGAGAGTCTGAGTTTTCTCGCATTTGGGTTATTTTCTATTAATGTTACATTGTTTTTAGCACAAAGTTGAATGGAAATTTATCCACAGTAGTGCAACGCCAGTACAAGTTCTTTTGCTATTAGGGCATTGTCGAGCAAGGCCGCAAGCTATACAGAAAACCGATTTTTATAGAGGAATTTTACGTGCCCATTGCAGAGAGCGGTCCAAAATTAGTTTAGTGCGATGTTGTTTTATCGATGTATATTAGCAGGGACAGTAAAAAACGAAGACAGCGCCCTGTCCCGCACTGAGTGCTATCGCCATGTAGCAGCAGGTTATTCTTCGTATTTTACAGTCCCTGCTAATACATACCGATAAACTAACGTCGCTGAGAACTAATTTGGGACCGCTCTATCGGATGGGCACGTAAAATTCCAATTTAAAAAACATTTTTAATTGTTGAATAATACAGAAGATAAATAACAATATACGTTAAATGTGTTCTATGTCGGAAACTATTCAGTATAGGGCAGCTGCCCATATGAAGATTTTTGCTTCAAATGATCGTTCCTGTCATATCCCTGAACACTGACCATTCCTCTTGGGACACCCTGTATAGTACTTGCATGCTCGCAAGACTGGTGCTGTTATAGTACGCTGATCAGGAGGCACAATCACAGACAACGTAAGCGGAAAGAAAATACATGTTGAATTTTTCTGGATTTCTGTTAAAATTTTGCAGCCTCTAAATTTCGGCAACCTAGGGGCAGCGTAGTTCGCTTATACAGCAGGATGGATCCTGATATTGTTTCCGTCGATACAACTGCTTTTTACAATCTCCCTAAAATTCACAACGTTAATGAAAGCACGTGTCGGGGAACACGTAAATAAAATATTTTCGAGAAAACAAAACTGGTCACTGTTGAAGTTTCTGCACTATGTATCATCAGAGAAGACGGTATAAAAGCTATTACTCTGTAAGGAATCATCTTCGTCTCTGCAAGCAAACGAGAACCTTTCACGAAATTTCATGCTATGGTAAAGAGCGTGTAGTACTCAAAGACTTCCCAGTGTGATCTACGGCCTGTTTCTGCGACATTAGGCTCCCTTCACTGTGGGTAAGTGTATTATTGGGACGAAGATATTACACTGCAACTCCACAGCACCAGCAACAGTATATTTCGTCACATTTGCTTAGCTCTGCCTTCTCTGCAGCAGCGTGTAGAGGGATCTTTCCGGCGGACCCAGAATCAGCATGCGACCTCCAAAAGTTGCTCCCCGCGATTACTGTCACGATGAACGAGGGTCATTTAGCCACGCTGGCCTACGTTATCGATTAGTAAATCGGGGACTCGTAGAAGCCATAATAAACGAGAGCTAAAACGGGCAGCGACAGGTGTGGCGGCGCGTTGGCAGCAGCGGCAGTAGCATTCAGAAATGCAAAGGAAAAGAGCTGCCATGTAACCTATACACGCGCGAGGACACTCACCAATCAGCCGGTATTCTACGTTTTTTCCTATGAAACTGCGGAATACCTGATATATTAAAGCCTTTGTCGGAGACTGTGTAAGGCATGCTAGCCGTTGTAAACTGACAAAGCATTTTTGCGCTATTGTTGAAAAGTTGAACTTAATCAAGGAATGTGAACGAAGTTGATCGAGCTGTTTGTTGGGGAGCTACAGTAAAATCCGAAAGCTTAGTCAAAAGTCATCCGACACTCACAGCGTCCAAATAATTTGCGAGGGAGTACTGAAAAATAATGCCACAGCTTCAGTTCTGCCAGTACCTCGTCTCTTACCTTCCAAACTTCACAGAAGCTCTTCTGCGAACCTTGCAGAACTAGCACTCCCGGAAGAAAGGATATTGCAGAGACGTGGCTTAGCCACAGCCTAGGGGATGTTTCCGGAATTAGATTTTCACTCTGGAGCGGAGTGTGCGCTGATATGAAACTTCCTGATAGATTAAAACTATGTGCCGGACCGAGACTCGAACTCGGGGCCTTTGCATTTCGCAGCTTCTGTGAAGTTTGGAAGGTAGGAGATGAGGTTCTGGCAGATTTGAAGCTGTGAGGACGGGTCGTGAGTCGTGCTTGGATAACTCAGTTGGTAGAGCACTTGCCCGCGAAAGGCAAAGGTCCCGAGTTTGAGTCTCGGTCCGCCACACAGTTTTAATCTGTCAGGAAGTTTCATATCAGCGCACACTCCGCTGCAAAGTGAAAATCTCATTCTGCATACTTATTTCCCAACATACTCACTCTGGCGACGAACGCATTTCTCCCAACGACGGAACAGTTTTTTGATACCGCCACTGTAGAATGTTTGATTATTTGACGCAGCCACAACCTCACCTCTGCTTTCACCACTTCATCACTATCAAAGAGATGTTCTCGAAGGTGTTCTTTAAGTTTTGGAAACAGATGAATAGCGGATGGGGTCAAGTCGGGGCTTTATGGGGGGTGATGGAGGACAGTGAACTCAAGGCGTCGCATTGTTGCAGATGTCACAGCTCTCGTGTGTGAGAGGGTGCTCGATGTATGAACGAACTGTTCGAATTCTAAACTCGATTACAGCATGCTCTCACGCACCGACATAGTTACGTTACACTCCGATATGTAACACTCTATAAATCGGAGCCCTCTAGCGGCAGTACGTTGTCCTCGATGGTGAGTGTTCATCGGAGGTGAGGGTATCATCTGGAGTGCCCCAGGGAAGTGTGGTAGGTCCGCTGTTGTTTTCTATCTACATAAATGATCTTTTGGATAGGGTGGATAGCAATGTGCGGCTGTTTGCTGATGATACTGTGGTGTACGGGAAGGTGTCGTCGTTGAGTGACTGTAGGAGGATACAAGATGACTTGGACAGGATTTGCGATTGGTGTAAAAATGGCAGCTAACTCTAAATATAGATAAATGTAAATTAATGCAGATAAACAGGCTCAAATGGCTCTGAGCACTATGGGACTCAACAGCTGAGGTCATTAGTCCCCTAGAACTTAGAACTAGTTAAACCTAACTAACCTAAGGACATCACAAACATCCATGCCCGAGGCAGGATTCGAACCTGCGACCGTAGCGGTCTTGCGGTTCCAGACTGCAGCGCCTTTAACCGCACGGCCACTTCGGCCGGCAGATAAACAGGAAAAAGAATCCTATAATGTTTGAACACTCCATTAGTAGTGTAGCGCTTGACACAGTCAGGTCGATTAAATATTTGGGCGTAACATTGCAGGGCGATATGAAGTGGGACAAGCATGTAATGACAGTTGTGGGGAAGGTGGATAGTCGTCTTCGGTTCATTGATAGAATTTTGGGAAGATGTGGTTCATCTGTAAAGGGGACCGCTTATAAAACACTAATACGACCTATTCTTGAGTACGGCTCGAGCGTTTGGGAGCCCTATCAGGTCGGATTGAGGGAGGACATAGGAGCAATTCAGAGGCGAGCTGTTAGATTTGTTACTGGTAGGTTTGATCATCACGCGAGTGCTACGGAAATGCTTCAGGAACTCGGGTGGGAGTCTCTAGAGGAAAGGAGGCGTTCTTTTCGTGAATCGCTACTGAGGAAATGTAGAGAACAAGCATTTGAGGCTGACTGCAGTACAATTTTACTGCCGCCAACTTACATTTCGCGGAAATACCAAAAGATAAGATAAGAGAGATTAGGGCTCGTCCAGAGGCATGTAGGCAGTCATTTTTCCCTCGTTCTGTTTGGGAGTGGAAGAGGGAGAGAAGATGCTAGTTGTGGTACGAGGTACCCTCCGCCACACACCGTATGGTAGATTGCGGAGTATGTATGTAGATGTAGATGCAGAGGATTGCAAATATGTAGACGTGAAAAATAAAGATGTAAAATGTTAGTAACGTTTGTTTTATTTAAGAAGAGTGCTTCAGCTCTCATACGAAATCGCACTCCAGGCCGAAACCTGGGTGTAGATTCGGTGTGTCTGGCACGCAGGCTGGTTAGCTGCAAGCCCTCAGCTGGCCTCCTCCTGACCAACACACGGGCATCACTGACACCGAGGCACAACCAGCTTTTGTTATAAAACGCAACAGGCATCCACGTTGCCCTCCAATGACCTCTCGTTTGCCATCGCTGAAGTCGCAAATGGCGGTGTTTGGGGCCAGTGGAATACCCGTTGCAGGGCATCTGGCTCGTAGCTTCCTTGAAGGAATGGATTTGTAACACTCCTGTGGTGCCAACTGCTCCTCAAACTGCTGCTGTAGATGCAGTATGATGCTCCATAATCATACGCCGAATACGATGGTCTCTTCTGTCGGCGGTGCCACGTGGCCGTCCGGAGACCGGTCTTCTTGCGACCGTACATTCTCGTGACTACCGCTGCCAGCAATTTTGTCCAGTGGCTACATTCCTGCCAAGTCTTTCTGCAGTATCCCAGAAGGAATATTCAGCTTCTCGTAGCCCTACTACACCACATTAGTCAATCTCAGAGAGGTGTAGACAATGGTGTTTCTGTTACCTTTAAGGCTAATCTAAGTTCACCACATCCAATCCCAAAGGTAACTAACGACCGCTCACGACCGTTACAGCTTGCGTCCTTTTAGTAGCGCTACTAGTGCCATTCTTATGCGACTGGCACGAAATTTAAATAGATATCATCTCTCAGATGTAGACATACACCTATCAATTTTCGTTTATGTCGCACAACGCCTTCCTGATGCTGCGATTTCTTCTAAGTGTATATATATTGTGTGTGTGTTTGTGCGCAAAGAAAGAAGAGCTAATAAAAATAATAAAATTATTCAAAACATGTACGGAAACGGGATGTTCAAGAAATTAAAATTTCACTCTGCGCATAGACAGTATGAATAATCTTATCTCTTAGCGTGAAAACTACGAATGATTACTTCCATCTATTATTGTGAGAATTAGGAATGCAACTGATATTTCGGTTTTGATTAGCTGTGAGCGGAATGCCAGTAAAATTGTCGAGATATCTTCTGGTCTGTAGTTCAGTTTGGTCGTTGATAGGTGTACTTGTAAATGGTTGATTTTTAAAATGACTAAAAATTTTGATGTCGTCTACAACATTAATTTTCTTCCCTTGTTTTGAATGAAGAAGGATTTGGAGTTTATCGTAAGTGTTTGTTGTCTGTGAGGTGCTTGGCGAGCGCACTTGCGCTATTTTTGATAGATCTCGTGTGCTCTTTCAGTCGCATCCGAAAATTCCTTCCTGTTTGGCCAGCATCTATCATGTTGCAAACGTCACATCCAGTTTTACACATTCCTGATATATTGAACGGTTCTGTTCTGTGCATGCTGTGTCTCATAATACTTTCAATACTGTTTTCGGTGTGAAATCTAATTTCTTACGTTTAAAAGATTCGGCTATTTTGTTTGAAATGTTACCACAATATGAGAGAATTGCGAAATTAGTTTTCTGTTTAGCCATTTCTCTCTCTAGAGCAACGTCCTGGTGCTGCCTTTTTCTAAATTTTCAGTTTTTCTTTGTACATTTCTTTAATCGTTTGTGGTTCAAAATCGTTCACTTTGACTAAATTTTCGGGGATGGCTGTTTCTTTGTTAATTTCTTCTTCATAAAGCTGAAGAGTTGTCATTCTTCATAACAAACACTGCTCGACAACTGCTAAGGAACAACTTGCTAAGAAACAACTGCTAATTGCTACGAAACATCCAACAATTGCTACCGAACACCTGACCAATGACAGTAAAAGAAAATATAGAGGGAGGAACGTGTTAACTCTAGTGAAGCCTGTGCGCGATCGCTCCGTATGCTTTCGACTGTTCATATAGTACGGTGTTTGACGAAATTTATTGTGGAACCGATTAGTGCGACATGTCTGTAAGTCATCATTTGAGTGCTTACGATCGTGGACGACCAATTGGACGGCTCGAAACCGGTCAAATTATTGTGACCACAGTAATTGGCGTGTCCAAAAGTGTCACTCCATGATTTGAAAAGGCCGCTGAAGGCGGAAGTGCTATGCCAAAGCATGCTCGTGGTCATGGACGGACCACTACACCAAAAGAGGATCGATTCGTAGCCCTAGTGGCGAAAAGGAACAGACTTTCACTCCTAGACAGATCGCTGCAGACCTTGCAACCGCTACCGTTACACGTGTCTCATCCAAAACCATATCGCGGCAGTTAAATGAGGCTGGTTTGTATGCTCAGAAGCCTGTTAAATGCATCCCACTTCAACCAAGTCATCGTCGAGAATGATCGTTGGTGTAGGGAGCATGTTAGTTGGAGTCAGCAACAGTGATCCATAATGATGTTCTCTGATTAATGCTGCTTCGCTGTGGCAATTGATTGTGGCCACCAGTTAGTGTGGAGAAAGAATGGAGCACGTTACAAGCTACAGAATATTCATGAACGTCATAGTTATGACCTAGGCGTTATGGTATGAGCAGGCATTATGCACAGTGCCCGAACACCGCTGCATATCTTTGTGTTAGATACAGTTACAGCACAGTGGAATTGCAGGGAGATTATTCCGAATTATGTCCGTCTGTTTAGGGATGCGGAAGGTCCTGACTTTCTGTTGCTGGATGACAATGACTTTCCACAAAGGACCGCTGGGGTGTCGGATACACTGGAAAGTAAAGATACTGAACGTGTGGAATTGCCTGCGTACTCCCCGGACATAAATCCTATAGAGAATGCCTGTGATGGTCTTGGCGGAAGTATTCCTCTTCGTCCGCATCTCGTGGTCGTACGGTAGCGTTCTCGCTTCCCGCGCCTGGGTTCCCGTGTTCGATTCCCGGCGGGGTCAGGGAAATTCTCTGCCTCGTGCTGACTGGGTGTTGTGTGATGACCTTAGGTTAGTTAGGTTCAAGTAGTTATAAGTTCTAGGGGACTGATGACCATAGCTGTTAAGTCCCATAGTGCTCAGAGCCATTTGAACCATTTTTTTTATTCCTCTTCAAACACCGCTTCCCCGAACCGTGCAAGAACTGAACAACGCATCGGGAGAGGAGTGGGACAATCCAAGGACTCTTCATTCACGTAGTTCATTACATAGATGCATTTAATGTGTGATACAGCAAGACGTAGTGGCTGAAAAGCCGTACGGACGTACAGAGGAAAGCTTTTTTAAAAGGTAGCCAGTAGAAACTGAATACGAAGCGTCTGATAGAGTCCTACCTAGATGTTTCGTGGTACAACTACATCAGGGATTTATGAGGGAATGTGGAAAGATTTTATGCGGCGCTGTAATATATGTATTACGACTGGCAGTTGCCACTTTGAACAGTTGCTATTAGCTTACATTGTTGCTACAAGGCGTAAGTTGTTTGTGTCAATAAATACTGGTAACTAAATGTCCATTACTGACCAAGAGTTTCTTATCATTAGAAACTGAAACACACCGTATTAATGTCCTAGAATAATATTTATTGTCTTGCGGCTTTCTATGCTATCATCATAAAACTTAAGACTGAACAGACAGTCCAGTGTGTGTGTGTGTGTGTGTGTGTGTGTGTGTGTGTGTGTGTGTGCGCGCGCTGTTACCAGATGACGGCACAGAAATCCGGAAAACGATTTACAAAATATAAACTAAATATTATAATGGAAAATTAGTACTATTTGCTTCAGTTTTTAATACGTCTATATTGCTCCAAGTACCTGTGCAATAGTCTATAAATTTTATCAAAATATTCGCTTTGCGATCCTGTGCCATCTGAATAATTTTGGTCCTAAAAGTTTGGGCTATCCTGAGTATAGAAGAAATGTGCATGCGGTGGACAGCTTCAATAGTGAAAAATTCATTCAACGGAGCAGTTCGATACGGACGGGCATTATCGTCGAAAAGGAGGAAGACCTAACGTACTGTATCTTTGCAGAGTTGCGCATGTGATTAAGTACCTCATCTTCGTACCTATAAGCATTAGCATCATTTTCCGTCCATGAACGAAGCCACCAAGTTCCGTACCACCATCCAGCATGATGCTTCCCATCGCCAGGACACACCACCACCGCGACTATTACTTTCCCTCCAGGCGGCTGTACGAAGGAAGTCATTCTACAAGCCGAAACGGCATTTATCGTATGAGAATACATTCCTCCATTTGTTAATGGTCTGGGCTCCAGTTTCTGATACACAGTTTCCCGGGCAACAGAACCTCCTGAGTCAGGTGTCAGCTTTCCAGGTACTGTAGTCAGTGGCGGATTTACATATAGGCCCACTAGGCACGGGCCTAGGGGCGGTGCCTTAAGGGGGCGGCATTTTTTGCTCTGTACTCATTTTAACCTTTTACGTTTTAAAATAACTGCGCTTACAAACGACAAATATTTTTAATATTTTAAACAACATGCTAGTTTAAATAAGCCTTAAGAAGTAAGCTGTCAGGACGGCAATCTACAATACAATGTTTGAAACGTTATTATTCTGAGAATGTTATCGGCTTCTACTTAACCCTACCATATTTTCCCCGTGAAAATACCGGGACCCCTGAAAAGCTGTGATAAACTAATCGGCAGTTTCTTAAATACTGTAACATGTGTGGGCCTCAGTATGTAAAACCCGACTCTACTTAAATTTCTTATAGAAATTACGGGGAAGTATCAATACAGCCCTCCATTACTGTAATTAATGTGAAAACTCTGTGATATTCAATATCTGAGCTTTGATCTAATGACACCCGTTTAACAAAACATGTTGATACTGGGAATGTTTTACATTTTTAAACACATGTTTATACGAAAAGAACATAAGCGGAACATCTAATAATGTGTGAAATACACTTCACAATATTTAAAAAAATTATTTATTTATTTACTTAGTTACTTCTCCTGGCGAAAAAAGAAGAAGAAACCAAATTTCGTTTGTCTCATTTATTGCGTTGCAGCCTGCACAATACCCAAGTTCCCACTCTGTTCAACCGTATAGTACGTGGCATTGCAATTTTATATTAAACTTCTTAACTAAGCTTTTTTTCATCGAGGCAAGGTTATTTTTATTTCATGTTGGAACAAAAGGTGCATTTGCGTGTAAACATAACAGCAGTGTTCACACAAATGGCAACACACCATATCAACTGCCAACAAGACTACTTAAACTTTGTAGTCTGTCTTCTCTGCCCACAGAAACCGCTAAAATGTTATAAGAATAAGTGGGATAAGGGTCGATACAGCACACCACACTGCAAAAAACTGCAAAAACTATTTGCTTTTTAAATTAGAAAGTCAGTGTCGAGAATATTCAGAACATATTTGCGTCCCAGATAAAATTCCGGCGACGCGGGAAACAGATGTCAAAAAAGAGACTGCCCCGTTTTCTTACGAGACGAATTCCAGCCGGCAGGTATGCTTCTGCTGTTCACTGACTACAGAGAAATAGCCGACAATGAAATTAAATTATTCTGCACTGTCGTTCTCTCATAGCACAGTCAGTTCATCGCTCCGTGTTTAAAGTTAGCTTGGTGCTCGTGTGCCGTGTTTAAATTAAAAAGCTTTGTGCTCATGTGCGGTGTAGTACGATTGAAACTGGATACAGTCTTACTTTCTTTCCTTTTACAATTTTTTTTCTTTTGTTGTGACTGTTGGTTGACAATTTTGTAAGTGCCTTAACATGAATAATAGTGAAAAAAGCAAATGTGCAAAATTAACTGGGGCGGCATTTCGGAAAGTAGTACGGATGATATTTCTGGCACTGCAGCTGTTGTAAAAGAAGTAAATACATACGAAACAAAAGTTGCAAATGAAGGAAGCTTATAAGTCGTGGACTTCCCCTACGTGGACACGTTGAAAGATTCCATTCATTACATAATGGCCAATTTATGATGTCTCTTGAACTTATAGCTGAGTTTGATCCTTTTCTCGCAGAGCACATTGAACGATATGGAAATTCAGGGCAGGTAAGTACAAGTTGTCTTTCTTCAACAATTTGTGATGAAATAATAGAGCTTCTTTCTGAACGAATAAAAAGAATTATCGTAAGTGAAATAAAACAGGCCAAATATTTCTCTATAATAGCAGATTGAGTCTCAATATAGACAAGTGTAATGTGCTGCGAATACATAGAAAGATAGTTCCCTTATCATTTAACTACAAAATAGCAGGTTAGCAACTGGAAGCAGTTAATTCCATAAATTATCTGGGAGTACGCATTAGGAGTGATTTAAAATGGAATGATCATATAAAGTTAATCGTCGGTAAAGCAGATGCCAGACTGAGATTCATTGGAAGAATCCTAAGGAAATGCAATCTGAAAACAAAGGAAGTAGGTTACAGTACTCTTGTTCGCCCACTGCTTGAATACTGCTCAACAGTGTGGGATCCGTACCAGATAGGATTGATAGAAGAGATAGAGAAGATCCAACGGAGAGCAGCGCGCTTCGTTACAGGATCATTTAATAATCGCCAAAGCGTTACGGAGATGATAGATAAACTCCAGTGGAACACTCTGCAGGAGAGACGCTCAGTAGCTCGGTACGGGCTTTTGTTAAAGTTTCGAGAACATACCTTCACCGAAGAGTCAAGCAGTATATTGCTCCCTCCTACGTATATCTCGCGAAGAGACCATGAGGATAAAATCAGAGAGATTAGAGCCCACACAGAAGCATACCGACAATCCTTCTTTCCACGAACAATACGAGACTGGAATAGAAGGGAGAACCGATAGAGGTACTCAGGGTACCCTCCGCCACACACCGTCTGGTGGCTTGCGGAGTATGGATGTAGATGTAGATGTAGATTATACTGCGGACATTTCACATATTGATCAATTATTTTTCGTATTAAGATATGTGGACGAGAATGGTGAACCTGTTGAACGTTTCCTTCTGTTTTCACCAAACCCAGGACACAAGTCTGAAAACTTAGCTGAGGCCGTACTAAAAGTTCTGTCTGCAAATTCCATTGATATTACTGACTGTAGGGGCTAGCCATATGACAACGGAAACAACATGCCAGAAAAATACACTGGTTGGCAGGTACGCATTAAAGAACGAAATCAGAAAGCGCATTATATGCCTTGTGCAGCACATTCTTTGAATTTAGTAGGCACTAGTGCTGCAAGCTGTTCTTGGGAAGGCCGGCCGGTGTGGCCGTGCGGTTCTAGGCGCTTCAGTCTGGAACCGCGTGACCGCTACGGTCGCAGGTTCGAATTCTGCCTCGGTCATGGATGTGTGTGATATCCTTAGGTTTAAGTAGTTCTAAGTTCTAGGGGACTGATGACGACAGATGTTAAGTCCCATAGTGCTCAGAGCCATTTGAACCATTTGTTGTCGGAAAGCAACTTCATTTTTCAATGTAGTGCAAAACCTTTAAAATTTTTTCTCTGCTTCTACACAGCGCTGGGATAAACTTCTTTCTTTCATGAAACCAGGAAGCAAAACGGTAGTAAGTTTATCAAAAATACGTTGGTCAGCAAGAGAGGAAGCGTGTGTAAGTCTATAAGAAAACCGGGAGCGCGTTATCAATGCCCTCACACATATTGCTAATGATACGTTTGGAAAATCACTTGTGCGAAATGAGGCTTCAGCTTTATTGAATCAGCTCAGCAGACTAGAAACAGTATTCATGACGACAGTTTAGAAGGACATACTCCAGAGATTTAATAGTGTAAATCTGAAACTGCAAAGTGTAAATATTGATACTAAAATAGTGCATGAATTATATGGATCACTTGTAGAATTTATTGCATCTATTCGTGGCATATTCGACTATTATGAAAATAAATGCATGGAGATTGTGACTGATATAGACTATGAATGCACCTATAAAAGATCACGAAAACGCGAACTTCATCATGACGAAGAAGCGGGCTCTGAAGAAGTTTTTCTGACGGGAAGGGAAAAATTTAGAGTCGAAACATTTCTGCCAGTACTCGAAAACTTGTACGCCGAATTAGTGAGGAGGAAGGAAAGCTATAGAACACTGTTGGACTCCTCCACAGTTTTCAGTAACCTTAAGAACAGTTCACCTGACGATATTTCTGAACGTGCAGCAAAACTCCAAGCGTCACAGGACACAGATTTAGAGCCTTCCTTCCTCAGTGAATGTGTACGTTTCGCGGAACTTTAGAAATCTTCTGAGATTAGTGATATACCAGTCGAAATGAGTAAATTTTTACGAAAAGAGATGTTACAGTTCGTGTTTCCGAATGTTGTCATTGCTCTTAGAATATTTCTATGTCTCTTACTTACAAATTGTTCAGCAGAAGAGCTCTTAAAAGACTTAAATCGTACTTACGTTCTACGTTGTATGAGGAGAGACTGAACGCCTTGTCCATTTTTCACATTGAAACCGACGTCCTAACTGATAACCGTCTGAACTATGAAGATATGATCAACGAGATTTATGCTGTCAAATGCAGACGCAAACTTTGCTGGCTGGTGAGTTTGTTTATTTCTTCATATTAGTTTTAAAAATTTGAGATTATAATGTGATTTTTATTATAACTTAGAGCACATTCAGTGGTTTTACAAACTACGTATTATCTGTTTATTTTACAATTGCTGATGGCAGAACGCGGAACTAAACCTCGTTTACGTGCAGACGTAACCGAAGGCGCCCGGCAATACTAAACAATACCCGTATGACCCAGGTCGCTCGACGCTGTACAGTCAAGTCATACTGATACGATAATATACTACAACTGATGCGTATTCTTGGCGTCTGTTGAATTGTCTAGCTACGCGGAAATATACGTTGTCGGAGAGTACGCTGAGATGAAAAAGTGTTAGTAAATAACGTAGGTCAGTTCTGTCGATAAATAAGTAAAAGCTTTGCTAATACCATTAGAAAGAGCTATGGTGAGAGCAGTAGCTGCACTACAAAACTGTTCAGACCTTACATGGATTAAAGGTATTGTGTACACTAAATTATGCCGTATCTAGCTGCACAGACCCTAAAGCTTTACACGTTAACTATTAGATTATAAAACAAATATGCTTTTTCCACACTAGTCTGTAAAATTATGTAATAGCAAATCCAGTTCTGTGTTAGTTCGTCTGTATGTAGTTATTAGTTCGTGCACCGAAATCTCTATTTCAGTTTCATTTCTTACGCTTTCCTATAGATTCACGTATTAATACCGAACTTGTTTTTTTTATCTGCTACACATTCAAGTTATTATATCGTAAAACGATAGTTTAATTTTAATTTTGAAAGGATCTCTGTAAAAGTACGTATTAATTTCTAATGTATGACACGTCGTTTCAATCGTTAGATCGTAACACAACTATTTATTTTTATTTTCAACGGTTTCGTGTAAAAGAACATATTAAAAGTGAATGTATAACAAAAATACGTTGTCTCCTACACGTTCTGTTGAATTTTTAGGCCATAAAGGAAAAGTTATTTTCCTTGTGTTCGTTTCTGTTGTCTCTCGGCAGGAGAAAGTGTTAAAACAATGCAGTTGTAAGCGTGTTTTATCCGCTGCCGTACACCAAGTACAGTTCAGGAACCATATTACATTTTGATTGAGCGCGACTAGACCGCTGACGCGTCCTTCAGAACAACGAATAGCAGAGTACGCAAACAGCTATCAGCGCTCCCACCCAAAACGGCAGTTGTGAAGTGATAGGGTAATAGTTGTTATTTAAAATCGTTTTTTTTTTGCGGGGGGGGGGGGGGGGGGCATATAATATGGTGAGCCTAGGGGCGCAAAATTTTTAAATCCGCCACTGACCGTAGTTGCCTGCAGACATCGTTGATTTCATCGTGCAGTTAAGACCAAACGTCTGTCCTGTTGTACTTAATGATTTCGTTTGTTTCGGAACGTTCGAAGTCATAAAAAGTGGCATAATACGACGCATTCAACGTCTTTCTGCTGTCTATGTCTGAAGCTGCTTTGTGTCCACTAATTCTCTCTTAGGAAACAATGTCAAAATTGCATGTTTGTCAAATTACATTGTAAAATTCAACAATACATGTAACCAAGGTGATTTTTGCGTCAACAGGCTTTGTATTTCTTCTATTATCATTAAGAGCAATACGCGATTAAGTTCGACGAGAGGAATTGCGTCGATGAGTAATTGCTCATTTATTCATACTGTCCATTGATGAAGCTACTTTGACACATGTCTGCATCAACATTTCCCTTTGGAAGACTCCATAAAACTAATCAACGACAAGTTGAGCCCTGAGGCAACACAGTTTTTAGACACGTACTGACATCGACCTGTTTTATTTTCAGTGCTGAGCAGAGCAGAGTGCTGATGTACCCATGGGCAGTCCACTCTCGTTGTAGCAAATTTCTTCATGGAGTATTTCCAGGACAGAGCACTGGAAACTGCTGAACTAAAACATGTTTGTTTCTTTCGGTATGACACATTTGTCATCTGGCCACACGGACCCAAAACACAACAGAAATTCCTCTAACATCTGAATTCCATCCATGAAAATATCAGATCTACTTGGAAATAGGAAAAGAGGCAAACTTTCTTTTCTCGACGTCCTGCTTCAGCATAGGTCCGGCTGCTCGCTTGGCAACCGGTTACGCTGAAAGCAAACCCATACGGATTTACACTACTGGCCATTAAAATTGCTACACCACGAAGAAATGCAGATGATAAACGGGTATTCATCGGACAAATATATTATACTAGAACTGACACGTGATTACATTTTCACGCAATTTGGGTGCATAGATCCTGAGAAATCAGTACCCAGAACAACCACCTCTGGCCGTAATATGGCCCTGGTACGCCTGGGCACATCAAGAGTAGTGACTGCCGTATTGTGACGAGCCAGTCATGCAGTTTAATTCTGCTTCATCCTGACGTACAAGTTGTACTACACTACTGGCCACTAAGATTGCTACACCAAGAAGAACTGACATCTGATTACATTTTCACGCAATTCGGGTGCATAGATCCTGAGAAATCAGTACCCAGAACAACCACCTCTGGCCATAATAACGGCCTTGATGCGCCTGGGCATTAAGTCAAACAGAGCTTGGATGGCGTGTACAGGCACAGCTGCCCATGCAACTTCAACACGATACCACAGTTCATCAAGAGTATTGACTGGCGTGTTGTGACGAGCTAGTTGCTCGGCCACCCCTGACCAGACGTTTTCAATTGGTGAGAGGTCCGGAGAATGTGTTGGCCAGGACAGCAGTCGAACATTTTCTGTATCCAGAAAGGCTCGTACAGGACCTGCAACATGCGGTCGTGCATTATCCTGCTGAAATCTATGGTTTTGCGGGGATCGAATGAAGGGTAGAGCCACGGGTCGTAACACATCTGAAATGTAACGTCCACTGTTCAAAGTGCCGTCAATGCGAACAAGAGGTGACCGAGACGTGTAACCAATGGTACCCCATACCATCACGCCGGGTGATACGCCAGTATGGCGATGACGAATACACGCTTCCAATGTGCGTTCACCGCGATGTCGCCAAACACGGATGCGATCATCATGATGCTGTAAACAGAACCTGGAACCATCCGAAAAAATGACGTTTTGCCATTCGTGCACTCCGGTTCGTCGTTGAGTACACCATCGCATGAGCTCCTATCTGTGATGCAGCGTCAAGGGTAACCGCAGCCATGGTCTCCGAGCTGATAGTCCACGCTGCTGCAAACGTCGTCCAACTGTTCGTGCAGATAGTTGTTGTCTTGCAAACGTCCCCATCTGTTGACTCAGGGATCGAGATGTGGCTGCACGACCCGTTACAGCCATGCGGATAAGATGCCTGTCATCTCGACTGCTAGTGATGCGAGGCCGTTGGGATCCAGCACGGCATTCCGTATTACCCTCCTGAACCCACCGATTCCATATTCTGCTAACAGTCATTGGATCTCGACCAACGCGAGCAGCAATGTCGCGATACGATAAACCGCAATCGCGATAGGCTACAATTCGACCTTTATCAAAGTCGGAAACGTGATGGTACGCATTTCTCCTCCTTACACGGGCATCACAACAATGTTTCTCCAGGCAACGCCGGTCAACTGCTGTTTGTGTATGAGAAATCGGTTGGAAACTTTGCTCATGTCAGCATGTTGTAGGTGTCGCCAACGGCGCCAGCCTCATGTGAATGCTTTGAAAAGCTAATCATTTGCATATCACAGCATCTTCTTTCTGTCGGTGAAATTTCGCGTCTGTAGCACGTCATCTTCGTGGTGTAGCAATTTTAATGGCTAGTAGTGTGCTTTAGTGTAATAAAAATCATTAATGTGATTTGCTTAAATTGTTGTTCAGCTATCCGAGAAAGCAGCGTCTTAGGTACCCAGCGTCGCTGCCGCTAACAACCCTGTAAAAGACAATATCATGCGTTGCGAAGAGATGCTTGCGGCCTTCCGTCGGTGCCTGATGCTGTGGAGGGTGGAGCAGGTGGAGCGGTGTCCGAAGGCGACGGCCGTGAAGCCATTCCGCCGGCGTTGGTCCATCTCGCGGGTGAAAAAAAAAAAATGTTCAAATGGCTCTGAGCACTATGGGACTTAACATCTGAGGTCATCAGTCCCGTAGAACTTAGGGCTACTTAAACCTAACTAACCTAAGGGCATCGGGCATCGCACACATCCATGCCCGAGGCCGGATTCGAACCTGCGACCGTAGCAGTCGCACGGTTCCAGAGAGAAGCGCCTAGAACCGCTGGGTCACACCGGCCGGAATGTCGTAGGTGCGAACGATAGGAGGCGAGAAACAGTTGCAATGGTTTATCCCTGGTATGTGCGGAGCGAAGTTTGGCCATCTACTGCTTGAAGGTTCTGACAAAACGTTCCTCGTCAGCCGAACGGTGTAGCCGAGCGGTTCTAGGCGCTTCAGTCTGAAACTGCGTGACCGCTATTGTCGGAGGTTCGAATCCTGCCTCGGGCATGGATGTGTGTGATGTCCTTAGGTTAGTTAGGTTGAATTAGTTCAAAGTTCTAGGGGACTGATGACTTCAGATGTTAAGTCCCATAGTGCTCAGAGCCATTTGAACCATTTGAACCGTTCCGCTTCGCCATATGACTGGGGACGGAACGTTGCTCTAGTTAGATGCTGTATGCCATTGCGTTCACAGAATGTTTCAAATTCATTTGACGTGAACGGTGCTCCGTTGTCTGACACTACAACTTCAGGTATACCTTTGAGGCAAAAAATAGAGGATATCACACAGGGCATACTCCATTTCAGAGGAACGTAGTCTGACGGCAGAACTGTGGCACCTGCAATCCGTTTTCTGCGAGAACGGGTACAGCAACCGACAGATTCGGACGGCCCTGCGACCCAAGGTCTCCGAAAACGACACGGAGGACAGGAACTAAGACGATAGGAAGACCGCTTTAGTACTGTTTGCTGGCAATGAATCGTGAAAAATAGGAAAAACTGCTACGAAAACACCACATAATGCCAGTTTTCCGCTCGCCAGCCAAAATACGAGCTGTAGTAAGGACAGCGAAAGACGACCCAGGTCTAAAAAAAAGCGGGAGTGCACCAAGTTCCGTGTGAATGCGGAAAAGCTTCTTCAGATGTACGGAGTTCTGTACTCTATTGATCTGAAGATGGCAGCTTAGTCCTGTTGAAACTAGTAATCCAGTGTACATACGGACGGACAAGGCAATAAAAAACTTCATATCAGAAGCTGTCTTTACATCCTTATCTTTGCTGTGGACATGGACTTGCGTTAATCCGAATTTAAAGAGAACTTACATTTATTACTGCAAGTGAAAACTGTGGCTAAGTCTTTCTGTATTTCGTTACGATCTTCCAACGACGACAGTTACCTGCAGACGACAGCATCGGCAGCGAACATCCTATTAGTCCTACTGATGCTATCTGATAAATCGATTATATATATTGAGAACATTATCATATGTTAGTATGTACACTATTTACACTTTTAACGTGATCACCTGGAAACATCTGCCATTCGTGATTTAACATTAAGGTATCCTATTCTGCATTAGTATTCTTAACGTGTAGTAGTAGTCTACACACATCTATTCTATGTTTCTATTCGATGTTTAATGTAGGATTACTTTAAGCTTCGGAAAGATGTCCATTCAATTCATTCCTCACAACGCTTCCATTGCTATCGTCCTGAATACCGTTCGATTGCACAAGAGCAATGCCTCCTCGTGCCGCGTATGACTATTTTTCTCTACATCAATTGAATATAATTGTCGACTATGCATTGATTGTTCTGTTCGAACCAACTATCGCACACAACTGTCTGTTCTTGTATAGGAACTCGGTAGCAGGTCAGCGGCAGAACAATCCGCCGAAAGGAGATACGGCGGGTTTCATGGTTGCACTGCTACCTAAAGGTCACTGGTCACAAGAAGAAATGCGCGACGTCGCTTAAATTCGTGAAAAACGCTGACATTTGTCCGTGAAGCAGTGAAAGAAGGTTTTATGTAGCGACGAGTCACAGGATAGGATGTGACGCTAACGTAAGATATACGTGTAAGGACTTCGTGGATGCTTTGCCTCTTTCCCCCGATTTGAGGAAGGTTCAGTACTTTTGGTCGATGGCAAATGGAACACAGAGGTGTATGAAATCATTTGAGGCATTTTTTTTTACTTTTCCTGTTGTGGGAAAAGTTTGGACCTGGATACTGTGTCTGTTCGCATGATAATGCTCACGCCCACAAATCAAGAACCGTTGCGTTGTGTCTGGGTGAGAATCAGTTCGATTCACTGGACTGGTCTGTCCAAAGTCCCGCCCCAAATCCCAGCAAATATTTGGGATGCAGCAGAGCGTCATTTGCATTTCAGACCATTTTCTCGAAACTTAACAGCAGTTAATATTATGAATGTCGTGCTCCAGTGTAAGTAAATAATTCGTAAATAAACTCATTACTGTCTACCATACCTGCTAATTGTTTCATTTCACTACCGGTGCAACATAGCACTGTTAAAATAGAAAACAGGTACAAATGTAAATGCTTGGCACGTGAAGTGGAAGCCATGTCAATATTTCCCCTCACTTCCTGTCGCTACATTGCAACATGAAACTGTTTTCTTCAGAGACTTGTTCAATAATGGTATCACATCCGTTATTCTTAACGAGGAATATGCTAATAAGGTCGATTGTAAAAAGAAAATTTTTTGATGCACAGAGCTACTGCATTTTTTGGCATGACAACCTACTTCACTATACTCTCCCATGTGTTATACGTTTGGAGATAGGGTGTAATCCTATTGTGTATGCGATAAGTAAATTTTGTAAAATGTTACACAATTGCAATCGTGGCCGGTTGTTTCATAATTGCATTACTTGCATATGTAGATACACACTTTTTATCATCGATGTATTTATAGATCACTTATGTATACGAGTTATTTTATGTAGATCAGTTGTATTTTAATGGCTTTATAGGTGTTTTACGGTAAGTGCCAGAAGGTCAGCATATCACCCAACAAGATTTGCCGTTATAGCAACATGAAAATATCAGTCGTGATTGAGTTATCTGTAACAGTTATTTTTAGGTTTTACGTTTTTGACGAACATCAACGTGTCAGTGGCTCAGTGCTACCGGTGCCGTAACTCAGCACGTTCGGTCAGGGGGCTCGCCATTCTCTGGAGGAAAAAAAGTGTTAAAGTGCCAGACTGCAAATCCAAAGATCACCGGTTCGATTGACGGTCACTGTTAGGTTTTTAATGTCACTTATCATATATTTGACCTCTGGCAAAACCTGTTAATACGAAAAATGCTGAGATACACCGCCGTTTGGAGTCCTCGCTATACCGGCGGGTAAGTCAGTTCAGAAGTCGAAGGAAGGCAATGCCGTACGACCTCCAATAGGATCATGTCTAGCAAACTACTGTGATGTTCAAATCAATCTTCGAGTTGATGACAACTTTTCTTTAAAAGGATCTACCTGCCCTCGAATTCCACTGCAGATATAGCTGCATCGACGGACGAAATAAACAAATGTCATTTTTACTAAAACTTTTTAATATTTTCTTTGTTCTAGAACGATGAATCAACAGCTCGCCAGTAACCATAAAACATTTAAGAACAGCGTAAAGAATTTAATGGTGACCAACTCATTCTACTCCAGTGATGACTTTCTTATTAGGACTAATTAATGTATTTATTATTAATTGTATCACATAACGTGACTGCTCACTCCGGCAAGCCTTCAATACAGTAATGCAATCCTTACAAATAAGCCTTGTAAACTGTTTTTGTTGTTAAGGATACTTGGCTGCGTAGTTTTTCAGTTATCTTATGTACAGGGTGTACATAAAGTCCGGGAACACTTTCTATTCCTTATTGCACAAGAACCAAACATTGTACAGATACCATACATTGTCATTTTGAAGAGAAACCCTGAAAGTTTTTTTTCATGTATATTGGCACAGCGTAGTTTGGTAATTTGCCGATAGTCAGTGCTAGTCGCAAACATGTCGAGTTCAGGTGCGGAGCGAGCTTTCTGTGTATTGCAGTTCGACAAAAACAAGTGTGCTTCAGCTGTTCAACGGATGTTTAGAACGAAGTAAGGTAAGAATCCACCAACAAGGAAGTCCATTTACCACTGGCACAACAAATTCGTTACGACGAGTTGCTTGTGCCCGGTAAAGAGAAGCGGACGCCCCAGTCTGAGTGAAGTGAATGTGGAGCGCGTACGAGAGACATTCATAAGGAGTCCAAAGAAATCGGTGCGTCGTGCATCCCGTGAACTCCAAATGGCTCCAATGACAGTGTGGAAAGTCCTGCGACAGAAACTGTCTATGAAACCATTCAAATTGGAGCTAGTGCAGAAGCTCAATGACGATGACAAAGACAAGCGTTTTGAGTTTTGTTCGCCGTTTCAACAATTGAATAAGGATGGGGATGGCACTGTTGATCTCTTAATTTTTAGCGACGAAGCCACTTTTCACATTAATGGGAAAGTAAACAGGCATAATTGTCGAATCTGGGGTACAAAGCATCCACACGAACACGATGAATTTGAACATAATTCCCCAAAAGTAAATATTTTTTTATGCCTTGTCACGGCGAAAACTGTACGGGCCATTCTTCTTCGCCGAGAGACTGTCACTGGATTTTCCTTCTTGGACATGTTGCAGCAATGGGTGATGCCTCAAATGCAATTGGACTCTCCGTTCATCTTTCAGCAGGATGGGGCTTCACACCATTTTCATGGTGAATTTCGTGGGTATCTGAACAAGGAGCTGCCGCATCGATGGATTGGCCGTGCTACAGAAGCGGACAGCTGCTTCATGAAATGGCCTCGCCGATCACCAGATCTCACTCCGTGTGACCTTTTTCTGTGGGAACACATTAAAGATCTGGTGTATGTACCGCCTCTACCACGTGATGTAACAGAGCTCCGGGAGAGAATACGGGACTGCCACGGTCGACAATGCCATGCTGGGACGGGTATGGCAGGAATTCGAATACCGTTTTGACATCTGCCGTGTCACTCATGGTTCGCATATCGAATGTTTGTAAAATAAAAAAAAAAAACTTTCAGAGTTTCCTTTCAAACTGCAATATGTATGAAATCTGGACAATGTTTAGTTCTTGTGCAATAAATGATTGAAAGTGTTCCCTGACTTTATGTACAACCTGTATTTGGTATGTGTACATTGAAATATTTGTGCTAAGCTTTTTAATTAATGTATAAATGAATAAATATAAATTTTGTCTTATTTCGAATCCTTGTAGACCATATAACTTAGGACACGTGGAAGGAATAATAATATATAAGTTATTTTGTAACCATGCATTATTTAATTTTGTTTTTATGAAATGTTCCACATCTTCGGTGATCTCCTCAGTATAGGTTTGTGGAACGAACATCGTATCTAATGCGATAAACTCTTGCACCACACCATAACGAATGTTACTGGTAAGTAAGAATTTCACACCAACTTGTGCGGTCACATAATGTTACTACTTACGCCTGTTTTTATTGTAACCTATGATCATAATTTGTACACTATAAGATTGCAATGTATCACAATTACAATTGTATTTAATGTCCACTGTATGTTGGATACCTGAAGATGTTCGTGTTGTGGTAACAGATACTAGAATAAAACTACAGTATCTATAGCATGTGCGGTGGCCCGGAAGTAGTTCATTTATAAGTTAATTTTAAGTTATTTCAATAATTATCTTCTTGATCTCTGGATGACAATTGAGGAAATTTTTCTCCATTGGAAACACTGCAACAGCATTTAGCCTTTCAGAATTCATGATGCTACATAGAAAAGTTTTTATTCTTTTCACTGTCGAGAAGGAGCGTTCTGCCTCTGATGTAGTCATGGAAACTGTCAAGAGGATTTTTACAGTTTCTTAATGTCACTAAGAGTAACGCTAGATCATTTTCCAAGATAAATTTCAGGAGCTCATTTAATTTACAGTATTCATGAATAACTGACCCACAATACATTACTTTTAAGTCAGTTTCAAGCTTTCTTTGTCAACCATGAGACTTGCATCAGTGGTGAGCATTATATCTTGTGTAGGATGTTGATTCTTTAAACTACTGAAGCATTTCTTGTTGAACAATGTAGGAGCTACTAAGTATTTGGTGGAAGAATATCTGTCCGTTATATCAACAAAAATAAAGTCTCACACTTTTTGAACTTCTGTCATGAATGTCTATCAAGAATTCTCACAGTATTTTGAGACTCTTAATTAAAAAAAAACAGTTTTTAAATTAGCTTTAAACACACTAATTTCTTGATATTGCACTTGGTTGTAAATTATTTCAACATAAGGCAAAAATGTGATGAGAAAGCTCTCACCAAAACTTGAAATTATCATCAATCAGTAATTTTAAAACTTTTGTTACTCCTTCATTGGTTGATCTGCATTTGATATTGACTGAATTTCAGTAAGGCAGATTTTTAAAGGTTGCAGATTTTCGTGAACTCTGTTTATGGTCCGTGTGTTGAAGTATCACCTTGTAGAGCGTGGATGTAGAATGCTAAAATCCATATGTTTCTTGAAAATGGACACATGTTGCGGTGATATTGAGAAGAATGTTGGAATAGTCAGAATAATAAGAGAAAAATAGTCTTGTGTTTCGTGTGATACTTGCTGCATTTCTCATTATTAAATTAAGTTGTTGTGCACTGCAGTAAATGATATGCGTATTACGATAAACTGCTTTTATTGTTGCTTGAACTGCTACTTTTTTTGCCTTTCGTGACATTTGCACCATCAAAGTTCAGAGCTGTCGTATCAGTTTTTATTCATTTCCTTCAAGGATAATGTCCAGTTGTTCTAAAATACGTCTCGACGTACCATTAGTACTCTGATTTCCTCCCTCCTCTCGCGAAGAAAATGCTCAAATATTTCTCAGTTCATTGGGTACCGTAGAAAAAGGACAATTGGAGTCTGTCATCATCCGTGACAGCTACAGAACAAGCTTTTCTAATTACCATTCTTATTTCCTAATTATATATTTGTAGCAGGCACTCAACTACGTCATTATGAATGGTCTCAGAAACAACTTTGAAGACTGCACTGGTTTCTAAATGATTCTTCAAAAGTGAAACTTACATGGACGCTAAATTTACTAATCCTCTACATATGTCCACATTTACTAAACCATCTTCTTCATCCTGTCCAAGCAAGGGAGTTTGAGTTTCCACGAGGGAAAATGCAGTTTATTATTTTGGACAAAATTTCACTGTTATTTTTAACCTTTGTGCTTATTATGCTCTTTGATTGGAAGTCTTCATGCCTCGCTAAGTTTCTCCCTAATAGTTAAGGATGCTAAAAGTGACACAGAAGCTACGTTATCATTGTGCTTCTTTGACTTCTTACGTTTTTCGCTTTCTCCTTCCATTTCGTTTATGTTTCTAAAACCATCTTTTATCCACGTTATATCACCTCCAAACCGCAAACACGGAAAGCTAATCAGTGCATTTTTTACTTCACAGCCATAAAGCCAACTTTTCAGTTGGTACCACCCAGAATGAAAGCTACGAATAGTCTTCTTCGTGTTGCTTATGTCTGATTAGTTATCTGAATATCATGTGTTGAACGAGCTCTCTTCTTAGCTGTAGCTTACTCATGGAGAGACAGCTGTGAAACCTCAAGGTGCTGACGTTCACTTACAGTCGAATTCACCTTGGGGATTAAAGTCCGTTCTGTAAAACGAAAGAACGAAAGAGAAAAAGGAGTCAAATAGAATAGCTGGGAGCAGGAGAATAACCTAATTTCACATATTACATCGTTTAAGAAAGTGGTAAAGGGTTAACCACACCACATCCAGAGGGAAAAAAGAAAAAGAAAACTACCCTCCACCGCGACGCCTGGCCAGTTTCGGCTCTGCGGGAGCGACCGTGCCCCGTCACTCACAGCTCACTACATGCGCATGCGCACAACAGCCAAACACAACGCCGCTGGACCTGTAAAGTGCCCGGTTCCTTGCAAAGGTTCTCGTCTCTTTTTCATAAACTGGGGGATGATTACTGACACTGTGCTTCAGGACTATATATTGTACAAATATAAACAAACAATTTAAAAGAGGCCTTGTTAAAGTTAGCGATGATGTCAAGCGCAGCTCCACAGTGCATTTATGCGAGCCGCCACTTCCTGGCGGTAACGAGAATTGAACTGGGTCCTCCGTATGACAGCCATCTAAACTGATTATTCGTAACGGACGCGAACGGTGAAATAGTAATAACAATCTATTTACATGAATGCTTAGTACATCGTTTTAGCGTAGCTTTCAAGAAATTACAGTTAAGAGAAATTTGAAAAGCATTCGTCCGAAATTTGAGAAGTACACATATCATATATTAAATTTAAGTAATCTAACAGCAACAAATTCTCAGCTTTTTGACGGTATCAAAATATGCACGATTTTTGAGTGCATTCACGATTTTCAGTATTTTAGTTAGCACGACTGTGGACACAGGCCTGTAGACGATGGCTGTAAGAGCGTGGAATTGAAGGGTACGCAGTTTCTTTCGCTTGTTTCCGTTTACTTTACGGAAGGCAACTTTCTGTTATTTATTTTATCTTAATGGGGGTCTTTCCTTTTCTGACACTGATTTGTTTGGCCAGTGAGAGAGCGCCACGGAGATGCTGAGAAATCTAGACTGGCAGATACTTGAAGATAACTGCAAACTTTCCCGTATAAGCCTACTTACCAAGTTTCAAGAATCAGTATTAAGTGAGGATCTGCTTACATATCGCTCCCGTAGGGGCCTCAAAGGCAAGATAAGACTCACTGTAGCGCGCACAGAGGCGTTTAAGCACTTATTCGTACTTGAATGGAACGGGAAGAAACCCGTAGGGAGTGCCACTTGCGATGTATTTATACATCTACAGCTACGTACATATTCCGCATGCCACCATACGGTGCGTGGCGGAGGGTACCGTGCACCTCTATTAGTCATTTCCTTTCCTGTCCACCCACAAATAGAGTGAGGGAAAAACTACTATCTATATGCCCTAATTTCTCTACTCTATATCTTCGTGGACCTTAAGAGAAATGTGCGGCGGTGGTGGTAGAATCGTTCTGCAGTAGGCTTCTAAGTGCCGGTTCCCTAAATTTTCTCAATAGTGTTTCTTGAAAAGAACGTTGTCATCCCTCCGGGGATTCACATTTGAGTTCCTGAAGCCTCTCCGTAATATTTGCACGTTGTTCGAACCTACCGGTAACTAATATAGCAGCCCTGCCTCTGAATTGCTTCGATGTCTTCCTTTATTCAGACCTGGTGCGGATCCCGAACACTCGAGTAGTAGTCAAGAATGGCTCGCACTAGTGTCCCATATGAGATCTCGTTTACAAATGAGTCAAACTTCCCTAAAAGTCTCACCGAGCGAGGTGGTGCAATGGTTAGCACACTGGACTCGCATTCGGGATGACGACGGTTCAATCCCGCGTCCGACCATCCTGCTTTAGGTTTTACGTGATTTCCCTAATTCACTCCAACCAAATGCCGGGATGGTTCCTTTGAAACGGCACGGCCGACTTCCTTCCCCGTCCTTCCCAAATCCAATGAGACCAATGACCTAGCTGTTCGGTCTCTTCTCACAAACTACTCAACTCAACCCTAAAATTCTCTCAATAAACCGAAGTCGACCACTCACCTTCCCTACTAAGATACTTACATGATCGTTCTATTTCATAACATTTTGCAGTGTTAATGTGTTAAGCAGCACACTACTAATGCTGTATATTACTACTATGAGAGCTAACTGCCATTCATCACAGAAACTAGAAAGTTTCTCTAAGTAATCTTGTATCCTCCTACAGTCACTCAACGACTACATCTTCCTTTACACCAAAACGTAATCAACAAACAACGGCAGATTGCTGCTCACAATGTCCACCAGATCTTTTATATAGCAGCAGAGAAATGCTCCTGTCGGAGCAGAAAAAATGCGAATATGTTCCTGTTCATTTAAAAGACTGACCGAAAATTCGGGGACCAGCAGCCTCATTCAAACCTTCATCAGCACCTTTAAAATTTTTAACAAATATTTTTGTGCAAATATAACTGCGCTTTTTTAAATATGAAACTCATCTCAAACTCCCACAAGCTCCCCTACCTGCAACTCACTCACACCCACTAGTCCATCGCAGTAAATGGCTCATACCCATCCACTCCTAGTTGCCCTTTCTCACTCTCATTCAGCCCAACTCAGTGTCATTAACTATTTGTGTCTGTCTGTCATTGTCTCCTGTGTCACAGCCACAATTCCCTTCGTTCTGTTCTACAATTGAAGTATCCTCTTACTGTTACTGTCTCCCTCTTACTGCTAATGTCTCATTCGTTCCTCCCTACTATTGCTGTCTCTTCTCACTGTCACTCTCTCTGTCTCTCTTCCTCTTTGTCATTGTCATATGCTCTGTCTCTCAATATCACTGACTCTCACCCACTTCCACTTTTTCATTCTCATTATTCCTTCCTCCCCCCCTCTCCCCCTAGCACTGTTACCTTCAAAAAAATGTTCAAATGTGGGTGAAATCTTATGGGACTTAACTGCTAAGGTCATCAGTCCCTAAGCTTACACACTACTTAACCTAAATTATCCTAAGGACAAACACACACACCCATGCCCGAGGGAGGACTCGCACCTCCGCCGGGATCAGCCGCACAGTCCATGATTGCAGCGCCTTTGACCGCTTGGCTAATCCCGACTATCGCCTTCACTGTACTCTCTATTCCTAGTACTGTTCTGTCACTGTCAACTATTTTACACTGTCACTATGTCTCTCTTTCTCTCACACTACCATTATCTCCTTCGCTCTTACTGTAACACAACCACTGTCTACTATTTTTCAATGTTTGTTACTTTTCCGTCCTTTACCACTTCTTCTCTCTCAGCATAAAAAAGATGGAATGTGATCGTACATCAAAATTTTTTGGAAAATTTTTAAAGGTGCTTAAGAAGGTACAATGAAGCAGCTGGTACTTACTTTTTCAGTCATACTCTTTTAAAAAACAGAAACATATTCGCATTTTTTGTGCTCCGATAGGAGCATTTTTCCGCTGGCTCCCTTCTTTTCCCTGCTGCAACAGGGCATGCAACTCAAATGAAAAGAAATGTACTGGTCAGTAAGATTTTTATACTTTACTTAGGTGAAACTTAATGATGCAAAACTACTAACTTTACACCTCATACCAAATTTTAAGTGCAAAAAATTTTTCCTTGTGCTTCAGTACTACAGCACGGTGTTACCAGATGACAACGGAGACACTTCACAGCACATTTGTGAGTTCTACGTCACTCTGTATACTACGTTTTCGCCTCAAACCGGATTTTACGTGCGTATTTTACGTTTACAAATAGGGAAACTTTAAACCTCTGTATCTCGGAAACGGATAAAGACAAAGAAAATTTCCAAGCTGTTCGAGATCGATATCGTGAAAATTACAGCCATTTGCTGTACATAGCCCTCTCGTATTCCACGGCTGGGTTTTGGTAGCAAAAAAAAGTTTTTGTGGTATTTCTTGACAGTGAATAAAAGTTTTTGAAAACGAGGGAATAGCTCTTCTAGATAAATGCCTAGAGAACGTGTCGTTAAAATTTAAGCAATTTGCTGCGGTTATTAATTATTTAGATTTCGCTTCATAACGAATTTTATGTGTAGAAGTAGGGTTGAATCTCTGTATCTTGGAGACGGGTGAAGATAACAAGAAAATTATCAACGTTGTTTGAGATCGGGATCTTAGGAATACATCGTCAATATTCCAGCCATTTGCTGTGCGTAGCCTTCTTGGAAGCCTTGCGTTTTGGTTCGCTGGTGATGGCGAAAATATAGTAAAAAATTATTTCGGGGTTTTCAGAGAAAACGCCCATGAACTAATGGTGCCTGTTTAAGTCCCATAAATCCCACCGTAGACTACACCAAATGCAAAAATAACCAACCGATTTGCTCCATTTACCTAAGAAGGAGGTAGTATGTAGTATTATCATATGTGATTGCAGGCTTTCTAGGCGTATTTCAGCTGTGAAATCTTCTCGTGTTATCAGCCGAGTGGCGTCGTCGTCTTGTTGCAACGTTTCAATGGATTCAGTACCCATCATTTTCAGGCCCTCCAGGGTGTAAGAATTGTAGAGGTAGACGAAGGCAGAATGCAGTGTGCAGATTCGAATGGATGTACAATGAGGTAACAGAAGTCATGGGATATATCCTAATACCGCTTCAAACCTCCTTTTGACCGGCGTAGTACAGCAAGTCCCCTGCACAAATAGTGAGCTATGTTGTCTCTATAGCCCTCCATACTTGCGAAAGTGTTGCCAATGCAGGTTTTTGTGCACGAACTGACTACTCGATTATGTCCCATAAATGACAGATTGGATTCATGACGGGTGTTCTGGGTGGCCAAACCATTCTCTCGAACTGTCCAGATTCTTCTTCAAACCCATATCAGTTCTTACCGACTCAAATCGGGACGCATCTTACCAGGTCACGGTTTTCCAGTAGTCTAGGATCCAACTGATACAGTAACGAACCCAGGAGAGGCGCTGCTGGCGATGTAGTGCTGTTAGCAAAGGCACTTGCGTCGTTCGTCTGCGGCCATAGCCCATAACGCCAAGTTTCGGCGTACTATCCAAACGGATATGTTCCTCGTATGACCCACATTGATTTCTGCGGTTATTTCACGCAGATTTTTTTGTTTTTAGCACTGACAACTACGCAAACACCGCTGCTCTCAGTCGTTAAGTGAAGGCCGTCGGCCACTGCGTTATCCGTGATGAGAGATAATGCCTGAAATTTCGTATTCTCGGCACACTCTTGACACTGTGGCTCTCAGAATACTGAACACCCTAACGATTTTCAAAATGGAATGTCCCATGCACCTAGCTCCAACTACCATTCCTCGTTCAAAGTCTATAAATTCCCGTCGAGCGGCCATGATCACATCGGAATCCTTTTCACATGACTCACCTGAGTAAAAATGACTACTCGGCCAATGCACTGCCGTTTTATACCTTGTGTACGCTCTACTACGGCCATCTGCGTTTGTGCATATCGCTATTCCATTTCTTTTGTCACCTCAGTGTAGGTCGCAGTAGCTATGCAGAGACGAAGATTACACAGGATAGACTAGCGTGGTGAGCTGCATAGGACCAGTCTTCGGACTAAAGACAATAACAACAACAACAAAATCATCCATTCGCGACTGTAGTTTGTATTCACTAGAGACAAACAGTACAATGAAACTTCCTGGCAGATTAAAACTGTGTGCCGGACCGAGACTCGAACTCGGGAACCCAGGCTGTGGCTAAGCCATGTCTCCGCAATATCCTTTCTTTCAGGAGTGCTAGTTTTGCAAGGTTCGCAGGAGAGCTTCTGTAAAGTTTGGAAGGTAGGAGACGAGGTACTGGCAGAAGTAAAGCTGTGAGGAGGGGGCGTGAGTCGTGTTTGGGTAGCTCAGCTGGACAAATAGATGTCGCCGGCATGGTAGCTCATCGTGTTCGGTCAGAGAGCTGGTTGGCCTCTGTAATAAAAAATTGAGTAGAAGGATCAACAAACGAACTTGACCGGATGTCATGTGATGTCCGCAACGACCAAACACAACGATTAAAAAAAAAAAATGTTGGTAGAGCACTTGCCCGTGAAAGGCAAGGTCCCGTGTTCGAGTCTCGGTCCAGCACACAGTTTTAATCTGTCAGGAAGTTTCATATCAGCGCACACTCCGCTGCTGAGTGAAAATCTCATTCTGGAAACAGTACAAGGTAATCAGGGAAACGAAGTTGCTTCAGGTACGTGCAGTTGACATGTATTCCTTCTCCATCTATAGAGTTCAAGGATTCGAAAAACTTCCTCTAGGACTGCTGAGAATAATTTTGGTAATGCGGAATCTCCTTGCCCGACTCTATTTTTCATTTACGTCGTTTCTCACATGACGTATTGTCATCCATACTGACTCCATCATTGAATGGCTGCAGATGGTTTCCAAGTAGCCAGATACAGCCATTTCCAGTCAATAATCGGTTCAGTTGGACCGAAGAACCTAGTTCCTTCCATGTAAAGGCAGCCCACACCATTATGAAGCCACGACCAGCTTGCACAGTGCCTTGTCGACAAAGTGGATCCATAGCTTCGTGGGCTCTGCGCAACACTCGAACGTTACCATCAGCTCTTACCAACTGAAATCCCGACTCATCTGACCAGGTCACGATTTTCCAGTCGTCTAGGGTCCAAGTGATATGGCCACGAACCCGGGAAAGGCGCTGCAGGCCGTAGCCAATGAACGCCTTATTTCGCCTCACTGTCCTAAAGGATACGTTCGTCGTACGTCCCAGATTGATGTATGCGATTGTTTCAAGCAGTATTGCTTGTCTTTTAGCTTGACAATTCTACGCTAAAGCCGCTGATCTCTCTCGTTAAGAGAAGCCCGTCGGCCCTTGCGTTGTTCGCCGTGAGAGGTAATGCCTGAAATTTAGTGTTCTTGGCACACTCTTGACACTGTGGAACTCGTAATATTGAATTAGCTAATGATTTTCGAAATGGGATGTACCATGCTTCTAGAGCCAAGTACAGTTTCGCGTTCAAAGTCTATTTATTCCCGTTGTGCGGCCATCACCATGTCGGACATCTTTTCTCATCATTGGTCAGAGTACAAATGCAGCCCCGCCAACACAATGTCCTTTTATACTTTGTGTACGCGACACTACCACCATCTGTAAATTCTAATATCGCTATCCCATGACTTTTGTCAGCTTATTGGTTGAGTCTACGCGTTGTCTCCAAAGTGCTGCCAGTAACTATTTTATTGAAACTGTGTCAAACAATGTCCCTAAATCTATCAATGCCAGAAGAAGTTGAATGTGCCACTTATATTTCCTTTCTATAATTTCGTCGGTGACTTGCTAATATTCGACTGTACTTGTACTATATCCATTTCTAAAGCCAAATCGTTCCCTTTGCCTAATTAAGGTATACTGTTTGTTCGCTGCGGCTGGTGATGAGTTCAGTGAATATATTTCGCTTTATGGAAAGACTGCTAGGTGTATAGTTTTTTAATGTCGTGTCAGTCTCCTTTCATTAGAAGGAGAATAATTACATTCACTATCTTCCTTATTTTTAGATAGAAAATTGTTATGGATCAGTAGCTGAAGAGGCCGCAAAATGTCGATACGAAAGGCAAAATGACATATGCTCGTTCGAGTCAAACCATCAAACCATAAAATGTCATCGTATCAGCCGTCAAATACAGGGGGCAGATCGTATCTTGCCCCTATTCCCACATTTCTCGTTTGCAGTTCTTATGTCTGATTTATGATGATGAACATTTCATAATGAGTAGTAACAGGGGGCAGATCGTATCTTGCACTCATTCCCACATTTCGCGTTTGCAGTTCTTATGGCTGATTTATGATGATGAACATTGCATAATGAGGCATTAACTTCGAAGATGGTAATGACAGAATAGATAAATAAAGAGATCGCCTAGTGAGCGAGGCGGCGCGATGGTAAAACACGGGACCGATTGTCGGAATGGACGGCGGTTCAAATCACCGTCCTACCATCCAAAAAATAGTTCAAATGGCTCTGAGCACTATGGGACTTAACATCTCTGGTCATCAGTCCCCTAGAACTTAGAACTACTTAAACCTAACTAACCTAAGGACATCACACACATCCATGCCCGAGGCAAGATTCGAACCTGCGACCGTAGCGGTCGCGCGCTTCCAGACTGAACCGCCTAGAACCCCTCGGCCACAAAGGCCGGCCCTACCATCCAGATTTAGGTTTTTCGTCATTTCCCTAAATCGCGTAAGGCAAACGCCTGGATGATTCCTTTGAAAGGTAACCACCTGTATGTTTCCTTTGAAGGGATGCTGTCGGCTTACTGCGCTATCTTTTCCCAATCAGAGCTTGTGCTAATCTTCTTTCTTTTTACGTAAGTCACCTGTAGCCGTGTAGGATTTATTTTCTGAAATAGTAACATTGTTGCCCACCATCAGAATGGAATAGAGTAGATTAGATTTGTTCACCTTACAGCATTTTTCAAGTAATCAGTGTTGTCAAAGAGTAAATTCAACTACAGTTACAGTGATACAATATATTTAAACATCTTCACATACAGGGACTCCAGGATGAATGGTCAATATTCGGAGATATTACAGACGCCCATTCGAAGCAAAAACGTCTAGTAAACATGGTCTCTAAAATGCATACCTTAAGAGTTATGAGCAGTTATACGTCTTCGATACCGTGAAACAAATCTATTCTTCTGCAAGCTCTTTGCTTTCCATTATTCTGGAGGAGGTAGTATAGACGAAAATAAGAAAAAATTGTCTAGCAAATATTGGCTATAAAATTCATACCTTAAGTGATACGAGCACTTGTTCAGTAGAATAGTTTAGTTTCGCAGTATCGAAGATTAAGTGCTCGTAGCTCGTAAGGTGTACATTTTAGGCCCATGTTTACTAGCCATTTTCTGCTTCGAATGACATTTCGTGTTATATCTCTGAGTATAGAAAATTCCTCCTGGGATACCCGGTACATTATAAACAAAAGGGGTCTAAAAACTGAGTCAAGTAGCACTCGTTTTGTGACTGATAGACAATGTGGTTTTCGACTTTTTACATACACTAGCTAGAGCCTGTCAATTTAGTATATCTGCATTTACATTCCGCAAGCAACGGTACGATTATCGATTTTCTTTCCTACTCCATAAACGTACTGAGAGATTCAAAAGCGTCTATCTATGAGCCTTTGCACGTGCCATAGTATTCTTATCTTTTTCCGATGATCTCTACGCGAGATATACGACGATGGCAGCATGGTGGTCGCACAGTCTTCTTCGAATACAGTTTCTCTAAATTCACCCAACTGGGTTTCGCGAGAACTACGTCGTCTTTTCTCCGAGGATTTCCATTTAAGTTCCCCGACCTTTTCTGTTGTACATTCGTACCGACTACGAGGAGCGTTCAATAAGTAATGCAACATATTCTTTTCACGCCCAGTTCCGGTTGAAAAATGCGGAATTTGTTGTGAAACATTGTAGAACATTCCCGCTTCAGTCCCTATAGTTTCATGAAGTTCCGATAGGTGACAGCGCTATAGATAGCCTTCAAAATGGTGTCTGTAACAGAGGTGAATTCCAAGCACAGAGCTGTCGCTGAGTTTTTTTGGCGGAAAACCAGAGCATCGCAGATATTCACAGGCTCTTGCAGAATGTCTACGGAGTTCTGGTAGAGAACAAAATCACGGTGAGTCGTTGTGCGAGTCATCTGTCATCAAGCTCGAGCAGACGGACGGACACTCTCATTCGAGATGATCGACGGATCACAATCAAACACTCCACTGCATAAGTGGACGTCTCTATTGGTGGTGCTGATACAATCGTCCACGAGTTGGAGTACTCAAAGGTGTATGCCCACTGAGTTCCTCGCTGCCTAACAGAAGACCATAAAGAGCAACGAAGGACCTTCTGTGGGGAATTCATTGCGCATTACGAGGCTGATCGTGACAATTTTTTGTCAAATGTCGTAACAACAGTTCGAACCGGAAACAAAAGGGCAATCCATGGTGTGGCACCAACCTCAGCCGGAAAAGTCATGGCGACGGTGTTCTGGGATTCTAAAGAATTTGTTCTGTTTGATTTCCTCTCTCATGGTGCAACGATCAACTCTGAAGCGTATTATGATACCCTCAGGAAACTGATTTTTTTTTTTTTTTGTCGTGTGACTAGGGCCTCCCATAGGGTAGGCCGTTCGCCAGGTGCAAGTCTTTCGATTTGACGCCACTTCGGCGACTTGCGCGTCGATGGGGATTAAATGATGATGATTAGGACAACACAACACCCAGTCCCTGCGCAGAGAAAATCTCCGATCCAACGCGGAATCGAACCGGGACGTTCTGTCGCGCTGACCACTCAGCTACCGGGGGCGAACAGGAAACTGAAGAAACGACTTCAGTATGGTCGTCGCCACAAAAATCGAAACTAGCTTCTCCTCCTCCATGACAACGCCAGGCCTCACAAAAGTCTGCGCAACCGAGGGGAGCCCACGAAACTTCATTGAACTGTACTTACTCACCCGTCCTACAGCCATACTCTTGCATCTTCCGACTTCCATCTGTTTGGGCCAACGAAGGATGCACTCATCGGAGAGCAGTGTAAAGCACTTCGGGCTTTTTTTTCAGAAATCGCCAAAATGTGCACGAATAATTGGCAAGTTGGGTCATCCGCACCCGCAAAATTGGGAGCTTGTTGTATATCTGAATCTTTCGAGAAGCCCTCTCTCAAATTTAACCACTGTAATGGATGAAATAGTCTCTATCTGTTATAGGCCTGGTGTCTATGGAACAGTGCGATGTGTGCCCGGAGGCTTTCTACACTACTGGCCATTAAAATTGCTACAAAACGAAGATGACGTGCTACAGACGCGAAATTTAACCGACAGGAAGAAGATGCTGTGATATGCAAATAATTAGCTTTTCAGAGCATTCACAAAAGGTTGGCGCCGGTGGCGACACCTACAACGTGCTGACATGAGCAAAGTTTCCAACCGATTTCTCATACACAAACAGCAGTTGACCGGCGTTGCCTGGTGAAACGTTGTTCTGATGCCTCGTGTAAGGAGGAGAAATGCGTACCATCACGTTTCCGACCTCGATAAAGGTCGGATTGTAGCCTATCGAGATTGCGGTTTATCGTATCGCGACATTGCTGCTCACGTTGGTCGAGATCCAATGACAGTTACCAGAATATGGAATCGGTGGGTTCAGGAGGGTAATACGAAACGCCGTGCTGGATTCCAACGGCGTCGTATCACTAGCAGTCGAGATGACAGGCATCTTATCCGCGTGGCTGTAACGGGTCGTGCAGCCACGTCTCGATCCCTGAGTCAACAGATGGGGGCGTTTTCAAGACAACAACCATCTGCACGAACAGTTCGACGACGTTTGAAGCAGTATGGACTATCAGCTAGGAGACCATGGCCGCGGTTACCCTTGACGCTGCATCGCAGACAGGAGCGCCTGCGATGGTGTACTCACCGACGAACATGGGCGCACGAATGGCTAAACGTCATTTTTTCGAATGTATCCAGGTTCTGTTTACAGTATCATGATGGTCGCATCCGTGTTTGGTGACATCGCGGTGAACGCACATTGGAAGCGTCTATTCGTCATCGCCATACTGGCGTATCACCCGGCGTGATGGTATGGGGTGCCATTGGTTACACGTCTCAGTCACCTCTTGTTCGCATTGACAGCACTCTGAACAATGGAAGTTACATTTCAGATGTGTTACGACCCGTTGCTCTACCCGTCATTCGATCCCTGCGAAACCCTACATTTCAGCAGGATAATGCGCGACCGTATGTTTCAGGTCCTGTACGGACCTTTCTGGATACAGAAAATGTTCGAATGCTGCCCTGGCCAGCACATTCTCCAGATCTCTCACCAATTGCAAACGTCTGGTCAATGGTGACCGAGCAACTCGCTCGTCACAATATGCTAGTCACTACTCTTGATGAACTATGGTATCGTGTTGAAGCTGCATGGGCAGCTATACCTGTACACGCCATCCGAGCTCTGTTTGACACAATGCCAGGCGTATCAAGGCCGTTATTACGGCCAGAGGTGGTTGTTCTGGGTACTGATTTCTCAGGACCTATGCACCCAAATTGCGTGAAAATGTAATCACATGTCAGTTCCAGTATAATATATTTGTCCAATGAATACCCGTTTATCGTCTGCATTTGTTCTTAGTGTGGCAATTTTAATGGCCAGTAGCGTATTTATTCCTTTTACAAACGAGCGCCATCGTCCGCGGAGCCTGCATTCTCTCGTCAGCTGTTTGACGCGCCGAAAGTTTTTGAGAAAAGTGCGCACGTACGGCGTTGTTGTACGACGAGAGATTGGGCGAGTGAGGGAGAACAAATGTGGGGAGTAGGGGGCTGGTATGAATCAGCGCGGTAGCCGGCGCTCGCGCTCGGCGCTAGTGCAGCACATCGATTGCGCGGCGCGGCCGCAGTCAGTCGCGGGGACGACGCCGGCCGAGCGCCACGCTAGCACGCCACGCTCTCCGCAGGTAAGCACGCGTCGCTGCCGTCGCCGCGTCTCGACACGCCAGCCCCTCCGGTCGCTGGCTCAGTCCCTTTTCTGCGCCACCATTCAGTTAATTTATGATTTTATTTCTTTCTGACGACACGTGTTCTCCTTACTGTCGACAACCTGCTACATGCGTAACAATGCCTATTGTTTACGTGCAAAGAATAACAAATTTAGCTGATTAGAACTAGAAGTTTTCAAACCGCGGGTCTTCAATTATCGCACTTATAAAAGAGGAATTAGATTAATTTCGAGTACTTGAACGAGTCCTTGTGTGTATTGCATGACCTAGAAAAAGAGCGACGTACAAGAATGTACACCAACTGTGGAAGACAGGAAATGAAGCTGTTCTGTAAATTGAACTCCGATTTCAGTTCGCGTACTAAAAGAAAAAGCTACCAGTTGTGCCTTTAATTTTATCTTTGTTTGGAACGTGACACACTCGAAATCTACGAGATCTTGTTGAATGCACCGAGAGCACAATTGTTGATGTTTCCACGGAGTTTCGTCTTCATTGTTCTCACTACAAAAATACGAGCAATAAGAATTGTGCACACGTAGTTCATTATCAAGTCTTATGTTGGACATTTACTATTCTTTACTAATTAACATCATTATTATTGTTGTTAACATTATCATTATACCCTAGTAACAATGAGTATTTGTTTACGTGTGATGAGTAACAAAATGAGATAAATTGAAATTAAAATTTTTCAGCAGTGAAACTTCAAATATTTTACTTACAAAGGGAGAAGATACATTATTTTCCAGTAGTTGCGCAACTTTGTATGAGTATATTGTATGACTTAAAAAAACAGCGGTGGACGATAGTTGATGCCAACTGAGGAAGATATAAAAGAAAGCTGTTCTGTAAACCAAATTTCAATTTCAGAGTGCGCACTGAAGAGAAACCACCAGCGCTGTCTTTTACTTAGTCTACGCTTAGAACTTGACACTACCTCGAAACACCGGAGATCTTGTTGAATGTACGAAGGGCACAATTCTCGTTTCCATGGAGCTTTGTGCTCATTGTGTTCATTAGTAACATCTTGGTAATAAGAATCGTGCGTACATAGTAGATTATGAAGTCTTGTGACACATAGTTACTATTTATAACTGTGTATTGTTTTTATGATTTAACACTATTTTTCAAAACTTGTCATTTTTTACAATGTCCTCTCCAATAAGAAACTTACAAAAATGTGATGCCCTTTCCCACATTATCTAAAACTCTCATTCTCGTGCGTCCTGGTGGTATTCTTCCTTCCGGAGATTCGTCCTCCACAATCTCGACGAATCTGTCATCTTATGATTTCGTAACATGCGTAGTGTGAGTAATATTATAGCCAGGACAGGCAGCATTACACTTTCCAGTTCTGTAAACAAGTTTTAAACCGGTGTAAGCTAGAAAAGTTATGCAAAGAAACTTAATTGGTTTTTTTGCTAATTACTTTCACTGATTCTTCGCTCTGATTGAAACTGTCACGTTTGTGGATGTTTGAGGGAGAAGAAGCGCAGCCGCTAGGTACTGTCTCTGCTCACCTCTAGAGGTACTAATTTTCGTGGATATAGTAGTTATCTGTATTTAAGTATCGAGGCAAATTAAGGTTAATTCAAAGTCCCTCTAATTCCCTCCCCCCACCCCCGAAATCTGAGTCGCCTACAGATTTTATGGCTTATCTATTCATTAACTCAATTATTTGAAAAAGAACATTTATTGCTATAATTATGTTTTCCTCTATTTCTATATCAGGACTAAATGATGCTGACGTTGATAAAAGAACATTTGCTGTAATAATTGCTTTTTCTTTTTCTTCTGCGGCAGGATTCAATGATACGGCACTTCCGCGTCATGATAATAGGGGGAGAGTGTTGTCAGACCTTCGTCTTTCCATTTTGAAATGATATCATTTGCTTTATGTGCACTGTAGTATTTTTCCGAAATTACAAAAATTACATCCGAAAAAGAAGGTTTTTACAAATGTGAAAAACTGTTCCAATGCAGAACATGTTCCTGTATCCAGGAGCAAATATTCTGTTCATAGTTAAAAATGTTACAATCGAGAAAATCTTGTCAGCACTTTTTTGATAGTCTATGTGTTACATTATTACTCTACAACGCACCAATAATCAGCAAGTGCAATCAAATTAAAAAGACTTATCAAACGAAAGTTAAAAGTTAAAATCATTCTGATATAGATGCTATTGGAAACTACCACAAATTTCCATTTTCAAGACAGGGAAAATTGATAGGACAGTAAAGGAACTTGGTTCACTTGCAAAAATCACATTTTACATTGTCGAAGACCTTCTGCTCCCAGATAGACGATGGTGTGCGACTGAGGAAGTATTACTTAACCGTCCTTATGTTGTGTAACTAGTTTTTAAAATATACTGAATTTTACTCTCCATAAAACTGTGGTAGGGACAGAGCATCGAGTGACATTATACTGAGGGCACTATCCGAAAATTACCTCGAGCAATTAAACAGAGAACCGACTCGTGGAGATAACATCTTGGACCTACTGATAACAAACAGACCCGAACTTTTCGACTCTGTATGTACAGAACAGGGAATCAGTGATCATAAGGCCGTTGCAGCATCCCTGAATATGGAAGTTAATAGGAATATAAAAAAAGGGAGGAAGGTTTATCTGTTTAGCAAGAGTAATAGAAGGCAGATTTCAGACTACCTAACAGATCAAAACGAAAATTTCTGTTCCGACACTGACAATGTTGAGTGTTTATGGAAAAAGTTCAAGGCAATCGTAAAATGCGTTTTAGACAGGTACGTGCCGAGTAAAACTGTGAGGGACGGGAAAAACCCACCGTGGTACAACAACAAAGTTAGGAAACTACTGCGAAAGCAAAGAGAGCTCCACTCCAAGTTTAAACGCAGCCAAAACCTCTCAGACAAACAGAAGCTAAACGATGTCAAAGTTAGCGTAAGGAGGGCTATGCGTGAAGCGTTCATTGAATTCGAAAGTAAAATTCTATGTACCGACTTGACAGAAAATCCTAGGAAGTTCTGGTCTTACGTTAAATCAGTAAGTGGCTCGAAACAGCATATCCAGACACTGCGGGATGATGATGGCATTGAAACGAAGGATGACACGCGTAAAGCTGAAATACTAAACACCTTTTTCCAAAGCTGTTTCACAGAGCCAGACCGCACTGCAGTTCCTTCTCTAAATCCTCGCACAAACGAAAAAATGGCTGACATCGAAATAAGTGTCCAAGGAACAGAAAAGCAACTGGAATCACTCAATAGAGGAAAGTCCACTGGATCTGACGGGATACCAATTCGATTCTACACAGAGTACGCGAAAAAACTTGCCCCCCTTCTAACAGCCGTGTACCGCAAGTCTCTAGAGGAACGGAGGGTTCCAAATGATTGGAAAAGAGCACAGATAGTCCCAGTCTTCAAGAAGGGTCGTCGAGCAGATGCGCAAAACTATAGACCTATATCTCTGACATCGATCTCTTGTAGAATTTTAGAACATGTTTTTTGCTCGCGTATCATGTCATTTCTGGAAACCCAGAATCTACTATGTAGGAATCAACATGGATTCCGGAAACAGCGATCGTGTGAGACCCAACTCGCTTTATTTGTTCATGAGACCCAGAAAATATTAGATACGGGCTGCCAGGAAGATGCCATTTTCCTTGACTTCCGGAAGGCGTTCGAAACAGTTCCGCACTGTCGCCTGATAAACAAAGTAAGAGCCTACGGAATATCAGACCAGCTGTGTGGCTGGATTGAAAAGTTTTTAGCAAATAGAACATAGCATGTTGTTCTCAATGGAGAGACGTCTACAGACGTCAAAGTAACCTCTGGTGTGCCACAGGGGAGTGTCATGGGACCATTGCTTTTCACAATATATATAAATGACCTAGTAGATAGTGTCGGAAGTACCATGCGCCTTTTCGCGGATGATACTGTGGTATACAGAGAAGTTGCAGCATTAGAAAATTGTAGCGAAATGCAGGAAGATCTGCAGCGGATAGGCACTTGGTGCAGGGAGTGGCAACTGACCCTTAACATAGACAAATGTAATGTATTCCGAATACATAGAAAGAAGGATCCTTTATTGTATGATTATATGATAGCGGAACAAACACTGGTAGCAGTTACTTCTGTAAAATATCTGGGAGTATGCGTGCGGAACGATTTGAAGTGGAATGATCATATAAAATTAATTGTTGGTAAGGCGGGTACCAGGTTGAGATTCATTGGGAGAGTGCTTAGAAAATGTAGTCCATCAACAAAGGAGGTGGCTTACAAAACACTCGTTCGACCTATACTTGAGTATTGCTCATCAGTGTGGGATCCGTACCAGATCGGTCTGACGGAGGAGATAGAGAAGATCCAAAGAAGTGCGGCGCGTTTCGTCACAGGGTTATTTGGTAACCGTGATAGCGTTACGGAGATGTTTAATAAACTCAAGTGGCAGACTCTGCAAGAGAGGCGCTCTGCATCGCGGTGTAGCTTGCTCGCCAGGTTTCGAGAGGGTGCGTTTCTGGATGAGGTATCGAATATATTGCTTCCCCCTACTTATACCTCCCGAGGAGATCACGAATGTAAAATTAGAGAGATTAGAGCGCGCACGGAGGCTTTCAGACAGTCTTTCTTCCCGCGAACCATACGCGACTGGAACAGGAAAGGGAGATAATGACAGTGGCACGTAAAGTGCCCTCCGCCACACACCGTTGGGTGGCTTGCGGAGTATCAATGTAGATGTAGATGTAGATCTGAAGAATTAACAGTATCCTCCAATAATTTAACTACATTATGCAGCACTTAAACATGCAGAACTTGTAATATTTGCAAACACTGCACAAAACACATTCTCATAGCTACAAAAGCAGTACAAAATACCGGAAACTAACCTCCAGGCACAAACTCTACCCAATACAAACTGCCATAGAAATTCGTATATCTGTGAGAAGATTGAGTTGAACGACAGCACCGCGCGACTGCTACGGTCGCAGGTTCGAATCCTGCCTCGGGCATGGATGTGTGTGATGTCCTTAGGTTAGTTAGGTTTAAGTAGTTCTAAGTTCTAGGGGACTTATGACCACAGCTGTTGAGTCCCATAGTGCTCAGAGCCATTTGAACCATTTTTTTGAACGACAGTGTTTTACTAGTCGCGGACACTGCGGTGCAAAGCACTATTTACAAATAGCACTCTGAGAAGTAACGAGATGTTGGTAAAAAATACTGGACCTTAGAACCTATAAACACTATTGTACATGCGATGCTCTGTGGAAATTTATATACGTCTACTATTAACTGATGAAATCATTGAGAATGCAACAGGGATCTATAACGGACAGTCAAATCAGAACGAGACAGATGAAATAAAGTAAATAATCTGTTTACTATTTGAAAAGTAATCGCTATAACTGTCTGTGAGGCAAGACGGTCGATGCCTTCGTGGAAAAATGTTTGCGATTGCCTACGGAATCAAGACTGTACCTAGGTGAGCACCTGTTCGTGCGAAGGAAATCAACGGCCACGACCGAGCGGTTCTAGGCGCTACAGTCTGGAACCTTGCGTCTGCTACGGTCACAGGTTCGAATCCTGCCTCGGGCATGGATGTGTGTGATGTCCTTAGGTTAGTTAGGTTTAAGTAGTTCTAAGATTCAGATGGATGTAGGTTGCAGTAGGTACTGGGAGATGAAGAAGCTTGCACAGGATAGAGTAGCATGGAGAGCTGCATCAAACCAGTCTCAGGACTGAAGACCACAACAACAACAAAGTTCTAGGGGACTGATGACCTCAGATGTGTAGTCCCATAGTGCTCAGAGCCATTTGAACCATATTGACGGCCACGAATGTCTATCTTCAAGGTTCCAAAAATACAGAAATAGTATGGAGAAAGACCGCGACTGGATGGAGAACTATCAGGGCTTCTTAGCGAAACTTCTGCAGAGTAGTTGAAACAGCCATCTTGTTTCGAGTACACTGCAGAAGTTTCGCTGGGAAGCCCTTACACATCCCTCATACAGTCACGATCTCTGCCCGTGGGATTTCCATATTTTTGGTGCCCTGGAGAAAGACATTCGTGTCCGTCGGTCTGCTTAGAGGTGCGCAACTTGATACAATCGTGGTTCCGTAGGAAAACGCAAACATTCTTCCATTAAGGCATTAACCGACTTGTCTCACAGTAGGTTAAATGTACTAACAGTTATGGTGATTAATTTTTAAAATCCAAGCAATTCACGTACTTTCGTCCATCAGACTCTCTTTGATTTGACTTCTCTTTATATTTGATAATGGATTAAATCAAAAGATTCGGGAAAAGTGGGATTAAAATCATCATCCAAACATCATAATTTAAGTTTCCCGTGGTTTCCCAAATCTTTTGAGACGAATGCTGAAATGATTTCTTAATCGGTGTCACAACCCATTTCCTTCACCATCTTTGTTCGGTCTAAGCATAAGACCTGTTTGATGAGGACCACGCTGTCGAGGAAACTTCAGACTCCAACCCTTGGTTTTACAGTTATATCAAATTTATTCTGCTACCAAGACCTCGATATCGACGATCCACCTCTCCTTCGCACAACGAATCAGTTCCAACGGTTTTTATCTTTTAGTATTCACCGAAAATTCTCCTTTAAGCCCATTGAGGAAAAGTGTAGTTACGTGCCACGTTTCAGTGCATCGTTGCTGGAAGCCCTTATACAGACCAAGGAACGGGGATCACCATATTTCTGGAAAGGGTGATATTGGACTCTCACGGATTACCTACAGAAGATGCTGTGAAGCTTATTTCATGTTCGCTATGAATAAGATGGGATACAAACTGTGTGTCACAAAGTGGCACACGTTTGTCATCGTATCTGGATACGTCAAATGAAAGTTTGCGAAATAAGGTGAGAAATTTGCAAATGATCATCGTGTTGGAATATGAGACCCGACAGCAATGAAAAAAGGACAAAAAAGCAAAGAAAAACATTTTTACGGTAAATCCTTCTTGTAATTGTTTCAGTAAGGCAGTGACACTACAAGGAAATAAGAGATGTTATCACGGAATTAATCGCTTCTCTACGAAACAAGATTTAATCACTTTAATTAACTCTCGTCTTTTGAAGTCTGTGTCGACAAACTCAAACGGCATAGAATGAAGATTTAGAACAGGATGTGACTTTTGTCATGGGTGACTGAGAGAAGCTGCGAAGCTTGACATTAATTGGTTTTGTCTCTCCCTGTGCACTGCCGGCATGGCAGGTACACGTGAGATTCCTTGATAGACAGCAAGTACGGTAACGAACTGGACGAGAAGATTTCGTATATTATTCAGTATTTTTTAATTACGCAAGCTTGGATCATTTAGTCGCGATGACACAAAATATGAACCAGGACCACACGACGAATCGATTGATAGATTTTTTCCATCCCGGATTACTGTTCTAGCGTTCAATAGACTGTTCTTGGGCTTAATAGCACTACAATCAATTTTATTGCTGAAGTATGTATGTTATTCTTTTCCTTATACAAAACATCAATTTTTATCCCGAAGAATACGAACTGGAGCCAGTAATTTTAAGAAGGACGTTTTATTGTAGATCTATTGGCTCTGCTGATGTACAAAATAAATTTTGTTCCTGTAAATGCTAATCGAAACTTCTCTCCCTCCATCTCTGGCAGTGCAGTTCGTTCGTTTTTATCTCGCAGGTAAGTCGGCAGGTATACGACCACCAGCCCACGAAGTTTGGCGCCGGTTCTCGCATTAATTATTTCGCAGTACTAGGAGGAAATGTGCACGCCCATTAACGCCATCACCAGACCTTACTCATTCCACTTACTCGAAAGATGGCGCCGAGGCGACATCGCATTCACCCAACGGTGGAGACGCCGAGAGCTTTTCCACTTGACGCTCCTTCTAACCTACGAGAGGTTCCTATAGAACACTACGGTAATACGAATTTCAAAGAGGCATTCGCCGAAAACGAATTAACAGACACAGTGAAGGATACTTTGTATACTTAATGCTTCATACTGCGAACTGAAGTCGATGTGCGGGTCGTGAAGGAAGAGACGATTGACTCTGACGTCTCTTTGGTAACGATGTTATATGAGATGGACGATGAAAGCATTCTAACGCGATCATATCGAAGGAAAGATCTTTGAATTTATCTTTTCTCAAATGTACGCCACATTGTTCGGCAGCACGTCGTAATTTTGCGACTTTATCCCTATATCTACATCTACATTTATACTCCATAAGCCACCCAACGGTGTGTGGCGGAGGGCACTTTACGTGCCACTGTCATTATCTCCCTTTCCTGTTCCAGTCGCGTATGGTTCGCGGGAAGAACGACTGCCGGAAAGCCTCCGTGCGCGCTCCAATCTCTCTAATTTTACATTCGTGATCTCCTCGGGAGGTATAAGTAGGGGGAAGCAATATATTCGATATCTCATCCAGAAACACACCCTCTCGAAACCTGGTCAGCAAGCTACACCGCGATGCAGAGCGCCTCTCTTGTAGAGTCTGCTACTTGAGTTTGCTAAACATCTCCGTAACACTATCACGCTTATCAAATAACCCTGTAACGAAACGCGCCCCTCTTCTTTGGATCTTCTCTATCTCCTCTGTCAGCCCGACCTGGTACGGATCCCACACTGATGAGCAATACTCAAGTATAGGTCGAACGAGTATTTTGTAAGCCACCTCCTTTGTTGATGGACTACATTTTCTAAGGACTCTCCCAATGAATCTCAACCTGGCACCCGCCTTACCAACAATTAACTGTATATGATCATCACTTCAAATCGTACCGTACACATACTCCCAGATATTTTACAGAAGTAACTGCTACCAGTGTTTGTTCCGCTGTCATATAATCATACAATGAAGGATCCTTCTTTCTATGTATTCGCAATACATTACATTTGCCTATGTTAAGGGTCAGTTGCCACTCCCTGCACCAGCTGCCTATCCGCTGCAGATCTTCCTGCATTTCGCTGCAATTTTCAAATGCTGCAACTTCTCTGTATACCACAGTATCATCCGCGAAAAGGCGCATGGTACTTCCGACACTATCTACTAGGTCATTTATATATATTGTGAAAAGCAATGGTCCCATGACACTCCCCTGTGGCACGCCAGAGGTTACTTTGACGTCTGTAGACGTCTCTCCATTGAGAACAACATGCTATGTTCTATTTGCTAAAAACTTTTCAATCCAGCCACACAGCTGGTCTGATATTCCGTAGGCTCTTACTTTGTTTATCAGGCGACAGTGCGGAACTGTTTCGAACGCCTTCCGGAAGTCAAGGAAAATGGCATCTTCCTGGCAGCCTGTATCTAATATTTTCTGGGTCTCATGAACAAATAAAGCGAGTTGGGTCTCACACGATCGCTGTTTCCGGAATCCATGTTGATTCCTACAGAGCAGATTCTGGGTTTCCAGAAACGACATGATACGAGAGCAAAAAACATATTCTAAAATTCTACAACAGATCGATGTCAGAGATACGATCGCTGTTTCCGGAATCCATGTTGATTCCTACAGAGTAGATTCTGGGTTTCCAGAAACGACATGATACGCGAGCAAAAAAATGTTCTAAAATTCTGCAACAGATCGATGTTAGAGATATAGGCCTCTATAGACTGCACTAAATATCACGGCTGCGTATTTGGTTGCGTAGCAGATATATTGGTGTAACACACAGTTGTAAGCATGACAGATAAATAATTAGAGACATGATCCATTTACCGTGTAACACTGCCCCTGGCCTGGAAAATGGCCTCTACTGGCGTTCAGTTGAAGCCGCTCGTTGATGACAAGATCGTGTAGGTATACAGAATTGCGGGGATGTTGATTGCTATATTTCACCCGCTGTTGCAAATAATCGCAGACATTTTCTATAAGATTCAGACTGGATAACTTAAAGGGTCAGTGAGATAGCGTGGCTGAGTGTTCGTCAAGCCAGGAATAAATGCGTATAACACTGTCAACACGGCTGATGTTATCTTGGAGGATGAGAGTCCACAGCATACTCGCCATTAAGGGGGGTAGGACGTCAAATGGGCCGACTTGGAGCAGGAGAGGCGCCACAGGACATTTTATTTTCTACTGTCTATACTTTTACAAATAAATTCATAAAACTTTGTCAGCATGACCAGGAAGGATTCAGGATTCACACTAATAGCAGTGGAAGTGCAAAAACATAACAAAATAATTTTTTTTTATATGAAATTTCATCATTTTTTCACTTACTGTTGGCTGCATTTATTGCTATAGGTACATTTTTCTTCACAAGTAAGAGAGATTCTTTGATGAATTTTGTACAGCATACAAACCATACTTACAGGTGTATGAAACTCTAGAATTTTCCAAATCTATTAAAAACTGTGGTAAAAATTGAGATAATTAACTACAAAATTTGATTTTTTTTCTAAACATAAAGTTTGAAACGTAACAGCTCATTCATTTTTTCTGAAATTAAATAGATTCTTGAGTTCCAGACACCTGTAAGTATGTTTTGTATGCTGTGCAAAATTCATCGAACAGTCTCTCCTACTTATGAAGAAAAGTGTACCTATAGCAACAAATGCAGCCAATAGTAAGTGAAAAAATGATGAAATTTCACATGTAAAAAAATTATTTTTTATGTTTTTGAACTTCCGCTGCTACGAGTGTTAATCCTGAATCCTTCCTGGTCATGCTGACAATGCTGACAAAGTTTTATGAATTTACTTGTAAACGTATAGACAGTGGAAATTAAAATGTCCTCTGGTGCCTCTCCTGCCCCAAGTCAGCCCGTTTGACGTCCTACCCCTCTTAAGGTTTATAAGAAACGGCAACTCCTCGTGACCGAAAATGTTGAAATAGACATTCTGGTTCATGTTTGTGGTATCCTGAATGAGAGGGCCCAAGTCATGGTATGGAAAGCACCCCTAAAATGATCCGGCCTGGGCTACGTCCTCCACAGCTGCGGGTTGTAGGTCTCGTTGGGCCGTCAGTACCTCGACGCCTTCCATCATTTGAAAAGAGGCAAAACCGAAACCCTTCGGCTCACAGTAAATGCCTCTGAAGACACGCAGATTGTCACATATTGACGATGTAATAACCTGTACATTGTTAAGCTTAAGGCTGCTGGAGGTCAACAAGGGCACTCCAAAATAGGCAATGAGAGACAAAATCCAGAGTGGAGGCAAAAGTGGTAGCGGTTAGGTTCTCGGACGTCAACAGTAACGATAGGGCCCTGCGAACTGCAGACGCCATGAGCAGCTGATCTAGGGGAGAAGTTTTTGCTCAGAGAATCAACTGGAACTCCATTTACCGCCTAGGAGGCGCACAGTAGAAGATGGTCACAAATGGCCACGTCTTAGCAGATGCAGCAAGCTTGATACCTGCTCCTGAGGACTGCAACGTATGTGGGTTTACATTGGTCAGAGTGCTACACCAGTGGTTCCCACTCATGAAAGGCCTCCGGGCGGGGCCAATTATCGTAAAACACTGTTGTTGCTGGTCATAAGAGGAAGGGCGCTGACATTTAGCTTTCAGCTGATCGCTGTTGCTACAAAACTTGGAGTTTGTTAATGTAAAGTCCAGATACATCCCCACCTACCGAGTAGTAGAAGGGGAGGACTCAAAGTGGTTGGACAGAAGCGCCCTGGAGGTGTAGAGCCACTCGTATGATTGGCTGAAGCCTGTAAAGTGCCTGTGTATTGTTGGGCCAAATATAGGAAAGGAGACATATTGTGACAAATATAGGAAAGGAGACATATTATGCCACCACAATCCTTTAAAAACTCACGTTTTTGTATTCAGACGGAGTTATCAGTCAGGTCAATGGGATACCAACTCCGTGTCGCTCCTTGCCAGCCTCTGTAAGCTCCGAAAAGTCTGCTTTCTCGCCTGGAGTGCTGTTCTCAAAGTTTGTACGTAAAATGCTGCTAGTGTTCGCTGCTTCTGTTAGTGCTCACCCCACGGGCTCAGACACTGACTTCCGTTGTGAAATCAGTTACACCCTTTGCTTCTTCTAATGTTGAAAATTATCCTTGAGTGTAGTAGTTACATCGATCGCAACTAAATAGTGTTAATCAGACCCCTGAGTATCCTTTAATTCTCTGCTGCAAGCATCCTATCGAGTCTTCGACTCTGAAAACTCACTCTATTCGTTGGTGCCTTGCGACAGTGTTTAGCTCCATACAATCAGTCTACCTTCAGTGGACGTTTGTCTTCCTGCAGTTTCTCGTAACCGCTCCGAAATTGCATACTGACCTGTAACCTCCTGTATTCCCTCTATCCTGTGTTACGAAACGACAGGGTTTATGTGTCGCTGTGGGTCGTGCCCTTCTGCGAAGCACCCTAGTCGACCGGGAGCTGGATGCTCAGGCTCTGCGTTCCGTACCAGCAGGATTTCTGTAGGGTGCGTAATCGATTGTCAGTAATAAGGTATGACACTTGTCTCCGGTCTTTGTTGGTGACGTTCTTTTGACGACCACACTTCTTAAGGCGACTTATATGGCTACACGTGATACACCGTTCCTTGTAGACACGTTGTACAGACCGCGTTGATCACCATCAAATTGGAAAACTTCACAGGGGCACGTCCAAACATGATTGCTCCTTTCCGTCTATCCGTCACATCTCCACGTCGACCAGCCCTACTGCGCTGAATCCATAGAACTGGCGGGCACACACACTGAAGAGCCAAAGAAACTGGTACACCTGTCTACTATCGTGTAGGACTCATGTGAGCACGCAGAAATGCCGCAACACGACGAGGCATGGACTCGACTAATGTCTGAAGTAGTGCTGCAGGGAATTGACACCTGAATTCTGCAGGACTGTCCATACATCCGTAAGAGAAAGAGAGGGTGGAGATCTCTTCTGAACAGCACGTTGCAAGGCATCCCAGATGTGCTCAATAATGTTTTTCTCTGGGAAGTTTAGTGGCCAGCGGAAGTGTTTAAACTCAGAAGAGTGTGAGACTCTGTAGCAATTTTGGACGTTTGGAGTGTAGCATTGTCCTGCTGGAATTGTCCAAGTCCATCGGAATGCACAATGGACATGAATGGATGCAGGTGATCAGACAGGATGCTTACGTACGTGTCACCTGTCAGAACCGTATCTAGACTGTCAGGGGTCCAATATCACTCCAACTGAACACACCCCACACCATTACGGAGCCTCCAATAGCTTGAGCAGTCTCCTGCTGACATGCAGGGTCCATGGATTCATGAGGTTGTATCCATTCCAGTACACGACCATCCGCTCGATACTGTTTGAAACGAGACTCGCCCGGCCAGGCAACATGTTTCCAGTCATCAACAGTCCAATGTCGGTGTTGGCGAGCCCAGTAGGAGGCGTAAAGCTTTGTGTCGTGGCGTCATCAAGGGTACACGAGTGGGCCTTCGGCTCCGAAAGCCCATATCGATGACGTTTCGTTGAATTGTTCGCACGCTTTTCTTGTTGATGGCCCAGCACTGAAATCTGCAGCTATTTGCGGAAGGGTTGCACTTCTGTCACGTTGAACGATTCTCTTCTGTCGTCATTGGTCTCGTTCTAGCAGGATATTTTTTCCTGCCACAGCGATGTCGGAGATTCGATGTTTTACCGGATTCGTGATATTCACGGTACCCTCGTGACATGGTTGTACGGGAAAATCCTCACTTCATCGCTACCTCGGAGGTGCTGTGTCCCATCGCTCCTGCGCCGACTATAACACCAAGTTCAAACTCACTTAAATCTTGATAATCTGCCATTGCAGCAGCAGTAACCGATGTAACAACAGAGCTAGACACTTTTTGTCTTATATAAGCGTTGCCGACCGCAGCGCAGTATTCTGCCTGTTTACATATCTCTGTATTTGAATGCGTATGCCTATACCAGTTTCTTTGGCGCTTCAACGTACATTCCGGATAACTATAATGAATTAGGCCAGCGGTGGAGGGAGCCATTGCGACGCCATTTACAGCAGTCCTGAGCGTCCTGTGTGCTCTCTTAAGGGGGTGACAAATACTTTGTCTACTGAACTTAGTTCCTGTTACTGTGCAATAAATGTCTCATTTCTTACTTAATTAACTGTTGTCGCTCGCGAGTTGCGTACTGTGCCCATAAAAGTGAGCGGATTCGCTGTTCTATAATAACTTTCCGGACCATTTCCATCTAAGGTAACTGTGTCATATTTTTGTCTTCATAATCAACGTTTTGTCCATCTAAGTCAGTGTCTTCTCAGCTATCTTTGTATATAATGCGGTTGTAAAAAGAAATTGTTTACTGCAGTTAATGAAAATTTTCTCAATAGATAAACGTTTAGGGCGGAATGGTCTACTGGTATCGTCCTTTCCTCCCCGGTTGCACTTTAATCTTCATTTGAGGAATTCTACCTCGTAGTTTGCCTTCCTCATTTGCAGATGGTCCTCATTATATACGGAAAATGGAGAGAAAAATCTGGCCCACGAAAAAGTGGAAAAATCTGTCGAATCAGTAATTAATTAGACGATGACCCACTGAAAGGCATCGAAGCAATCTTTCGTGCCTTTGACTGCTTTAAAACGATGACCCAGTGAAAAGCATCGAAGCAATCTTTCGTGCCTTTGACTACCTTCAAACGATACGTAAAAATGAAAAAAGGCGACAATCCCCTTTAAGCAACTGACAAAACATGCTGGAAATATCAGTGCGTTTTCAATAAGGAGCAAGAGTTAGAACTTATCAGATATATTAGGGATCTGCAAAAGCGATGTTTTAGTAAGACTATGAACTAACTACGCAGATTAGCGTATCAGCTCGCAAAACGGAACGGATTCCCTCGCCCACAACGAAACGAAAATGGCTGAAGAAATTACGTTCTTGGATATCTAGTTCGCCATCCTGACTTAAGTTTCAGGAAGCAGTACAGGCAGTGGGCTTGTAACTCGTGCGCTGACGTAGATGTTGAGGACAATGACGCCCAGATTGCTTGTAAGGTGTGTTATCGAAAAAAAAGGAGTCATTGATATAAAAAACGAAGAATATTATTTTATGTTATCTTCGTTTCCAAATTTTATTCAAAAAATGTCTGAGTAAACGGTTCTAATTTTTATAAAAATTTTTTTCATCATTGAGAACTCCAGAATTTGCTCCAAAAGTTAGGCAGGCCGTTCCGCCCCAATCTACCCTACTTCATGATTTTTTAAATTTTTTGCTTTCTCCAGAATACCACGTAGCTTTAGTAACAAACTTCTGACCACCGTAGAGGATGGAATCATTCTTTTCTTGAAACAGCCAACAAGTCTTTCAGGCGAAGAGATGAAGGAAAATGGCAGAAAACCGATTGCGCCTACACAATTTGCCTCTGCTCCGCCCTATAAGACTAGAAATGGAATCGTACATCATCTGGAAATTACTGCAGCCTATTTTTACTGCGGCATACTATTCGATTTCCAAACTTCACAGTACTAGTTACGAATGCCTTCGTTTTTTACCGTTATCTCTGTCGTAAGACATTAACTGCTATTTTAACGGGGAATTTTGTTGAAAAATACGCAAGTTACTGGTATAGTTTACAGAAAAAGAAACGCATTTTCTATCGTCAAGGATGAAAACCCGGACGGCCGAAGTGGCCGTGCGGTTAAAGGCGCTGCAGTCTGGAACCGCAAGACCGCTACGGTCGCAGGTTCGAATCCTGCCTCGGGCATGGATGTTTGTGATGTCCTTAGGTTAGTTAGGTTTAACTAGTTCTAATTTCTAGGGGACTAATGACCTCAGTAGTTGAGTCCCATAGTGCTCAGAGCCATTTGAACCATTGATGAAAACCCGGACTTATACTACTTTAATTAACGTCTGTACTAGGAAATAATTTTGTTAGTATCTTACAATGAAATGGTTCATTTTAACCGCTGTAATCATCTTTTTCTGCCGGCCACGGTGGCCGAGCGGTTCTAGGCGCTAAGTCCGGAACCGCACGACTGCTACGGTCGCAGGTTCGAATCCCGCCTCGGGCATGGATGTTTGTGATGTCCTTAGGTTAGTTAGGTTTAACTAGTTCTAAGTTCTAGGGGACTAATGACCTCAGTAGTTGAGTCCCATAGTGCTCAGAGCCATTTGAACCATCTTTTTCTGCACAGCAGACGCGCTCCAAATACCCTGAGCCCACCCTGAATCGTGTTTTCCATGGTTTCTGTTAATCAAAAAATGGCTCTGAGCAATATGGGACTTAACATCTGAGGTCATCAGTCCCCTAGAACTTAGAACTACTTTAACCTAACTAACCTAAGGACATCACACACATCCATGCCCGAGGCAGGATTCGAACCTGCGACAGTAGCGGTCGCGCGGTTCCAGCCTGAAGCGCGTAGAACCTCTCGGCCACACCGGCCGGCTTTCTGTTAATCACTTTAGGTGAATGTTGGAGGGTTGCTTGAACACAGCAACCGCCTATTTCTGTCTTTATGTTTACTTGGTTCAAGACTGAGCTGAGTCTCTAGTGAGTACAACGTAGACGTTCACATTAGAGTTTAACAGTGTTACCTTCTTCTTTCCCTTTTGTACATACCTGTGGGATCGCGATGCAAATGCTCGCGCAGCGATCCATTATGAGGTTGTACATGGTTTCTCTACGTCATTTCCGTAGAGTGCCTGGATGGTAACGGGAAAAGGGCACGGGCGACTTCCTCCCCTATCCTTGTCTAACTGGAGTTTATAGTCTGTTTCTAGTGACTCTGTTGTCAACTAACTTTCCTACTACGTACCGTGGCCGAGGTCTTTGAGTGGTGGTACCGTGTTTGCAATTAGACGGTTATAGATTCGGGTGAGCGAATAGGTTCTCAAAGCCGACATTTGACCAAGAAGGGGGGGGGGGGGTTGTCGCGGGCACATCCTATCCTGTCAGCCGGACTGTGCGACAGGAACGATGACCCAAAATTCTGGCTATGCTGATCAGATAGACGGAGAGAATGTTAAGTTTAGCGACCTCCATAGTACTATTCGAAAGTTGTAGGCTTTGTGCCGATACTATATTGTACGAGGATTTTCCTTATTTCATTTTCATTATCATTTGCAAACAGAACAAAGACAACACTATGTTGAAAAAGTGCACATCTCAGACACTCATACGATAAGATGAAACTTTGGCACAATCATATGCTTGCGAGAGGAAGCAACCATTCTCCACCAGAAGATCACTATAACCAAATGTGCGGGTCTCATAAATTCGCACTATCCGCAGCCATTGAGTAAATAGACTGCTTGAAATACACTATGTTATCAAAAGTATCCGGACACCTTGCTGAAAATAACTTAAAAGTTCGTAGCGCCCTCCATCGGTAATACTGGAATTCAGTGTGGTGTTGGCCCACCCTTAGCTTTCATGACAGCTTCCATTCTCGTAGGCATACATTCAATCAGGTGCTGGAATGTTTCTTGGGGAATGGCACCCCATTCTTCACGGAGTGCTGCATTGAGAAGAGGTATCGATGTCAGTCGGTGAGGCCTGGCACGAAGTCGGCGTTCCAAAACTTTCCAAAGGTGTTCTATAGGATTCAGGTCAGGACTCTGTGCAGACCTGTCCATTACAGGGATGTTATTGTCGTGTAACCACTCAGCCACAAACCGTGCATTGTGAACAGGTGCTCGATCGTGTTGAGAGAAGCAATCGCCATCCCCGAATTGCTCTTCGACAGTGGGAAGCAAGAAGGTGCTTAAAACATCAGTGTAGGCCTGTGCTGTGATAGAGCCACGCAAAACAACAAGGGATGCAAGCCTCCTCCATGAAAAACACGACCACACCGTAACACTACCGCCTCCGAATTTTACTGTTGGCACTACACACGCTTGCAGATGACGTTCACCGGGCATTCGCCATACCCACATCCTGCCATCGGATCGCCACATTATGTACTGTGACCCGTCACTCCACACTACGTTTTTCCACAGTTCAATCGGCCAATGTTTACGCTCCTTACACCAAGTGAGGTTTCGTTTGGCACGAGTTTGGAAATCTCGCATACAGACTTATGACAAAAGTAAATAAAATTTAAATGTCGTGTGACACAAGTGGCACCTAATCATCTGACCACGTTCAAAGTCCGTGAGTTCCGTGGAGCGCCCCATTCTGCTCTCCCACGATGTCTAATGACTACTGAGATTGCTGATATGGAGCATCTGGCAGTATGTGGCAGCACAATGCATCTAATATGAAAATCGTATGTTTTTGGGGCTGTCCGAATACTTTTGATCGCATAGTGTAGTTTACAGTTTCTATCACACAGAGGTGAGGATGTGTTTATTGCAATTTAAAACAAGGCTGGCAGAGCCCTGCGGTTGTATCTCATACATGGATTTTGTTAGTCCATGTGTTGCGGGCCCTAATAACTAAATCATGGTTCACGAGGTACGGAGTTCCACTAACGCAGGGACACTATCGTTATCGGTTATCAAATCGCCTAAAGTTATGTACTTTTATGAGCAGCAGAGACAAAACGTAACTCGATCGTCAGTCTAGCAATCGGCCAATCGTGGATGAAAGAGAGGCGATGTGCAATCTTAGCTGTGAGATTGTCATGTTTCATCCCATAGATTCGCCAAGAACTGAAGACGTTATATCTTTAGCTGAATATGTTGACTGAGTGATGTGATGCAAAAGGCATCGTAAACGGAGGAGGAGAGATTAGTGTTTAGCGTCCCGTCGAACGAGGTCATTAGAGACGGAGCACAAGCTCGTAGTGTGGAAGGATGGGGAAGGAAATCGGCCGTGACCTTTCAAAGGAACCATGCCGGCATTTGCGTGAATCGGTATTGGGAAATCACGGAAAACATAAATTTAGATGGCCAGACGCGGGTTTGAACCGTCGTCCTCCCGAGTGCGAGTCCATTGTGCTAACCACTGCGCCACCTCGCTTGATGCAACGTAAACTAGGAATGTGTAACTACGTAACAACTGATTCTATCTTTTACATTTCGTGTGATTGTTGGATTACAAAGAAGAGGATCTTGCAGAGTAAAGCAAGTGCCGCACAAAACGAGCAAAAGTTTCGCTGGCGGAATCTTTTCTTGTGTGACGTTTTAGGCCTCTTAACGGCAAGCCACGGTGCAGTAGTCTTACTAGAAACTCATCGTGGTAGTTATTATTCGTTGCTTGTTAATATAAATTTATTATATGAAATTCATTACAGCGAATCTGAAAAGCATGAAGCTTCCTTTTCTAGGTGAGTCACTGTAATTGCCATTCGATTTTATGTACCATTCCATTCCCACCTTAAAAGGCGTTGGCATAGCTGTAACTTCTATCACAAAAAATCGACGCCATGTTTCTTTGTTAACTTTCCTGCGAACGAGGATGGGAAAGAAAAGAAAGAGATAAACGAAACAACCGTATATCCGCCACATCAGTAAACATCGTGTTGTTAATGGACACCGCTACACCTATCAAGGATATTACGGAATTGGGGATGGCAGATGATTTAATGATTCTGCCTCATAGGAACAGTTTCTCTCCTTAATTCAGTACCAAAAATGACGTTAAAATATAGCAGCAATTCATAACACAGCGTCTGCCATTATGTGCAACCCGTAAACTGTCTGGTTTCTAGGCGTCACTGTCTTCCTAAAAGACTGTTGTACTTTTCACTTCATTGAAACTCCTCAGTAAATTTTAATAAATTGATCAAAAAAACTTTCGCAGCATCCTCATGACCTGCATTATTTTTGCTTTTGTCTTAGGAATCATCTTTCTTGATACTTACCGAGAATACAGCCTCGTCTGTAATTAAGCTAAAAGTAAACCAGCATTCTCGGTTCAAAATATTAGAGCGGGTTGTGTCTCCACTTATCAAAGGGATAAAACAGCTTGCGTTCACAGTTGAGTCGATCATCAGAACAATTTGAAGCTTAGGCCTTTGTCGTATCGTAACTTTAGGGCGAGAGGGGTTACCAGCACGCTACGTTGCCCGCGGCGTAAACCTGGAGCTGCTGTCGTGAGACAGAAGGTATTGAAAATCTGGCTGGTAGTGATCGCCAAAGGGCAAAAGCCCCTGCTAATGATCGCCGAATACAAATTACGGCTCTCGGATACCCCACAATTGCACACTGCCTTTTTGAAGACAATTTGAGAGCTGCGTCGACCCAGACTGCACGAAATCGTCCCGAACGATCAGTTTGCCACGGGGCGCATATTACGAACAGCAGCACTAATTTCTCAGCAACGTTTTACGCAAAGGAGGTTGGTAAGGGAACACTGCAATAAAAGCCGGGTCAACAGTGTCGAAGTCTCTTCGCCGGCCGGGGTGGCCGAACGGTTCTAGGCACTTCAGTCTGGAACTGCGCGACAGCTACGGTCGCAGGTTCGAATCCTGCCTCGGGCATGGATGTGTGTGCTGTCCTTAGGTTAGTTAGGTTTCAGTAGTTCTAAGTTCTAGGGGACTGATGACCTCCGATGTTAAGACCCATAGTGCTTACAAGGGAACCTCCCCATCGCACCCCCCTCAGATTTAGTTATAAGTTGGCACAGTCGATAGGCCTTGAAAAACTGAACACAGATCAATCGAGAAAACAGGAAGAAGTTGTGTGGAACTATGAAAAAATAAGCAAAATATACAAACTGAGTAGTCCATGCGCAAGATAAGCAACAACAAGGATAATGTGAGCATAGGTGCGCCGTGGTCTCGTGGTTAGCGTGAGCAGCTGCGGAACGAGAGGTTCTTGGTTCAAGTCTTCCCTCGAGTGATAAGTTTACTTTCTTCATTTTAGTAAAGCTATGATCTGTCCGTTCGTTCATTGACGTCTTTGTTCACTGTAATAAGTTTAGTGTCTGTGTTTTGCGACCGCACCGCAAAACCATGCGATTAGTCGACGAAAGAACGTGGCTCTTCAAAGGGAACCGAAAACATTTGATCGCAAGGTCACAGGTCAACCGATTCTTCGACAGGAAAACACGTCTGATATATTCTATACGACACTGGTGACGGCATATGCGTCACATGACAGGAATATGTTGTCGACCCACCTAACTTGTAAACTTGGCGAATGGGTAAAAAGATTCTTCTACCTTTCCCGATTTAGGTTTTCTTGTGGATGTGATAATCACTCCCAAAAAAGTGATGAAAACATAAGAGTTTGTGACATAAACTGAAAACAAAAATTAAAATTTCCACTCGAGGGAAGACTTGAACCAAGGACCTCTCGTTCCGCCTCTGCTCACGCTAACCACAAGACCACGCCGCTCCTGAGCGCACCTTCTCCTTGATGATGCTTATGCAGCGCATGGACTTCTCAGTTTGTATATTTTGCTTATTTTTTTCATAGTTCCAACACAACTTCTTCCTGTTTTCTCGATTGATCTATGTTCAGTTTTTCAAGGGTAACCACTGTGCCAACTTAGAATTAAATCTGAGGGGGGTGCGATGGAGAGGTTCCCTTGTTAGAACCATTTGAACCATTTGAAATCTCTTCATCGAGGAGTGCATGATTTGTGTGATGCCCGATGATCATCGCAGCACTCTGTAGAGGCGGCCGTGTGCCAATGTACGTCCCAGGCATGTAGTCCCACGAGCTCAGAAAGATAGTGGGTTACCCATGTTTTGAGCCGATATCGTATACATATGTGTTGCGGCTCTCATTACTATTGATCGTAATTTGAGGGCTGTGCAGTATTGTGACAGCGTCCTCAAACCTATTTTCCAGACCTATACTCAACATTGTGGTGATGAGTTCGTCCTTCAGGACGATAATACATGAGCACTCTGTGCCAACCTCGTGAACACCTTCTTCCACGAGGCAAGCTGAACCGAATGGCTTTGCGAAATCTGCTGACGCGAAACCGAGTCATGAAACATCACCAACTTGACCTCATATTTTAAGGGAAAAAGGACGCTTGTAAGATATCAGCGTCAGCAATCAATCCTGCTCGAAAATTTGGGCCATAGTACAGATAGTATGCAGTTATGACCTTCTGAATGTACGAGTACAGTTTTTATATTTCGCTCGCACCGGTAGTCTTTCACTCGTTCCGTCTCACTGTAACTGCATAATATCTGAGCACGAAGTACCATACAGTGGAGTGAGAAACAGCTTTTTTTTTTTTAGATAATTGATTGGCTTTCGCAACGTCCTTTAACAACCATCTCAACAATGGAACTGTTATACTGCAGTTTGTTTTGACAATTCAGAGTATGCATTGATCTGAGACGCACCCTAGTACGAAGTTACATAGGCTTAACAAAGAACACATAATGACATAAAATAAATTTTACACCCACAATATAACGAAACGAGTAAACAAGACGAAAACGTAACACAGGATACACAGAGGTAGTATGCTATGAAAATCCTAGTGGTAACACAATAAGAAACGAAAATGCGCCGTTTGTACACACATTTGGAATATTTACAATTCAGTAATATCAGTGGCTATGTATCTAACTTTTGTATGACCTGTAAGAATGTTTTCAAAAGTTGCGGGTAGAGAATTGAATATCTGTTCAGGTCTTTAAGTACCATCTAGACAGAACATAAGAACAGTGCACAAGAACCAGATTTGAGTATTACTGCCATGGCCGACCGTGGTAGCCGAGCGGTTCCAGGCGCTTCAGTCCGGAACCGCGCGACTGCTACTGTCGCAGGTTCGAATCCTGCCTCGGGCATGAATGTGTGTGATGTCCTTAGGTTAGTTAGGTTTAAGTAGTTCTAAGTTCTAGGGGACTGATGACCTCAGCTGTTAAGTCCCATAGTGCTCAGAGCCATTTGAACCATTACTGCCATACATCTGGATACACATTTATTCAGAAGCATATATATAGAAGGTACATAATGACGTAAATTTATAGGCTGAGCGTTCCGTATCCTGTTGAATAGCACGTGGGAATATAAAGTCAGAGGTTTGAGTTCATAATGATGGTATACCAGCAACCGATAGTGCTGCACCTGCAGGAGCTGTACGCCATGACGGTCAAATTGCAACGTTTAACCTTAAAGAACGAGAGCTCCCGAAAGTCGTGACTGGCAAGCATCATCATATGCTGCGGTCTACTAACTTCTGAAGCAAACGAAAGTGTATGCGGCTTTATTTGTGCTGTTATTTATGCTTTTCGCTTTCGTTGCAGGAATCATAGACAACTTCATGAATGAAGACGAGACAGATGTAGAGCAAAATGCGAACAGATGTTCGATGTTTCTTTACGTGAGGATGACGGCGTCGATAATGAGGCTGCCCTTTCACCACAATCACATTTGTTGAATAGCTTCATTGGTCAGTGTTACAAGGGGTCAGGGTTGTAAAAACGAGGAAGTAAGTTACGATGAAGCCTGCTGTGAAGAGCACTGTATGAAACGAGCTGTCGCCGTTTGGAAAGGTGGAAAGACGAGAAATCTGTCTGTCAGGACGCCAGGAGGAACTTCAGATTATAAAAACACCGAGCAGAAGTCGCTGCAGTTTCTGTATTGATGAGACCACCAGATGGAACAAAATACCTTCAACCGATGGATACAGAGGGGTCCAAAAAATGTATCCACTGTTTAAAAGTCCATAACTTGCAAACTAATTGACGTGACGGAGTTGTCTCATTTTTGGTGAAAGTGTAGCTTAAAGTCCAACTTAAAGATATCACTGTAGGTGTTCGAAATGGTCATCATTAACACCCACACACAAACGATGCCGCCGAAATGCAGCACGAACTACTGACTGCAACGTGTTCAGTTGGATATTTGCACATGAATGTACGATGGATTCTCGAAGTTCATCTAATGTGCGTGGCTTTTGTCGATAAACGACGTTCTTTAGTGTTCCCCACAGGTAAAAGTCCAGACGAGTTAGGTCTGGGGAACGTGGTGGATACTCCACAACACCTCTACGGCCTGTCCATCTTCCTGGTAGATTTTCGTCGAGATACGCCGTAACACGATTTTGGTAGTGGGCTGGGGCACCATCTTGTTGAAAGTAAACTCTTCCGTCTCCATACAAGTCTCGGATGACAGGTGAAATGGATGTCTGAAGCTTCTGAAGGTACACCTCACCGGTCACTGTGCCGTCAAAGAAGAATGGCCCAATCAAGCCCCGGTAAGACAACCCACACCACACATTTAGTCCTGACAAACTCACGGCTTTATCTACATGAACGTTCGGATTTTCGGCGGCCCAGTAGATGCAATTCTGGCGATTTTCTGTACCACTGAGTTTGAAATGTGCCTCATCAGACCACACAATCATCTCTGCAAACTCCTCATCGTTGCGCACCATGTTAGTAAACCACTTGCAGTACTCCATTCTACGATCTGGGTCGTCCTGGTTCATTGCGTGTAGCAGTCGTGGGATGTAGCACTTCTACTTTGCTGTCTTCAAAATTCGCCGAACGTTTGAGCGACTCACTCTAGTTTCGCGGGCACACTGTCCCACAGACTTCTGCAGTGAGCGAGTGAATTGTTGTAACACACGACGGGAGTTAGCTGGACTTGTTACTGATATAGGTCGTCCAGATCGTTGTTTGTGTACATCTTTAACACAGCCTTCGGCTTCAAATTTGTCTCAAATGCGACGAATCGTTAAACGTGTCGGTGGCTTTGTTTGATACTCATTTCGCCATTGCCGTTGAACCTCATTAATGTTTTCGTACTTAAAATACCACTTCAAAACAGACTTCCTTTCATCGAACGTCAGCCTTGCGCCAGCCATGTTTACTCGAGTAACTAGGTGCAACTAAGAACAAAACACTGACTATCTGGCGACTGTCATCTGACAAAACAAAACAACGCAATACAACGCTTGTGTGGCGATTGTCGGAACTACAAACTACTACACTACCCAAGATGAGACAAGTCAGTCAATTAGTTCGCCAGTTACGGACTTTTAAACAGTGGATATATATTTTTGGATCCCTCGGTATATTTGGGTTTCGCGTATCTTAGCCTTTTCTCCGCAAGTTTACCAACTTGGCACAACTTCTGGGCGTCCTTGTGAGCGTAACAACATGTGTCAAATGCATTCTCTTCTTTACAGGCACTTACACGATCCAGTCACACTAATCTGACCACCTGTTAAAACCTGAATAACCACCTTTTCAGCGCGGACGTGCAGGAAGAGAGTAAGTAAGTTTCTGGAATGTACCGGGGAGCCATTCTGACGCAAGTGCCGTGGCCAGCTGCGCTAGATTTCTCGGTTGAGGATCCACTGCGCGAATAGCCCGATCTATGTGGCTCCATAGATTCTCCATTTGGTTTAAAACCGATGAGTCTGGTGGCTACGGGAACACGGTAACCTCATCCTGGTGCTCTTCGATCCACGCACATACACTGCGAACTGTGTGACACATTGCCGTGTCCTGTTGGTAGATGTCATCGTGCCAAGAAGAAAATAAACTGCATGTAGTGGTGGTGGTGGTTAGTGTTTAACGTCCCGTCGACAACGAGGTCATTAGAGACGGAGCGCAAGCTCGTGTTAGGGAAGGATTGGGAAGGAAATGGGCCGTGCCCTTTCAAAGGACCATCCCGACATTTGCCTGAAACGATTTAGGGAAATCACGGAAAACCTAAATCAGGATGGCCGGAGACGGGATTGAACCGTCGTCCTCCCGAATGCGAGTCCAGTGTGCTAACCACTGCGCCACCTCGCTCGGTAAACTGCATGTAGGGATGGACATGGCCCACAAGCATAGATATGTATGTGTGTTGATCCATTGTCACTGCCGGAATGACGAGATCACCCAGGTAATGCCACGAAAACATTCCCCAGACCATAACGCTCCTGCCTCCTGTCTGGACCTATCTGATGACTGTTGCAGGACAAGACGCGCCAACGGCCATCTGCCTGATGGAGCATAAAACGTGATTCATCTGGAAAGAGCACCTACTAGTGGTCGTCCGTCCATTCGCGGTGTTGGCATGGAAATTCCAGCCTTTGTCGCAGATGAACAACAGTAAGCGTGGATGGATACGCAACAACGTTCGCTGAACGATAGTTGTGAAGAGACTGTTTGTAGCCCCTTGGTTCATCTGGGCGGTCAGCTGCTCAACGTTTGTAAATGTATTCGCCCATACGCATTTCCGCAGCCCGTTACGCGTCACAGTTGCCTCGGCGCCCGTTTAAGACAGCGCCATTTTGCCACGAATGGTATACTTTAACCATGGCGGCACGCGATTAGTTTACATACTAGGCCGTTTCGGGAATGTTTCCACCCTTGTCCCGCAAGCCAATGATGATGCCCTTTTAGAGGTCAGATAATTCGCACCGTTTCCGCATTACGACGACGACTGCACTGTTTTCTGCGTCCCCCGACAAGTTTTATATATCCTCCACTGCTAGTGCTGCCACCTGCCGTCTGTGAGTGGTTACTGCACGTTGACATCAAACATGGGCGGTGATCACATTAATGTGATTGGACCGTGTATGTGCATCAGGATTTCGGCCGATATTCGAGTACACTTGATATCGAAGCGGCTACACCAGTGATCAGTTACGTTACTTTGAACATCCAGTGAAATAATATTTTGACAATGGTAGTATGTTTTGCTTATTGTGTCAAAGTGCAAGGTTTCTAATCTGTAGCTGGTGCCAGAGATCTCTTTGCTTTAAACCTTTTTATTTAGCGACTCACAAAAGCAGTGTAAATGAATGAAGTGAATGAGTGTGTCATTAAAGAAGTAGTGTAGCACTGTTTAATTATTGACATGGCCGTTGTGCGTTATTTTCTTTGGTTTGTTTATGTGAAGCACATTTTCAGAAATTGCGCTGTTCTTTAGCATGATTGGCATGATTAAATAGCAACTGCAGAATACCTACACAATGTGATCAAAAGTATCCGGACACCCACAAAAACATACGTTTTTCATATTAGGTGTATTGCGCTGCCACCTACTGCCAGGTACTCCATATCAGTGACATCAGTACTCATTAGACATCGTGGGAGAGCAGAATGGGGCGCTCCGCGAATTCACGGACTTCGAACGTGGTCAGGTGATTGGGTGTCACTTGTGTCATACGTCTGTACGCGAGATTTCGAAGCTCCTAAACATCCCAAAGTCCACTGTTTCCGATGTGACAGTGAAGTGGAAACGTGAAGGGGCACGTACAGCACAAAAGCGTACAGGCCGACCTCGTGTGTTGACTGACAGCGACCGTCGGCAGTTGCAGAGGGTAGTTATGTGTAATAGGCAGACATAGGAATTCCAAACTGCATCAGGATCCACTGCAAGTACTATGACACTTAGGCGGGAGGTGAGAAACTTTAGATTTCATGGTCGAGCGGCTGCTCATATGCCACACATCAAGCGGTAAATGCCAAAGGACGCATTGCTTGGTGTAAGGAGCGTAAAAATTGGACGATTGAACAGTGGCAAAACGATGTGTGGGCTGACGAATCACAGTACACAATGTAGCGATCCGATGACAGGGTGTGGGTAAGGCGAATGCCAGGTGAACGTCATCTGCCAGCGTGTGTAGTGCCAGCAGTAAAATTCGGAGGCAGTGGTGTTACGGTGTGGTCGTGTTTTTCATGGAGGGGGCTTGAACCTCTTGTTGTTTTGTGTGGCACTATCACAGCATAGGCCTACATTGATGTTTTAAGCGCCTTCTTGCTTCCCACTGCTGAAGATCAATTCTGGGATGGCAATTGCATCTTTCAATGCGATCGAGCACCTGTTCACAATGCACGGCCTGTGGCGGAGTGGTTACACGACGTCGGCCGGAGTGGCCGAGCAGTTCTAGGCGCTACAGTCTGGAACCGCGCGACCGCTACGGTCGCAGGTTCGAATCCTGCCTCGGGCATGGATGTGTGTGATGTCCTTAGGTTAGTTAGGTTTAAGTAGTTTTAAGTTCTATGGGACTGATGACCTCAGAAGTTAAGTCCCATAGTGCTCAGAGCCATTTTTGGTTACACGACAATAACATCCCTGTAATGGACTGGTCTGCACAGAGTCCTGACCTGAATACTATAGAACACCTCTGGGGTGATTTGGAATTCCAATTTCGTGCCTTTTGATCACATAGTGTATATGAGAATATTGTTAAAACAGTATTGAAAGCATCTGTGCCCTTAGTTGGGATATTACGTACTTACATTAATTACCTCTTTTTCGCGTAAAATAAAATGTGATATTGAACAAGATTTCAAAATACGTTGGGCAGAGGTGATACCCTTCCCCGTCCTCTTCCCTCTCCCGAGAATAGGAGGGCTCTGGTTGTCACTCCGCTGCACAGTACGTGGCGCTCGGACATTAGGCGACGGTTGTGGGGCGGAGCGAGTGGCAGATAACCGGTGCTCGTGAAGTTTAAAAGCTGTAAATTCAGAAGATCAGAACTACGTGAAGTCAGAATTATAGCCCAAATCATCTCGCGGGACCGATTTCTGGGGCTGATATCTTGAAAAATTGCTTTTTTCTCCTAAAAATATGAATTCAAGTTGGTGATGTTTCCTTGTGGGGCCAGTGACAGCCTGCTGTGTCTCCTCTCAGTAAATCTCACCACACACTGTGTGAGTCCAGCCAAGTGCGCCGCCTTCCAACAATGTAACAGGCCTGAGCAGCAGATTTTCGCGGCATTTATTTGGTTTGATTCGTTTCTATTTGACAGTAATGCTATTTTTTCGTTTCATGAGTCTTGGATTTCATTCCCTGCTCCCCTTGAATTTAAGCTCACCCACGTTGGCAGATATGCAGGTAGTGCAATACGTTTATCTGAACAGTTTTTCTGTGGGCTCCTACACTTTATCCCACGACGACAGTTCCTTGGTTTAGTTAGAAAGTCGTAGACAAGTACGCGGCTGAAATATCGTTATAAAAAGTTGACTAAATCCTGCGTTATAATCAAACTGCGTACACTGGAGAAACCTATGAATTTGTGTGGTAGAAAGTTCGTTCAGGTGAGTTAACGTGATGCATAATGACTTTTCTATACAGAAATTCTTCGATGTTGGTGTTCTATAATCTCTAATTATTTTCTGTTTGCTCAACGATGAAAGAGCTCATATTGTGACGTTGTGTAATAAGGGAAGAAGTCAAGATGAAGAGCAGTTGTCATTTTTTTTTCAGCAATCTCTTAAGAAAATAAGTTATGTCCACCGAAATATGGCGACCCAGTTAAGGAAACTGAGTTCTCCATTTCACGTCAGCTCTTCGGCGCTAATTGGCAGTTAACGCATTTGAGTCATTTGTCTAGCTGTTGTCCAACACAACATCCTAATTATCCTCGTTATCAAATATCTGTCTCTATGAAGACGTTTTCGTTTACGGTTTCAGCTTGTAAAGAATTTCGACCACGCAAATGAACGGAGTTTCACGTTTCGCTCTCATAATTTGGATTGCACACAAAAATATTCGTAATCCTTATCATACTATATAAATTATTATGGAGTTGCGCGGTTTATTGATGCGCAATCGTAATTACGCTGGAAACGCAGAAACCCAACTTTGCTGTATCGACAGGAATCCAGTGGTGTGGCCGTCGCCTCCGACGTTATTATACCACAGATAAACTACATTATTCTGGAGAGATAATTTCTGTAAAGAACGTCTCTTATTTTTAGTGTTACGTTTGCGCTGTAAAGGATGGCTGTGGGAACAAAGCTTGAGCACGTAGCTTGAGAAATAGGAAGCCTCGTACCCACCAATGAAGTTCGGGGTATCTTAGGAATTGGACACTGCATTGTTCATTACTTTTGCCATTCCATTCAGTTCATATGGCCTCAGGACAAAGACAGATGTGCAAGCGATTCATGAGGAGGACTATAATGTTTGGTTTCGATGTATGGTGATGTGTCTACATATTAACGGAGGATTATAGAATGAAAAATTCTGGCACGTACAGTAGCTTACTCTTCCGGAAACGCACCAATGACTGTTTAAGGAAAAGGCGAAACTGGTAACATTAGTTCATGTTGCAAAGAGAGGAGTGTGGGAACAGCTCTAGAAAAGTTGACAGTGTAGGGGAAACCAGTTACGGTATGGTGTCTCTATTTTAGAAGAAGACATAAGGAAGCTCACAGACAGTGCTCTTGTCCGTACTTCATACAGACACTACAGCTGAAAAGAGCAAGCACAGATTTGCACCGTACTTCCCGATTAACTAGAACTATCTAAACTGTTACTGAGATGCATACTCCCTGCCTTGCTGGAAGATATATCACGTGCTCTCATAACATGGAGCCCCAGCTCATTTTGCACATCTTCCTCGTGAACACGTTCGTCAGGCGTTCCCTGAAATGTGGATAGAGAGAGGAGGTACTATCTCATGGCCAAATCATTTACTCGATCTGACCAAGTTTTATTTCTTATTGTGGAGTCATGTGAAAAGTCCTGTGCACGAGACACCTGTCGACACTGAAGGGACAAGACAAGACTTCTTGCTGCCTGTGATATTGTTCGAACGATCCCGAGATTGTTCCAGCAAGGCAACATAAAAGCTGAGGGACCCCAGTTTCAGCCGTTGTTATGAGCTAGCACTTAGTTAAAGTTGTGCAGATACAAAAATTATTTAAAAAAATGTATCTAGTTGGACTACTTGGTCTATCGCTGCAAACCGGCAGTAAATTTTCAATTTTATTATTTGCGCTTAAAGCTATAGATTCAGTCGTTTCCGGATCGAGATTTTCCGTTTCAAGTTGATGCCTTTACCATGCTCTATCATCTCTTAAAGTTTGTGTCATCATCACGGCAAAGTCTGTATGTGCAGCAAACAGTATTAAGCCCCGGTGAGGCCAGTTCTCGAATGCTATTAGAACCTGCCGGATATCTACTGAATCAAATAAATCTAGAAGTTTATAGACTAAAAAATGATGCTATCACATATGAATAGGCCAGCTTAATCCGTCATAATACTGTCATCACTATGTTCAGAGTTTACTTGGTAAACTGAAGAGAGACGATATACCTGTAACGAGAAGTTCCCGCCTATTTTGGAAACAGACAGTAAAAATATTAAATTTTCCCCATTATGTCCTTCACCGTACTATAAAATCAAGAGATTAAGGTCTATAAACAGTCGTTTTATTATACCCCTTTCTTGAGTGGATACGAAAATGGGCAAGTGGGTTTCGTACCAAGAATCGCACATCGCGCACCGGGAAATGAGTACTATGTATCGACGTAAATATTTGTTATTTATGAGACAAAAATATTTTGGTTTACATAGTCACAGAAAACTGCTGGAGCTGTGTCTGTTTCCTTCATATGGAGAATAGGGCAGCTACACTTCGTTCTGTGAGCGGCTGTACGAAATGATACTGGTTAAAGGCCCACGCTTATCAGTGTAGGCACGTTCATTAAGCTACATAAGGTGTGGATCGAAGCAATCGTTCCAGTTACCTTCGACATTTTCGTCGAAAGGTCGGGTGGGGTCTGCGTAATGCAGTTCCCTCCAGCGACAAGTTGTGAGAGAGATCACAACTCCAGGACAGTTTTGTCCAGTTTGATAACTGGGTATTGGACCCAAGACCTTTCTGTCCGAAAAACGGAACTTCTATGGCTACAATCACAGTATATTATTGACTGAATCGTGTCATCTTTTCGTGTTGTAATGTTCAACATCTCAACCGAAACAGATAGACAAACCGCTATTCAAAGCCTTGCAAAATCGTTCCTTGTCAAAGTAAGAGTTCACAGTTGCCACAAATAAGACTCGCCAGTCAACAAGTGAGTACCATAACAGTAATGAGAATTTACTGTATTTTGTGGCTTATGAACATGTACAGATCTTTTACCCCTGTACTTTTTGGAATAAAAGCAGCACAGATATATTTATTTCTTTGTAAACGCTCCGTGATTTTGTTTTGATCTTAAATTAATGAATATACAATGTGGTTCCTGCACAATTGTGTCAAGTGCTATGTTTCTGCATCACTTACTCTGTGCTGGGAAATACCCGGACAACAATCAATGTACTTTTCGGACTCCAGCCATCTAGAACTTCATTTCGCTCCTATTACAGCATTTAATATTAATGTTTCATTAATTGCCGTTCCTCGTGGGGAATATTTGTTGGTGAATTTGTTATTATTGGATCTGACACGTAATCGACGCTCTAGCCACCTAAACGTTTCATGGTATTCAGATAAGGGCTTTGAGTAGAACACTTCAGTAAATCTACCCTATTTTCTTCCAAGTGTTGAGCAGGCTGCGTATCTAGTTAAACGAAATAAATTATCAGACTGTATAAATGCAAAACACTGTGAAATGGCTGTAATAACAACGTTCCGCAATTTTGGAGCTTGGCTGAGAGCCAACATAAATTTAATAAATCGCCTCCAGAAGAGATTCACCGCGTATGAGCACAAAGTACCCCACTGAAAGGCGAAATGTTTTGCTATCGTTGATGATGACTGAGATGGCTTTTAAGATTTCTTCTGCTGATTATATTTCTTCGGTTATGAATGTGAAATCAAACACAGGATAAACTTCGCACCTTCTTCTACTAATCCATCAGTGCATTAGTTAATGCAATCACTCTAGGTTAACAAAAATTTAGCAGATTAATCATCTGAGTTAGGAGAATGTTAACCAATTCTATAGAACACTCATTGGCGGTGTTCAGCGAGGAACTAGACGGAAACTAGAAAAGTGCCTTTCGAATGAGCGTTAGGTGGATTAGAGACGTACTGTCGGAATTTAACTGAGAACTTTAAACACTAATCGCTATACGACCTGTCTGTAACTACTCTGACGCATTTAGACACTAAAGAGTCATAATCAGATGAAAAGCTGCGTTCTGTTCCCTTGTCCCCGGGAAACTGCGACTGACAGTAGTAGATGGATAAAACAACTGAAAAATCTGACAAATGCCTGTGTCATGATTTATCTAAAAGTAAGAAATAAAATGTATTAGAGAAACATGTGGCTCGCCTTTTAGTGACACTCTAAATCATGTACAGCAGATGAGACCTCACGGTCTACATAATCCACTGGATTACCTCTAGTACTCTTTAAAATTCTAAGACTGTAAGTTAAACATTGAACCTTAAATTCTTAACCCGCACCTCGTTTTCTGTACATGATTTCGAGCAAGGTGCGTCAAATGTTTCTCTAACCTATTTTATTTCTCACTTTAGACAAATCATTTCACAAAATATGTAACCGAATCTTTTTCAAATTTTTTAAATTCAAATTTCTTTATTGACAGTTAAATGTTACACCAGTGTAACTATTTATGTGCAAAATAGCTGGGCCTTTATGACATGCATTTTTTGACACCTGACTAACATAGCTCGTAGCAGATTTTGTAAAATATATCAACTTCCTTCAAATCGATAATTACAGTTTCCTTAATTACTCTAGTTACTTTCAAGCGTTCAAAACTTTTTTTTTAATTTTTTTTTTTTTTTAAGAAGGCCTCATACAGGTCAGTCTGATACTCCATTTCTCCATTTCATACTCTCCGTTTGACTATAAAAATTCAGTCAAACATCCATTGTGTAATTATCCCTCAAATTACTGATGAAGTTTCTCTTAATTCAAGCATTCAACCCTTGTTTTTCCAAACTGTACCTCACTCTTGTCAACTCGATAACCCATATGTCTGTTTCCCACTCGTCGTTTGGCTATCAAAACTCGGACAAAATCCATTGTATAATTACTACGGCGTCTTTTTTTTTTTTTTTTTTTTTGCTTCGCTCAAACATTTCAGCAAAAAGACATTCCGATTAACTTGTAACAAATCGGAAAGTAAGTGTTGTGCATCACATACAGAGTGTCCGGAAATTCCCGTTACGATATTCTAGGAAGTGTAGAGGCGAAAAAGTAAATAATATTTTTAATTGGAACCCATGTCCGAAAATATACCGTTTCCGTGCTACAACCATTTGAAAAAATGCTGATTCAAATGGCTCAAATGGCTCTGAGCACTATGGGACTTAGCAGCTGAGGTCATCAGTCCCCTAGAACTTAGAGCTACTGAAACCTAACTAACCTAAGGACATCACACACATCCATGCCCGAGGCAGAATTCGAACCTCCGACCGTTGCGGTCGCGCGGTTCCAGACTGAAGCGCCTAGAACCGCTCGGCCACAACGGCCGGCAAAAAATGCTGGTAACGCGACTATTTGTACAAGTAATTGATAAGCCGTGACGCAGTACATCTCATGTTTTATAGGCAAAGAAACTGCTCGTGTACTCGTTGAGTGGTTCTCTTCAACGTGACACAACACGACCTCTTCCAGTGCCAGCGTGCAGCGTGTCCTTCGAACACATCAACCACTTTCTCGAAGCCTTTGCGTAATTGTGGCGAAAAGTGTATATGATGGAGTCGGACGTTGTGGAGAACGATCTTGATAAAGGCGACGAGCAGCTCTTCCATTACCGTGAGATTCGCCATTCAGAAGGTCACGTCGACGTGTACTCAACCATGTTGCTCTAACACTCACAGATACGTGAATGAGGCTCTAACCAGGTCAGAGAGGCAGGAAAGACTTCAAATGAGATCAGCCAATCCGACGTAACCTTCCTTCCGCCCACTCATGACTATCCTGTTGCGTACTTACCTAGGAAACATGTTTTCAAGCGTCTGCAGCATATGGTTTTTTAATCAAAATATTATGTACTGACTCCGCTCTACAGGTGCTAGAAGCCTGTAACGGGAATTTCCGGACGCCTTGTATAACCAATTGTGTGCAAGACTGAGAGGTTTTGTTGCTGCTGATCCCGATGATTATGAGTGCAAGGAGACCAAACACCCACTGTCATCAGTCTCCTATTCACTTGCCAGGACGAAATCGTTGTATCCCACTTGTCTGCGTCTAGAGTAAATTCTACGTAGAAGTGTGAGAATCTATTCTAAGTGTTTCCGTTGCGTGTATCGGAGACGAGACGTAGATGCAGCCCGGTATTCACCCAGTTGGGTGCGGGAAACCGCCTAAAACCCACATCCAGACTAGCCGGCACACCAGATCTCGTCGTTAATCGTCGAGGAAGTGAGCGCTTTAACACGCGCGGTTATCAAATGGTTCAAATGGCTCTGAGCACTATGGGACTTAACATCTTAGGTCATCAGTCCCCTAGAACTTCGAACTACTTAATCCTAACTAACCTAAGGACATCACACACGTCCATGCCCGAGGCAGGATTCGAACCTGCGACCGTAGCAGTCGTGCGGTTCGGGACTGAAGCGCCTAGAACCGCTCGGCCACCATGGCCGCCGCAAGGTTATCCAGGCGAGTGAGAGTTTCTGTGATTTTATCATCAAATGCTGTGATGACAGTAATTGATTTATAATGCTATTACTGAGATTACCAACAATCTATCTTTCGTACCTAGTTCAGCAGAGCAAACATATTATAAAATGGTTCAAATGGCTCTGAGCACTATGGGACTTAACTTCTGAGGTCATCAGTCGCATAGAACTTAGAACTACTTAAACCTAACTTACCTAAGGACATCACACACATCCATGCCCGAGGCAGGATTCGAACCTGCGACCGTAACAGTCGCGCGGTTCCTGACTGTAGCGCCTAGAACCGGTCGGCCACTCCGGCCGGCAAAACATATTACTTTCAAGTTGTGTGGATTTCTACAGCGAGACATATGGAGGCGAACCTTTCATGTTTGAAACTGCTAATGGAATTAAACAATTCGTCATAACCACAGAGCTCCAAAGCTGACTTGCTGATTCTGTATATGATGGCTAGAAAGATTCACACCAGCCATTGCTGTTAAGACAGCACTCTCTAAAAGATAATTACGTAACTTATAAGAAAGAAAAGGGTTCGGTGGCTCAGTGATCAAGTGCCAGAAAACGAAGATACAGGGCTGGGGTTCGATAATCGGTCGTTACTGGTTTTTTATAAACGGGTGACTATTTAATTTTACCTATGGAAATGTTTGTCAGTTAAGATATATGTCTCCCCATAAATGGTTGATTAAGTCAGTTCAAAGGTCTGAGGAAGACGACGACATACCATCTGTTATAGGACGACGCTTGATGTGTTCAAACCAACCATTTGACTGTTGACAGGTTTCCCTATCTTTAACAATACGAAAAAAATCACGTAGCAGTGATGTATACGTAAATTAATGTTTATATATGAGAAATATGACTGGTTGCTGCCGTTTCTCGCCATTTCCCCGACAAATGCTCAAATTTTGAGGCGTGAAAGATTAGCTGCGTCGGCCATCGCGTGGATGAGAGGTCAGCGTATCTCACTGTTGCACAGATATTCTTTCCTTGGCAAGCGAACTGAAGAAGAATGCACATAATCTCATTAAGCAGAACTGAGGAGCTTCTTAAGGGAGAAGTCTCAGTTCGCATTCCGTAAGCCAATATTAAAGACAGAAACATTAGAATACTGAAACCACGAGATTCCATTATTTCCATCGAGCAATGTGGCACAGAACTGCTGTAACTGGACGCATCGTATTTCAGTGAAGCGCAGATCACTTCATTTCGGCCATTGTGATTTGTTTTTTTTCTGTGCTTTCTTTTCAAATGCCGATATAGTTCCTTAAAACAAGGCCACGACCAATATAGATACTCCGTATTCATCTTTGTCCAGCTCGAGTTAGAGATCCGTCTGGATTACCTTGTTGTCGACGGACATTAACTTTTAACGTTACTTCTTCCAATATTTCGATTCAGTGATGCCTGATCCCAGGAACGAAGCAGCGATCCGTAGGCAGGCAGAAAGGCCTACACGGAATGTAGAGGCAAGCAGTTCGATTTATGTGGTCTTTCTTATTAGTCACGTAATTTATCTTTTAGAGAGTGCTGTCTTTACAGTAATGGCTGATGTGAATCTTACTAGCCATAATATAGAGAACTAGTAAGTGACCAGAAAAATAACTGACGTAGAGAGGATGTCAAATGCAGACTGGTAATTACAAGAACAGCATTTTTTTAAAATAAGAATTTGTTAACATCTAATGTAAATCTACTGTTAGGAAGTAATCGTATAGGGACACTCAATAAGTAATGCAACACATTTATTTCCTCAACCAAGTTCGGTGGAAAAATGCGGCATTGTTGTGAGATAGCGTGGAATATTCCTGCTTCAGTACCTGTAGTTTAATGAAGTTCCGACAGGTGGTGACGCTATACGTAACCTTCAACATGGCGTCTGCAACGGAGGTGCGTTCCAAGCGGAGAGCTGTCATCGAGTTTGTTTTGGTGGAAAACTAGAGCATCGCAGATATTCATAGGCGCTTGCAGAATGTCTGTGGCGATCAGGCAGAGAAAAAAAGCACGGTGAATCGTTGGACAGGACGTCTGTAACCATCGCAACAAGGTCGCACAAACCTGTCCGATCACCTGAGTGCCGGCCGGCCGCACACAATTGTGACTCAGCAATGCTGGAACGTGCGGACACTCTCATTCGAGTTGATCACAATTAAACACCTTGCTTTTCAACTGGACGAATCTATTGGTGGGTCTGACACGCTCATCTACCAGCTAAGGTTCTCGAAGGCGTGTGTCCGCTGAGTTCTTCGTCGCTTAACACAAGACCATAAAGAGGAACGAAGGACCATTTGTGCGGAATTGCTTCCGCGTTACGAGGCTCATCGTGACAATTTTTTGTCGATCATCGTCAAAAGCGATGAAACATGGGTTCATCACTTCGCACCGAAAACAAAACGGCAATCCATGGAGTGACGCCACATCACCTCCCATCTGAAGAAAAAGTTCAAAGCTGCACCCTCATCTACATCTACATATACATCCATACTCCGCAGGCCATCTGACGATGTGTGGCGGAGGGTACTTTCATTACCTCTATCGGTTCTCCCTTCTATTCCAGTCTCGTATTGTTCGTGGAAAGAAAGATTGTCGGTATGCCTCTGTATGGGCTCTAATGTCTCTGATTTTATCCTCATGGTCTCTTCGCGAGGTATACGTAGGAGGGAGCAATATTCTGCTTAACTCCTCGGTGAAGGTATGTTCTCGAAACTTCAACAAAAGCCCGTACCGAGCTACTGAGCGTCTCTCTTGCAGAGTCTTCCACTGGAGTTTATCTGTCATCTCCGTAACGCTTTCGCGATTGCTAAATGATCCTGCAACGAAGCGCGCTGCTCGCCGTTGGATCTTCTCTATCTCTTCTATCAACCCTATCTGGTACGGATCCCACACCGATGAGTAGTATTCAAGCAGTGGGCGAACAAGTGTACTGTAACCTGCTTCCTTCGTTTTCGTCTTGCATTTCCTTGGGATTCTTCCAATGAATCCCAGTCTCGCACCTTCTATACCGACGATTAATTTTATATGGTTATTCCATTTTAAATCACTCTTAATGCCTACTCCCAGATAATTTATGGAATTAACTGCTTCCAGTTGCTGACCTGCTATATTGTAGCTAAATGATAAAGGATCTTTCTTTCTATGTATTCGCAACACATTACACTTGTCTACATTGAGATTCAATTGCCATTCCCTGCACCATGCGTCAATTCGTTGCAGATCCTACTGCATTTCAGTACAATTTTCCATTGTTACAACCTCTCGATATACTACAGCATCATCCGCAAAAGCCTCAGTGAACTTCCGATGTTATCCACAAGGTCATATATATATTGTGAATAGCAACGGTCCCTACGACACTCACCTGCGGCATACCTGACATGCTGCGTTCTGTTATCTAGGAACTCTTCAATCCAATCACACAATTAGTCTGATAGTCCATATGCTCTTACTTTGTTCATTAAACGACTGTGGGGAACTGTATCAAACTCCTTGAGGAAGTCAAGAAGCACGGCATCTCCTGGGAACCCGTTTCTATGGCCCTCTGAGTCTCTTGGACGAATAGCGCGAGCTGGGTTTCACACGATTATCTTCTTCCAAACCCATGCTGATTCCTACAGAGTAGATTTATAGTCTACAGAAAAGTCATTATTCTCGAACATAATACGTGTTCCAAAATTCTACAAGTGATCGACGTTAGAGCTATAGGTCTATAGTTCTGCACATCTGTTCGACGTCCCTTCTTGAAAACGGGGATGACCTGTGCCCCTTTCCAAACTTTTGGAATGCTACTCTCTTCTAGAGACCTACGGTACACCGCTGCAAGAAGGGGGGCAAGTTCCTTCACGTACTCTGTGTAAAATCGAACTGATATCCCATCAGGTTCAGCGGCCTTTCCTCTTTTAAGCTATTTTAATTGTTTGTTTGTTCCGGTAAAGTCACGGCGACGGTGTTCCGGGGCTCTGAAGGGGTTATTCTGTTTGCTGTGCTCCATCATGGTGCAACGATGTACTCTGAAGTGTAGTATGCTACCCCCAGGAAATTGAAGAAACGACTTGAGCGTCTCCACAAAAATGCAAACAACCTTCTCCTCCTCCGTGACTACGCAAGGCCTCACACAAGTTCGCGTACCCGGGAGGAGCTCTCAGAACTTCATTGAAATGTTCTTCCTCGCCCATCCTACAACCCTGATCTCACACCTTACGACTTCCATTTGTTTGGTCCAATGAAAGATGCACTACGCAGGAAGCAGTACGCTGATGATGGGGAGGTTATTGATACAGCAAGACGTTGGCTCCACGTCGACCAGTAAAGTGGTAGCATGCAGGCTTACGGGTCATTCCAGTGAAGTGGCGCAAGGCAGTCGCATTGAACGGAGATTATAAGTACGATTTTGTAACCAAAAGAGTGGGTAATAATATGGTGTATTGGAACCCTGAATAAAACCAACCTGCTTTCATAAACAATGTGTTGTATTACTTGCTGAACGCCCCTCGTATTTCCTGAAGGTATTTACAGTCGCACCAAAAAGTATTGGCAAAGATACATTTTAGTGGTTGTAGGTTAAACGAAACATATGTTTCAGAACAGAACCCAGACACGTGCCACCTTACATTACATAAGTTACAAATATGTCCAAATCACCTGTCCGAAAAGTAACATACAGTGTTATGAAAATAAACATCGCTCTTCTGCATCCAAAAAAGTATTGGCACACGCGTATGAGTCGGACAGTGTGTTCGTTTTCTTCATTGATGTTCACCTACTAATAGCTAGTGTGCATCCCTTTAGCATCATACCAGCACGTAAACGCCTAGGAATGCTTTGTATTAAATTCCGGGTGATACCAGGGGTAATTTTCGACCTTTCCTCCAGGAGCACTTTCTCCAAGTCGTTTTTACCGGACGGACGCCTTTTTCTGCCTTGTGTGTCAAGATGAGCCCACAGGTTCTCAATGGCGTTCAAATCAGGGCTCTGAGGTGGTGTTAGAACCCTACTGGGGGCATTGTACAGTAATCACTCCCGGGTTTTCATGGCGGTATGTTTTGGGTCGTTGTCTTGCTGGAAATGGAACACCCCAGTAAGGCCCAATGTCTGTGCACTAGCGTGTAAATTACCTCGCAACACGTCGATGTATCTCATATGATCCATTGTACCGTGGATTACAGCTAGATTTCCAACGCCGGACGCCGCCATACAGCCCCAGACTATGATACCGCCCACACCGTGTTTGATGTCGATGTGCGAATACGGCTTGCGCCAAACTTTCTTTCTTGCATTAAATCCGAACACATTGAACTTCGATTCGTCTCTAAATATCACAGTGTTCCAAAACTCCATCGGCTTGCTGATGTAATCCTTGGCAAACTGCAAGCGTTACTGCCGGCTAATTTCCGATATGTATGCCTTTTTTCTGGGAGAACGTCCATGCATGTCAGTCTCATTCAACACATTTCGTATAGTTTGAACACTAACCGTCTTGTCGGACGCATCCAGTTCCAGAAACATCCCTATAAATCTGGAAATGTTTACAATTTATTATTGGCTATCCTTTATCTATCTTCACTGGCAATTGTGCTGAAGAATGCAAGCCCTTCCCGTACTATTACTTGAAAAATAATTAATTAAAGACGTTCCTGGTCGTTCTAACAACGCACATGACGACAGTCACTCGAAAGAAACTTGTTCTATTCTTCTCTGAACTATCGATATCCATGGACAGTAAGTCCTTCGTTCAGTTCTTAATGTTTGATTAATGTATCACAGAGTTTGATGAAATTATTTCTCTCAAAGGAATCTCGGCGTTCATATCAAGGTAACAGCACAAGTAGATGAAGTTCGCCAATGAAACTCAGATTTTCTCGCACAAAAATGGAACAGCGACGAACTGTTTTCATCTAACTTTCATTAAGTCATTTTCCAATAGTTCCTCTAACCATACGGAATGACATGGACGGTAACAACGAAAAATGGTCAAAATCGTAAGATGCAACGTCAAATTAAGATCAGTAAGTATCAAAAATTATATTCAATGTGACAAACCCTTAGTCTCTCAGACGATGCACCCACGAAAAACTGGAGCCTGAAGCGAGGTCCTAGTGAAATTTGAATAAGGTCAATGTGGCTTGGAAACGTTCAAAGATCACGATCAGCACACTAATTCAGCATAAGTAGAACCAAACGCGTCACGGGTATCCCCTCACGCTAAGAAAATCAGAACTATTAACACCAGTATCCCAATGAGTATGTATTGTCACTGAAATAAATTATTCATGACTGCTAAGAATGGAAGATGATCTGCTTCCATTCGTGCTGCCTTGTGACTTTGATATAAATTTATAACTGCTGATGTTAGCGTAATCCTCTAAAATCGTGTCACATCTTCACACTTAATGAGAATCTGGACCAGTGAGTGGTACTTTTTCTATGCAAAGTGTATTTTTCCATTGCAGGTAGAAAGAGCTCGCTGTACTCGCTTAACACCCAAAGTGTTTTTGAAGGCGCATCAGTTTCAAGCACGAAATATCTTGAAATAAATCATAAAAAAATCACTGTACCTGGATTTTTGATTTTATGACTGCAGTTTTGCGCACTGTCATTAAATGGACTGCTCTGCATTTGGATCTTATAATATTCCTCGTACTCAGTCGACTAATATTTTTGTCAAACAAATGAAGAGATCAAATATGAAATACCTTTTAAAATATTGAGAATATTTAATAGTAGTATTGAAGGTAAGTGTTTCTACTAAAAGGCTTGATTTTATTAACCCTCGGGCGGGCGCGCCTATTTATGAAGTGCGCCAACCACAAATAACATTCTTATACCGTTCCTGTGTTGCTTTACAATTGCAAGCTGATACCTATTCCTTCATCATTGCTCCAGCTGACATAGTGATAAGTTGTGTTAGCGTATGTCCAAGAAAGCAGCAGTAATATAAAATAAAGATGAGCTAGGTGAGGAAAAAGTTACGATCCGTGCAAGAAAATGACAAAATTCAGAGCTAGCAGCACAGCCCCACAAGGATGCAACTGTGTACTAAATAATTAGCACTCAAATAAGCGATTGCCTGGGATCTGATGCAATTGTGCTGTTTAATTCTTCGAATGGGTCATTACTGCCGGGTACCACTCGTACGCGGCAGCAGAGTGATACAACGAATATTTATTCTATTATTGGGTAATGAAACTGTGATTTAGCTCATATAATGTAAGTTTATCTTTTCTTTGTTTAATTAAACTGAAATCAGACTGATTTTGCTCATAAATCTATTCTCTACATTGTACCCAGTACGCCACACGCCCGCTCGTGTTGTAAAAACCGGCGCCCTCGCTTGAAGGTTAAATTTCAACTTTTCAGTTTTTGTCTGCACCATCCTAAAACAACGAATAACTCTTAATTATGTACAAATTAGCTTACCAAAAATTATTAAATTATGGACTCTGATATTTCAAATTTTGTCTCTGAAACGATATGAAAATTATGTTATCGAGCAATAAGTTCCGACGGGTTGTGATTGCGTACTGTAGCTTGAAACACGCAGCGCTCTCGGCTGGCGAGCACGGGTGGATCACACTTACTTCCATTAGCCGGCAATAATAAAACACTCACCAACCCGCAGTGAAACTTTCAGAGACTACGAACTAGAATTTCTTTGTAAGGAGATTCGAGATGATATGTTTTGTTTCCAACCCCCCCCCCCCCCCCCCCTCTCCCCACGGTCCTCCCTCCACCCCCCCTACCCCACATACACACATGCACGCGTACACACACACACACACACACACACACACACACGCGCACGCACGCACGCACACACACACGCGCGCACACACACACACACACACACACATACACACACACTCGAATTAGAAAATCCTAGAGGTTGGAAAATCACTCGAAAACTAAATCATTAACCGTAATTATAGGAGGTACTGAGATCTTCGAAAACAGTCTTGAGAAGTTTGAGGGTGACAACATAACCAGTCAAAAGACCACAAGATTTGGTCTGAGAACAGGACAACTTTAGAGCAATCAGCTCCCTAATGGGACTCACTGGCAATACTCATTTATGACAACAATGTTAATAAACGCTGTGGCCACATACTGAATGACAGGAAGGACAAGCGCTGGATTTTAATACTGTATGCAAGGTGAAAGGATATCAATGATACGATTCGCTGATGACATTGCTATCCTGAGTGAAAGTGAAGAAGAATTAAATGATCTGCTGAACGGAATGAACATCAGGATTGATGGTCACGAAGTCAATGAAGTTAAGGAATTCTGCTACCTAGGCAGTAAAATAACCAATGACGGACGGAGCACGTAGGACATCAAAGCAGACTCGCTATGGCAAAAAAGGCATTTCTGCCAAGAGAAGTCTACTAATATCAAATACCGGCCTTAATTTGAGGAAGAAATTTCTGAGGATGTACGTCTGGAGTACAGCATTGTATGGTAGTGAAACATGGACTGTGGGAAAACCGGAACAGAAGAGAATCGAAGCATTTGAGATGTGGTGCTATAGACGAATGTTGAAAATTAGGTGGACTGATAAGGTAAGGAATGAGGAGGTTTTACGCAGAATCGGAGAGGAAAGGAATATGTGGAAAACACTGACATGCTAAGACATGAGGGAATGACTTCCATGGTACTAGAGGGAGCTGTAGAGGGCAAAAACTGTAGAGGAAGACAGAGATTGGAATACGTCAAGCAAATAATTGAGGACGTAGGTTGCAAGTGCTACTCTGAGATGAAGAGGTTAGCACAGGAAAGGAATTCGTGGCGGGCCGCATCAAACCAGTCAGTAGACTGATGACAAAAAAAAAAAAAAAAAAAAAAATGCGAGAAAAGTTTCATGAATCCAAATGTACTGGAAGTATTAGTGTGGTAGGCTGCTGCCAGCGGTCCCTCTTCTTAGTTCAGAGGGAGATGGATACGGAAGTTGAGCGGGCATAGGTGTTTTCTTTCTGCATCACATTCCCTGTTTTTCGTACGACCATATCACAGATTGAAAGACGATAAGCTGACGTCATGAGCCAAAGACAGTAACGCTAGAATAATTTACAGCTAAGAAGGCACTTCGTGTGGATATTCGCAATTTCCAGAATTGGAGACTACGAGATGCTGCAGGCAAATAGCGTTATTTCAACCACTTTCTCCGTTCCGAGTGCCTTAGTATGACATGCTGATATTCGTGAAGTCTACGTCTTTGGTGACGGCTGTTTCGCTGTTGTGTTGTTCATTATGGGTGACGAACAAATATTAAATGAAAGCAATAGTGAAAACCATCTGTGAATATGAGTTTTTTTGGAAATCGTCGGAGGCTGCTGGAGTGTCTGCATGTGGAGCACACGCCAGCTTTGCTTGTTGCCCAAGAAGAGATCATCTGTAGCAATTAGTGCGAAATGAATCTCGAAAGCAAACTGACGACACCGGAAAGTTCTCCCTGTCTCGCGCGACCTCTACGGTCGCAGGTTCGAATCCTGCCTCGGGCATGGATGTGTGTGATGTCCTTAGGTTAGTTAGGTTTAAGTAGTCCTAAGTTCTAGGGGACTGATGACCTCAGAAGCTAAGTCCCATAGTGCTCAGAGCCATTTGAACCATTTGAACTCCCTGTCTGTCGTGTCAAATGGTTCAAATTGCTCTGAGCACTATGGGACTTAACTTCTGAGGTCATCAGTCCCCTAGAACTTAGAACTACTTAAACCTAACGAACCTAAGGACATCACACACATCCATGCCCGAGGCAGGATTCGAACCTGTGACTGTAGCGGTCGCTCGGTTCCAGACTGTAGCGCCTAGAACCGCACGGCCACTCGGCCGGCTCTGTCGTGTCACCCACCCGCCGTGTTATATGGACAGTAAAGATTGCGGGGCTAATAGCCGTACACATCACTTTTTTACTGCTGACGGAGAGAATGGAAATAACCTTGGAGACGTTGAGTGATAATGACCGTCTTTTATGACCTCTGTGTCGACGGGAAATTTAACACAATCTTCCTTCCTTCACTGTGATAATATACAACTAGTGCTGCTATGATACCTGTCTAGAATTGCAGTGAGATGACAGAAGTCATGGGGTAGCGATATGCACATATACAGATGGCGGTAGTATTGCGTACACAAGATAAAAAAAAAACAAAAAAAAAAAAAAACAGTGCACTGGTGGAGCTGTCATTTGTACTTAGGCGATCCATGTGAAAAGATTTCCGGCGTGATTATGGCCGCACGACGGGAATAAACAGACTTTTAACGCGAATGGTAGTTGCAGCTAGACGCATGGGATATCGCACTTTTGAAATCGTAAGGGAATTCAGTATTTCGCGATCCACAATCCAAAGAATGTGCGAGAATACCAAATTTCAGGCGCTACCTCTCAGCACAGACAACGCAGTGGCCGATGGCCTTCACTTACCGACCGAGAGCAGCGGCGTTTGTGCAGAGTTATCAGTGCTAATAGACAAACAACACTGCGTGAAATAACCACAGAAATCCATGTGGTATGTACGACGAACGTATCCGTTAGGACAGTGAGACGAAATTTGGCATTACTGGACTGTGGCAGCAGACGACCGACGCTAGTGCCCTTGCTAACAGTACGACCTCCCCTTCAGCGCTTTTACTGGGCTTGTGACCATATCGGTTGGACCATAGTCAACCGGAAAACAGTGGACCGGTCAGATGACTCTAGATTTTAATTGGTAAGAGCTGACGGTAGGATTCGAGTGCGGTGCAGACCTCACGGCGCCTTGGACCCAGTTTGTCACCAAGGCACTGTGCAAGCTGGTGGTGGCTCCATAGATGTGTGGGCTGTGTTTACATGGAACTGAATCGATCATTGACTGGAAATCGTTATGTTCGGCTGCTTGGAGACCGTTTGCAGCTATTGGTTCAAATGGCTCTGAGCACTATGGGGCTTAACAGCAGAGGTTATCAGTCCCCTAGAAATTAGAACTACTTAAACCTAACTAACCTAAGGACATCACACACATCCATGCCCGAGTCAGGATTCGAACCTGCGACCGTAGCGGTCGCGCGGTTCCAGACTGTAGCGCCTAGAACCGCTCGGCCACCCCGGCCGGCGCGCTTGGAAGAGAAAAGCTTCCTTTCTCGGCGGAAGTTACATACGATGTTGCTGTTGCCGTGACTGACCACGCAACAAGTGGCCGGGTAGTGCTAGTGTCACGAGATTTGTCCATACAGAAATTTTTGCGATCTATGCGGTCTATTTTACGCTGGTACCCGTATAAGAGGCAGACGGTGCAGCAACTACGATCTCAAGATCCGCAGCAACGTTCTGGCACGGATCGAAGTTGATGACATGTGGTTGGGCAATATTCTATGGAGTGACGAGACACATTTTACACTACAGGGTGCAGTGAATAGCGGTCTAAGGCGCTGCAGTCATGGACTGTGCGGCTGGTCCTGGCGGAGGTTTGAATCTTCCCTCGGGCATAGGTGTGTGTGTTTGTCCTTAGGATAATTTAGGTTAAGTAGTGTGTAAGCTTAGGGACTGACGACTTTTTTTTTTTTTTTTTTTTTTTTTTTTTTTTTTTTTTTTTTTTTTTTTTTTTTGCAGTGAATACACGGCACTGCCGAAGTTGGGGAAATGTTAATCCGGGTGTTGTGCACGGAGAGCCATTGCACTCGTAGTATGTGACTGTGGTGTGGATAGACAACCACCTTTATTCTCGGTCCGTTTTTCTTTGATGAGAAAACGCCCAGAGGGCCTATCAGGTGTACCGTGACGTCTAAACGTTATCGAGACCTCCTTGTACAATGTGCAGTATGCGATTCGTACTTTGAAAGAAGTTCCTATGGGACAAAACTGCTGAGGACATCGGTCCCTATGCTTACACACTACTTAATCTCATTTAAACTAACGCTAAGGACAACACACACACACACACACACACACACGCACACACACATACACACACGCATACACATACATACACACACACACACACATACCCGAGGAAGGACTCGAACCTCCGATGGGAGGAGCACTTTGGAAGAGCGCATCTGTGTGGAATCTACTGTTTTCATACAAGATGGGGCAACACCATGTCACTCCCCCACTGAAAGATTTGCTTAACGCAACCTTCCTCGAACGTGTTATCTCCAGAGGTTTCCCAGATGCATATGACTTGCAAGATCACCTGATCACTCCGGGGGTATCTAAAAGAACGCATTTACCATGGACACGTTCGGTCTCTACCTCATCTGAAGGCCAGTATAAAGCAACACCTTACTCAGATTTCACCTGAAACAACATTATGCCTTTCTCACTTGTTTAACCTTTTCTGCCTCTGTCTCATTACTAGTCCAATACATATGGAAACATTTATATACATCTTATTTGCATTCACAATGCCATATTGGTACCTGGTGGCCAAAACTGGGACTGATTCTTTCCAGCGTAAATCGGTTCCGCCTTAACGCATTAGTATATCTACCAAGTTCCCCTGCCATACAATAATTATAAACCGCACTGGACCTCTGTGAGTAGCTGCACTTTAATTATAACTACCCGGTAGTTTCGAAATGCACAGAAGTTCGTCGTGACACACGCTTCACTTGGCCACGCTATTCCCCTATCGCGTGGATGGCTATGATTTGTGTTAATCAGGCGTAACGTTATGACGATGTTGTTACGGAATAAAATGTTGGGAATAAATGAAATCCGGTGGTGGCACATACTCTGTTCCTTTACAATGGCATCTTGATATTTTCGTCCGATGGACAGTTGCCATCAACAGCAAGATGTGCCATCGTTGTATGAAGCACTGCGAAGTCTGGAATTTAAGCTACGATATTGGCGCACACTTTGGCAGTGATGGACCTTATACCACCAACTTTCCTTTCCCTTTTTCGCCAACTATAGTAACGGAAATTTCTTCCAGTGCGGCCAGAGAGTCACGGACACAATATAATGAAACAAAACTGTTGTACTTACAATTCTTTTAATTTCGTAATTTAAGAATTTTTTTAATGTATAATGTTCAAAATAAATTTTCTGGTCCCTTTACTGGTATAAAATAATACAAAACTGGTTGCTCAGATGATAGTTTGTAGCAATAGAAAGAGAATTTGTAAATTTCAATCAAATCTGATTAGTATGTTTCGGGAGAAGGTACCTCAAATAAGCAAAAACGTAAGTTGCGGTAAAAAGGATTTAAAGAATAATATTCAGAATTTGCATTTTTTTAAACAGACTATGTACATCCATAGCCGTTTTCTGCAAATTACTTTTTGTCCCTCCTACTTCTTTACCTACTCACCCTGCACTTTATTTTCTTTCTGAGGGCGTCGATACATTTATATTTACAATTTTTTGTTGACACGACCTCAAGATTTTGTAGCATTACAATACACCAGTATCCTGCTGCCACACCCAGTCTCTCCAGCATTAACTTGGAAGATATATAACCGATACTGAAAGCAGAAATTGTACACAACAGACGAATATATACTGAATCTCTGGAGGAGAAATATGTTATAACTGCACTAAGTGATTTATTTCTGTTCTGAATTGAACATAATACACACTTTGAATCCAGGGAATTAGATGACGAATCAAATATATGACATTCATTCACTATGTGAATCCAGAGAAGTATGTAGAGAATCTCTTTGAGCCATGTCTACTCGAACGTCAGAAATCATGTCAAATTAAAATCTGTGTAAGATATTTGACTGACACAACTGCAACTTCTGTTCTATAAAAAATGCAAAAAAGGGAGAGTCGATTTTTTTTTTGCCATAATACTAGATTAGTGACCCTTTAAGAGTTGTTAATACGTGTTACATATTTTTTGCGGTAAAACTGTTATGCTTGTCTACGATAACTGAAATGGTGGTGTGAAACGCACAGGATGTGTAAAGTGCGTGTGCAGAGGCGCGTGGCGGTGCGCCAGGAGCAATGCCACTGTTGATGAAGTCTGCTGCAAGGAGCCTACGGATCGCGTCACCACCTAAATGAGGAAATGTGCGGCTCACTGCCCTCAGCTCGTAGCTTTACAGGAAGCGAGTCAGTAACATTTCGGCAGGTCAAGAATAACTACTACGAGAGCCAGCTATTCTAGCCATACCGGATGATACGCAGACCCGTTTCTGTACAAGTGCAGACCCGAATCTACTGGCACGGTGCTGACATTTGAAGCTCACACTGTTGTTGCCAAAACACTGCAGGTTTTCGTAAAATGAATCCCATAGCTGAACAGAATCATCCAGTAGAAAGAGGAACTGGAAACTTTAGTCGTTCGCATCAAGTGCGCAGCTTTTAATGCATTGAGAGAGAATCATTCGAGACTCTCATTATAACTTTTGTCGATGTGACACAAGGGCACGATTTAATTCGTGGAGGATCTCTATTACTTCAAATTAAGCTTCACGGTTGTTAAGATATGTCATCCATTGGGAGTACAGTTAGTCCCCGTACAGAGGAGTCATTTGGTAATTAATGAAACTATAAGGGGCAATTAAAAGAAAACGAGACAGATGGAATAAAATACGTAAATTGTTTATTATTTCAGAAGTAATCGTCATAACTGTTAATACATTTATCCCATCTGTGAGATAAGACGGTCAGTGCCTTCATGGGGAAATGTTTACGGTTGCCAACGTAACTATCATTGTTTCCAAGCGTGCATTTCTTAATCCGGAACAAATTGTTAGCCACAAATGTTTTTCTTCAGGCCTCGAAAATATGAAGAGAGATTGGGAATGTATGGAGGATGTGTCAGGGCTTCCCAGTGAAGCTTCTGCTGCGTAGTCGAAATAACGAGCAAACCAGCTCCGGGTAAGCCGTACTGATCCTTTTCTTAGACTGCAAGCGCCCGCTGCTCATTGACTTCCTGGAACACGACTCCACAATTTGCAAAAATAGAAGCTCGCCATCTAGTCAAAATGCACAGGACTGTTGGCGGAGGGCATTATTATTCCGCAAGATAATGCCCACCCACATGTTGCCGATCTCTTCCAACGCGAGTTCCATATTTTTCAGGCCTGAAGAAAGATATTCGTGGCCGTTGGTTTGCTTCGGACGAAGAAGTGCACGCCTGGGTACGGTCATAGATCCGTATGCAATCGCAAACATTTTTTCATGAAGGCACTGACCATCTTGTCCCACACTGGGATAAATTATTAACAGTTATGGTGATTACTTTGGAAATACTAAACAGTGTACTTACTTTTCTTCATCTGTCACGTTTTCATTTGACTGCCTCTTATACATTTGTACTCCGACATACAAGTACTTTTCAGGTACATAACAACGTGTATAATATTTTTCTATAAACTGTAGAATTACTTGTCTCTTATTCGTTAAGCCTGGCACGCAATGGGTGGGGGATATGGATAGTGTGAAGGTGGGGAGAGGGTGGTGGTTTTACTTCCGCAGGTAATGCGGTTATACTGTAGACAGACAACTAAATCTTTTTTTTTTTTAAAAAAAAGAGGTGGAGCCCCTCCACGCCCACACCGGCATGATGGCCAACACAAAAAGTCTACTGCCATCTCTGCATAAGGGTTAGTATTCACTAAAGTGAGGTGTCGCAGGATGTGGGTACTGCGATGTTTGCGTACGTCTGGTTAGGATTAACCATTAATACGCGCTCATCTGGAAATAATATTCAATACACTTGAGGAAGCAGTAAATTAAAACCGTATTTTTCTTAAATTCGTCAGAGTTGTCATTAATTAACTTATCGTACCGCGTAAAAGTTGAGTTATTTGTCATTATTGACAGTCAGTGTGAAGTAATAATGATTGTTATAGATAGAGAGCATCCACTATTTCTTACGTACTCTTACGATCTATAGCTCTGTTTAATAATACTTTATCGTCAAAGAATAGGAATTTTCGTCTCAGAAACTGTTGTGGAAAAAAACTCCGAACCTTGAACCTCCAGGGAATGTGAGTAATAACGCTTTACTGAATTTTTTTTTGTTTATGTATTAATGCACCTTAGCTATTTCTTTATTTTCTTAACGAATTTTAATTTTTAAATATTCTAAGCCCTCAAGAAATTTCTGCAAGCTAGGAATGCAGACACCACATAGGCGTGGTAGCTTCTAGCAAGAGAAAATGTACGCTGTAATGGAGTAGTTTTCGTCTGACTATCCTTATTAGATATGGTAAACTAAAAAGGTGCCTATCCCGTACAGATTCTGCACATAAAACTAGGCAAATAATACCTCGTACGGAGGTGTACAAGCAGTTGTTCTTGCTACGATCCATCCGTGAATGGGACAGAGAGAAATCTTAATACGTGGTACAATGAAAAGTGCGCCTTGACGTGTACTTGACAATGGTACGCAGAGTGTCATTGCAGAGCTCTCCGCTGATCAAAATGTCGTAGTGCTAAGAGATTTCTGTACCGCATATGCTGTTGGACGTTTTCCTTTGAAACTGAGGATAGTAGGGAGTGGCGGACACTCCCTACCGCGATTTCGAGTTACCGAAAGCAAGTGTCTAAAGCGACACGAAGAGACATTCATTGACACGTATTTGGTGTTTGATCGTGATGTAGGGGCAATTTAAAGCAGAAATACTTACGGAAACAATGACGTACGTTTGATCTCGAAAAATTGAATATATTTCATCAACCACATATCGTCTACATCCATTGCCTTACCAGTTTTCAAATTTTTCAAGTGATGTCAAGAGCGGTGCCTCTAGTCTCCATGACTATTTAACGTCGTGGTCCTGCCCTATCTGTGCGACCCGCAGTTTCTTTAGTCAAGCAAGAACTGATGAGTAATAGTATCAGAAAACAAGTTGATATTTACAGGGGTTATCCTGAAAGCGTTATTAAGTCTTTCCAATAGTATCCAAGATAAAATTACAATTAGATTTGTCCATTGGGTCAGATTCGGCCACACGGAGTAGCCGCCTTGCCACGGTTCGCGCGGCTCCGCCCGTCGGAGGTTCGATTCCTCCCTCAGTCGCGGGTGTGTGTGTTGTCCTTAGCATAAGTTAGCTTAAGTTAGATTAACTAGTGTGTAAGTCTAGGGACCTATGACCTCAGCAGTTTGGGCCCATACGAACTTACCATCCCCACCACATCAGATTCGACTGCAAATACCACAATATTTAACGTAGAAATCTGTTCTAACACTTACACTTCGATACTTATCATATGACTGTTTTGACAGCCTAGACGCGTCATAGTGTGATACAAACAGGAAATAAACTACGAGTAAAATGTGTCAGCTACTAGGAGCAGCAGAGAAATTTCGTCCCACACCTACAAAGTTGAACCCCTTCCTGTTACTTTCTCTTGTTTCTGTCTTAAGCTTTCAGAAAATTGAGAAGTTTTGTTGAAAAATCGTTACCAGTTGTTATACTGTAATCGTTACGACTAGATTATACTTTTCGTTCTTTTGGTTATAGACTAAATGGAAACTTTGCTTAAGGATGAAGTACTCGCTACATTACTGTCACCGTTTTGTGTCCCTTGTTCCACATTCCCATCGCAACTGTTTCTCCTTTATTTTATCAGAAGCTGGAATCGAACTTGCACTGCACCGGTTCACTTTTTTCATTGTCTTCGCGGCTTTTTGAGTCCTATTTTCCTAGTATGTATTAACAGGTGATGCCAATGAAAGCATTCTGAAGGAAACTGTTTTTAAGTGTATATAATTAAAAAGAATGACATTTACTTATAATGTTAATCGCGTCTGGTGATACCAAAAATCGAATCGTTTCCGAAGGCCGCCAAAATAATTCTCCCTGCTCTTTATTTACGATGCTAGAGTTGCAGTCGGTGCATCTGGATATTATTCGTAACTTCGCTTTACACCGAAATCATAGTTACAGAAAACTGGATAATACTCATCGGTCCATGCTTAAGGTATTTCGTTTCCCAGTCAATGCGATGGCAGCCGGTGCCGCTGCGTCTTCAAAGTGCAGGCTTCCCCCGCCAGCTCAAGAAACAAATCGGCTGAATAAACGTATTCTTCATGTCGCTAGGCTAATGAAGAATTGGTAACATTGTAGAAAACGTTGCGCAACTATACGACCATCGAGTTACTTTGTTCTGTGGTTCGGGATTATCCTTCTAAATTCATTTGATATTTTCTTGTCATTTTCTATAAATAATAAAAATGATTCTCAGTAAAGGATTAACATGGGGTTATCAGATTTATGATTGGATTCCAGAAAGGTCTTTCTACACTGAGTCTACATCTAATCTGGGTTATCAATCACTATGACAGTACTGGCTTCTTAAACTAAGTGGTAACGTGGCCACTTTTGAAGGCCAGCTGCGTTAGCCCTTGGCTCCAATCCTGCTGGAGACGTACACAATGTATCATATTTCCACATATTCTCTTACTGGCTTACAATCTTCCATATCGAAAATCAGTATGGGAATCTTAATGTCTTGATCTTAAATCTTCTCACAAACCTGGTTTAGCATCTCCTTGACCTAAAGATGAAAAATTTAAGAAATCGTGCCATTAGACCCTTGTTCAAACTTACATTTTTCTGCTTGTACGACATAATTTTTAGTTTTTTGTTAATCCAAAATTTGCTTTTTTATAGCTTCATTGAATAACTTGTTAACTTGGTTTTCTTTGGGTCAACTCTCACCACCAGATTTACATATTTTATGGTAGTCCCTCAATGCTTTTTAGATAAGATATAGGATTTCACTTAGACACAGACCATACTGACGTAAAAGTGTGTTGTATCTTACTAATATGTGAAGTTTTGGACACGCTCGTGTCACGAGTACTATTCACTTCGAAAACATTAAGAAAAATTTCTCCCACTCTCATATGAACAACACTATTCGCAGACAGTTTGGATATAGGTATGCTGTCCGGGGGGGTAACAGGATGTCAACAGTAAGTATGCTTTGTTACAGGTGTGATATGTTAATTAGACCGATGTATAGTGACTATGAATGCTTTCCATTGACCCCTGTAGCAATATTTCATCCAAGATGATTATGCACAATAATTTGTCCAGTCTATCTGTAACCAAAGAAATAAAAGATAAATATAAACGAGTGAAATTATCCCATAATAGCATTATATATACAGTGTGTTTCAAAAAGATTCATCACATTTCGTGGGACTGTATCTTCTACATGAATAAAGACACAAATTGGGCTAAATTTTAACTTACGCATAGTCTTATAATATTTTTATTTTCAAAGGATTCATACAATTTTACAAGGGTATAAATTTTACTTGCTTCCACGTGGGAGCTTGGAGTACTTTTTATAATTACGTTTGCCGACCGGTATGGGCGTGCGGATCTAGGCGCTTCAGTCTGGAACCGCGTAACCGCTACGGTCGCAGGTTCGAATCCTGCCTCGGGCATTGATGTGTGTGATGTCCTTAGGTTAGTTAGGTTTAAGTAGTTCTAAGTTGTAGGGGACTGATGACCACAGATGTTAAGTCCCATAGTGCTTAGAGCCATTTGAACTATTTATAATTACGTTTAGGATCAAAGTTTTTATTCACCTTTCACAAATTTTCTGTGTGCCATATACTGGACGTGCGACAGTCAGCCAGGATACAGTCAAACCTGTCCCGTACTTATGTGACGGTATCTACGTTACCGCATTCAACGCTACTGCTATGCAGCGTCGTAGTTCACACAGAGTTTTTGGAAGCGGAGGCACATAAACAGAAGTCTTCACACTTAACCACGGAAAAAAATCACATGCTCTGATGAGATGAAGTGAACTCGGAGGTCAATGGTGTCAGTGGTGCTGTGTGCGTGTGTGTGTGTGTGTGTGTGTGTGTGTGTGTGTGTGTGTGTGTGTGCGTGTGCACCCCTAACGCTGTTGGAGATTCAGTATCGCACTCTCGATGAAAATCGAACCACATAGTAATAAATGAATTGGATGTGTTGAAACAGAGAACGCTACACACTTCTCGTTGCTATGTTAGTGCCATCGCGACTTGACACACATTGGATAATGAACGAGTCGGCTAGATAGCGAGCTAGTTGCACCATAAAAAATGGCTCTAAGCACTACGGGACTTAACATCTGAGGTCATCAGTCCACTAGATTTAGAACTACTTAAACCTAACTAACCTCAGGACATCACACACAACCATGCCCGAGGCAGGATTCGAACCTGCAGCAGGGCGCTTCCGGACTGAAGCGCCTAGAACCTCTCGGCCACAGAGGCCGGCAGTTGCACCATAACGAACTGGCTACTGAGCGAGACTGTTGCACCACAGCTAGGGGAACAGTGAGTGAGCTAGCCGCACCATAACGAGCTGTCTAGTGAGCTATCTCATTCAAGTGTAGGATATAGTCTTGTGCAATCGGATAAATCTTTTTGAAATACCACGTATCACTAAGAAAAGATACGAATGGGTGAAATGGGTATTCCGCGAACGAGAAGTGATATGGTGGGAAGATTCGAAACAGAAGCAGACAACATTAACGAATGAGATAATGTGATATCAGATACAGTTTTATCCTTCGCTACTAAAACATATCCTAGGAGTGTTCCAAAATACAGTACTGTCCATTAAAATTGCTACACCACGAAGATGAGGTGCTACAGACGGGAAATTTAACCGACAGGAAGAAGATGCTGTGATATGCAAATGATTAGCTTTTCAGAGCATTCACACAAGGTTGGCGCAGGTGGCGACATCTACAACGTGCTGACATGAGGAAAGTTTCCAATCGATTTCTCATACACAAACAGCAGTTGACCGGCGTTGCCTGGTGAAACGTTGTTGTGATGCCTCGTGTAAGGAGGAGAAATGCGTACCATCACGTTTCCGACTTTGGTAAAGGTCGGATTGTAGCTATCGCGAATGCGGTTTATCTTATCGCGACATTGCTGCTTGCGTTGGTCGAGAACCAATGACAGTTAATATGGAATCGGTGGGTTCAGGAGGGTAATACGGAACGGTGTGCTGGATCCCAACGGCCTCGTATCACTAGCAGTCAGGATGACAGGCATCTTATCCCCATGACTGTAACGTATCGTGCAGCCACGTCTCGATCCCTGAGTCAACAGATGGGGACGTTTGCAAGACAACAACCATCTGCACGAACAGTTCGACACCTTTGCAGCAGCATGGACTATCAGCTCGAACACCATGGCTGCGGTTACCCTTGACGCTGCATCACAGACAGGAGCGCCTGCGATGGTGTACTAAACGACGAACCTGGGTCAACGACTGGCAAAACGTCATTTTTTCGGATGAATCCAGGTTCTGTATACAGCATCATGATGGTCGCATCCGTGTTTGGCGACATCGCGGTGAACGCACATTGGAAGCATGTATTCGTCATCGCCATACTGGCGTATCACCCGGCGTGATGGCATGGGGTACCATTGGTTACACGTCTCGGTCACCTCTTGTTCGCACTGACGGCACTTTGAACAGTGGACGTTACATTTCAGATGTGTTACGACCCGTGGCTCTACCCTTCATTCGATCCCTGTGAAACCCTACATTTCAGCAGGATAATGCACGACCGCATGTTTCAGGTCCTGTACGGGCCTTTCTGGATACAGAAAATGTTCGACTGCTGCCCTGGCCAGAACATTCTCCAGATCTCTCACCAATTGAAAACGTCTGGTCAGGGGTGGCCGAGCAACTAGCTCGTCACAACACGCCAATCAATACTCTTGATGAACTGTGGTATGGTGTTGAAGTTGCATGGGCAGCTGTACCTGTACATGCCATCCAAGCTCTGTTTGACTCAATGCCCAGGCGTATCAAGGCCGTTATTACGGCCAGAGGTGGTTGTTCTGGGTACTGATTTCTCAGGATCTATGCACCCGAATTGCGTGAAAATGTAATCACATGTCAGTTCTAGTATAATATATTTGTCCAATGAATACCCGTTTATCATCTGCATTTCTTCTTGGTGTAGCAATCTTAATGGCCAGTAGTGTAGTACAACTTGTACGTCAGGATGAAGCAGATTTAAACTGCATGACGGCGAGATTAGAGTTGTAGGAGCTCACCAGATGCACCTTCATATGTTAGTGGAGGAAGACGAGCGGCCGGCCGGAGTGGCTGTGCGGTTCTAGGCGCTGCAGTCTGGAAACGCGAGACCGTTACGGTCGCAGGTTCGAATCCTGCCTGGGGCATGGATGTGTGTGATGTCCTTAGGTTAGTTAGGTTTAATTAGTTCTAAGTTCTAGGGGACTAATGACCTCAGAAGTTGAGTCCCATAGTGCTCAGAGGCATTTGAACCAAGCCATTTGAAGACGAGCGGATGTGTCTCGTGGAGTGCAGGGGCGCTAATGAGACGTCATTCAATTAACAATCATTTATTAGCAAGAGTTTTACACTCACTCTGTCTCCTTCCTGGCGGTGCCTCACAGCGGCCTTGCTGAGCCCACATTGCGCGAAGGCGCAGGTCAGCAGGCAGCAATGGATTTACAGACACAGGCTCTGGTGATCTCAGGGGTCAGTGATGCGGCCACCATAGGTGGTTCCGGTGGCTGGCGCTACAGCCCGGCGTGGCTGTTGACGTCTGTCGGGGCTTCAGCGCGCCCGTTGAGTGAAGCTGCGGTTAGGCTCTGTCCCAGAATACTGCAGGCGCTTGTTGTCGGTTCTCCAGGTGACGTGTAGGTGGAAGCCGCGGCAGTGACACAAAGGCAAGCCTAAGAAGCGGTCCCAGCATGCAGCCAGTAAGGTGGCACTCCGATTGCCCAGGAGTGGCGGCACAGACGCCCTGCGCTCAAGTTGAACATTTCATAGACGGGCACACCGGTTTTTCATTCACGAAAGATCGGCTCTTCTCTCATCTTCATTCAGTCACTGTTTTGATTGGCAGGAGGGCAGCTCGCGAGGTCGAAGTTTCACCCACAGCCAGACGGCTGCAGTCTCCTAGCAGTGGACTCCAAGATGGCGGCCGCTGTAGACACTTCGGAGTATCCTGCTCCTAGTAGAGCGTATAGTGAACAATGGCTACTAATTAGCCGGCACGGTAGTTCAGCGTGTTCGGTCAGAGAGTTGGCTGGCCTCTGTAATAAGAAAAACTGAGTGAAAAGATCAAAAACGAACTTCAACGGATGTCATGTGACGTCCGCTTCGATGCAATACAACAAACCATAACGAACAAAAAATGCAAAAAAAAAAAAGGAATGTAGACCTGATCTTTCATCGTTATCCGTGATGCAGTTCGAATGGCCTAACTCAGAGAGTGAGTGGAAAAAAAGGCGAGTGTTTTATAGTAGTTGATGACGCAATTCTCCTGAGACTCTTAGCGCTCCTGGCTGGCCTAATGTTGTTTAACTTCAGGACTTCAGCGCATTCATTTATAGAAAGTTAGCATTCTGAAAGGCGTTATTGTGTCTTTACTAGGTGGAGTTAATACATGTAGCCTTGTTGCAGAAGAGCATTGTTGTCTAAGTGCTGAATCAGAGGTCCTTAGCGTCGTCTCTCACACACTACGAGGCAATAGCATCCCTGTCTGCTTGTACTTCAGGTCTTCCAATTGTTGACATTCGTTACGCCACCGTTGCGTACTCGGAGGACGTGTTCCACTTAGCGTCGTCCCAGCCTGTTCTAACAAAATGTTATTCCTACACTTAATTACTATTCCACTGTGCAACCTAGTGCAACTCAGACACGCACAGCCACAATTCCAACAATACGATATACTGTTGTTGTGTGTGTGTGTTAGATATGTAGCACAACTAAACCAGGTGTTCACAAGTAACGAAACTGAACTGAACAAAAATAAAAGACGATAGCAATTGAATTTCCTGTACGTGTGAAGAGTACAAAAAGAAAGGAAAGCAACATTGTCATGCCTGTTAGGGGATTTTTATTTCATTTGTCATGTTGACTATTATGCTCAAAATTTTTGTAACAGAGAATTATTACAAGAAGAAAATAACAAGGAATATTTCATGCAATCACAAAATGTTTTCATATAATTGCTTCTCATGCAGCAGTATTATTGTTTTTAAGTGAGAAATATTAGAAGACGGGAACTGCAAAGTGCCAAAGGACAGCCGCACCACGCAGTCACCTACACCGCGCCGTATACCCCTTCCCAAGCGAGTGTCCACTCGCCTACAGTAATTAGGGCGCCCGTGCTAGCCTACGGCATAGTGGACCTGCTGTTTAATGCAGGACCCTAATCTTGTTGTGTTCCAGAGGCATCTCGCATGAGCAAAGCGAGCTTTGTCAGAGGTCAAAGCGGGTAGGAGAGCAGCCACCTATAGGCTCACTATGTGTTACTGATAAGGTTGCAGTGAAGATGATACGAAAGAAGGAATGATGATTATGGTTTAACGTCGTGTTAGCGACAAGGCCGTTAGTGACGCAGCACATGCTTGAATTAGAGGACAAGGACGGAAATCGGTCCAGTTCTTTTCAAAGGAATTGTCCCAGAATTTGCCTTAAACGATGTAGAAAAAACAAGGAAAACCTGAATTTAGATGGCCGACGGTGATTGGTATCGCTCCCTAGCGAATACTAATCTAGCATCTCTTTAACGGTTTATTCACTCGGTGCAGTGACTCGAAGTGTAGTGATACGGGCGGATTGGCATAAAAATTCTGAACACGAGTGCACGAAGCCTGCTCACTGCGTATACCTGACTTACTAAATCAGTGGTGTGTTGATCAAGGCATCGTAATGCGATGGTAAACACGGCAGATGTTCCAGGACGACGTCAACGAGTAGAATTGATGCGCTAACTGAATGTCAGCTATGTCCTACGCTGATACTGCGGGAAGTTGGATGATTATTCGTAATAGTTTCGCCAACACACTGAATGAGAAAAGTCGCATTGTATTGATGTTTGTACTGGTAGTGCACACTCTCACCGTCCTGGTTCCGAACGGCAGCAGCATGCATTTATCGCATGAAGCACCGCATCAGATGAGAAACCATTGGTAGAGACACGCCGATCACTGCAAACACTACGAATTACACACATCAACAAAAGTTTTGTATCATCCCTTTATTTCGAAATTCATGGCACAGAAAAAATTTGGGTCAGAGACATGTACACACATTCGTTTGTAATGTTCCCAGACCACTAGACTATCAAAGAAAAAAAAATTGTAAAGTCAGAATCGTCTGTTTCCGACGGGGGCTTTTTCACGGCACTCCTGAGCAATGTCAGTACGTAGTAGAATGTGCCCTTGCTCGCATGCAGGCTCGAATTATTCTTGACATACCATCGATAAGATCACTTCAAAGTGAGTCTTGGAAGTCGAGTACGTAGTCGTTGTACATGTCCAAAAATTCGTTTCAGTTGTTCCCACAAGTGTTCGATTGGGTTCATGTCCGGGGAACCGATAGGTTACTCCATTCTTGTGATCCCCGCATGCTGGAATAATATGTCCACGAGAATAGCACGATAAGCATGCGATTTATCGTCCATCAAGACCTAATTGTCACCAAAATGCTGGCGATAGCTCCCATTATTGGTTGAAAAATCTCGTCTCTGTAGCGTGGAACAGTGAACCTGCCCTCATCAACCACGAGAGGTGTACATTGGCCCCATGCAGTCCACCCTCGAACTTCACTTCACCACCACATTGTTGCGTATGTGGGACACAGTGTTGGAGGCGTTCGATATCACCACGTTGTCTGCCATTATCAGGGTGCAAACAGATCCGAGATTCGTCCGTAAACAACATCCGACCCCAGTCCTGGGGCGTCCATTCCTCATAATTTCTCGCCAATTTGTAACGAAGTCCACGGTGTTGCAGTGTACAAGGTGATGCTCGCCATGACAGTTGGGAATGGGGATTCGCATCATACAATCGTCTCATAACAATTTGATGCGATACATAACGTCCTGTGGCCTCTTCGAACGCCGATTCCAGTTCTCGAAAGCTCAACCCACGGTTGCTTTGACTCAAAAGTCGTAGATATCGATCATCTTACGCACCTGTGAAAAATGGACGACCTGTGCGGTGAAGTCCTCAATCCTACCTGTCAGTTGTAATAGATTCTATGACTGCACCAGATCACTTTGACTCCGGTGCACACGTCGAGCAACTTCCCTCGTTTACAAGCCTTCTGTGCGTAGCTTGAGCATGCGAATTCGATCATTGGCAATGACAGTCCTTCGCGGTATGATGGATGTTCACTCTAGTGGGTCGAGTGCGTCGTTCTACTCGTAGTTAGCGCTCATAGCAACTGTGTATATGTATACAAACAACGTCAGTGGTGACCTTCCGATTGGTACAGGAACAGTCACAATAGTGACACACCTGTACAACATATCGGGGCATTGTAAAACTTTTATTGATTTGTGTATGTAAATATTCGTTGGAAGCTGGACTACGAGCAAAGATGCCGTTATCTGTGCATTTCGTACCTATGGTGTAACGTGAGAGACAGCTGTAGGTATGGGTGGCACAAAATCATTTTTAATAATGAGAAGTCAACACCGAACATTATGGTGTGGGAGGCCTTAAGTGGGCTTGTGATCATAGGCTTCTATAGTTTGTTGACAAACACGAAGCACGCACAACATCATACAGCTCGATCTGTTGGCATTGACAGTCTCATAGAAATGTGATTTTCCAGCAGCGCAATGACCATGCACTGCCTTCTCGCCTTTTACAACGCGCTCTCTGGAGATGTTCATGTTGATCACGTGGTTCAGTCTGCATTACCCATAATATTCCTTGAATATTCACGACGAAAGGTGGAAGTAACGTGAAATTCTGTAATCTAAGCGGACTTCCAACACCTCTATGATTGTACCTAGAAACTATTGCAGGACTATTTTGAAGCTAGAGGAGGGTACACAGCCGGCCGGTATGGCAGAGCGGTTCTAGGCGCTACAGTCTGGAACCGCGCTACCGCTACGGTCGCAGGTTCGAATCCTGCCTCGGGCATGGATGTGTGTGACGTTCTTAGGTTGGTTAAGTTTAATCAGTTCTAAGTTCTAGGGGACTGATGACCTCAGAAGTTAAGTCCCATAGTGCTCAGAGCCATTTTTTGGAGGGTACGCAATTTAATGTACTTATTGCCCAATACAGTCCGTCAAAAGATATGTGACTCTGTTATTACCGTTATATACTGCAACGAAGAAAATTTCCCTCTAATGGGGCTATCGCTTCAGGATTCTCATTTCTCGTTTTCCACTGGTGTTTGTTGAGCGCTATCAACATTTCTCAAGATGCAATGTTGGAAATTGGAAATTTGTGGTATCAAACAGCTGGGGTCATCGGTCCCTAGGCTTACACACTAATTAAACTAACTTAAACTACCTTACGTTAAGGACAACAGTAACACCCATGCCCGAGGGAGGACTCGAAACTTCGACGCGGGGGAGCCCCGCGAACCGTGAAAAGACGCCCTCGACCGCACGGTTACCCCGCGCGGCATGCAATGTTGTATTACCACTATCTCACTATGAAATATTTAAACAACATGACATAGCGGATGCATGCAAAGTAGCAACAAGATAGCGAAGAAGTGGGAAGGGAGAAATGAAGGTAGAATAGAACTGAACGTCCCGTCGACATAGAAGTCATTCGAGACGGAGTACCTGCTCCATTGCGTAAAGATGGGGCACAGTAGAAAGCGTCATTTCTTCAGGAAGCGTCCAGAATTCGTCTACAGCGTTTTTGAGTTCCTTAGAAAACTCCGGTCAGGATGGACAGAAAGTACATAATTTGCTCGAATATAATTTCAGTGCCTTAACCACTGAGCAACCTCGCTAGATGAAATGATTGAATTTGCTAAAATATAAATCATACTGTACGAAGTTTGATATATGGGGGTTTACGAGAAATTTCATTTGTTACACAGATTCATCCCAGGCGAAACAGGGAAAAATTACCTGAAATCCGCACTCACATGTGATGCCCAACAATGGCTTTCGATCTTCCTCGGTGACAGCTTAGTTAATGAACGTTTTCTGTTGTCGAACTCCGTACGTTGGTCACGTAAAAGACATGACTATTCTTGCCGCGTTTGGTGGAGGAGATGAATGAGGTGCCTTTTTCTCAATAACTTCACTGGATTTCAATGCAATGGCTGTGTTATTTTACTTTGAAATAAACACTTTATTTCATTATGTACGAGTTAGCTTGTTTCGACCCCTTTGGCAGTACCAAGCTATATCACAATAAAAGTTGTTCTGTTTGTAGCGTGTTATATTCCGCACATGATTGTGAGGGAAGCAACATGTGATGGCGTCCCTCATAAGAGTTTGGCACAACCGTAGTAGGTGTAGCTACAACTATCTCAGATGTGAACCCCGTATGCAAAATTGAAAAAGAGTACCCCGTGTGCCTGTTTTCTCTCTGTGCCACCATACTTAATACGTACATTAAAATACATTACCGGAACTACTGAAGTGAAAACTCACATGGTGTGTTCAGCGTCTTAAAATCAGAGCAGATGCATGTCAACGAACTTACGCTGCTAAGCCAATTTCCTTCCCCATTTATGTCCAATCCTGATGTGCGCTCTGTCTGTAATCACCCTGTCGCCGAGGGGACGACAAAACCTTAACTTCTTCCCATCCTATTTTTTTTTTTAGAACTATCCAAGTTAATACAAGCCGGCCGGGGTGGCCGTGCGGTTCTAGGCGCTACAGTCTGGAGCCGAGAGACCGCTGCGGTCGCAGGTTCGAATCCTGCCTCGGGCAGTCCTTAGGTTAGTTAGGTTTAATTAGTTCTTAGTTCTAAGTTCTAGGCGACTGATAACCTCAGAAGTTAAGTCGCATAGTGCTCAGAGCCATTTGAACCATTTAATTAATACAAAATTTTCAACATGTTTCATAGTTGCAATACGTCCGTATGGATTGTAGCTTTCCCCAGTTTTCTCCATATTCACTGTAGAAGGTATCAGTGTGCAATCGCAGGACAGTATGAGTACATTACCTATACCTGAGAACAAAGCTGCTTAAATTAGGTGTTTATACCAAAGTGTTCACAATATTTTCTTCCAATGTCTAACATTTCTAAACACCTAACTTTCTTCGGGACGTTTAGAACGTAACAAACAGGGAAAAAGGCTCTTGATGAAGCAGCACACATATGAAAATGGCTGTACTTTCTGATGACGTGATAACTAAAGAAAAGGAGGTAAGCGTAAAAGGAACACTGAAAATGATGTTACAGTGTATACGAAATGCTTTTTGAGCTCTTTCCTTCTACAATGTAAGTTGATGATTATTATAATGAGGTCCCATACTCCGAGGAGTGTAGGGTACGATGCGGGAGAGCCGCACCGCCGTACTAGGCAAGGTCCTAGCGGAGGGGGTTTACCATTGCCTTCCTCCGACCGTAATGAGGATGAATGATGATGATGAAGACGACACAACAGCACTCAGTCATTTCGAGGCAGGGAAAATCCCCGACCCCGCCGGGAATTGAACCTGGGACCCTGTGTGCGGGAAGCGAGAAGTCTACCACAACACCACGAGCTGCGGACAATGTAAGGTGTAGAAGGAATAAATAATCAGTTATCAAAGTTTGAAATATGTCACAATTCTATTGTCAAATTCCTTGGTAACATCTCGTTCAATAGCTGATTATCTGCTTCTTTGTAGTGACGTGATTATCATTTTTTTCTTAGACGAACCAACTTTTCATCCAATGTACTAGTCAGGAATTACATGGAAGCGCACATCTCTGGAGTGACAGTACAGTAACACCTCGAAGAACGCATCAGTACAGCTGACACGTCAGACAGATAGTAATATTAAAATTGCTACACCAAGAAGAAATGCAGATGATAAACGGGTATTCATTGGACAAATATACACTCCTGGAAATGGAAAAAAGAACACATTGACACCGGTGTGTCAGACCCACCATACTTGCTCCGGACACTGCGAGAGGGCTGTACAAGCAATGATCACACGCACGGTACAGCGGACACACCAGGAACCGCGGTGTTGGCCGTCGAATGTCGCTAGCTGCGCAGCATTTGTGCACCGCCGCCGTCAGTGTCAGCCAGTTTGCCGTGGCATACGGAGCTCCATCGCAGTCTTTAAAACTGGTAGCATGCCGCGACAGCGTGGACGTGAACCGTATGTGCAGTTGACGGACTTTGAGCGAGGGCGTATAGTGGGCATGCGGGAGGCCGGGTGGACGTACCGCCGAATTGCTCAACACGTGGGGCGTGAGGTCTCCACAGTACATCGATGTTGTCGCCAGTGGTCGGCGGAAGGTGCACATGCCCGTCGACCTGGGACCGGACCGCAGCGACGCACGGATGCACGCCAAGACCGTAGGATCCTACGCAGTGCCGTAGGGGACCGCACCGCCACTTCCCAGCAAATTAGGGACACTGTTGCTCCTGGGGTATCGGCGAGGACCATTCGCAACCGTCTCCATGAAGCTGGGCTACGGTCCCGCACACCGTTAGGCCGTCTTCCGCTCACGCCCCAACATCGTGCAGCCCGCCTCCAGTGGTGTCGCGACAGGCGTGAATGGAGGGACGAATGGAGACGTGTCGTCTTCAGCGATGAGAGTCGCTTCTGCCTTGGTGCCAATGATGGTCGTATGCGTGTTTGGCGCCGTGCAGGTGAGCGCCACAATCAGGACTGCATACGACCGAGGCACACAGGGCCAACACCCGGCATCATGGTGTGGGGAGCGATCTCCTACACTGGCCGTACACCACTGGTGATCGTCGAGGGGACACTGAATAGTGCACGGTACATCCAAACCGTCATCGAACCCATCGTTCTACCATTCCTAGACCGGCAAGGGAACTTGCTGTTCCAACAGGACAATGCACGTCCGCATGCATCCCGTGCCACCCAACGTGCTCCAGAAGGTGTAAGTCAACTACCCTGGCCAGCAAGATCTCCGGATTTGTCCCCCATTGAGCATGTTTGGGACTGGATGAAGCGTCGTCTCACGCGGTCTGCACGTCCGGCACGAACGCTGGTCCAACTGAGGCGCCAGGTGGAAATGGCATGGCAAGCCGTTCCACAGGACTACATCCAGCATCTCTACGATCGTCTCCATGGGAGAATAGCAGCCTGCATTGCTGCGAAAGGTGGATATACACTGTACTAGTGCCGACATTGTGCATGCTCTGTTGCCTGTGTCTATGTGCCTGTGGTTCTGTCAGTGTGATCATGTGACGTATCTGACCCCAGGAATGTGTCAATAAAGTTTCCCCTTCCTGGGACAATGAATTCACGGTGTTCTTATTTCAATTTCCAGGAGTGTATTATACTAGAACTAACATGTGATTACATTTTTACGCAATTTGGGTGCATAGATCCTGAGAAATCAGTACCCAGAACAACCACCTCTGGCCGTAATGACGGCCTTGATACGCCTGGGCATTGAGTCAAACAGAGCTTGGATGGCGTGTACAGGTACAGCTGCCCATGCAACTTCAACACGATACCACAGTTCATCAAGAGTAGTGACTGGCGTGTTGTGACGAGCTAGTTGCTCGGCCACCCCTGACAAGACGTTTTCAATTGGTGAGAGATTTGGAGAATGTTCCGGCCAGGGCAGCAGTCGAACATTTTCTGTATCCAGAAAGGCCCGTACAGGACCTGCAACATACCGTCGTGCATTATCCTGCTGAAATGTAGGGTTTCGCAGGGATCGAATGAAAGGCAGAGCCACGGGTCGTAACACATCTGAAATGTAACGTCCACTGTTCAAAGTGCCGTCAATGCGAACAAGAGGTGACCGAGACGTGTAACCAGTGGCACCCCATACTATCACGCCGGGTGATACGCCAGTATGGCGATGACGAATACACTCTTCCAAATTGCGTTGACCGCGATGTCGCCAAACACGTATGCGACCATCATGATGCTGTAAACAGAACCTGGATTCATCCGAAAAAATATCGTTTTGCCATTCGTGGACCCAGGTTCGCCGTGAGTACACCATCGCAGGCGCTCCTGTCTGTGATGCAGCGTCAAGGGTAACCGCAGCCATGGTGTTCGAGCTGATAGTCCATGCTGCTACAACGGTCGTCGAACTGTTCGTGCAGATGGTTGTTGTCTTGCAAACGTCCCCATGTGTTGACTCAGGGATCGAGACGTGGCTGCACGATCCCTTACAGCCATGCGGATAAGATGCCTGTCATCTCGATTGCTAGTGATACGAGGCCGTTGGGATCCAGCACGGCGTTCCGTATTACCCTCCTGAAACCACCGATTCCATATTCTGCTGACAGTCATTGGATCTCGACCAACGCGAGCAGCAATGTTGCGATACGATGAACCGCAATCGCGATAGGCTACAATCCGACCTTTATCAAAGTCGAAAACGTGATGGTACGCATTTCTCCTCCTTACACGAGGCATCACAACAACGTTTCACCAGGCAACGCCGGTCACCTGCTGTTTGTGTATGAGAAACCGGTTGGAAACTTTTCTAATGTAGCACGTTGTAGGTGTCGCCACCGGCGCCAACCTTGTGTGAATGCTTTGAAAAGCTAATCATTTGCATATCACAGCATCGTCATCCTGTCGGTTAAATTTCGCGTCTGTAGCATGTCAGCTTCGTGGTGTAACAATTTTAATGGCCAGTAGTATATATATATATATATATATATATATATATATATATATATATATATATATATATATATATTCAGATTACATCCTTATGATTCATATACTTGATGCAGAATTATTACAAGTGTTCATAACACTTTTGGAACGATTTATCAAAAATTAGCTCCATTCGCTGCACCTCATTTTCTACAACTTGTTCAAAATTTGTTGAACGATCACCTTTCTGTTTGTGTTTTAGCCTGGGGAATGCATCAAATTACTTGGGTGTAATGTCGGGAGAATGGGATGGCTGTTCCAGGTTTTCAGTAGATGGTGTTTCGAAATCTGATGACATGGTGCCTGTTACGTCAACGCTATCAGCACATCGACCCTTGGATCTTTATGGTTCAGTTCTACGCATTACTTCTAAGAAACTTGTGTTTTATGTTACATAATTGTATATAATCACTCTAAGGTAGAAAATTAGGTAGAGCTGTGGTGAGTCTCAAAGTTATTACTTATCTCTCCGTCGACACAGATCTTAGGTTGGTTGTTTTCCTGGTGAACTCATCCGTACTTTTCATCGGCGACATGCCTGGATAACAACCAAGACGGGGAAGTTGCGGTGTATGTTGTGCAGTAAAAAAGTCTTAATATTTCAGGAATCGTGTTATAGACTAATTCGTCACTGGTATCCTCGTGGTCTAGTGCACCATGTCATGGTTCGCGCGGCTGCCCCCGTCGGTGGTTCGAGTCCTCCCTCGGGCAAGGGTGTGTGTGTTGTCCTTAGTTTAAGTTAGATTAAGTAGTGTGTAAGTCTAGGGATCGATGACTTCAACGGTTTGGTTCCATAGTACCTTACCACAAATTTTCAAATTTCCTCGTTGGTACACGATCGAGACGGCAACTATTATTGGGATATACGCTGTTTGTAACAGTTTAGATTTATGGAAATAACGCAACTGCATGTTATTTCATTACAACGATGCTCTAAAGAATGTGAGTGTGTTTGTGTGTATGGAGTCACTTCAGTTAAGTTTTACGCACTCGGAAGTAATTTTAACTTCAGATAACAGAGATTCCGAACGCGCGACATACTGCAAACCGTAAAGATACTGATTGTACCTATGTATGTGTGTGTTGTTGCTCGTTGCGAAATACTCCAGTATTAGCTTTGGACTGTTATACAGTATTATTCATTGTCATTGTATCTGCTCGTCTGTCAGAAAAATTACTGAATGTACATGTATCTCTTATGGCATTACTCAGCTGCAAGCGATATCGAGACGTTAACTCTTTTCGAAGAAGCTTGGCAGGAAATACATCTGGAATACTGTTTAACGCCTCTTTGATCAGATATATCGACATGTATTAGATCATGAATCTAGACAAAACATTAATTTTGCTGTCGTGAAATAGTTATATTGGACTAAAGTCTGTCAGGTACGTTTATCACAAACAGGTATTAATGAATACTTTTACCAATACCGAACTTTATCAGAACGAGGCACATTTCACATTGTTTTCTTATGACAAGGTCTCCGTGTGCCAGTATTTAGATGATTTGATATTGCATTACTCCGACCTGTGACTGTCTGCTAGTAACAGTATTGCATGTTACTGTCATCAGTACTTCTACAGTATACTGTAGTATTTGGATCACTATGATTGGTTATGGAAATGAAAGGAAGGCTCAGCTGAAAACTGGAGCCAGCACGTAATTCATTTGTCTCGAACAGCACCCATGAGGCCATCGAGATTAACATCGCCATTCGATTGCCATACCATAATCAACATTGCCATCAGCAGTTCCGTGAGACATTGCTAAATTATCAGGAACTTAATGGACAACCTCCACTTTCCTTACCATCCAAAGACTTTCGGTGAAAATTTCTTCAACCACTGGGATTGGACGCGATACTCTTCAGTCGAACGCCATTGCACGGAAGTTCTGCATCTCATGATATCATTGTCAATGAGACGTTAAATCTCAATCTTCCTTCCTTCCTACCTTCAAAAAGATGGTTCAAATGGCTCTGAGCACTATGGGACTTAACTTCTGTGGTCATCAGTCCCCTAGAACTCAGAACTACTGAAACCTAACTAACCTAAGGACGTCACACACATCCATGCCCGAGGCAGGATTCGAACCTGCGACCGTAGCGGTCGCGCGGTTCCAGACTGTAGCGCCTAGAACCTCTCGGCCACCTCGGCTGGCGAAATAGCTAATCGTTCCATATTCTACAGCTTCTGTATGTTTAACGGTAACGCGTCAAATATAATGGTGTGATACACATTTCAACATACACAATATGTTAGCATATGAATCTGATTGTAAATACGGAAAACTTTATTCGGCTGTGTTATTATGTATAATAGACGAGGCCGTATTATTAGTGTCATTCTATTCACAGCACTGAGAACCGCGGTCATATAATGGAATATGACATCAATTTTACAAAGAAATAATACACAAAAGTTAGGCCAGTCATATGAGCCTGATGAACGTAACAGAATCAACTGGGGGTCGATATGAAGGAACTGGTCTCATTAATTTACTCGGATTGTACAGCTCGATAGAAAGCAAAATGAAAATGAGAATCGTAATAATACATGAACTTTTCAAGAATTCTGTTTTTGGGCTAAGCTCTCATAAGCTGCAGCGCTTGACAAAGTAAACTGGAGCATACAGCATGACTTCGTAACGTGCTGCATATGCTCTTTCGTAATGGAAAGTAGAAAAAAATAAAAGTTTGTGGGAAGACCGCTAGTCGCTGTCAACTCATCAGGAGAGCTATGGATGCTCGCTGGAAATCTTGGGAGGACGCAGGCATCCGTCTTGGCTTTGCAGTGTGGAACCTTAAGACTTAGCAGAGTGCTGGGCACATCCGTGGCTTTCTTGAGGACATTAAAGCGTAGTTTACAACTAAATACCACATCAGTCATGTCCGTAAAAACTCCCAGAAATATTTGAACCAAATTATATTGCCTCATCATTTTATGAAATAACAACTTTCCTCTGTGCCTTCCCATATGACTCTCGCATTTGTGGTTTTAGTCTGCTAGGCAACTCCTCAGGCATAAGCTAATACTTGATAATACGAGTTTGTACAATAGAAGCCGAGGAAATGTATTTTGCGGAATTTATTGCATCATGTATCTCTAACAGGCGCCTGAAGATGGAGTCAATATGACTCCGAAATCGATATCATTATAAATTGAGGAGATCAGAAAAAAGTACAGCTCTAAGGAAGATTGTCTACACATTGTTTGATTCGTTGCTGCTTAGTTATAAACGAAATTACTCCCACTACCTTCAAATTTGTAGGGGTACTCATTTGCTTGGTTGGAACGACCAAATAACTCTTCACTGTCCAGTCACGCCCGCATCTCGTGGTCGTGCGGTAGCGTTCTCGCTTCCCACGCCCGGGTTCCCGGGTTCGATTCCCGGCGGGGTCAGGGATTTTCTCTGCCTCGTGATGGCTGGGTGTTGTGTGATGTCCTTAGGTTAGTTAGGTTTAAGTAGTTCTAAGTTCTAGGGGACTGTTGACCATAGATGTTAAGTCCCATAGTGCTCAGAGCCATGTGTGTGTCCAGTCACATTAATGTGCCCACCTCTCAAAAGTCTGAATGACCACCTTTTGCTCCGCGGACCGCTGCGCGTGGTGCAGGAAGAGAGTCAAAGAGGTTCTGGAAGGTACAGACAGGGATATGGAGCTTTGCAGACTACACTGCCGCGTCCAGCTGCGCTATGTTACTCGGTTGAGGATCCGTCGCACGATCAGCCCGATCGAGGTGGCCCAAACATTCTCGAGTTTAGATCCGGGGACTTTGGTAGCCAGTGGCGTACGGTAACAATCCTGGTACCCTTCAAACCATGCATGTACACTGTGAGCTGTGTAACACGTTTCATAGCCCTGCCAGCAGATGCCATCGTGCCGCGTAAAGACTAACTGCATGCAGTGGTGAACATGGTGCCCAATACAGATGCGTATTTATGTGGATCTATTGTGCCTTCCAGGATGAAGTGATCGCCCAGGGAATACCCCCCGGTCTGGACCCTTCCGACGATTGTTGCAGGGTGTTTGCTTACAGGAGTTTCACGCCGTAGACGCCAACGGCCATCTGTCATCTGAAAAGCCCTCCGGTAGTTATTCAGTGGACGTCCAGTTGCATTACTGGCGTGCAAATTCCAGCCTTCGTCGTCGATAAACAGCAGTCATCATGAGTACATTAACCAGACGCCTACAGTAGAGGCCTATACGCAGCAGCGTTTGCTGACCGTACATTGAGGAGACAACTATTGGTAGCCCCTTTGTTCATCTGGGTGGTCAGTTGCTCAACAGTTATATTCAAGTTTGCCCGTGCACATCTCCTCAGTCGTCGTTCAGCCCTGTCATCTATGACCCGTAGTGCACCACCGCTGCCTCGTCACTGGTTTTGGATACTCAGCTTTGCCATGCACGGTAGCACGAAAACAGTTTACAAACTTAGCCGTTTCGGAAATGCTTCCGCCCTTGGCCCGAAAGCCATTGCTCAAGACCTTTTACATCACATAAATCGCTCCGTTTTCGCATTACTACAACAACTGCACAGTTCTTTGGGTCCCCAAATGGTTCAAATGGCTCTGACTACTATGGGACTTAACTTCTGAGGTCATCAGTTCCATAGAACTTAGAACTAATTAAACCTAACTAACCTAAGGACACCACACACATCCATGCCCGAGGCAGGATTCGAACCTGCGACCGTGGCGGTCGCGCGGTTCCAGACTGAAGCGCCTAGAACCGCTCGGCCACTCCGGCCGGCTTTGGGTCCCCATACAGGCTTTGTATACCCACCACTGCTGCCTGTGAGTGGTTATTGCACGTCGAACATAGACGGTGGTCACATTAATGTGACTCGACCTCTATATCATCTCGGGGAATGCTAACGATCAATTCTGCAGTCATTGTTTTTCTCTCGCCTTTTCTTCATATCATTTATGTATCACAGATAGAGCGTCTAACAATTGTATACATTAAAGTATCGATTAAATGTGTTTTTGTATCATGTAAAGCGCAAAATGAATTAAATGCAAACGACAGTAATAATTCTGTTGACTAGAATCTCGCCACAGGTGGCTCAAATCTCCATCCAATCGTCCTGATTCAGTTTTTCCATGGGTTCCCTAAATTACTTGGTGTTGCTGGAATGCTGCATTGGGAAAGGCTATGGGCAATTTTTTTTTGCTCGAGTTTGTACAGTACGAATTTTTGCTCAGTTCCTGAAGATATTGTCGTCGAACGGTACATTGATCCCAAATTTCGTTTTTTATTTTGCCAAAATGGGAGATTATCACTCACTCATATTACCTTTGTTTCTTCCTTTTACGATCTTAAACAGTACGTCGGTATTGTTAATACCTAATGTAACTGGTTTAATGAAATTCTGTGGGAAAAATATCTATGCGCGTTTCACTAATATTCTCTACTTATAGACCGCAATCAGCCCCATATCGGTCAAACAAATTAAATACTAACGGTTGGAATTAGTTCGATCTGATTTATAGGCCAAATACAGAAGTTCCTAAAACTTTCCAAAGATGGGCCAAAAGTTCAGATGCAGGTGGCCGAGTCAAGCAAGAAGGGGAGTTTCAGTTTACAGGCAGCTTCATTTCTGTTATATCCTAGACCTACTACGACTGTTCACATGTCCTATAATACGTGTACGCTGATGTAATTATAACAGGCCGCAGCTTTTCAAGAGAGTGATGCTGGTGACAGTTGTAGGTAGCTATAGGCTATCAATAAAGTGAAAAGACTATAAAATCGAGTAAGTTTTAATCACGAATATCGGCGGGAGAGACTGTGAGTACGCACATTCGGTGTTAGTGGATGCAGCTAAGTTAATTATGAGGTCCTGTTTGTGTTTTGGATTAGAGTGAACATAAAAAAAGGTAATTAAAACGAGCACAGTGCTGAATTTTCTAATGAGAATGTGCTTTCTTGTCGAATAGTAAGCCGGATTTAGATTTTGTGTTTTCCCCAAACTGATTAAGGTTAATTCTGGGATGATTACTTCGACAAGGGCACCGTCAATTTCCTTCTACATTGCTGTCCAATCCGAACTTTAGCTCAGCAACTAATGGCCTTGTCGTCGACGGGGTGTTAAATCTTAAATTTTCTCTCTTCCTTTGTAGGAAACTGGTGTGAGACACTAAACAAGTAAAATACACGAAACCTATCACTGAAATTAAGACAGCAAAGAGCCACAATTACTCGCTCTATTGAATCGTAATGGAGCCGTTAATGGCACGATAAAATTCAAATCCAGTCACTGCGGAGACCAGGGAGAAACGTTGGTTCATCTTCATTACACCAGAGTTGGACATTTTCAGTCGTGTGTCTGGAGGAAATATTTTTTTGGACAGCGAAATTCTCTGTGGGAATCAAGAGTAAAGCCATTAAATGAAAATGGTTGTCTAAAACGGTTTCATACGATTTGGTATTTCAGTTCGACAATAAGATGCAATGAAAACCTCCTCCCTGGTTTTTAATTTGAAGAACACAGTCAGGAAAGTACACTTCTCCTGTGTTCTCCATATGTAAACGTGTCTTGTAGGAGGAAACAGTGAGAAAGTACACTAGTACGATTACATTAGCTGTTTCCTTTGGGTAGAAGTTCAGGTTTTGATGCCCCATCTTTCCAGTTATTTAACTAATGCTGTTTAGCATGATCAGATTTACGGTGAATGTTTTGTGTAATCCCCGTAGTGCCATTTTCGTTATCGAGAGATAACAATCGTGTTTGATGTGATGCTAACACTATCAGTGTGAAGAGTTCTTTTCAGTATTATGTTTAGCAGAAATGTTGGAAATTTGTGGTAAGTTCCTATGGGACCAAACAGCTGAGGCCGTCGGTCCCTAGGCTTACACACCACTTAATCTAACTTAAACTAACTTACTCTAAGGACAACACACACACTCATGCCCGAGGGAGGACTCGAACCTTCGACAGGGCGAGCCGCGCGAACAGTGGCAAGGCGCCCTATACCACGCGGCTATGTTTAGCAGACTAAATTTTCTGACGAAATCGTTCTGAAAGTATGTTTCGTCATTGTTTTTCAAAGAAATGATGGTACACCAGGTGCCACAAACAAACGCCATATTGTTCGATGCTTGTTCAACGACGGGAGGGGCGTCAGGCGATGAGGAATGACGTATGTGCAGAGCATAGAAAAGTCCGTAGTCCACGAACTCCTACAGACCGTGATGTCTCATCAAATGGTTGGTCGCTGGTTTGAATGATAAGAGAAAAATGCTGAGTGGGGAGGATGAAGAAGTAAGTGCGCGTCCCTCCAGATCTACGAATTAAAACAACATTGCCAGAGTATGTACGACAATTCCTTGCATCGCAGGGCACCGAGTTTTTCCAGAGTGGTTTTATTAAACTGACTGCACGCTACGACAAATGTCTCAGTGTCGGTGGAGCCAATGTGGAAAAATACTACAAGGCGTATTTGTTTTTGGCAATATAGTTTCGTGTGAAACAACGGCAAAACTTACTTTCGGAACGTCCCTTGTACTACGAAGGGGGTTGGGAGGGGAAGGGGGCTTGAAACTGGAATGTCATTATACAGTCTCCTTACACTAACGGATACGCTCGTCACTCAGAGCAAGCGAATGCATTATTTATCTTGTTAGATGAAAAAGTTTGGCCATAGTTACAAAACTATCCTGCTTCTACGTGGCACCTTGGTATTCTGCAGCTGCTTCCTGCGAAAACTCTCAGAAAATCTGTATTAAGAGATTGTGTGAACTTAGCTTTATCTATGGAACTACAAATTTTTGCTACGCTGCGCGGTGTGGGATCAACATCATATAGCATTGCCGGAGGACATCGAGAAAGTTCAAAGAAGGGCACCTCGTTTTGTATTATCGTGAAATAAGGGAGAGAGTTGCACGGGTATGATACACGAGCTGGGGTGGCAGTCATAAAAACAAAGGTGCTTTTCACTGCGGCAGGACCTTCCCATGAAATTTCGGTCATCAACTTTGTCCTGAGAGTGTGAAAATATTTTGTTGGCGCCCACATACGTAGGGAGAAATGATCATCGTACCAAAAATAGGGAATCAGAGCTCTCACGGCAAGATTTAAGTTTTCGTTTCTCCCGCGCTCTGTTCGAAAGCGGAACGGTAGAGAAGTAGTTTAAGAACCTTGTGCCACCCAATTAACAGTGAATAACAGAGTAATTATGTACAGGGCTATTACAAATGACTGAAGCGATTTCACAAATTCACTGTAGCTCCATTCATTGACATATGGTCACGACACACTACAGATACGTAGAAAAACTCATAAAGTTTTGTTCGGCTGAGGCCGCACTTCAGGTTTCTGCCGCCAGAGCGCTCGAGAGTGCAGTGAGACAAAATGGCGACAGGAGCCGAGAAAGCGTATGTCGTGCTTGAAATGCACTCACATCAGTCAGTCATAACAGTGCAACGACACTTCAGGACGAAGTTCAACAAAGATCCACCAACTGCTAACTCCATTCGGCGATGGTATGCGCAGTTTAAAGCTTCTGTATGCCTCTGTAAGGGGAAATCAACGGGTCGGCCTGCAGTGAGCGAAGAAACGGTAGAACGCGTGCGGGCAAGTTTCACGCGTAGCCCGCGGAAGTCGACGAATAAAGCAAGCAGGGAGCTAAACGTACCACAGCCGACGGTTTGGAAAATCTTACGGAAAAGGCTAAAGCAGAAGCCTTACCGTTTACAATTGCTACAAGCCCTGACACCCGATGACAAAGTCAAACGCTTTGAATTTTCGGCGCGGTTGCAACAGCTCATGGAAGAGGATGCGTTCAGTGCGAAACTTTTTTCAGTGATGAAGCAACATTTTTTCTCAATGGTGAAGTGAACAGACACAATGTGCAAATCTGGGCGGTAGAGAATCCTCACGCATTCGTGCAGCAAACTCGCAATTCACCAAAAGTTAACGTGTTTTGTGCAATCTCACGGTTTTAAGTTTACGGCCCCTTTTTCTTCTGCGAGAAAAAACGTTACAGGACACGTGTATCTGGACATGCTGGAAAATTGGCTCATGCCACAACTGGAGACCGACAGCGCCGACTTCATCTTTCAACAAGATGGTGCTCCACCGCACTTCCATCACGATGTTCGGCATTTCTTAAACAGGAAATTGGAAAACTGATGGATCGGTCGTGGTGGAGATCATGATCAGCAATTCATGTCATGGCCTCCACGCTCTCCCGACTTAACCCCATGCGATTTCTTTCTGTGGGGTTATGTGAAAGATTGTGTTTAAACCTCCTCTACCAAGAAACGTGCCAGAACTGCGAGCTCGCATCAACGATGCTTTCGAACTCATTGATGAGGACATGCTGCGCCGAGTGTGGGAAGATCTTGATTATCGGCTTGATGTCTACCGAATCACTAAAGGGGCACATATCGAACATTTGTGAATGCCTAAAAAAAACTTTTTGTGTTTTTGTATCTGTGTGCAAAGCATTGTGAAAATATCTCAAATAATAAAGTTATTGTAGAGCTGTGAAATCGCTTCAATCATTTTTAATAACCCTGTATATATTGAGGTAGACGTAGAAATAATATCATTCCTATCATTAGTCGAGCAAGGAGTATCCAGCGAAGCCCAAGCTCTAAACACAGATTCTATAAAAATGTCGGCCGGCCAGTGTGGCCGTGCGGTTCTATGCGCTTCAGTCTGGAACCGTGTGACCGCTACGGTCGCAGGTTCGAATCCTGCCTCGGGCATGGATGCGTGTGATGTCCTTAGGTTAGTTAGTTTTACGTAGTTGTAAGTTCTACGGGACTGATGACCACAGATGTTGAGTCCCATAGTGCTCAGAGCCATTTTGAGTCCTATAAAAATGTCTATAACGAAAACACAATAGACCACAGCTGTAGCGCAAAGCTGAACCGCATAGTAATTAGTATACGAGTAAAAAAATATTTCTCACACTTAATAAACCAATAGCTCACCAAAAATGGTATCCATTCGTTAAACAAAACGGACCTGTCAGTTGTAGATTACTCTTGCCACGCGGAAATGTCTTTAGCGGTGTAGGATAACATTTCCATGCCCAAGGAACTTGGGGAGCAACGCAATAAAACGACTTGCAAAAAAAAAAAAAAAATAAATAAATAAATAAATAAATAAAATAAAATAAAATAAAAATAAAAAAAAAGTAAATAAATCCGAGAGCACACCACCTGAACGTTTATCACTGTGTGTCCTACGCCGCACAGCTAAACAAATTCCGAACTCCTTGTAAGTGGCGTAACATGGCATTACCGTAACAAAGTTCTCAGTAGCACGACGTTATCTCTTTTATATGATGTATTGACTCTGACTGTCACTGTCTCTCTGACTGTCGGTAACTGGCTTCTTGACTGTCTCGTTTAACGGCCGTTTCAGTATTCATACGCCCGCACCGACCGTCTGATTTGGCTCCACTGTTCGGTCAATAAATAAGTTCGTTATTCTCTGTAGTCTGTCTGGGAGCACACCACACACATAAATTTTTGACTACATCTTCGCACGAAACTCTAGAATAACTTCCGTACTTAGTAATTTTATTTATGTAGCTCCCTACCTAAGAAGGCTGGGTGATGACTAATTTTCTCTACCTAAAAACACGCACACATGTTTTTATTTGCTCTTTGTCATAGGTAGCTTTGCTTTCAGCAAGACACTCACCTAAAAAGCACTGTGCCAGTTGTTGATGAGATACGAGGATGACATACAGAATAATTTTACCATTTCAACTGAAGATGATGGAGTGAGACTCAAAAGTAGCAAAAATTTGAAAAAAAAGATACGAATAAATCCTGCAAGTCTAGATGTATTAAAAATCATTATGGGATAACGTTTTCTTGCAGTTGAAAATTGTAATCTAGAACTTCGCTTTTCTAGCAGCGAATAAAAAAATTCTGTAAAACGTCGACTTTACGAGAAATGAACAAACTAATCATGCTCAAACTGTCAGATGTTAACACTGACATTAATCTCTATCATATTTCAAGGGACAAACAGGCAATTAACTATGGCGAGAAAATGTACCTCTACGAGCAACAGGTAAGCGCTTACTCCAATCGGGTATCCCTTATTAAAACAGCTTTGTGTATCTCTGCCGGGATGCCGCGTTAGACCGCACGTGGGCTACCACCGATGTCCTACGACCTACGTGAACCGTACTGCGTCATTACAACTGGATATACAGGGTGTTACAAAAAGGTACGGCCAAACTTTCAGGAAACATTCCTCACACACACAAATAAAGAAAATATGTTATGTGGACATGTGTTCGGAAACGCTTAATTTCCATGTTAGAGCTCATTTTAGTTTCGTCAGTATGTACTGTACTTCCTCGATTCACCGCCAGTTGGCCGAATTGAAGGAAGGTAATGCTGACTTCGGTGCTTATGTTGACATGCGACTCATTGCTCTGCAGTACTAGCATCAAGCACATAAGTACGTAGCGTCAACAGGTTAGTGTTCATCACGAACGTGGTTTTGCAGTCAGTGCAATGTTTACAAATGCGGAGTTGGCAGATGCCCATTTGATGTATGGATTAGCACGGGGCAATAGCCGTGGCGCGGTACGTTTGTATCGAGACAGATTTCCAGAACGAAGGTGTCCCGACAGGAAGACGTTCGAAGCAATTGATCGGCGTCTTAGGGAGCACGGAACATTCCAGCCTATGACTCGCAAATGGGGAAGACCTAGAACGACGAGGACACTTGCAATGGACGAGGCAATTCTTCGTGCAGTTGACGATAACCCTAATGTCAGCGTCAGAGAAGTTGCTGCTGTACAAGGTAACGTTGACCACGTCACTGTATGGAGAGTGCTGCGGGAGAACCAGTTGTTTCTGTACCATGTACAGCGTGTGTAGGCACTATCAGCAGCTGATTGGCCTCCACGGGTACACTTCTGCGAATGGTTCATCCAACAATGTGTCAATCCTCATTTCAGTGCAAATGTTCTCTTTACGGATGAGGCTTCATTTCAACGTGATCAAATTGTAAATTTTCACAATCAACATGTGTGGGCTGACGAGAATCTGCACGCAATTGTGCAACCACGTCATCAACACAGATTTTCTGTGAACGTTTTGGCAGGCATTGTTGGTGATGTCTTGATTGGGCCCCATGTTCTTCCACCTACGCACAATGGAGCACGTTATCATGATTTCATACGGGATACTCCACCTGTGCTGCTAGAACATGTGCCTTTACAAGTACGACACAACATGTGGTTCATGCACGATGGAGCTCCTGCACATTTCAGTCGAAGTGTTCGTACGCTTCTCAACAACAGATTCGGTGACCGATGGATTGGTAGAGGCGGACCAATTCCATGGCCTCCACGCTCTCCTGACCTCAACCCTCTTGACTTTCATTTATGGGGGCATTTAAAAGCTCTTGTCTACGCAACCCCGGTACCAAATGTAGAGACTCTTCGTGCTCGTATTGTGGACGGCTGCGATACTATAGCATTCTCCAGAGCTGCATCAGCGCATCAGGGATTCCATGCGACGGAGGGTGGATGCATGTATCCTCGCTAGCGGAGGACATTTTGAACATTTCCTGTAACAAAGTGTTTGAAGTCACGCTGGTACGTTCTGTTGCTGTGTGTTTCCATTCCATGATTAACGTGATTTGAAGAGAAGTAATACAATGAGCTCTAACATGGAAAGTAAGCGTTTCCGGACACATGTCCACATAACATATTTTCTTTGTTTGTGTGTGAGGAATGTTTCCTGAAAGTTTGGCCGTACTTTTTTGTAACACCCTGTAGAAACACTTGATGCTTCCAGTAGATTCGCTGCTGAGCAAGTAATTGGGCAACTACAATTTTACCACGCTGGAACGCTCTTAATGTCCGACATGAAGGTAGATCAGCGCAAAACCAGAAGAATCATATGTTTAATTACACTTCATGTCTCTCCAGAAACTATACATTACAAGAGAGAAGATATAAGACAATATCAATGTGTTTCAGACTAGTCAGGAAACAGACTTCGTGAATGGGATATTCGCACCAGGATATTAACATAGTTATGGGCAGCTCCACTATATTGCTTCTCCACAGCCGTAAGCACACATAATCGTTTGCCTCAGAAACCTGAGACGGAGAATAGGCATTGGCGCCGTCGATATTGTGGGGTGCGATGAAGAGAACCAGGGAACTACGCTCCCAAGGCAGCAATAATTGCGGCAGTCCTCCCCTACTGCGACCTTTCCCTCTGCGTGTCTGTCAGCGATCATGTAACTGCCACGATTCCATTCACTCCCTATTCCCCGTCTAGGTTATTGTTCCTTCAGGTGAACTCCTAAATGAGATGTAGCATCTGCCCTTCTCTTCAAACGGTCGTTAGGAGTTTCTCATATTGTAAAAACAGCTTCTGTCGTACCCCATATCGTAAAAAATCTGATCTGATACACTGTATTCAAATAATTGTATATTTATATCCTTTATTTGATTTCTTTTAGCCTTCAGTGACACAATAAGGCGGCGGGTCAATATGAAAACTTCATCTCCAGCAATGACAATACTGAGTAAGTGACCATAGAATAGAAGAGTAACTGAAGTAGATGAACAGAGGAAATACCACTGGATCTGATGCTATACCAGTTCGATTCTACATAGAGTATGCGAAAGAGCTTGCCCCTTTTCTAGCATCAGTGTACCTTAGGTCTATGGAGAAGCGAAGCGCCGCGCGGAGTGGCCGCGTGGTTTGAGGCACCATGTCATGGACTGCGCGGCCCCTCCCGCTGAAGGTTCGAGTCCTCCCTGGGGTGGTGTTGTTCTTAGTATAAGTCAGTTTAAATAGTGTGTAAGTCTAGGGACAGGTGACCTCAGCAGTTTGGTCCCTTAGGAATTCACACACACTTTTGAGAAGCGAAGCGTCTCTGATGATTGGGACAAAGTACAGGACATTTTCATGAAGCGTCGTTGAAAAGACGCACATAACTATAAGCCTATATATTTGAGATCGGTCCGTTATATAATTTTGGAACATGTTTTATGCTCTCGTAGTACGACATTTCTAGAGACCGAAACTCTTCTCTGTAGAAATCGACATGGGTTCCGTAAACAACGACTGTGTGAAACCTATCTCTCTCTGTTCCTCCGTGATACCCAGAAAGCAGTAGATAAAGGCTCTCAAGTAGATGCCGTGTTCATTGACTTCGGGAAGGCGTTCGATTCAGTTAAGCACTGTCGCCTAATGAACAAAATACTAGCGTACGTAATATCAGACCAACTGGATGACTGGATTGATGAGTTTCTAGCACACAGAACACATCATGTCATTCTCAACGGAGGGAAAACTTCAGACGTAAAAGTACACTACTGGCCATTCGAATTGCTACACCACGAAGATGACGTCCTACAGACGCGAAATTTAACCGACAGGAAGAAGATGCTGTGATATGCAAATGATTGGCTTTTCAGAGCATTCAAACAAGGTTGGCGCCGGTGGCGACACCTATAACGTGCTGACATGAGGAAAGTTTCCAACCGATTTTTCATACACAAACAACAGTTGACCGGCGTTGCCTGGTGAAACGTTGTTGTGATGCCTCGTGTAAGGAGGAGAAATGCGTACCATCACGTTTCCAAATTTGGTCGACATCCAATGACTGTTAGCAGCATATGGAATCGGTGGTTTCAGGAGGGTAATACGGAACGCCGTGCTGCATCCCAACGGCCTCGTATCACTAGCAGTCGAGATGACAGACATCTTATCCGCGTGTCTGTAACGGATCGTGCAGCCACGTCTCGATCCCTGAGTCAACAGATGGGGACGTTTGCAAGACAGCAACCATCTGCACGAACAGTTGGACGACGTTTGCAGCAGCACGGACTATCAGCTCGGTTACCCTTGACGCTGTATCACAAACAGGAGCGCCTGCGATGGTGCACTCAACGACGAATCTGGGTTCACGAATGGCAAAACGTTATTTTTTCGGATGAATCCAGGTTCTGTTTACAGCATCATGATGGTCGCATCCGTGTTTGGCGACATCTTGGTCAACGCACATTGGAAGCGTGTATTCGTCATTGCCATACTGGCGTATCATCCGGCGTAATGGGATGGGGTGCCATTGGTTACACGTCTCGGTCACCTCTTGTTCGCATTGACGGCACTTTGAACAGTGGACGTTACATTTCAGATGTGTTACGACCCGTGGCTCTACCCTTCATTGCCGGCCACAGTGGCCGAGCGGTTAAAGGCGCTACAGTCCGGAACCGCACGACCGCTACGGTCGCAGGTTCGAATCCTGCCTCGGGCATGGATGTGTGTGATGTCCTTAGGTTAATTAGGTTTAAGTAGTTCTAAGTTCTAGGGGACTTATGACCACAGCAGTTGAGTCCCATAGTGCTCAGAGCCCTTTGAACCATTCTACCCTTCAGTCGATCCCTGCGAAACCCTACATTTCAGCAGGATAATGCACGACCGCAAGTTGCAGGTCCTGTACGGGCCTTTCTGGATACAGAAAGTGTTCGACTGCTGCCCTGGCCAGCACATTCTCCAGATCTCTCACCAATCAAAAACGTCTGGTCAATGGTGGCGGAGCAACTGTCTCGTCACAATACGCCAGTCACTACTCTTGATGAACTATGGTATCGTGTTGAAGCTGCATGGGCAGCTATACCTGTACACGCCATGCAAGCTCTGTTTGACTCAATGCCCAGGCGTATCAAGGCCGTTATTACGGCCAGAGGTGGTTGTTATGGGTTCTGATTTCTCAGGATCTATGCACCCAAATTACCTGAAAATGTAATCACATGTCAGTCCTAGTATAATATATTTGTCCAACGAATACCCGTTTATCATCTGCATTTCTTCTTGGTGTAGCAATTTTAATGGCCAGTAGTGTAACTTCGGGCGTACCCGAAGGGAGTGTTCTAGGACCATTACTTTTCACAATATACAGGGTGAACATTAATAAAACTGACAAACTACATTGACGGATTCCTGACTGGAAACGGAGGAAAAAGAGTCCTATGTCCGGAAATGGATTGTTTTCTCAGTAGATGGCACTGAAAAATGACAGTTCGTCTGACCACGTGCCATGCGTCCCTTGTGTGTTACAGGCTGTGTGTTTGACGCAATGTACTGTAAGCAGCAAAATTGTCCGGTATTCACGTCGGGAACAAGCCGAGATAGTGTTTGTGTACGGCCATGCAGGTGGAAACGGTGGAGAGGCAGCACGGCTATATCAAAACAAGTACCCTTACAAGCACCAACCGTATCACACTATATTTCAAGCCCTTTTCGTGCGTTTGTGTGATCATGGGTCCTTTCAGCCAGACGAACGTGCAGGGAGGTGGCGAACTGTGCGTACGCCAGATTTGGAGGACCGGGTTCTACAGGATACTGAGACGAACACTAGTACAAGCTCCAAATATGATTGAGCCGGCACGGTAGCTCAGCGCGTTCGGTCAGAGAGCGGGTTGGCCTCTGTAATAAAAAAACTGAGTGAAAGGATCAACAATTAACTTGAACGGATGTTACGTGACGTCCGCAACGACCAAACACAACGATCAACAACGAACAAAATGAAGAAAAAAAAGGTGGTCAGCGCGCCAGATTGTCAATCCTAAGGGCCCGGGTTCGATTCCCGGCTGGGTCGGAGATTTTCTCTGCTAAGGGACTGGGTGTTGTGTTGTCCTAATCATCATCATTTCATCCCCATCGACGCGCAAGTCGCCGAAGTGGCGTCAAATCGAAAGACTTGCACCAGGCGAGCGGTCTACCCGACGGGAGACCCTCGTCGCACGCCATATTTTTATCTGATTGTTCAGTGCAGCTCGGTTCCCCTCTATATGAAAGTTAGTATGCTGCTAACAGAAATCAATGCAGTTCTCTTTAGGAGCAAGAATTTATTAATTTTATTTAAGAATGAGCTTCGGAATAAATTTATTTTATGGGCTCATTGTGACTGTGTATCGTGATGTAAATGTAGCGTCAATACTAAAAAGCAATTAGAAGATATTTTTAATGTAACCAAGAGATTCATGATATCATATAATGTATCAGTGTCTCGTTGTCGGACAACTTCATTTGGCCAAGAAAAGATTAAACAAGTCTACGAATGATGTGGCGTGGCCTGAAACATCGATATGTAGACATCAACAGAGATCTTTGTTACTGCATGTCGCCGAATATCTGATTATTTGTGTATGTTATAACCATTAGTTCATGAAACATTATGAATTTTTAATGAAAGAACGTTATTTTGTGGTATTTACCAGTGTGTAGTTGAAGCCCTGACAAACAAATTGTTTGGAAGGATACTGTTGATTTAATATTGGATGCACTTAACGACGCTGAAGACAAAGCGATGTGACTGCTGCTTTGTGGCGGACAGACTGTGTCAGCATGAAAGAAGGTCGACGTAGCGTATTAGGGAGGTTCGCGTGCCCCACGCACAAACGCCCGCTCCTCACGCTACCCACAGGGAGCCGCCGGCGCTCGATAACGCAACTAAATTCCTGCAACAGCTTTCCTGCCTGTTGTTTGGGTCCGAACGGTGGACAGTAATTAACGCTCAGCACTATCTGGCACCATGCTTAGTTTTTAATTTACTAGCGTAACTAACGTGGCTCAAAACGTTGCCTATCTCTATCCGTCTCTCCTACGGATAGCGTAGTCGTTTTTGTGCGAAACGGTGTTGCCAAAATTCCTACATTTTTTCTGTCTCTCTTTCGTGGCCCCGGAAGCTGCAATATTGCTGTAAGAAGGAAATTAATTCTACCCTTTGAAATTTCAGTGTAAGAAGGTGAAGGAGATTAGAGTTTAACGTCCCGTCGACAACGAGGTCATTAGAGACGGAGCACAAGCTCGGATAAGGGAAGCAAGAGGAAGGAAACCGCAAATCGGTCGTGCCTTTTCAAAGGAATCATCCCGGCATTTACCTGAAGGGATTTAGGGAGATCACGGGAAACCTAAATCAGAATGATCCGACGCGTGTTTGAACCGTCGTCCTCTCCAATGCGAGTGCAGTGTGCTAACCACTGCGCCACCTCGCTCGGTACGTTCTCAGTTGATGTGAAAAAGAGAAAGAGCGTTTTAAACGCAGACAATTATTCGGGAACATGTTAGTTCATCGTTGATGTGCTAAATCACTTTAAGTAATCGAATCAGTAGTCAGTGTATGATTACTGTTGTAGTTTGTGTATGATGCTGTTAAAAAATCGCCGCGCGGAGTGGCCGCGGTTAGAAGCACACCGCCCCTCCCGCCGGAGGTTCGAGTCCTACCTCGGGCGTGGGTGTGTGGCTGCTCTTAGCGTAAGGTAGTTTACGTAGTGTGTAAGTCTAGGTTCGAAAAAATGGCTCTGAGCACTATGGGACTTAACTTCTGAGGTCATCAGTCCCCTAGAACTTAGAACTACTTAAACCTAACTAACCTAAGGACATCACACACATCCATGCCCGTGGCAGGATTCGAACCTGCGACCGTAGTGGTCGCGTGGTTCCAGACTGTAGCGCCTTGAACCGCTCGGTTACTCCGGCCGGCTGTAAGTCTAGGGACCGATGACTTCAAAAGTTCGGTCCGTTGCTAAAAAATCTCAGTGAAGTACAAAATTGCTTTCTAAATCCTTTGTTGTTAAAAAAAAGTAGAAGCTACGTAAAGAACAAGAACAGACTTAGTATATATTCCTGCTTACGTACGACTAAACCACATAATTTTGATAGTACCAACGATGAGTCTTGAATATGCCTATACTAACTGTGAACAGAATTTTATACTTGCACATCTATTTGCTGTGCTTGAGATTCCGTGCACGTCGCAGTAGCACATCTTCAGGTGACAACTGAGGAACGAAATGAAAACGATATGTATACCAATTTTGGAATATGATTTTTCTTGTGGGTCCTTCTTATAGAAAGAACAACTCATCAAAACCTAAGTGTAAAAAAGTAGTAGAATACTAGCAACCAAATCCCTTGTGTAATCGTACATGGAGATAAATTATAACTTATCACAATTTTTTACTGTTTTCAAAAGTCCTTTTGCACTTGAACGGCTCACGGTAGAAAGATGGTGCTTGAACTGTTCTAACGTTCACCGGTCAGTTGTTAGCCGATGATGAAACAACACGCTTGTGTGAGAGAATCGCAAAGAAAATCAGAATCAGATGCCCGCCATTTCTTGTTTTGGTTCACAAATGTGGGTAGCACGATACAGTGGTTCGGGATGGGTTCATGATTTATAGAGATTAGACTTAAAAGAATACGTCTCGCTTAGCTGAACGCTCGAGTAATTATGTGCGCGTAAATTATTTTCGCAGTATCTTGATAATGCCCGGCGTGTTAACTGTGCGGTCTAACGCACTGCTTTCCGGGCGGGAAGGCGTGCCGGTCCCCGGCGCGAATTCGCACGGCGGATTAGTGTCGGGGTCCGGTTGCCGCCCAGTTTGTGGATAGTTGTTAAGGCGGTTTTCCATCTGCCTCGGCGTATGCGGACTGGTTCCCCTTATTCCGCCTCAGTTATACTCTGTCGGCGATTGCTGCGCAAACACTTTCTACATGTACGCGTACATCATAATTACTCTACCACGCAAACATTTGGGGTTACACTCGTCTGGTATGAGACTTCACAATAACCCTGGGTTCGGTGTGGAGCGGCGGTGGGGTGGGTGGACTGCTGTAGCCTGTTGTGGGGTTGTGTACCACTGAGGCTACGGCGGGGACGAAGCCTGTCCGTCGTTTCTAGGTCCCCAGTTAAATACAGAACAATACAAATCTTGATAATAATGCAAATACCTTAGCACATTACTCTATTCAGCGCAATGTTCAACATAAGCGAGATTTAATCCTCAATAGTATCATTTTTAGTTACCAGATAGTGAGCAAAACATGAAATTAATTATTACAATCGCAGAAACGTCTTCGCAGTCTTAAATATGAATGAGAATGAGGATGAAACTATTCCTCAAGGTGTATGTTAATGTCATGACATAGCGGATAACCTGTCTGTCGATTCTAGAATCTTTCCTGCAGCCGTTTCCATCAATTTATAGCTGGTTTCCGATTTCGCCTGTAATACACAGTGCACAAACGTACTGGGACACGGTAATACAAAGAAAAGTAATATTAAATTATTTGCAGTCGGATGGCGCTACATCTGTCTCCATCGTAAATTCAGATGGATTACATTTTAATTCATTCATTTAACCTGGCAAGATAAGGCCCATTAGATCCTCCCTTGTATCTAATTAGGCAATCTACATATTTTATATTACGTATATTACGATAAGCATGTTATAAATTACATCTAATATAGAGTACAAACAACTATAAGAGATTACAACAGCGCAGGTACAAACACACAGTTTACATTCTTTCATGTTAAATACAACAATAAATACAAATTACGGGAAGATATGTCGAAACTATGAGCGCTAGCAGCAAGGGACGCATGGGACAAATGGGTGAGAGACGGAAAGGGTGACGAACCTGATAGCCGGCCGCTGTGGCCGAGCAGTTCTAGACACTTCAGTACGGAACCGCGCTACTGCTACGGTCGCAGGTTCAAATCCTGCCTCGGGCAGGGATGTGTGTGATGTCCTTAGTTTAGTTACCTTTAAGTAGTTCTAAGTTTAGGGGACTGCTGACCTCAGATGTTAAGTCCCATAGTGCTTAGAGCCATTTGAACCATTTTAGAACCTGATAAAAGACAATTAATAAAGAAAAATGAAAAGAAACTAGCGTGCCTCATAGAGAAAGGAGAACAGAGAGAAGCATAACTAGGAGTAAATGGGAACATTGGCTTTAGTGTTTGACGGAGAGAAAATTAGTTTTTTCTTAAAGGCAAGAGGGCGTTGAATTGTGCGCAAAGTTTACGGTTGCAGGATCACAAGACCTGTTGTGGATATAAGTACAGATGTTTATATTACAGGCTGAGTAACATTACCAGCTGACACCATGAAGTTGCTGAATGGTCGCAAACAAAGCAGTATCTAATCTCAGGAGCCGCGCATACAATCAACACAAAGAGAAATTACCCGCACGTAACAGAATAAGGGCCCATATGGCAAGCACGTTTAAACACTGGTCCTCCGTGTTACTACTGAACTGACCTCCACGAGACACTACGGAGAAGCAATGCTGACAAGTAACACACACTACTCACACCAACTCGATAATCTGTGAAGCACAGCAGTTAACCACAGCCAACTCCGGATCATCTAGAATCAAATTTTATTGAGTTCTGGTTACCTAAGGTTTCAAATAAGTATCAATACAGTGGGCTGCTGTAAAGCACGGAACTGCTAATCCCTGTTCATAGAGTAGCCCTCTCCTCACAACAGGGGTCCTCTCCCCAGCTCCAATTAAGGTAATCTGGAAGAAAGGTAATGACGTTTCACGGCTGCTTCCGTCTCACCTCACCAAACCTTCCCCCTTTTTTCACGTCATGATTTTGTTGGAAGAGTCGCTTCAGTGTCATTCGTTGACCAGTCGTTTATAAATCATGTATACCGTATCTTTTGACCAAGGTGGAAGGAAGGTAGGGCTCGAAGCGGAACTACACTCCTGGAAATGGAAAAAAGAACACATTGATACCGGTGTGTCAGACCAACCATACTTGCTCCGGACACTGCGAGAGGGCTGTACAAGCAATGATCACACGCACGGCACAGCGGACACACCAGGAACCGCGGTGTTGGCCGTCGAATGGCGCTAGCTGCGCAGCATTTGTGCACCGCCGCCGTCAGTGTCAGCCAGTTTGCCGTGGCATACGGAGCTCCATCGCAGTCTTTAACACTGGTAGCATGCCGCGACAGCGTGGACGTGAACCGTATGTGCAGTTGACGGACTTTGAGCGAGGGCGTATAATGGGCATGCGGGAGGCCGGGTGGACGTACCGCCGAATTGCTCAACACGTGGGGCGTGAGGTCTCCACAGTACATCGATGTTGTCGCCAGTGGTCGGCGGAAGGTGCACGTGCCCGTCGACCTGGGACCGGACCGCAGCGACGCACGGATGCACGCCAAGACCGTAGGATCCTACGCAGTGCCGTAGGGGACCGCACCGCCACTTCCCAGCAAATTAGGGACACTGTTGCTCCTGGGGTATCGGCGAGGACCATTCGCAACCGTCTCCATGAAGCTGGGCTACGGTCCCGCACACCGTTAGGCCGTCTTCCGCTCACGCCCCAACATCGTGCAGCCCGCCGCCAGTGGTGTCGCGACAGGCGTGAATGGAGGGACGAATGGAGACGTGTCGTCTTCAGCGATGAGAGTCGCTTCTGCCTTGGTGCCAATGATGGTCGTATGCGTGTTTGGCGCCGTGCAGGTGAGCGCCACAATCAGGACTGCATACGACCGAGGCACACAGGGCCAACACCCGGCATCATGGTGTGGGGAGCGATCTCCTACACTGGCCGTCACCACTGGTGATCGTCGAGGGGACACTGAATAGTGCACGGTACATCCAAACCGTCATCGAACCCATCGTTCTACCATTCCTAGACCGGCAAGGGAACTTGCTGTTCCAACAGGACAATGCACGTCCGCATGTATCCCGTGCCACCCAACGTGCTCTAGAAGGTGTAAGTCAGCTACCCTGGCCAGCAAGATCTCCGGATCTATCCCCCATTGAGCATGTTTGGGACTGGATGAAGCGTCGTCTCACGCGGTCTGCACGTCCAGCACGAACGCTGGTCCAACTGAGGCGCCAGGTGGAAATGGCATGGCAAGCCGTTCCACAGGACTACATCCAGCATCTCTACGATCGTCTCCATGGGAGAATAGCAGCCTGCATTGCTGCGAAAGGTGGATATACACTGTACTAGTGCCGACATTGTGCATGCTCTGTTGCCTGTGTCTATGTGCCTGTGGTTCTGTCAGTGTGATCATGTGATGTATCTGACCCCAGGAATGTGTCAATAAAGTTTCCCCTTCCTGGGACAATGAATTCACGGTGTTCTTATTTCAATTTCCAGGAGTGTATAAAGCTAGGACAACAAACAGCTGGTGCGGTGCTCAAGTCGCAGGGAGCGAGCCGTGCAACGCGTTCCCTCTTTCGCATTCAGCTAGTGACACAGGAACCTACCACTGTGCGCAATTTATTCTGAAACGAAGACGAACTGGTCAGATATTGCGTATCAGAAGACGCAGAGACAACCCGGTCACCAGGGGATTCCAACGTCACCGGCGTCCTTAAGCCGCCACAGCTTTGAACAATAGCTTCAGTCTCTCGATCATAGCCAACGCAGCCGACAGTTGTTACAGGCAGCACCAAATTTCCCTTGAGTCCGCTCACAAGAAGCACAGTCCCTATCCATATCGTACTGAAAAAAAAACAAAACTGAATAATATGTCAAGGGTACAAACGAAGCAGTGAGGAGTAACCGAGGAAATACAAAGAGAACCCCACAAAAAAGAAAATTAGCTGACTATTGCGCTATTGAGGTTGGAATGCATTAAAAATGTAGACGAGAGAAAAAGCAGACATTAAAATATTATCTGCAAAGTTCTCAGATTCACTAGCCCATAGAACAGATACAAATTTCTCTACCGAAAAAGGGACAATAGGTATATGAACAGTTACTTTATACTAGAAACTCTGGTTACTCGAAAGCTGCTGCAGGAAATAAATATGCTAACTCTAAAGTACTGGTCTAAACTATACGATGTGTACTAACAAGAGATTTAATCGGAGCTACGTGATGGAGCTGTTTAGGTGGCGATCGCCTCACACAGAAATGCACTAAAATTTACGCAAACAAACTTAAGCGTAAATTACAAAACATTAGCCTATACACTAAGAAACACAAGTCAAATTCACTGTCTTTCGGAAACACGTAAGAAACAGAAAATAAACTAAATTAATGTGTGTCAGACAAACTGGCTAATGGCTCTGAGCACTATGGGACTTAACTTCTCAGGTCATCAGTCCCCTAGAACTTAGAACTACTTAAACCTAACTAACCTAAGGACATCACACACATACATGCCCGAGACAGGATTTGAACCTGCGACCGTAGCGGTCGCGCGGTTCCAGACTGTAGCGCCCAGAACCGCTCGGCCACTCCAGCCGGCGTCAGACAAACAGATTCAGCTACTGGCGTCCTCTCTGTTCCACGTCATCGGCTACGTGGCTACACAATTTGGACATTGTCTAAGTGTTCTCTGGTATCTACGGCAAAATGTGATGGGGCCCCGTCATGCTGGAACCATAATCACTGGCTGACGACTAGCCGGATATTCTCCAACATTCCCCGTAGTAATTCACAGAGAAAGGTACTCTTCACCGAGAGTGCTAAGCAGAACATACGGACCAATTAGATGGTCATGAACAGTAACAATCCACACATTTACGGTAAATCTCTGTTGATGGTAGAACACACGAGTTGCTTTAGGATAATCCAGTTTCCAGACATGTCTATTGTGTCTGTTGAATATTCAAACCCTGTGAAGTCAGCCTTGTCAGTAGACGAAACACACGTTTGGAAGTCAAGCACGTTTATAATTTGTTATAGATACGACTGTCAGAATTCAACGCTCTGGGGAAAGGAATCATGTGATTGGTCTTGTACTTCTGATATTTAAATGGATGCATAGCCGATTCGTGCAGTCTTCCTATAGATAGCAAAAAAAAAAAAAAAAAAAAATAAAAAAATAAAAAAAAAAAATATATTTATTCTCAATTAGAGGTCAATACTGACATTTGGCCGGCCAGGGTGGCCGAGCGGTTCTAGGCGCTACAGTCTGGAACCTCGCGACCGCTACGGTCGCAGGTTCGAATCCTGCCTCGGGCATGGATGTGTGTGATGTCCTTAGGTTAGTTAGGTTGAAGTAGTTCGAAGTTCTAGGGGACTGATGACCTCAGATGTTGAGTCCCATAGTGCTCAGAGCCATTTGAACCAATACTGACATTTCCTTTTGCAAAATATGGCGTTGGAGATATTTATTTCTTTGGTTATGGATTGTGTGCTGGTTCTGGGATTGTCCTCAATTCGCAGTAACAGAGCTTCCTCAAACTGAACATTTCGCACACTGCGAGGCGTATCATTTGGCCCTTACTCTTGTCCAAGTGATCATGTTTCACGAAGACCGTCATCATGTCTACGAAATGTGACACGATTTGGTAACCACCTACGTGGAAATCGTTGTGCAAACAGCGTGATACTGCTCGACTGCTGCATCGTGCTTTCCCATAAACGATATGCATATCCAATTCGGTTAGAGTCTAATGAGCCCTCAAGAACCCTTAAGCATCAGTAGAAACTTTAATGTAAGCACATCATAATAAAAACAATAATATTAAAATTGTTTAGCCAGGTCTGTGGACTCTGATAACAGAAATGAAATATTGCCTTTACTAGTAGAAGACGCAAGTGTGCTGCAAACCAGGTACCAATGTCTACGTGTTGCATACGAAGCGATAAAAGTAGCTGTGAACTTTGGCCTAATGGCAGTCCGGTGGCAGACCGTTAAAGGGCTCTTAGCGGGGAAAGAAATAACCTGGACATTTGTGTCAGATAAGAAAAGTGCGTGGTATGGATGTCTCACCTAAGAGTCGTCAAGCGCATTTCCTCTAATGTTTCGGCAGATATTTGCTATTTCTTTCTTGTAATGTGTATCTGCACTCAGACGAAACCTACACTACCCATCACCTCTTTTGTGCAACACCCAGTGTAGCGGAAATCGTCGATCTGTTTCCCGTTACCAATAAAAATTGCTTCTGAAGCGGAATTTTATGAGCCCATTCAACAGAAAGGTCTCAAATTAGTCTAGAACGATGTTGGTTTAGAAATATGCATTAACAGGGACAGTAAAACACAGCAGAACCTTTATTCCTCACGCCTTCGTTGCCCACGGTTTCTCGTGTGCTGCTCTGGTCCGCGCTGTCTGCTACCAACACGCTACGACTCAACTCAGTTCATGCTGGAGCAGTGCTATTCTTCGTGTTTTGCTATACCTCTTAATACATATTGATAAAACGAATATCCAGCTATAATAACACAGGACCGCTCTTTCGAATGGACACGCAGAATTCCGCTTTAAAAATCATTTGTTTTGGAACTGGAAATAAACCAACGCTTTTCGTTGACACAAGGCGTCGTTGCATGAAACATGTGATGACCAATATTTGTTTGGGTCGACTCTATCAACACATTGAAATAATGAAATTAAAATATCTACCGAAACACCAAAGAAATATGCCGAACGACTCTTATTTTAATTTATTTTCGTTGCTTTAACATTGGGTAGCACCCGCCAGCTGGAAGTACTGTGTGCCCCTATACACCTCTCAACGGAAGCATAAGGGGCTTCCAAATGAAGGCCGAACACTCACCACAACAATACCATGGAAAGGTTCCATTCAAAAGTAATCTCCACATGCGTTAAGACATGTATTCCACTGGCAGACGAGGCGATCAGTTACTATTTCGTAGAACGCGGTCGTTCGCTGACGGGTCCGCAACCGCACCCACTCTTGCTCAGCCTCATCTGACTGAAACCGACGTCCACGCACTTCTTTCTTCAGGTCGCCAAAGATATGAAAATCATACAGCGAAATATTCGGGTTGTGCAGAGGCTGTTGCAGTGTTTCCCATCCAAATCGCTCAAGTGTAGTCTTTGTACGATTGGCTGTGTGGGAGTGGGCGTTATTGTGCAACAGGATTATTCCGTCCGACAGCATTCCCGGACGTTCTGACTTTATGGGACGTCACTGTTTCTGCAAAGTGTCTTCATAGCGTTAGAGGAACTCGACCAGCAGAGGGCTCTGCAGTTGAAGAGGAAGATCATCATGACCTTACTGGAATTTGTGTCAACATCTTTGAATTTCTTTGGCGGGGGAGATGTAGGATGCTTCCACTGTTGGATATGCCATTTGCCCTCGGGCTGTCGGACGGAATCATCCTGTTGCACGATAACGACTGCCCTCATGCTGCCAATCGGACAAAGGCTACGCTTCAGCGATTTAGTTTGCAAGACTGTAACATCCTCCATACACCATGGAGGATGTCACAGTGTGATATTCACGTCTTTTGCAGCCTCAAGAAAGACATAAGTGAACAATGGTTTCAGTCGGACGAGGGAGTGAAAAAGTGGATGAGATTGTGGATCCGTCAGTGGCCCACTGCATACTACGAAACAGCAATTGATCGGCTTGTCTCCCAGTAGGATAAAAATCTTAATGTGTGTGGTGATTACTTTTGAATGGGACCATTCTGTGGTCCCGTTGTGGCGTGTGTTTAATTTTCATTAGACTGCCCCTCATATGTGTCACTGACGTAGAGCGTCTTGTTAGGTGTGACTATTGAAGGTGTTTCAGCCGGTTTTCGAAGTCTCGGAGTAGCATCAATGCCTCATTAAGTGGAATTCGCTATTAGAAGTCCTTCCTCGCAAATGGGTGTAAATTTTAAGTGAGCCATTTCTGCCGGTATCTTATAAAGTTGAAGAATGTAATGATACGCATGGAAATTTAATTGTGCTAGATGTGTAACAGTGAGTAGTATACTCTAATAAGTTAGAGCATAGTCCGTAGAATACGCTGGAATCGAGCCTCGCGCGTCGAAGCTGGCTGACTGGACGCTGAGCGTAAAAACCCCCAATCCTTGTTTCAAAGAAATGACTAGATTAGAGAAAATGTATTTATAAGAACAGTTTCAACTATAGAACACATATTAGTAGGACTATTTGATACTAGAAGAAACATTAGTACGTCATTGTTTCGATTGGAGTGTAAACTTTTATTTCAGTTTATACTTAAATGATTTCTTCTCTTGGCATTTCACATATTTTTTTCCGATCACATACAACTGAATACATATAACTATGATGCCTTTTGATGACATTATCCGTTAATTAGCTTGACGCCAATCGATTTTTCATTTATAAATTTCAATATTCGCCTAAATACGATCTTTAAAGACGATCCAACGACATAAATGCTTTGCAAGGAACACAGCGCTATAACTAGCTTGATCTACGTAGCTCTGTGGCTACTCCACGATTCATTCAAATCCGTGGACGGCAAATACGGAACTTTGAAAGTATCTCTTATCTCGGCAAACTGCTTCCGTTGAGTAGCATAAACTTCATAGTTTTATATAATTGAGTGGACCGTAAAAAAAGGTCCTTTATGCTGGTACTAAACCTCGAACGCAAAGAAATAGTAATGTCACTGATTTTATTTTAGAGAAAAGTTCTCCTTTGTACTCAAAATACAGTTTAATTTCGCTTAAAAAAAGACAAGTTTGTGCCTTTATCTCTGTGGTCAATAAGCTTACGGAGAGACTTCGTCATTATTTTACGATTCCTTCGATATTATTCCTTTAGCTGAAAACAAGTATCAATATATTTGACATGCTAAATGTTGAGGTAAAGAGTTCAATGGGAACAACTGTATAGGGGCATAAGACTGATGTCCAAGAGACACTACTCTCTCCACACTCACTCTATTGCTCTGTAACCTCTGAAATTCTATCACTTACGCTGCATGCCTTGTGTTGCGTGTCAAGGGTTTCATAACATTCACATTATTCTACGTGTTATTTCAAATAACGTAATTGAACTTACAAGGTACGCTGGAGAACAACCACACAGCACACTACCTCTTCCTCCCTTCTCTACCAACTTAATTCATAATCCTTGTCTGCTATAATAAGGGAACTCCGAGCCTACACTTCCAGATCCCTCTAATCAATCACCTGCACCAATTCAACAGACTCTGTCTCCAATTCCATGTAATGAGACTTGATGTCAGCCCTTGGTATTCATTAATACTCTTTTCCACATCAGAGTTCCCCTTCCTTTCTTGCTTTTTCCCTTTCCTTCGATAACAATCGTGTAACCTCCACCAAGTTACACTGCCCCCCTCCCCCGTCCCCCCCCCCCCTCCCCCCCCGTCCAACGTCAATGTTTACATCAGGAATCCACGGTATTATACTCGCCCTTCCCTCCGCAGGCCACCTGTTCTATTACTCCCCTATATCACTTTACCACTCAGCCTTCGACCGCGCAGATATCACGAGATACCAATGTCGTTTTAAAACAATAGCGGGACCTTACATTTTAGTAACATACTTACGTGTTTTATGAATACCGAAAAGATGGTAAAATATTATTAGATTTTTGCAGTTGTTCTAAATCTGTTTCTCGCGACTAAGAGCAAAGCAAGTAAATAACAATAAATAAATAAATAAAAAGGTACGCTGTAATGTAACAAATCAGCGATTCTGGGTGGAATATACAAGTTCCTGGTAGGTTTCCAGAAGTATGGAGCACTAGATGTCTACGCAAACGTCACGCAATTTCCGCGTATTACAGACCAGCTGTGCTCGATAGCCCCCAAACTGTGTTCCACCGGGATCAAATCAGGCTAATTTGGTGGCCAAGACATCAGCATGAGTTCAATAATACGCTCCTCAGCCCAATGTAGCACAATTATGGCCTTGTAACGCGAGCAGTTAGCCAGCTGAAAGACGCAATAGTCGCGAAGACATCAGGCATGAAGGGATGCAGGTGAACCAAACTAATGTTCACGTAGCCCACATCTGTCATGGTGCCTTCGAATACTACCTCAGATCCCATGAAAACCGAAAGCCCAGATAAATGTCCTGCATACCACAATCCTGCCTCCACCAACTTGCGTCCCTGGTTCAAATCGTTCAAATGGCTCTAAGCACTATGGGACTTAACATCTGAGGTCATCAGTCCCCTAGACTTAGAACTAATTAAACCTAACTAACCTAAGGACATCACACACATCCATGCCCAAGGCAGGATTCGAACCTGCAACCGTAGCAGCCGCCTGGTTCCGGACTGAAGCGCCTAGAACCGCTCGTGCGTCCGTGGCTCGGTACATGTTTCCAGTACGCTTTTGCCTGGAGGACAGCGTATCCAAACAACCTTATGTACCAGAAACTTGATTCGTCTGAGCAAGTGACAAGTTTCTATTGGTCCATGGTTCAACCTCGATGATCCCATATCCACTGCAGTCGTAACTGGCGATGTCTTTGGAACAACGTGAGAATATGTAGGGGTCATCTGCTGCGGAACCCCGTATTCACCAATGTACTCTGAAGGGGGGTTCTGAAACATTTGTGCCTGAACCAGCATTGTACGCTGTCGCCAAACCTGCCACAGATCGTCGACTGTTCTGCATTACAGAGCAGGCGAATCTCCGACCTTCAGGTTCTATGATGAGGCGTTATGTCCAACATCTTGTCCCCTACTCGTGGTTTCATCGTCCTCAACTACTTGATGTAGATGCCGACGGGGAAAAACCAAAGAACTTCGCCGTTTCCGAGACGTTTGATTCAAGGTGCCTGGTCGTAACAATCTGCCATTTTGGTATGTAGCTTATGTCAGTGGACTTCTCCTTTTGCGGTCCGTATCGTAGCTTGAGTGATTCCCCAATCGCGTGTTCTCCGCTTATAGACTATCCCTACCGCGTCACGTTCGCGCAACACCACCTGGTGGCATTCCATCCCTGCTCATTATGGCTCATCAGTGTACGTAAACTGAGGTGCCAAAAGTCATGGGATACTTCCCCGTGTCGGATCTCCTTTTTCCCGGTGTAGTGCAGCAACTCGACGTGGCATAGACTCGACAAGTCATTGGAAGTCCCCTGCAGAAACATTGAGTCACGTTGCCTCACGTTGCCAGTCTATAATTGCGAAAATGGCAAGAATTTGTGCACGAACAGACCTTTCTATTTTGTCCCATAAATGTTCGATGGGATTTATGTTGGGCTATCTGGAGGGGGAGGTGGGGGGGGGGGGGCGGAGCAAATCATTAGCTCGAACTATCTAGAAAGTTCTTCAAACCAATCGCGAACAACTGTGGTCCAGCGACATAGCGCATTGTCATCCATAAAAATTCGATCTTGGGTGTTTGGGAACATGAAGTGCATGAAAGGCTGAAGATGGTATCCAAGTAGTCGAACATAACCATTTCCAGTCAATGATCGATTCAGGTGGACCAGAGGACACAGCCCATACGATCATGGAGCCACCACCAGCTTGGACAGTGCCTTGTTGTCAAGTTGAGTCCATCGCTTCATGGGGTCTGCGCCACACTCGAACCCTACCATCAACTGTTACTAACTGAAATCTATACTCATCTGACCAGGCCACGGTTTTCCAGACGTCTAGGGTCCAGGGGTCCAGGAGATGCGCTGCAGGCGATGTCGTGCTTTTAGCAAAGGCACTCGCATCGGTCGTCTGCCGCCTCATCCCATTAACGCTAAATTTCGTAGCACTGTCCTAACGGATACGTTCGTCGTACGTCCCACATTGACTTCTGCTATTGTTCTCTCAGTGTTGCTGTCTGTTAGCAACGACAACTCTACGCAAAGCCACTGCTCTTGGCCGTTATGTGAGGTGAGAGAATGCCTAAACTGAATTACCCATCGATTTCCGAAATGGAATGTCCCCTGAGTCTAGCTCCAACTAGGATTCTGCGTTAAAATTCTGTTAATTCCTGTCGTGCGGCCATAATCGCGTCGGAAACATTTTCACATGAATTATTTGAATACGAATGACTGCCCGGCCAACGCACTGCCCTTTTGTACCTTGTGTATGCGATAGTACCGCCATCTATATATATGCATATCGCTATACCATGACTTTTGTCACCTCGGTATATATTCTGCCACTACAGTTTGCTGGGCATCTCCATTGCGCTCCCGTGTTTACTAAACGATTCTGAGATTAAACGCGTTGCTCTTAGTTGGGTCGTCTCCGTCTCTTCTATTAATCGTCCTTCTTAAGGATCGCAGATTGGAGAGCAATACTCAAGAGTTGATCGAACAAGTTTTTTCTAAGCCAGTCAGAAATGTTTCCTAAATATACAGTAACACTGCTATATTAATTATTGAATATAAACTGTTTATTGGTTTTTTTATTGCATAAAATTCCCGAAAATAAGTAGCTAAGCCCAACACCATGGAAGCAGTATTACTGCAATACTTCCACAAAGATTGCGTCCCTATGAGGAATTCAGCCATTGAAATATATCGTTTGTTATTTAGCAATCTATGGCAAATTGCAATATTCTTTTGCATAGTTACTGGGTATCCACCTAACAGATCGTGAGTCTGACACTTCAAAAACTGCGTTTTGAGCAGAATGTAGTCTCTTGCAGAAATTTACAACCTAATGCGACAGAGATGCCATTTGGGTCCTATTTTGAAGGGTGGAATCGCTGAACGTCTAATTGTAGGTCGGAGAAAGACATTGGTGGCAGCAGCACTGAACTATCGTTTCAAGGTTTTGGCGATTATTACTCGTAGGACAGTACAGAATCGAGACCAAGATTAAAAGATGTTGGTGTTTGGTCTGTGGGGCGCTCAACTCCGCGGTCATTAGCGCCCGTACAAAGTCCCAATGTTCACACTGTCCAATTTTTACACAGTCCAATCTAGCCACTTTCAGGAATGCTGCTGATGATGATGCAACACCAACACCCAGTCCCCGAACAGAGGAAATCCCCAGTCCGGCTGAGAATCGAACCCGGGACCCCGTGATCCAGAGGCAGCAACGCTAGCCACTAGACCACGAGCTGCGGACTAACTACATGACGAAATATAATTATATTTGCACGAAAACTGTCAGAGAAGTTTACAGTAGTAATCAGTTTCCCGACGATCGTACGTGTGTGTGTGTGTGTGTGTGTGTGTGTGTGTGAGGCTCATAGCCCATATTGATGGCCCCACGCGGTGTATGCTCCCCCTCGGAGACGAGAGTGAGTAGTGGGGATCCAGCAAAAAACTAAGCAATGTGCTTTTCACAGACGAATTGCTCTTCCGTCAGCAGATGAGTCCTCGTCGCACATTTCTCTGAAGAGAAATTGAGGCTGGTGCAATCGCAGGAATAAGACCAGTTAGGTTGCAAGGGAGCTGGCGTGTGGAGGTATCATATTGAATTGGTGTACGTTGCTTTAAAATTTCGCTGGTTGTCCCATGAATGCTATTAACTTTTGCAGGAACAGATATAAGTTATTGAATGGTTCAAATGGCTCTGAGCACTATGGGACTCAACTGCTGCGGTCATTAGTCCCTTAGAACTTAGAACTAGTTAAACCTAACTAACCTAAGGACATCACAAACATCCATGCCCGAGGCAGGATTCGAACCTGCGACCGTAGCGGTCTTGCGGTTCCAGACTGCAGCGCCTTTAACCGCACGGCCACTTCGGCCGGCTTAAGTTATTGAAATAGATGAGCGACATTTGAGGCCTTCAACTAATCCATTCTTCCTCTAAAACGACGATAGTATTGAGGAGCTCTCGTGGACTAATTTCTCGCAGTGCAACCAAGGTCTCCGGTTCTAAATTCTGTGGAGTGCGTATATGTACTAAGAAGACCATCAGTGTCTAACAAGAACTTTTCCAGCCCTCCGCGCCGGCCGTAGTGGCCGTGCGGTTCTAGGCGCTACAGTCTGGAGTCGGGCGACCGCTACGGTCGCAGGTTCGAATCCTGCCTCTGGCATGGATGTGTGTGATGTCCTTAGGTTAGTTAGGTTTAATTAGTTCTAAGTTCTAGGCGACTGATGACCTCAGAAGTTAAGTCGCATAGTGCTCAGAGCCACTTGAACCATTTACTATTTGCGTCGTTCGTCACTGTTGCCAACAAATACGAAACATATTGACTACTGTTGTGAAAGAGAGTAAATGAGTAATTAGGGAAATAAAAGTAGTTGCTGAGATTTTTATCTTTACTTGTAACTGATACCTAACATATTTGCTAACAGCACAAAACAAGAGGAGGGAAAAAGTGCTCAACACCTACGCCAAGTAACTCATATAAGAAAAATTTATTCTCTCAGAGGTACAACTCGTACACACTACAAACACTTTCGATTATCAGAGAGAAAGTGAAAATAGAAGACTTTTCTCAGTATCCGATACTGATGTCTCCATTATACAACAGCCCAGTACCAACAGTTTTGAAGCAGAGGGATATTACTTTGACACAACTCAACAGGTTATGTTATTATGTAACTACTGTAACGTATCAAATGCATATATACTAATATTTGCTAAAACTGAGACACCAGTCAGGATACATATAAAAGAAAGTACTTCAGTCCTCAGGTTAAATGCACGGGAATTACATAACTATACACACCGAGCGAGGTGGCGCAGTGGTTAGCACACTGGACTCGCATTCGGGAGGACGACGGTTCAATCCCGTCTCCGGCCATCCTGATTTAGGTTTTCCGTGATTTCCCTAAATCGTTTCAGGCGAATGCCGAGATGGTTCCTTTGAAAGGGCACGGCCGATTTCCTTCCCAATCCTTCCCTAACCCGAGCTTGCGCTCCGTCTCTAATGACCTCGTTGTCGACGGGACGTTAAACACTAACCACCACCACCACATAACTATACAGGATCCCTGGATTTGTGAAGTTGAAATACCACTGCGCAGAATCATAGTGGGTACGGGTAAGTCACTGAGGAATCATCCGTCACACGCCCTGAGTCTGAGGAACGGAACGAACAAGCTGCCGACCAACCGTACCCGAGACAAGCTCAATGGAAGGGATGTCTTACGAATGTGCAGGTCAGAATAGCTGTTCTACCCATCTTATTCGAAGAAAGCTAACCCGTACTGTGGAGCATTGTCTTGCTGAAATTGTACGTGGGTTTGTTTCGAAGAGGGACAGCACCTTGGGCTCTAAAATTTCCCTGGTGTACTGTTTAGTGATCAGGATGCTATCATAACGTAGATGTCGATATCGCATCCAACGACGAATCCATCTATATTTGGCACTTGTCTGATGGCGTTCAGCAATGCAGGCTGTCAGACTGCAGTCAGCACGGTAGTGCATAACATGTATGTAGCATCAGTGTGGGACAAGGCAGAAGCGAAACGTGTTAAAAAAAAAAAAAAAAAAACAACAAAAAAACAACACAAACAAAAAACCACTTAAAATTGTGACTCTGCACAATAGCGACGCGTTCTTGTGCTTATTTCAGCCTGAGACATTCGTTCGTGATTTCTGGGCAATGGAAGCCTGGGCAGTGGCGTGTGTACGTTCTAACGAGCCAGAAGCAGACTGTGGCGAACCGACGCAGATAGGTCCTCACCAGCAGAGATGTTCCAGCATCGAGCCAACATTGTGTACGGAACTGTACATTCCATTAAGACTATGTAGACAAGATGGTGGCAATTTCTTTCTATGTTCACCCTGAGTGATCCAGTATTCGCTAGTCGCTGCGTAACACTCTCTTCTATGCACTGGCTTCTAACACGCATCATTGTCGTAGCCGAGTGCACTGTAAGAGTCAAATTGTCACGACATGACAAAAAAATTTCTGGGCACAGAATCCTCCAGCTCGTTTGAATTCTCTTACCTATTGCTATCGAGTCCTGTGATATCGACGAGGCATACTGGCCCTTTCTTTCATATTTCCACTTCGTTTGTCGGCTCCTCAGTGCTGCTACACATCTTATGAGTTTAAGTTGGTTTGGGGAAGTTTTGCTGTACTTTTGCATTTTGTATGCTAGTAGTGAGCCCCTGTTAATGCACCAGCACTCATTGAAATATCACCTACGTACAGACACTCTCAGATTTCCTAAATCTCGACCCAAATTTTTCTCCCCCTCCCTCCCTCTCCCTCGATCACTCCCTCCCTTCCTTCCTCCCACCCTCCCCCTCTCTCTCTCTCTCTCTCTCTCTCTCTCTCTCTGACACACATACACACACACACACACACACACACACACACACACACACACACACACACACTGTGCATCTAAACCTCACATTTCTCTCCCTTCCTGTTTACTGTTTTCTCTCTCTTTCTTTCTCTTTTTCTAAAACCAGCTCGCACAATGTTGGAGCGTAAATAAGACACAGTAATTAACAGAAACACAAAAATGGTTCTGTGCGAATTATTTACCATCAACTTCAAATTAAACACCCTGTCCAGCAGCGAATCGTTTTCCAGCTATTGGCATCCTCCTCGTTCACCACCACATCACCTCATTTTATTACAAATAGATGCCGAAATTATGCGAGGTTTGGAACTTAAACAGTGGCAACTATTTATTCACAACCGATACAAAAGAGTTACATGTTAGCACTTGTTGCTGTCCTTCAGAGTAGTCACCAGCGTTGTGTAGAACCCGTTGCCAGCGATGTGGAAGGCGTAGTATACCATTAGCAGAGTCTGTTTTGTTGATGGTGCGAACGGAGCGGTCTACTGCCTGTCGAATCTCTGGAACAGTTCTGAAGCGAATGCCACGACGTGGTTCCTTCATCTTCGGAATCAAATCGAAGTCACAAGGAGAAAGTGTCGCCGCTTCTTTCGCAAAGCTGATAGCAGGTGATGCTCCAAAAACGAACAGAAATATTGTGCATTGACAGACTGCCCTGGAGGAACGTAATGCGTTAGGATAACACCATCACAGTCGTACACGAGAATCACCATAACTTCAGACCGCTCCATTCGCACCATCAACAGAACAGCCTCTGCTAACGATATGCTACGCCTTCCACATCTCTGGCAACGGGCTCTACACAACGCTGGTGACTACTTTGAAGGACAGTAACAGGTGCAAACATGTAACTCTTTTGTATCGGTTGTGAATAAATAGTTGCCACTATTCAAATCCCAACCCTCGTAATTAATAAAGAACCTTATAACAAAATAATTTTAAAAACTACAAGTAAAATCCATGGGAATATGAATGACGTTTCCTGAACAGGTATTTGATCATGCAGTACTTTTAGAACATATGAAGTTTCGCAAAGTGTAAGTGCGAACGCAAAGGTTTCTAATTGATGAACAAATGCCTGTAATAAAATACTAATTGTAAATCCATCCTTATGATCATTTTCGCACTAAATTTCGTTTGATCAACCATTCATTCAGTTATTTTTCCTTATTTCGGTAGCTTCTAGATGAAATACTGAAAAAGACTTAGTTCTAAAAGCTGTTTCTAGACTTTAAGAATGTATTTTTAACACCGAAACGTTTCCGGTACTAAATATAATAAAACGTAAGGTACCAGCTGACAGAATGTAGCTGTTAAATACTTCCTCGTAATTTTTTCAAGTTTTTCAATGCACATGAACGTGTTGATAAGCTCCCAGTGGCGTGCACAGTATATGAAAGTACCGGCGTTGTGCCCCTGTAAGCGGCGCAGCACCCCACCCTGCAGCGCTGACCCGTCCGCCTCCGCCGTCACTACAAACGCCTCTGCCTGGCTGTGGGGTGCGGGGAGCGGCCCCTCCTAGCTCACGCTTCGCGTCGTCCTCGTCGGCAATACCCCTTTGACCCATGCTGACGAATATAAAAATGATATTGTCTGTCGCGTCCCTTATTTTCTCGGCGGAAGCCTTCCATGCAAGAAATCAGCTTCACAAGTGCCTCCACTCGAAACCGGAAGTGAAGGCAAGCGATCTTTCTTTCTTCTTTTAAAAAAGAAAGGCTGTTAAGGTTCACAATATTTCAAAATTATTCCGGGGTCATGCGCTACACGTTGTGAAAGGCTGATAGCAGATTGGATGAAATTTGCCGCGTGACGTTCCGCAAGTTGTAATAACTATGGAAAGGAAGCACTCCTTAAGAGAGCAATATATATATATATATATATATATATATATATATATATATATATATATATATATATATATATATCGCCGGAAATGCTTTCTAAGGCAGTTACACTGTCTGAAATGTGGAGGCAAAAGCTCTTTGACAGCGTATGTTTCGCCGGCCGCGGTGGCCGAGCGGTTCTAGGCGCTTCAGTCCGGAACCACGCGGCTGATACGGTCGCAGGTTCGAATCCTGCCTCGGGCATGGATGTGTGTGATGTCCTTAGGTTAGTTAGGTTTAAGTAGTTCTAAGTCTAGGGGACTGATGACCTCAGATGTTAAGTCCCATAGTACTCAGAGGCATTTGAACCATTTGGACAGCGTGGACACATGTGAGAACACGCCTGACAACTGATAATATTCTGTCTGTGCTAGTGCCTTTGCGCCCCAGTCAAGACGGCAACAAAGTTGTAAAAGACAAATGGCAATACCCGTGTCACGACATGTGCAGGCATTACTACACACGAGCATGCCTCCGCGGCGACCCTGTACCATAGACACAAAGCATGCATTCCACTGAAACGGCAAAGAAACTGGTATAGGCCTGGGTATTCAAATACAGAGAAACGTAAACTGGCAGGATACGGCACTGCGGTCGACAACGCCTATAAAAGACAAGTATCTGGTGCAGTTGTTAGATCGATTATTGCTGCTACAATGGCAGGTTATCAAGATTTAAGTGAGTTTGAAGGTGGTGTTTTAGTTGGCGCATGAGCGATGGGACACAGCATCTCCGAGGTAGCGATGAAGTGAGGATTTTCCAGTACGACCATTTCACGACTGTACCGTAAATATCATGAATCCCTCGAAACATCAAATCTCCGATATCACTGCGGCCGGAAAAAGATCCTGCAAGAAAGGGACCAGCGACGACTGAAGAGTATTGTTCAACGTGACAGAAGTGCAACCCTTCCGTAAATTGCTGAAGATTTCAGTGCTGGGCCATCAACAAGAGTCAGCGTGCGAATCATTCAACGAAACATCATCGATATCGTCTTTCGGAGCCGATGGCCCAATCGTGTACCCTTGATGACTGCACGACACAAAGCTTTACACGTCGCCTGGGACCGTCAAAACCGGCATTGGAATGTTAATGACTGGAAACATGTTGCGTGGTCGGACGATTGTGTCGAGCGGATGGACGTGTACGGGTATGGAGACAACCTCATGAGTCCATGGAGTGATGCGGGACGCCTGATACGTCTAGATACGACTCTGACAGGTGACACGTACGTAAGCATCCTGTCTGATCACCTACAACCATTCATGTCCATTGTGAATTCCGACGGACTTGCGCAATTCCAGCAGGACAATGCGACACCCTACACATCCAGAAATGCTACAGAGTGGCTCCAGGAACATTCTTGTGAGTTTAAACACTTCCACTGGTCACCAAACTACCCTGAAATGAACATTGTTCAGCATATCTGGGATGCCTTGCAATGTACTGTTCAGAAGAGATCTCCACCCCCTCGCACTCTTACGGATTTATGGACAGCCCTGCAGGATTCATGGTATCAGTTCCCTCCAACACTACTTCAGACATTATTCGAGTCCATGCCACGTCGTGTTCCAGCACTTCTGCGTGTTCGCGGGGGCCAGACACGAAGTTAGGCAGGTGTACCTGTTTCTTTGGCTCTTCAGTGTAGAACACTAGTACAGTCATAACATTCCCACTTGTCTGGCATGTTCTCGTGTGTGCTTTCAATCACTCAAACCTATAGATCTTTCAGTTCCCTCTTCAAGTGAGTACCTCTCTCGGAACACGTTTCCGGCCCTATGTACATATAACCTTTTTTGCTCTGTATCAATTCAGGGATAATTTCCCGTAGTTTAGCAACGTCAATCTGTATATAAATTTTTAATTTCTCTCTGTCTTAGTTCGTCACCTGCGCACACGGGGGGTCACTTCTGCGTATCCTAGCTGTTATGACTGAACATAGCTCCAAGGCCTCTGGACATCCCATAGAACATACAGTGTATGATATTTGGCTCCACATGAGAGGCGTATATGTAAGTGGAAGTACAATACGTCAACAACACGGGTTTCATAATGAGTCAAAGTAGAGAACAGGGAGTTCAACTGGCGTACAACCGTGAAGGCCCACATGTTAGGGCATTCCGTGACCGAGGAGTAACATGTTCCACATACACAATTTAGACTAATAATTATTTAAAAAATGTTTAATTATCACTTTTTCATTTTGACCAAAAAGTGTAAAATAATTTTTCCTAACCCCATACAGACTCCTAATCCCATACAGATAGTACTGAAAATTTGTGAGCGTGAATTTTTAACAGGTGTGAAAATGCTTGTGAGATTTAAAACGGAAAACGTGGGGAATATGCAATACATAGCTGACGGATGAACCTCTTTAATATTACACTACTTAGTAATTGATGCGTGAGTGGTTCACCTCCTTACTATTATCTATTGCATGTGCCTCAAGTTTTTCGCTATAAATCTTACAAGTATCTTCATAACTATTAAAAATTCATAATCACAAATTATCAGGAGTATGTGTATGGGGCTACGAATTTGTATGGGGATAAGAGAAATTATTTTATACTTTTTCGTTCGATTTAAAGGGTGGTATATTATAATTTCGTTTTTATTTAAATAATCATTTCCCGCTTTTTAGTCTCGTGTGTGTGAAATTTTTCAATCAATTTCAAACATTTTGACCAGATTAGAACAGAGGCACGTTATAAATTTCAGTTTCTCTTCAGCTGACTGAACCAATATATTGCTTCCCCACGAAAAGACCATGAAGGTAAAAATTAGAGATTCGAGATCACCTGCAGGCTTAGCAGCAATCGTTCTTCCCATGAACCATTCGCAACTGGAACAGAAAAAGGGGGAAATGGCGGTGGTACATAAAGCCCCCTCTGCTACACACCAGACAAGAAGGCGAGTTAATGTTGCATTGCCATCCAATTGTGAACTATGTTCAAACATTCAAGTCTCCATCTCATTGGAAAGTTAATTTAAAATCAGTAGCAAAATTTGTAACGAACAAGCAGATAGGCAATAAAATGATATCCATCTCCTCTCTCCCTCCTTTCTCTGCTCAGCCGTGCCCATCCGCTCGCATACCACCTGGAACGCATTTCGAAACTATCCACACAACACACCGATCCTGCAGAGCAGCCGAGATGTCACGAATTACCAAACTTTTTCTCCCGCAGCCCCACCCCTGTCGAACAGGCCGACAAGAAAGTTAGTTAATAATGCATTGTCATCCAATTCTGGAGATATTTAAAATTTCGGGTCTCTAGCTCATCAGAATTTAGTTTTAAATCTACTGCAAAATTTGTACTGAACAGAAAGACAGACAAGAAAGCGACCTAATGAAAACGTAGTAAAATAGAAGCGAGTATGTTCACATTAATATGGAACTATTTGATGTGGCGTATTAATGTATGGCCGGTTTTTCACCTAGAACAGTGTCTTTGCACTCCCTAAAATTTATCCAGTCCGCACGACATGGCGTAGTTGTTAGCACATTGAATTCCTATTGGGAGGACGGCGATTCGTACCCTCGTCTGGCCATCCCGATTTATGTTTTCTATGGTTTCCCTGTATCTTGTAAGACAAATGCCGAAATAATTCCTTTGAGAAAGACACAGCCAATTTCCCAACCCATCCTTCCCCAATTATTCGAGTTTGTGATCCATCTCTAGTGACGGGACGCTACACCGTAATGCTCCTTCTTTCATCAAAAATAGCGGTTGACGCTCAACATAATAAATGTAACGTATACTGCGGATAAGAGGCGAAAATACGCTTTATCTTTTGATTACACGATTGACAAACAATCACTTGGAACAGTCACATTCATTTCATATTTGGGAGGGTACGTACTAAGCGATTTAACCTGGAACTAATCGTAAGAAAAGCAAATCTTAGACGCAGATTCGTTGGAAGAATCCTTGGCAAGTGTAGTCCGCCCGTGAAATAGGTAACCCATAGAACCTTCGTTCGACTGATATTTAAGTATTTGTCAACAGTCTGGGGCCCTTAAAAGGTAGAATTAATAGAGGAAATAGAGGAAATCTGAAGAAGAAAGGCACTTTTCGTCACTGGTTAGTTTAGTAACCCAACTCTAGTGGCTAACACTGTAAGAGAGGCTTATGGTGCGATTTAGTGTTAAAATAACGAGTACGTACTTTCTTGTAGAGTCAACCAACACATTGATGCCTACTATATAAGTCTCGCAAAATGACCGTGAAGGTAAAATTAGAGATGTCAGAGGATATACGGTTGCTTGCCTACAGTCGTTCTTCACGCGCACTGTTCGCCACTGGAACAGAAAAGGGAGGAATTAACAATGGTACAAAGGGATCTTCCACCTGCATCGACAGATGGCTTGCAGAGTAGAAGTAGACGTCTAGTGAATGAGCAGTTCACTACAAATGTGTTCTGTGCTCCTTCAGAAGTAAAAAACAGCGGAGCTCCTTCACAGCCTTCCTGGAAACGACGTACAGAACAGTTTTTAAGCAATGGAAGGAATAGACGCACGCGTTTGTCGATTTAAATGGGCCTCTGTTTTGAAGGGTCATCGCTTTGGACAGTTACTATGACCTCAAGCTGTTACTCTACGTTGTAAGTTGTTTACGCTAATAAAATACTAAATATTTACTTATGACCATTAGTCCCTTATCTCAAAGTACTCAGTTTGAGAACCTATATGTCTGAACAATTTTGATCCTCAACGTTAGGTTCACTCTTCAGATATGAATAAGAAGATCGAAAAAATGTGAGTATACTTGTGTACCCTCCTATCAAGAAAAGCGGCGTAACCTCTACCCATTACAAGGCAATCGGTGAAGTGCCTGTGAGAAGGGTCGACGAGAGAGCAGGGTGGGTGTGGGCTTCCCCCTGGAAATGGAGTTAGATTACGCGGACGGAAAAGAAGTCTGGGAGGGAAGATCAGAAGGAGACGTTTTCTCTCGCCATCCGCGGTCATCAAACAGAGCAACAAGTTACTCCGAGAAACTGCGGCTAGCAGTCAAGTGCCAGTGCTCGCAAATAGCAGCAGGAAGCACTTCATAAGGGAGCTGAAGAGCGACAGTGAGTGCATAAAACCATATTTCCATCTGCATTCACATTGTCACACTAAAGGCCATACTTAAGTTCATCTCCAAAAAATGAATATAATCATCTGCTCTTCTTCTACCCCCCCCCCCCCCCAACAGCAAGTAACGACACGTAGAAACACTCCTTTGGCGCCATGTTGGCGTACTATGGTTAATGTGTCCGCCCGGATAGCCGCGCGCTCTAACGCGCTGCTTCCCGAGCGGAAAGGCGTGCTGGTCCCCGGCACGAATCCGGCCTGCGGATTAGTGTCGCGGTCCGATGTGCCGGCCAGCCTGTGGATGGTTTTTAATGCGGTTTTCCATCTGCCTCGGCGAATGCGGGATGGCTCCCCTTATTCCGCCTCAGTTACACTATGTCAGCGATTGCTGCACAAACACTGTCTCAACGTACGCGTACACCATAATTACACTACCACACAAACAAAGGGTTACATACGTCCGGTATGAGAGCGGGTTGGCCAGGGTGTTGGACCGTTCCTTCCAATGCACCGATCCGGACATTACTCCCCTCTCCAGACGTTACGCCCCTTGACTTTTTTTTTTTCTGGGGCTATATCAAGGACAGAGCCCTCGTCACACCAGTTGCTGACGTCGAAGAACTGAAGGCTAGGATACGAGCTGCTGTGGGTACTGTGACAGAACACATGTTACGAAACACCTGGGGGGAACTGGAATACCGCCTCGACATTCTCCGAACAACCAAGGGAGCACACGTTGAGGTTTACTAACGTAAGCGGTCTTAAAAAAAAAAAAAAAAAAAAAAAAAAAAAAAAAAAAAAAAAAAAAAAAAAAAAAAAAAAAAAACGGTTATTATGTAATAAATTGTTATAATCAGGGCAAGACTTTGTGCTCACCTGTATTTAATTAGTCGAGAGCACTGTATTTGTGCAATATGTATAAGCAGAGAAAGAAAAACATTGCATAGCTTAATAGTCGACTTGCTCTACGAGATATTTGCAGCTAGAATGCATCTCCCAGTTAATGTTCAATGTACACCCAATAACTCTTCACCTCAAACATTTTTTAATATACTATAGCTTACCTTCAGCTATAAATTACAGAAACTGTGAGAAGCAAAGTGAGAGGTATAAATAAACTCAAACGAAGGCAAGCATAGTGACATAATTGGACAGGAATACCCTAATTTTGATTGGCTGCCAGTGTGAAAAAGCATCAACAATCTTGCAATACCATCTAAAGTGAAATCTACCTGGTACACCGAAGTTAACAGGAAAATAGCTACCATCTCAAAATTACACAATATACATTTAGCCTATTCACCGATGTATGCAATATGTAATTTAATAGATGGCGAAGAGCACAGTTCTGTCTGCAAAAGAGTGGAAGAAATGTGACTTACAAAAAACGGTCTGCATCAACAACCCCTCCTCAGACGCTGTAAAGCCAACAGATTTCATAATTCCAGACGACATACTTTTCACAAACTCAAAAAGAAGTGCAAATAAGTAGGTTAAAGGAAACAAGGCTTATTTCATTATGAAGCCGAGACACAACACCAAAAAACATTACTCGATATACCTCGCCACACGACATCATTTGTTGGCTAAGACCAAAAAGTACAAAGAAAAGTACGGAAACTGTCTAAAAGTAACAACCAGATAAAAAGTTCAACAATCACAAGGAAAGTACTGTGCTGACGAACAGAAGAAAGCTGTTGCTGTTTTGCAGGTTTTTTTTAATGTTTCCATCTACTGTCTGTTATTTCTTTTTAAGTCGTGTAATTATTAACCTTATGCATCAATAAAAATATATTTTCTCATTAGCTTTCTATTAAACTTTTATCCAATGTAAATGAAGTTCCTCACTGTAAAGGAAGAGAAGAACATTTGAAATTATTTTCTACAATGAAAAAAATTGTCATTTCCTTTTATAATAATCTATCACTCCAAGACAAAGAAGGATTTTAGTTTTAATCAGGGGTATGACTCTTTTAAACTGTCTCAAGAATTGTTTCATTTGTTTACTAATATTTTTTTTAAAAAAACATGGACATTAAAATGGTGCTTAAAAGGGTGCTAAACCCCTACTTATCAGAAAAAAATTTACAGTGGGTTAGCTCGCCTATGAAGACATGACTGGAGAGCGTAAGGAACAGAACAAAAATAGAGGTAATGCGCATGCTTAGGAAACTAAAGGTCACGAGATCGAATCCTGGCGAGACTCAAAAAAAGTGGTAAGGAGTCAGATTACAGAGCCAAAAATCTGGGGTTCGAACCTCGATGAGTATTAGGATTTTTATTCGCCAATTATTACTACTTTCACTTCTCGCAATTTTTGTTAATGCGAAAAATTCTGAGTAGCAACCTGGTTCGGAGTCCAAGTTAAACAGTAGGTACCCTTCTAACTGGCTGAGTAAGTCGTCTCAGAGGTCGGAGGTTGGCCGGAAAGTACCTAATAAAGCACTGTGGTGTTAAAAACAACTCTCCATTTATCCAAACCATATTTCCAATGTCTAGCTTAATATTTTCCTCCGCGACGCTATGTTTGGTAATGGTAGCCAGTTACCACCTCATAGTGGCCTTGCAAGCCAAAAAGCGAGTCTCATTACAAATAAATTCCAATATAAATCTCACATCATTGTCATCACTCTTTTATATTTTCCTATGTTGTCCGACTAAAGTCGCGACTCGAATCTGAAACGTCGACTAATACCGAAGACACAGCGTGAAACGACCGTGTGAAGAAAATCGAGGGGCTGGCAATGATTAGTTGAGAGTACTCTGGAAATAGGTTCATTATAAAAAAAGTCTTGTGAATACAGTGGTTTAGTGGAAGACTCTAGAAATATTTAAAAGTCAGTTAACACGACTTTCAGTTTCAACGGAGTTCATGGCAACAATGCCATGTCGAATTGCAGCTGGGTGGCCTGTTGCTTCTCTTTTTATATATAGCTATAGCTAAAACAGTAATTTAGTTTCACTGTTCTTACATCGCAGAAAACTGGCGACAATAAACTGTAATATACTAAGAACTACTTATTGTAAAACCATGAATCATTCCCACTGAGAAATAAATTGTAGAATGGAAAAAGACAGAACGGCACTTATTTTGGATTGACGCCCGTCATGTACTGGAAGGATGCGTACACGATGGAAATGTAGTATGACAGCTTAAAATAGATTTATACAATACTTCACTCTGGATTACAGTTAACGAATAACGTTTGTTCGCTTTCGGTGTTTCGACCAACATCCATCTTCAGGGTCAAAAGAAAAGAAACTAATATAAGGTATTCGACCAGACTATAGTCCGATCCACGAATGATGGCGGTTCGCGCATGTAGAGGCATGGACGGGGATTGGATTGTTGACGATACCATGTGCTACGCATATGCGCGTGCTTTCCGCTTGAAGAAAGCGTTTATCCTGAAAATTATGTCTCTCGCTTACTTATTCATAATCTATCACTTACCACAACAATCAGCGATGACAAATCACAACAAATGCAATCGAAATTCACTAAACAACTATCTACGATCACGTTTAATGCTCGCATTTTGCGACGGCATTCACAGTAGAGCACTCGGAAGATACTGACCACTCATTGGCTGTCGGAGCATACGTGATGTAGGTGCGCAGAAGAAGGCTAAACTCGACCGCTATCGTTCGTGTCTCCAACTATACTGCACAGTCTCTTTAATATCGTTCTGAAAATGACTGTTGGCCGAACCAAGCGAAGCGGTTCAGGATAATTAAATAACTGCGTTCCAGACTGAACTGTTATATTAGTGCAGCCATGATTGCGGACTTTTACTCAAATTCCACGTTTTCCACCGTCGTTAAAAGCAAAGAAAGCGTGTCGCAGTAAACCTGGAGAAAGTCTTTAGAAAGTTGCTCAATCGCTGAGCAATTGAAACAAAGCAATTCTTGATAGATGGGCGAACGCCACAGCCATAATACAGGGTGATACATGTTAATATCTGATAATGCGTAATTTTTACAGCGAAAATATCATGAACTTTCTGTGGTTTCAGAAATACAGCTGTCCAGAACCATCTGGAATAGGAATGGCTTAGATAACAGTAAATGAGCAGATATTTACTTTTGTGCCTTGTTGTGAATTTCTCTTTAGGCCAAGGGTTTCCACGTAGTTGCAACAGGATGGACTCCCCACCCATTCCTCACTAGCGGTGCAGTGTTCCATTCTATCTTAGATGGATGGATAGCGGGGTTATTTATGGGATTCAGTAATGATCGAAAACAGCAAATAAAAAGTGTAAACATGTGAGAAATTGCTTGTTAGTGTTTCAAATGCTTCTAAATGCACGTTACGAAGCTTGTAGACACCTGTTCCCTTTGGCAACACAGCATCTGCGTAGATGGTTGCCTCAAGCTTTGAGGATGACTGCATCATTTTGTAAAACTAGCTGTTGTAAAGGGAGCTGTTACTAAAACAGCCATTGCCGGCCGAAGTGGCCGCGCAGTTCTGGCGCTGCAGTCCGGAACCGCGAGACCGCTACGGTCGCAGGTTCGAATCCTGCCTCGGGCATGGATGTGTGTGATGTCCTTAGGTTAGTTAGGTTTAACTAGTTCTAAGTTCTAGGGGACTAATGACCTCAGCAGATGAGTCCCATAGTGCTCAGAGCCATTTGAACCATTTTTTAAAACAGCCATTCAAACAGCTATGTCTCGGAAATAATTTAGCGGTGACCAAATGATAATGTGATGGTTTCCTTTTGAAGTAATCAGTGTTATCAACTCTTAAAAAATGCCTATATCTTCTTCATACATGCTGTATCGTCTACCACGGAATATAATGCATTCAAACGACTTACACTGAACAGCCAAAGAAATTGGTGCACATGCCTAACATCGTGTAGGGCCCCCACAAGCACGCAGAAGTGCCGCAACACGACGCGGTATAGACTCGACCAATGTCTAAAGTAGTGCTGGAGGGAAATGAAACCATAAATCCAGAGGGCTGTCCATAAATGGTTCAAATGGCTCTGAGCACTATGCGACTTAACTTCTGAGGTCATCAGTCGCCTAGAACTTACAACTAATTAAACCTAACTAATCTAGGGACATCACACACATCCATGTCCGAGGCAGGATTCGAACCTGCGACCGTAGCGGTCGCTCGGCTCCAGGCTGTAGCACCTAGAATCGCACGGCCACTCCGGCCGGCGGCTGTCCATAAATCCATAATAGTTTGAGGGGGAGAAGATCTCTTCTGAGCAGCACGTTGCAAGGCATCCCACATATGGTCAATAATGTTCGTGTCTGGGGAGTTCGGTGGCCAGCGGAAGTGTTAAACTCAGAAGAGTGTTCCTGGAACCACTCTATAGAACTTCTGGCCGTGTGGGGTGTCTAATTGTTCTGCTGGAATTTCACAAGTCCGATGGAATGCACAATGGACGTGAGTGGATGCAGGTGATGAGACATGATGCTTACACACACGTCACCAGTCAGAGTCGTATCTAGACGTATCAGGGGACCCATATCACTCCAACCGCACACGCCACACACATTTCAGAGCCTTCACAAGCTTCAAAAGTCCCTTGCTGATATACAGGGTCCATGGATTCATGAGGTTGTCTCCATAGCCGTACACGTCCATCCACTCAACACAATTTGAAACAAGACTCGTCCGACCAGGCAACATATTTCCTGTCATCAACAGTCCAATCTCGGTGTTGACAGGTCTAGGTGATGCGTAAAGCTTTGTGCCGTGCATTAATCAAGGGTACATGAGTGGGGCTTAGGCTTCGAAAGCCCATATCGATAATGTTTCGTTGAATGGTTCGCACGCTGACACTTGTTGATGGCCCAGCACTGAAATCTGCAGCAGTTATTAGAACGGTTGCACTTCTGTCACGCTGAACGATTCTCTCCAGTCGTCGTTGGTCCCGTTCTTGCAGGATATTTTTCCGGCCGCAGTGACGTCGGAGATTTGATGTTTTACCGGATTCCTGACAGTCACGGTACATTCGTGAAATGGTCGTAGGGGACAATCCCCACTTCATCGCTACCTCGGAGATGCTGTGTCCCATCGCTCAGGTGCCGACTATAACACCACGTTCAAACTCACTTAAATCTTGATGACCTGCTATATTGTATGTAGCAGCAGCAACCGATCTAACAACTGAGTACTGAAGCGCCGTAATAATAGCATCAAGAAGAAATAAAACAAAATTATATGGGCTGTGAGCACTATGGGACTTAACATCTATGGTCATCAGTCCCCTAGAACTTAGAACTATTTAAACCTAACTAACCTAAGGACATCACACAACACCCAGTCATCTCGAGCCAGAGAAAATCCCAGACCCCGCCGGGAATCGAACCCGGGAACCCGGGCGCTGGAAGCGAGAACGCTACCGCACGACCGCGAGCTGCGGACAACAAAATTATATGGCAGTAAACAGCTAGAAAATAAAATTTAACTATTAGGACCAGATACTAAACTATTATAAAAAACGATAAAGGAATTTTAATGGAAAGAGAGTCCTCAGCCGTTACAAATTCTGTGAATGATAACATTCAGTCGCATTGGCTGTTATCGATTGGATTAAAATATCCCTGCGTTTACATTCACTGCTGTAGTAGTACTTTCCAAGTACTTGTGCAGCGTAATCAGTCACATGGACATACGTAGGTTACAGCAGAATCATCGTAATCGAAGTACGTCCATTTTGTGGGTTACACTTTACAACCTCTTGAAAATGTATACACAGCAGAATCTTCGCAGCAGTGAATGCAAAATGAAAGGGTATTTTAATCCAGTTAGTGGCAGCCAGTGCGGCAGCACGCTTTTGAGTGTTTATTATCGTTGAACGTCTCACCGATGACGAGCACGAGTTATTCTTTTAATGCCAGGGAGAAGAAAACAGCCACAGCTGCGCTGGACGAATGTCAAACGATTTAGAGACAGTGCAACGTGGTGGGGCTGGAGCCTGATCCAACAACTCTCCCTCTCCCCACCCCCCCGCCTCGCCGCTACAACCTGCCCCCCCCCCCCCCTCCCGCCGCAGCCCACGGCTCACGTCACCCTTCACCCCGCACTCCTTTTTCCATGCTCACGCTGTCTCGGTTGCACGGTTTATACAAGAGGCTACAAATAGAATTTCTGGCGTTTATTTACAAATAACCTGCATCCATGTTAACTATTTTTATACTTCTTGTAAGTAAATGTCTTTTATGGCAGTCAACTTTTATTCGAAGCACAATTAGTAGATCATAGTTTGACAACTTTTGATGTCCTATAGAAAATTAATTTCTCTCACTGCCAAGGCTGTCGCAGTTACGACCAAAATTGGAATTGTGGAAGGTAGTCAGTGGCAGGTACAAATGGTGCCAAGAGATATTAAAAAGTTTCACGTAATCAACAAATACAGGCTGCGTATATGTACAAGATACCGATGTTTAAATTCTTCAAGCCGCTAACCGATGTTTGACGGATAGTACTTGATATGAAATTGACAGAAAGTGCAAAACTGCTGGCCGGCCGTCGTGACCGAGCGGTTCTAGGCGCTTCAGTCCGGAACCGCGCTGCTGCTACGGTCGCAGGTTGTGTGTGATGTCCTTAGGTTAGTTAGGTTTAAGTAGTTCTAAGTCTAGGGGACTGCGTGAGACCGGGTCATTTAGCAGATTACCTGGACGGGGACGCAGTCGCACGGTAAGAACGCTGCAATTTGAGGAAGCTGTCTTGCAGCATGTGGAGCGGGATCATTCAATCAGCACGCATGCAATTGCACCTAACATGGTGACGAATCAGAAGAATGTAAGAACAGTCCTTCGAGAGCAATTGCTACGTCCATTTCACTTACAGCGTGTCCACAACCTGGAACCAGTTGATTATCCACCCAGAGCACAGTTTTCGCGGTGGTACCTGGAACATTGTGAAATGCATCCTACATTTCCATCCTCTGTGTTGTTTACCGATGAAGCAACGTTCGGGTGTGATGGAGTCTTCAACATGCACAATTCGCATGTTTGGAGTGCGGATAACCCACATGCCACAGTTACTAGCGCTCATCAAGTGCGGTTCTTTGTTAATGTGTGGGTCGGTGTTGTTGGGGACTGTTTAATTGGGCCATATCTGCTACCTAAGCTATTAAATGGCAGGCACTATTACAATTTTCTCGCCAGAGCTTTGCCAGAATTGCTGGAAGACGTCCCACTCCCTACAAGACAACGCATGTGGTTCCAACATGACGGGGCGCCGGCACATTTCAGTCGTCGTGTGCGTCGATTCCTGGACCGACGGTTCCCAGAAATGTGGATTGGCAGAGGTGGTCCTATACCATGGCCTGCTCGATCCCCAGATATGTCCCCTCTGGACTTTTCTGTGTGGGGAGAGATGTGCAACCCTGTTTACGCAACTTCTGTTGCATCAGAAGAGGATCTGGTTGCCCGGATAGTAGCAGCAGCAGGAACAATTCAGGATACTCCCGGGGTTTTTGCCCGTGTCAGACAGAACATGATCCGACGGTGTAACCTTTGTTTACGTGTCAATGGAGGCATTTTTGAAAATCTACTGTAATTGAAATTGAGTTGTGTTAATGTGTTGTCTCATGGTCATAAAAAATGGAAAAGCGCTTGTTGGTTTAATTAATCTTCCGCCAGAGAAATCTCCCTCTACCAGTTTAAATACTCCTCATAGGAAAAAATGACAGTAGGGAAAAATATTTGTTTCGATGTCACCTACAACCTCCCAGAGTTTGTCGGTTTAAATACTTTTCACCCTGTATAAACATGCCGCCTCTTCGTTGTATGCTGCCGATTTCTTCAGTCTTTCGGGCCTGCAGATTTCAATAAATCTTTTCAGTAACTTATGAAATTACAGGCACCGCTCAGTGGAGTGCGGTGAGATTCTTGTTATTAACCATTTACTTAAAAAAAATATTGTGCTTTAGTATGGATGTGGGTATAAGGGTGTTTGTAGACGACGACATTGTGTATTTGGAATGTTACCCTGAACAGCTGTTGCGACATCCAGAAGTACTTATACAGGGTGTTACAAAAAGGTACGGCCAAACTTTCAGGAAACATTCCTCACACACAAATAAAGAAAATATGTTATGTGGACTTGTGTCCGGAAACGCTTAATGTTTACAAATGCGGAGTTGACAGATGCCCATTTGATGTATGGATTAGCACGGGGCAATAGCCGTGGCGCGGTACGTTTGTATCGAGACAGATTTTCAGAACGAAGGTGTCGCGACAGGAAGACGTTCGAAGCAATTGATCGGCGTCTTAGGGAGCGCGGAACATTCCAGCCTATGACTCGCAAATGGGGAAGACCTAGAACGACGAGGACACCTGCAATGGACGAGGCGATTCTTCGTGCAGTTGACGATAACCCTAATGTCAGCTTTGCTTTCAGCAAGACACTCACTTAAAAAGCACTGTGCCAGTTGTTGATGAGATACGAGGATGACATACAGAATAATTTAACCATTTCAACTGAAGATGATGGAGTGAGACTCAAAAGTAGCAAAACTTTTTTAAAAAAAAAAAGATACGAATAAATCCTGCAAGTCTAGATGTATTAAAAACCATTATGGGATGACGTTTTCTTGCAGTTGAAAATTGTAATCTAGAACTTCGCTTTTCTAGCAGCGAATAAAAAATTTCTGTAAAACGTCGACTTTACGAGAAATTAACAAACTAATCATGCTGAAACTGTCAGATGTTAACACTGACATTAATCTCTATCATATTTCAAGGGACAAACAGGCAATTAACTATGGCGAGAAAATGTACCTCTGCGAGCAACAGGTAAGCGCTTACTCCAATCGGGTATCCCTTATCAAAACAGCTTTGTGTATCTCTGCCGGGATGCCGCGTTAGACCGCACGTGGGCTACCACCGATGTCCTACGACCTACGTGAACCGTACTGCGTCATTACAACTGGATATACAGGGTGTTACAAAAAGGTACGGCCAAACTTTCAGGAAAAATTCCTCACACATAAATAAAGAAAATATGTTATGTGGACATGTGTTCGGAAACGCTTAATTTCCATGTTAGAGCTCATTTTAGTTTCGTCAGTATGTACTGTACTTCCTCGATTCACCACCAGTTGGCCGAATTGAAGGAAGGTAATGCTGACTTCGGTGCTTGTGTTGACATGCGACTCATTGCTCTGCAGTACTAGCATCAAGCACATCAGTACGTAGCATCAACAGGTTAGTGTTCATCACGAACGTGGTTTTGCATTCAGTGCAATGTTTACAAATGCGGAGTTGGCTGATGCCCATTTGATGTATGGATTAGCACGGGGCAATAGCCGTGGCGCGGTACGTTTGTATCGAGACAGATTTCCAGAACGAAGGTGTCCCGACAGGAAGACGTTCGAAGCAATTGATCGGCGTCTTAGGGAGTACGGAACATTCCAGCCTATGACTCGCGACTGGGGAAGACCTAGAACGACGAGGACACTTGCAATGGACGAGGCAATTCTTCGTGCAGTTGACGATAACCCTAACGTCAGCGTCAGAGAAGTTGCTGCGGTACAAGGTAACGTTGACCACGTCACTGTATGGAGAGTGCTACGGGAGAACCAGTTGTTTCCGTACAGCGTGTGCAGGCACAATCAGCAGCTGATTGGCCTCCACGGGTACACTTCTGCGAATGGTTCATCCAACAATGTGTCAATCCTCATTTCAGTGCAAATGTTCTCTTTACGGATGAGGCTTCATTCCAACGTGATCAAATTGTAAATTTTCACAATCAACATGTGTGGGCTGACGAGAATCCGTACGTAATTGTGCAATCACGTCATCAACACAGATTTTCTGTGAACGTTTGTGCAGGCATTGTTGGTGATGTCTTGATTGGGCCCCATGTTCTTCCACCTATGCTCAATGGAGCACGTTATCATGATTTCATACGGGATACTCTACCTGTGTTGCTAGAACATGTGCCTTTACAAGTACGACACAACATGTGGTTCATGCACGATGGAGCTCCTGCACATTTCAGTCGAAGTGTTCGTACGCTTCTCAACAACAGATTCGGCGACCGATGGATTGGTAGAGGCGGAACAATTCCATAGCCTCCACGCTCTCCTGACCTCAACCCTCTTGACTTTCGTTTATGGGGGCATTTGAAAGCTCTTGTCTACGCAACCCCGGTACCAAATGTAGAGACTCTTCGTGCTCGTATTATGGACGGCTGTGATACAATACCCCATTCTCCAGAGCTGCATCAGCGCATCAGGGATTCCTTGCGACGGAGGGTGGATGCATGTATCCTCGCTAACGGACGACATTTTGAACATTTTCTGTAACAAAGTGTTTGAAGTCAGGCTGGTACGTTCTGTTGCTGTGTGTTTCCATTCCATGATTAATGTAATTTGAAGAGAAGTAATAAAATGAGCTGTAACATGGAAAGTAAGCGTTTCCGGACACATGTCCACATAACATATTTTCTTTGTTTGTGTGTGAGGAATGTTTCCTGAAAGTTTGGTCGTACCTTTTTGTAAAACCCTGTATAAAGAGAATGAATCTAGGAAAGACTCAAGGTTTACACAAGTGTGAGACTCGCTTAAAACTGCGACGTGCGACTGCAGAGCTCGGCGACGCGCGCCAACCCAGCAGCCCGGCACCCCGCGGCGGGCGGTCTGGTGCGTTGCAAAGAGACGCAGCGAGGACCGCCGCCGCCGGCACAGCTGCACTGGACCGGCGCTTCCGCCTCCCCTCGCCAGACCGCCAGCAAAATTATTGATCGCGTTGCATCCTGGCCGCTGTACCAACGCAAATGAACCTCCGGAAGACAGCGTGCCCTCGGTTTCCCCCCGCGTGTTACAGGAGCCACTGAGCAGACAAAACGTTCGCACTCGAGCACGATTTGTCTACGGGGGATCCGCCACTGAGGTCTCCCGAGCTAACTTCTCGAGGAGAAGCCGCGTGATCTATCAGACGAGGGAGGATTGTGTGCCGTGTACTCGATCTGGAACGAAGCAGTGCAAGGAATGCAACGCTGATGCTATAGCTTGTACTGAGATTCTGCATTAATATTCATTGTGAATAAAACAGAGTACACATATGATCAGTATTTTTCCATCCCATACACAAATACTGCACCTGGAAAAAGTTTTCTTATTATGTCCTATATGTATCAATGCTTACCAATTTTTCTTTATTTTGAATCACCCCCTAATACATGTTATAAAACTGTCGATGAATTTTTATATTTAGGGCAATTACAGGCGACGACTAGATGACCAGGAAAATAAATAAACTGAAGAGAGAAAAAAAACTGTCTGGTGTGCTGTAGGCAAACGAAACAAAATTTTCCAAATTAAGTTTCCGGTATTTGTGTAAAGGAAATTTTACACTCAATATCTAGTTACAGGTTAGAAGTGAGCTATGAACTTTTTATGTAAAACCATTAAAAAATTGAGAACTGGACAGCCAGCAATGGGACGCGCGCTTTGGATATTACTTAGAGATAAGAGAAAACAAAGGAATGGGTTAGGTAACAGACTGCAGTTGACGACATGACAATGACTGCGGTGAAAACGAAAACGACATATACCCAGCCGAATGGATGTTATATTGACCAAGGAAGTGTTTTGTTGGTTTCCAAGAAATATGAACAAACCGAGATCATGACCTAACAGGAGGCGAATAGATGACATTAGAAAAAATGCAGGAGCAATGTGGAGGCGTAATGCATGGAAAAGTTTAGAGGAGGCCTTCATTCAGCACAGTTATTTCGACTAGGAACGACTTAAACCACGCAACTTGTAGTAATAAGGTGGGTGCAACGACAGCATCACTGACGGGACATTACACAATAATCTTTCTTTCTTCAAAGACGGAGAGTGTATACATTTTGTATACATACTCCGTCTTATACAGACAAGTTACATCTCATAGATGTACCAGCAGCTGCAATCGTGCATTTACCTCCGGTATTAAAACTGTTCACTTGATGGTCCCTCCATATATTTCCTTGAATGGTCTCTGACATGAGACCAACGTCTCTAGTTCGAGAAATTTAGGACAACTGCTGTTCGCAAATAAATTTGTACACCATACGCCGCACCTGTTTATCGACACAGTGTTAGGTCTGGTGATCTAGTGGTAAGGCGTATGCTTGGAAACTGAGAGGTCTCGGGATCGAATCCCGGTCAGACCACAGAAATTTTCACTCTGCCCTTAATCTAACCTTCCATTCTCAATGATACGGAAAGTCACCAGAAACGACACGTGGTTCGGGTTCCATCTTAAAATCTAGCTCCTCTTTCCCCGGTTGGATAACTGGAATGGATTAGGAACACGCAATTCGACGAAGTGGCGTCCAATTGGAAGACTTGCGCTCGGTAATTCAGTGACAAGGAATTATTATTGTATTAATCATAATTCCTCCGACAAACCACTGAAAGTCTTCCGTTCTTTGCCGGCCATTATGGCCGTCCGGTTCTAGGCGCTTCAGTCTGGAACCGCGCGACCGCTACGGTCGCAGGTTCGAATCCTGCCTCGGGCATGGATGTGTGCGATGTCCTTAGGTTAGTTAGGTTTAAGTAGTTTTAAGTTCTAGGGGACTGATGACCTCAGATGTTAAGTCCCATAGTGCTCAGAACCATCTTTCGTTCTTTAACATATTTCTCGGGCACAGCGTTTGCATAACCAGACTCATCGACTATAAACAGTTTACCAAATTTGTGACATTATTAACAGAATGTTGTGCGTGTTACTGTAACTAAGACGTCTCATCCTGATACTCTAAAAAATTATCCACATAAATGGCCTACCCTGTCCGAAAATTACTCATTACAAGTTTTTTGAAACCCTTACGCCAGTTTGGATATTTATTTTAAATGACTTACGTCAGCTTATATTTTATGAAATTAATGGTGTCTCTGATGTCAACAGGTTTGACACGTTATGTAAAATTGACCCCCCTCCGTAGCTTAGCGTTAAGTATGACTGACTGATTCGTGAAGAATCTTAGTTCGATTCACAGGGATTGCAAGCATTATTTCTTGAATATCTTTCTTTGTGCCTAGGGAAGAAGCAGCATTAATTTTGTTGAACACAGACGGTTTACTATAACATGACTGGCCGCTTTCGACGTCATTCTCATTTTCAAGATGCATCATCGCAAAAAACAACAGAAGTAAAATTAGGAAATTGTGTCTCAAACAATACAAAAAACTGCTCGTAGTACAAAACTACGTAGCATAGAAACAACAGTCAAGACACTATTAACAGTCGCCCACATGATGTACGACCAAACGGTTTGACGGATGATTTACTGGGATCAAAGACATTTTCAGTTTCACAATCTTGCTTCTGTGCCTCTTTTGTGTAGGTTCATTTCTAAATGAAAATAAAGGCGAAATTGGCCGATGTAATGTATAAAACATATCGTTTAACAAAGTACAACCTTGTAGGAAAAATTATTTAATTCCTTATATCTTGTTGGGAGGAGTGATGTGTGGTTGACTAAGGACAGTTAAAAAGCTGCTTGAAGAGGAGATAATCGTTAATGTTTAAAAAAACCAACATTAAAACGTAGGAGAGAAGTTTTCCTCCGTTGACGTCAAGTGTGAAATAACGGTTGGTCGGCGTCCTGTGTCCTACTCAGCCTGATCGCAGCGTTAATTTATACATCTAATTATTATTGAATATTTTTAACGTGTCTGTCAAAAATACTTTATCTCTCTTTTCTTGTGAATCCTGGTACTCTCCATTCCATCGGCGGGACTGTTGGCTTAATTTGTTGTCAGAGGGAGCCTAAGTGTCTTACAGCTAAAATCTACAGTAACTATAACAACGACGGTGCTGTGTAATGTCAAGATATTAGTATGCATGGATGAAAGATGTGCATTACTGCATAATGGGCTACGGTCGCAGGTTCGAATCCTGCCTCGGGCATGGATGTGTGTGATGTCCTTAGGTTAGTTAGGTTTAATTAGTTCTAAGTTCTAGGCGACTGATGACCTCAGAAGTTGAGTCGCATAGTGCTCAGAGCCATTTGAACCATTTGAATTGCATAATGGTCACTGCGTCTATGACACCGAGAGACTGGTTTTAGGAAGAACACTCCTCATTTCTCAGCCGGTCGGTGTGGCCGAGCGGTTCTAGGCGCTTCAGTCTGGAACCGCGCGACCACTACGGTCGCAGGCTCGAATCCTGCCTCGGGCATGGATGTGTGTGATGTCCTTAGGTTGGTTAGGTTTAAGTAGTTCTAAGTTCTAGGGGACTGATGACCTCAGCTGTTAAGTCCCATAGTGCTCAGAGCCATTTGAACCTCATTTCTCAACCACTTCATTAATGACTCGACGACAGGAAGGTACGAGCAAATTCATAAATAAAACCACACGACTTAGTTTGTAGGACGACTTAGAGCAAGAAATTGTGAGAAGGGAGACAGCTGCGGAACGCCTACAGCTCTGGACCGACTATCGAGCTAAGCCGCCACCTGCCAACGTGGTCAACGAAGCACGATATGTTTAACCGCTCCACTGAGAACGACTGCAAGAATGCCGCTCTTCCCTGAGGTACTAATGAAGTTAACTGATTACCGCTGAAAATATCCTAACGAAATGCCACGCTGGATTTCGCTTAGAACGAAATTTTTAATTCAGCCACAGTCTGATAGGAAATGCCTGTAAACGGCTCCAGGCCAAACAAGGAGTACTCTTTCCATGTAGATAATTGACTTGATTCATCCCCAGCTCTTGTGTTACCTTGGTGCTGGGCCCCTAAGGATCTCTCTGAGGACTCGGTACAATATCTAGAAGGGTAACGTAAGAGTGAATTAAATGAAAGAAAGCAAGATCAGAGTTTAAGTCCCGTTGACGATGAGCTCCAAGGCGAAGCTTTGATGTGTGTGTTTAATAACATCAGATGTGAACAGAAGTCTGATAGACTTACTCTGGAACTTTTAATCCCGTTATACCTCTCTATGTTGAAATATTAATACTGGAAGTTTTACTCTTTCTTTGAAACCTCGCTTACCCATCAGTGAGTTGGTTTGTTCAACGTTCTTCAGCTGCTGTAATAGCTGAAAAAGAGAGTTGCTGGTTAGAACTTGAATTTTGACTTGTTATCTGGCTTGATGATATCCAAAATATCTTCTTAATTTCGGCACAGTATGTAGAAGTAGTTTTTTCCTACGTGGTTCAATAGATTATTGGATTCATTCTGTCCGATGTGTTAATTCGAATGAAAAGTAGCAGAGGTTTATATTGAGCCTTCAACAGTTTTATTTCCCAGTTCCAAAGATATAATTCAAGAAAAATATCACCAAAGTAGACCATCACATGTAAGTCTCAGTACACCACAAAAGAACTGGTTTCCATCCACCAAATTCGGACTAGTCAAAAAGGATTACAGGTAAAGTTTGCGTCGAAGAGAGTCTTTTACATAACGAATGACTTATTTATGTATAATCTTTTCTGAAGTTACTTTGAGAGTCTTTGTAGTTTTGTTACGATATCCACGAATCTCTGTCTTAATGGTAGTGTTAGTTTCTTCAAAATTTATTGACAACGCATCTCACTAAACCTTAAAATTATGTAGGTTTAAAACACACTTTCCTTCTACATGGTTTAAAATCGTATAGAATTTTCAGCGCCAGTGTAAACTGGTCATACAGAGACGTATCTACAGCAGTCATCCCAGTGACGTAAATATGTTATTTTTGTCCAGAAGTAGTACTGGACATTTATTTTACATTTAGAAGCTTCATTTAAAAGCGCACGGAACACGCGATGTAATAAAACTGAATATGCCGGTCGTAACAAGTGGGGCACATATTTGAATGTCAATGCTACCATTTCTGAACTTTTGAATAATTCTGACACAAAATTTTCCCGCTAAAATCATTTATTTCTCTGACAGCGTAGTTCGCAGTCAAATTTTGCAGTGTAGTGTACTGAATTCAGTATCACAGTATGTCACACAAATATACGCGAAGAAAACAAACGTTTGTTTGTTATTTTTGCTGTGTGCCACCAGCTGTCGTTTTTCTGACAGTAAGAGTAAAAGCACTGACCCTCTGCTCACAGTTTTCACATGATATCCTGAACCGAGCTATCTATTTGCATTCAGCCCTAAGAATGGGAGAAATCTATTTAATGAATACACGGCATTTATGATTGAAATGATATTCGCAGCTGTGTTATGTTGAATACATGAAATGCTGTATGTTTTGTACAGACACACAACAAAACAAATTTGCGTGCCTGTATATTAGGGGTTCGGAGAAGAAAATGGATTGAGCCTATAAGCGAGCAATTCAATGTTTTGGAATTTTTGTTTCTTTCTGTTTGCGTATGCCTCATACGGAAACAAATGCAAACATTTTGATGAAATATTTGTGTATTTTCTAGAGCTTCGGTAAACGAATATGCACTAGACTCTCGCTAATCCAACCATTCCTGGCACATATCGGTGCCGGATTAGCGGAAGTGTCGCATTATTGAGTGTCTGAAATTTATTTCATTGATTTATTTTGTTTTACATTCATTTTGAAAACATAGCGGATATAGTGTACTGTACTTTACTAAACCGAAGGATACAGATTTAAAACATAGGGGATATACTTAATTAAATCCAAAAATACATTAATTTTCGAAGAAAACGTAGTCCTTGAGTGTACAATATACTGTACATAATCATACAGTCGTATCACTAAGTATGAAACACGTCCCTGATTTGTAACTGTCGCAATGATGATACGCGACGGTGGCATGCTTTATCACGCAACAGCTTTACAAGGATTACATCGGTACTGCAAGTATCTGGTTGTTGCATAATGTACTCCAGGAACACCTCGGCAGCTTCAACACCAGAGTGTGAGAAATCTTCATGCTCTCTCCTCCTGTGTTCTCTTCTTCATCACTTTCATCATTACTTTCTTCCACGCTTTGGATTATTTCTTCATGTGTTAAAGTTGGTCCGTATCACAGATTTCCTCTTTCAGCCACTTACTAACATCTTCATCATCAATTTCTTCTCCTTCTGGAAGGTTGTGGACATGTCAGTGTACGTAGTAATTGATAATTCCGAATTGCCTGGCTCATCGCTGTCACTCACTACTGGATCCAACTCGGCATCAATGGATGGCCACAATTTTCTCCAGCTCTTCATTGTGGTAGCGCTCTCCACTTATTCCATGCTTCGGCTGCTTGGAAAACAACATCACGTATGTTAATTGCTTTCCACGCCTTCAGCATAGTCTCGATAGAGTCGTTTTCACTTTCATTCAGTAAAGAGACGAGAAGTGAATATCGGTCATCATCATTCCAGAATTCCCTGGTCAATGGGCTGAATTAGGGCTGTTACATTGGGTGGGAGAAAGAGTGCTTGTACACCATCGGACTTTATAGAAATATCTGAAGGATGAATGGGAGCATTGTCAATTATAAGGATAGCTTTCAGTGGAACCTTTTTCATCTTTAGCTCTTTTCTCACTGCTGCTACAAACGTTTCATGGAACCACCGAGAGAATATTTGTCTGTCCATCCACACTTTCTTCAGAGGGCAATACTGCACTGGTAGAGTATTTATGTCAGTGTGTTTAAAACAACGTGGATCTTGGGATTTTCCAATCACCATAAGCGGTACTTTGTGACTCTCATTTGCATTACAACAAGCCATTAATGTTATGCGCTGTTTCTGTTGCTTGTAACTACGAGCTTCCTTCTCGTTGTTGGCATCTTGTAAAAGAGTTCTGTTTCATCAGCATTATACAAGGCATCAGCAGTTAAATCTTCTTCCTCTATAATCTCCTGTATCTTGTTTACAAACTCATCAGCATCGTTATCTTTAGCTGAGTGACTTTCCCCGGTGACTGTCAGCTGCCGAATGCCATGTCGTTTTTTCCGGTTTGATAGCCAACCTTCGCTCGCTGCAAATAAGTTACTACCGCCAAGTTGTCTGTTAAATGCAGTTGCTTTTTCCTTTATAATCGGGCCACTGACTAGAATTCCTATACTGCGTTGTTGTATGAACCATCTATAAACAGCTACGTCCAGTTCTTCATTCTCACTCTTTCGCATAACCTTCCGTTTTCCCAACTCACTATCCATTTGTGTTGAGTACTGTCAAATACAGTTCCATTAAAGGATTGTCACTGCGCTGGATATGTGTACTGCAGCCGCATTGGAATCGCACCTTACGTGCTCCACTAGGGAAGGAAAGGAGGAAGATTAGGCTTTAATATCTCGTCGACATCAAGGACAGAAGTTTGGAATGTTTCAATGATGGGGAAAGAAGTCGGGTGTGTATTTTGAAAGGAGCCATCCAGACATTGGCCTGGAGCGATTTAGGGAAATCACGGAGAAAACTAAATCTGGATAGCCGGTTGCGAATTTAAACCGTGGTCCTCCAGGACGCCAGTCCCGTGTGTCAACTATTGCACCCTCTCGAACGGTCCAAGTAAGGTGTTCCGGCGGTTGTGTTCACCGCCACGCCACATTACGTAGTCATTACTCTATAGAATTTTTTGTACGGTAACATAAATCAACCAAAATGGCCTTGCTGTGCTGTTACTGAGAACGGCTGAAAACAAGGGGAAGCTACAGCCGTCATTTTTCCTGAGGGTATGCAGCTCTACGGTATGGTTAAACGATATTGGTTCCAACTTCGGTAACATATTTCGGAGGTATAGTGGTCCCCCATTCGCATTTCCTGGCAGGGCCAACTTTTAGGATGATGTAATATCAGGAGGAAAAAAAAGGCGTTCTACGGATCGGAGTGTGGAATGTTAGATACATTAATCAGGTAGGCAGGTTAGGAAATTTAAAAGAGGAAATGGATAGGTTGAAGTTAGATATACTGACCATTAGTGAAGTTCGGTGTTAGGAGTAAAAGGACTTCTGGTCGGGTGAACAGAGGATTATAAATACAAAATCAAATGGAGGTAATGAAGGAGTAGGTTTAAAAATAAGAAGAAAGTATGAATCCGGGTAATTTACTATGAACAGCATAATGAACGCATTGTTGTAGCCAATATACGCACGAAGCCCACACTCACCACAGTAGTACAAATTTATATTTTAACTGGCTCCGCAGATGACGAAGAGATTGAAGAAATGTATGGTGAGATAATAGAATTATTCAGATAGTTAAGGGAGAAGAAAATTTAATTCGATAGCAGGGAAAGGAAGAGAAGGAAAAATTGTAGTTGAATATTAACTGGGAGAAAGGAATGAAAGAGGAAGCCAACTGGTAAAATTTTGCACAGAGCGTAATCTAATCATCGCTATACTTGGTTTAAGAATCATGAGAGAAGGTAGCATACGTGGAAGAGACCTGGAGACACTGGAAGATTTCAGACTGATTACATATTGGTAATTCAGAGATTTCGGAACCGGATTTTTAATTGTAAGACATTTCCAGGGACAGATGTGGACTCTGACCACAATTTATTGGTTATTACATATAGATTAAAACTGAACAAACTGCAAAAAAAAGGTAGGAAATTAAGGAGATGGTGCCTTGGTAAGTTGAAAAAAACCAGAGTTTGTTGAAAGTTTCAGAGGGAGTATTAGGCACCAATTGATTAGCACGGGGGGAAGGAATACACTAGAAGGCGAATGGGTAGCTTTGAGAGACGAAATAGTAAAGGCAGCAGAGGATAAAATAGGTAAAAAGACAAGCCCAAATAAAAATCAGGGGACAACACAGGAGATATTGAATTTAACTTACGAAAGGGGAAAATACAAAAATACAGCAAATTAAGCAGGTGGAAGGAAATACAATGTATAAAAAATGAGACTGACAGGAAGTGTAATATAGCTAAGCAGGAATGTCTAGCGGATAAATGTAAGGATTGAGAAGCACATGTCGATAGGAGAAAGATAGGTACTGCCTATAGGAAAATTAAAGATGCCTTTGGACAAAAGAGAAACAGCTGTATGAATATCAAGGGCTGAGACGGAAAACTAGACCGAAGCTAAGAAGGGAAAGCTGAGAAGTGTAAAAAGAGTATGTAGAGGATCTGTACAAGGGAAAAGAACTTGAAGGCAATATTATAAAAATGGAAGAGGACGTAGGTGAACATGAAATGGGAGATACGATATTGCGAGAAGTATATGACAGGGCACTTGAAAGACCTAAGTCGAAACAAGGCCCCGAGAGTAGAGACACTCCGTCAGAAATACTGATAGCATCGGGAGCAAGAAGTGTGAGACAGGCGAAATACCCTCAGACTTGAAGAAGAAATAATAATTCCAATTCCAAAGAAAGCAGATGCTGACAGGCAGGTGTGGAAATTACAAAACTGTCAGTTTTAGAAGTCATAGCTGCAAAATACTGACACGAATTAATTGCAGAAGAATGGAAAAACTGGTAGAAGCCGACAGTGGGGAAGATCAGTTTGGATTTCAGAGAAATGTAGGAACACGTGAGGCAATACTGACCTTACGAGTCACCTTAGAAGAAAGGATAAGGAAAGGCAAACCTCCATTTATAGACTTGGAGAAAGCTTTGGCAATATTGGCTGGGATACTCTCTTAGAAATTCTGGAGCAAACAGGGTAAATTACAGGGAGCGAAAGGCTGTTTACAACGTGTACAGAAACCAGATGGCAGCTATAGGAGTCAAGGGCATGAAAGGTAAGCAGTGGTACAGAAGGGAGTGAAAGCAGGGTTGTAGCCTACCCCGATCTTATTCAGTCTATGGATTTTGCAAGTAAAGGAAACCAAAGAACAATTTGGTGTAGGAAATAAAGTTCAGGGACAAGAAATAAAAATTTTGAGGTTTGCCTGTGGCATTCTAATTCTGTCAGTGACAGAAAAGAACTTGCAGGAGTAGATGAACGGAATGGACAGTATCTTGAAAGGAGGATATAACATCAATTAAAGCGAAAACATGGGCAATGGAAAATAGTCGAATTAAATCACATGATGGTGAGGGAATTAGTTTAAGAAACGAGACTCTAAAAGTAGTAGATGAATTTCACTATTTCGGCAGCAAAATAACTGACCACAAGATATTGCAGTGCCTGTGTTATTCCGAATTACGATGCAATGTTTCTTCGGACATGCATACATATCCGAAGGAACATTGCATCGTATTCGCGATAACAAGATATGCACGCATATCCGAAGGAACATTGCATCGTAATTCGGAATGACACAGGCGCTGCAATATCGTATTTATTCGCCTACTCCGGGCGAAGAACTTTCAAGTAAACTGTGTCCCCTGTACGGGAATGTACATAATAAATTTATGAGTACAGCTTGTAGACATACGGCTCACTACATATGGAAGTTTGGATTTGGCCGCGAGACGTGCTCGGATAGTTAAATGGTAAGTCGACCACTCGCGATAAGCGAGAAATCCGGGTTCGAGGCCCGGTCTGACACAAATTTTCATTGTCCTCATTCCGTTACACAGCTAGTGGTTGTCCATGTTCGCAACTGCAAATACGTTTCATGTATAACTGACTACTGCCGAAGTAGAGAGGATATAAACTATAGACTGGCATTGGTAAGGAAAACGCTTCTGAAGAAGAGAAATTTGCTAAAATCGAATGTTAATGTAAGTGTTAGGAAGGCTTTTCTGAAAGTATTTACAGGGAGTGTAGCCATGTATGGAAGTGGAACACGGACGATAAACAGTTGAAACAAGAAGGGAATAGCAGCTTTTGAAATGTGATAGTAAAGAAGAATGCTGAGGATTAGATAGGTATATCATGTAACTAACGAGAAGATACTGCTTAGAATTGGGGAGAAAAGAATTTTTTGTGACAGCCTGACCAGAAGATGGGATCGGTTGATTGGACACATTCTGAGACATCAAGGGATCAGCAACTTAGTGTTGGAGAGAAGTGTGAGAGGAAAGACAATTAGGGGTGGCCAGGAGATGAATACATTACGCAGGTTCAGAAGGACGTAGATTGCAGTAGTTGTTCGGAGATGAAGAGGCTTGCACAGGATAGAGTAGCATGGAGAGCTGCTTCAGACCAGTTTTCGGACTGAAGACCACAACAATAATAACAACACACAAATGTTTATCCTAAATTGACAGAGAATATTTTAAATTACAGGAATACAAATTTTAATAATTATTCGTTAATTAGTTTGTCCGTAATTAATAGTTATTGGCGTTTTACAGGGCATTGTAAACAATAGCTACAAAGCTGAAAATTGATAATTATACGTGTTTTTAATTCAAAGGTACGCCCTGAGACTCATTCTTGAATAAGATTAACAATCTCAAAGACAATACTTAACGTGCAGCATGCTAGCTTGCATGACAGGGATGGGAGCCAGAACTGTACATGCTGCGCACAGCGGATTAACTACCGTTGGTCCACACAGTGTTTAAGGCAAATGCTGAGCTTTCTCCCATTCTCTACCACAGAGAACACTCACACAAGCAATTAAAGTACGATAAATAACACAGCCCCCCCATGAACCATGGATCTTCCCGTTGGCGGGGAGGCTTCCGTGCCTCAACGATACACACACTGCTGTAAAAATTCAAAAGATTGCTTTAGTTCTGAGTTACGTTGGCTGTTATATCCGGAAAGCATCAAGGCATAAATACAAGTAACGGCATTTAAAAAAAATTACATATGTCTTTCGTTAATTACATTTTTCCATTTTCAATAAATACGTCAGTAATTTGGTTGCGTTCTCGATCATTTATATTAGGCTTATGACTGAACTTGGAGGAAAACGTACCGGTTGATCAAAAAGTCAGTATAAATTTGAAAATTTAATAAACCACGGAATAATGTAGTTATAAAAATTGACACCCATGCTTGGAATAACATGGGGTTTTATTAGACCAAAAAAAACAAAGTTTACAAAATGTCCGACAGATGGCGCTGGACAGCAAAACGTCAGTGACTGCGCATGACAATCGTGTATAAAAGGAACTTTAATGAGAGAGAGAATCAGATGCGCCAGCAGTCGTAGCATGTTGACGTTACCTGAAAAGGCGCTTTTAGTGAAGCTGTATTATCAGAATGGGGAATGTGCTAGTTCAGGGTTACGATCCTATCGCCATAGGAAGGGGATTCGAACGTGTAAAGGTCCGTTGACAAATGCAGCTGTGGCGAGAATGATTTCGAAGTTCGAAGCCACGGGTTGTTTAGACGATAGACCCCGTAGTGGCCGACCGAGCACAAGGTGTAATGCTGCTGAGACAGTTCTGTAGACTGTAGTGGGTTCGTCTGTGTACGGGGAAGTCATCGCTCGTGCAGTCGCACGTCGCACCGGCATTCCATACACTACTGGTTGGTTGGCACTTAGGCGTAGCCTCCGATGCTATCCGTACAAAATCCATCGGCTTCATGAACTGTTACTTGGCGATTTAGTGAAGCGGAGGGCATATGCGGTGTGGGCGTTTGAAAAGATGGCGGAAGATGACGACTGGTTGAGTAACGTGTTGTGGACCGAAGAAGCTCTTTTCACGCTCCGACAGTCTGTCAACGCCCACAACTGCAATATTTGGGCTACCGAAAATCCTAGAACTGTCGTGGAAACTCCATTGCACGACGAGAAAGCCAAGGTATGGGTTGGATTTACCACATCTACCGTTATCGGGCCTTTTTTCTTCGAGGAAATGCCTGATTCTGGTTTTGTAACTGCTACCGTGATGGGTGGGAGGCACGCCGATATGTTACAGAATCGCATCATCCCCAGCCTGGCTGATAAACACCTGCTGGAACGTACGATATTTATGCAGGATGGCACTCCACCCCATGTTGCTAGACGGGTGAAATATCTCTTGCGCGCGTCGTTTGGTGGCGATCGTGTGCTCAGCCGCCACTTTCGTCATGCTTGGCCTCCCAGGTCCCCGACCTCAGTCCGTGCGATTATTGGCTTTGGGGTTACCTGAAGTCGCAAGTGTATCGTGATCGACCGACATCTCTAAGGATGCTGAAAGACAACATCCGACGCCAATGCCTCACCATAACTCCGGACATGCTTTACAGTGCTGTTCACAACATTATTCCTCGAATACAGTTATTGTTGAGGAATGATGGTGGACATATTGAGCATTTCCTGTAAAGAACATCATCGTTGCTTTGTCTTACTTTGTTATGCTAATTATTGCTATTCTGATCAGATCAAGCGCCATCTGTCGGACATTTTTTGAACTTTTGTATTTTTTTGGTTCTAATAAAACCCCATGTTCAAATGGTTCAAATGGCTCTGAGCACTATGCGACTCAACTGCTGAGGTCATCAGTCGCCTAGAACATAGAACTAATTAAACCTAACTAACCTAAGGACAGCACACAACACCCAGCCATCACGAGGCAGAGAAAATCCCTGACCCCGCCGGGAATCGAACCCGGGAACCCGGGCGTGGGAAGCGAGAACGCTACCGCACGACCACGAGATGCGGGCAAACCCCATGTCATTCCAAGCATGTATGTCAATTTGTACCTCTCTATCTATATTAATCCGTGATTTATTCAGTTTTCAAATTTATACTGACTTTTTGACCACCCGGTACGTACTGAAAACTTGACAAATCACCGGGAACGTTTAATTCGAAATCGCCCATAGCTTCAGAGTCTCAAGCAGCTCCTTTTCTCCTAAATTTAATTTGTACGTGAGCCGAAATGTTGTACTTCCAGAATTTCGCGATGAATGAAGCGAGTTTTACTAATTATTCTTGAGTAAATGAGTATGTTTGGCCGAGAAGCGAACGTTCGAGCGTTAAATAGGCTCTATTCTTTTCGGCGAGTAAGAATCCAACCGACGAAATGAAAGGGACTTTTTCTTCCCCTCCTCCGTTGTGCTCGTTGGGGTTTCTGTTGTAAGGAAGCTTTTGTCATTTGGCGAGAGAACGCCAGGAAGCTCTACAAGAGAATCAGACGTGGCCGGGATATTTCGTGTCGCGCGCAGCAGTGCAGCTATCTCGCCTAGGGTTACAGCAATGAAGCCTGCCAGGTGCGCCTCAAACTGTGTTAAACGTGCGGCCGGCGCAGCTCCGTTTACAAGAAGACCGGGCTAGTCATCACGTGCTTCGTTCTTCTCCCAAAGAAAACACGCTTTTCTTTCGCCACAATATGCTTTCTTCGCTGTTACGAAGCTTGCAGAATCTTAGTCAAGCCTTGAGAATGTTTTTAGCTATTGATTTTCGATCTCTTATCTGCCGATACCCCATTCATGTTCAGAATTTCTTCGTAGTTCTGTACAGAAAATTAAATAAAATAGAGAATAAGAAGAAAAATATCATGTAACAAATCCAACACATTCTAACATGATGAGAAATAAGCATCTTGTATGACGATGGAACAAGAAGCAAGAAATTATGCCTGAATGCATGTTCGAACCTGATGTATACAGAACAGTTCAAAAATGTTGTATGTGAAAGATTTTCAGAGTAAAGAGTTTACTGTAAATTTCCAATATGATAATTATCCCTTGTGAATGAGTCAGGGATTGCTCCCTTTTTTTATATTAGTTTTCTTTATAGTCGGTACCTGCGTTTACAGGTGATCGAACGAGTGAAAAGATAAAGCAACGATCTTCGTGAATGAAAGGCATTGGAAGCTCTATATACACGGCGACCTACGAAGTTCTCTTCGGGGTCTGTACATAAGTTCTAGATAAATTAACTACACTATTAACCATTGTTTATTACGGAGCTCTTGCTAAGTGAAGTTGCAGCAATGTTACTGGAATAGGTGCAAGTCACGTCCACGTGTAACGGGGGTACTGGAACTACAGGTCTGTCGCTATGATGTATAACTTCAGCAGAACACCAATGCTATCGTACCAACAATGGCAAAGCAAATACGCTAGTCTGACATGTTAAGTAGACAAGAACAATGTCATTTTTCCACAAATAAAGTGCTAATGTGACTCATAGCTTATTTGCTAATTAGTTTAGATTTTGCACAATGATGTGTGTGCGTAATTCAGACAGATACTTTTAATATTTTTCTACATTTTTAGTGGCATTTCATTTATCTATATGAAGAAGTTCAACAAAGGGAATGCTGAATCCTGCGACACTCGCCCTTTACAGTTGATAATGCAGTAGGCTACAGTCCACTAGTATGAACATTGGGGAACAGCAGATCGGCCATTGCCTACAAACACTATGGTAGATGTATCAATTTCGAGTAACAAGAGATTCTGAAGATTTAACGAGTGAGACTACAAGGATGCTCACGAATTTACACAACTCCTTGCTAGGCGCGCTGGAAATGTTGAAAAATAGCAATTGTTAGACGCTCCAAATAGGACGCTCTTTGATTTCCTAAACTATTCAGAAAATTTATACCACTGATACTGAATGAGGAACAGTGAAATATTCTGCATCTCACTGAGCACAGCCCACCATGCGTAGGAATACAATCAGTCGTCCTTTAGTTGCTCCGTCTGTGATTAGATAGGGAAGGATGATAGATATTAAAAAACTACTGTTGCCTGTATACTTTGTAGTTCAGTATCGAGTACATTTCTTGGATATAATAAATCCACGCTGGGTAGCCGCGCGGTCTAGGGCGCCTTGTCACGGTCCGTGCAGCTCCTCCTGTAGGAGGTTCAAAATGGTTCAAATGGCTCTGAGCACTATGCGACTTAACTTCCGAGGTCATCAGTCGCCTAGAACTTAGAACTAATTAAACCTAACTAACCTAAGGACATCACACACATCCACGCCCGAGGCAGGATTCGAACCTGCGACCGTAGCGGTCGCTCGGCTCCAGACTGTAGCGCCTAGAACCGCAAGGCCACTTCGGCAGGCCTCCGTCGGAGGTTCGAGTCCTCCCTTGGGTATGGGTGTGTGTGTTATCCATAGCTTAAGTTAGTTTAAGTTAGATTAAGTAGGGACCCATGACTTCAGCAGTTTGGTCCCATAAGACCTTACTACAAATTTCCAAATTTGTTGGATATAACGTATATCTTCTAGATTTTTGGGTATTTGGGAGCCAGTTTTGCGTCTCCTGTCTACCACTCAACACCGTTTCTTTACGTAATACGCATTCTAACAACCCTACCACAACAAAGGTCAAAAATTAATTATGATTGTAGTGTTGCTCACGCTGCTAAATGTTGATCAAAATGGTTCAAATGGCTCTGAGCACTATGGGACTGAACATCTTAGGACATAAGTCCCCTAGAACTTAGAACTATTTAAACCTAACTAACCTAAGGACATCACACACACCCATGCCCGAGCCAGGATTCGAACCTGCGACCGTAGCAGTCCCGCGGTTCCGGACTGCAGCGCCAGAACCGCTAGACCACCGCGGCCGGCTGCTAAATGTTGAATTTTCGGGCAACAACAAAGTTATATTATGTGGCTGGTGTCATTAGAGCACAGTTAATAAAGTCATTTCTTGAAACAATGGATAAACTAGGCACTCATCTTTTCGTGTTTCCCACGCTGGTCTCGTTGTGAACTCATGGCTCAATCGTCGAAAATCTTGGTAGTGATGATTCCAAGCTCGGATGCAAAGAGGCCTAGGTGTTATTCTGCGATATTCAAAAGTTTTATAGATGTGTTTCATAAACCACTCTTGAAGATGAAACTTATGCAAGTTAGGACAATGGTGATGTAAAAAAAGTAACCAGCACTCCGAATTCAAGTTACACTTCTTTTTTATTACTTTTGTTGAAATATCACGTAACTCGTTCCAAAACATCACTTCACAATATAAAGCATACTTGAAAATATCTTCCTCACTGTTAAAGTTCACATTTCATAAACTGACTATAATTTGCATCTTTTTAACATGACGACCAAAGCTTGACTCTCTAATAACTGCTTACGCGCCCAAAACTCAGAGTTACAAGTACGTCAAAGATCATAGTGGCAAAAGAAATAATAGACATAAGAATAATATCATTGCAATATATACATATCGATGAATCGAAGTACCTCTACATTAATGAAATCAAATCTGAATGTTGTCACAGAAATATGTTAACTATTTTACAGAAACAGAGTAGAATATTGCTGGTATCGAGAGGTTGAGGTGAGGTGCCGTAATGGTTACGTAATTCAAGAACCATTACAGCATGGAAATTGATTTATAACAATTGTTCACCTCTAAAAAAAAAGACTTAAGAGAAATCATTAGAAGTCTATTTCTGTGCAAATAAACTAGTAATCACTCCATCTTCGCACCTTCCATCACTTGAATGGGGAGGTAACTTAATATATTACGGTATAAGTGAAAGTACTGTCTGATATACAGAGTATAGATGCACATGTAAGCACGTCGTACTTTCTATGAAAAAGTGAGTAACTTTTTTTCCGATCGATAACATATGTACCAGTGCGTGATATACCAGAAATGTAGTGCATAAACGAATAACTCAGATTAAAAAGGAGCAGAAATTAGTTGAGAATATGACGTAACAGCTTCAGAGCATCAGTTAGTCAGTGGATTTAGTGAATTGCATATGAAAACTATGTGACTAATGTGGCTAAAAAAATTCGCAACATTATTAGATAGCAACTTCAAAATAATGAACGTGATTAAATTTCAAGTAACAATAACTATTACGATACGCTGATGGAGTATCATTTATTCTTTCTCCACCAAGATACTCTTAAATGGACTGAAAGCTACGTCAGGAAGCAACCTTATTGATTTTCAATGGGAGCAGAGTTCATCATACGAAAAGCTGCTAATTTCCGACGAACTTCCATTGTAAGAGGGCGTTGTCTGAAATAGGGCGTACACGGAGCGTCCATTATGAATTATGGATTCTCCGGAAATGTGCACTTTTATAATTGCCTTGCTCAATTTGCTTAGTTGATCTGTTCATGAAGACTTAGTAATCTAGTCATACCGCTTTAAAAAAATGAAGCAAAGGAACTCCAGAATGAGAGAAGATATGTATAAATTCGTATGAGCTAGTTTCGAGATGTGAAGGTAAGTCAAACGTAACTGAACGACTGTTGGTCTCATAACGGGTCATATGGAGACAGTTTTCATACTTCATTTTGAGAAGTGCTGAAGAAAAACTGGCAATGATAGATGCGTGAGAGGAATCATTGTTCATATGTCTCTCATTAGTTGTTGTTATAATGGTTTCCTATTAAATGTTTCTACCGGAAAGTTATACAAGAAGATTACGAATGTTCGAAGATTATACCCAGAAAAACAATTTTTTGGAAGATATGATGCACTATTCGTAAAGTGTCTGACAATTAAAACTTTCCAGCATTTTTTCTACACTCACCCATTAGTCAAAAAACGCTGTGACCGTTATTTCTGCCCTATTAGTTAATGCTCATTATCCCTGTTACTCAAACCTGATAGCCGGCCGCAGTGGCCAAGCGGTTCTAGGCGCTACAGTCTGGCACCGCGTGACCGCAACGGTCGCAGGTTCGAATCCTGCCTCGGGCATGGATGTGTGTGATGTCCTTAGGTTATTTAGGTTTAAGTAGTTCTAAGTTCTAGGGGACTGATGACCTCAGAAGTTAAGTCCCATAGTGCTCAGAGCCATTTGAACCAAACCTGATATAATTATCACTAGATTAAACACTGCGGAAATTTAAGTCGTGTGGTGTTTTCCCGTCCGTAGAGCAGCCAATCGAAGCATACATCTCTCTGATTACCCTCACGCGGCTCAGTAGACAACATTCCAGTTACTTCAGCTACAGCCAAATCTAGAGTGATCACCGCATGAATCACAAAAACACCGAAACCCCCCTTGTAGAAACTAGCAAGTCTGCATTAGCAAGTACTCAGCCGCATGGAAACGGCGTGAAGACTTAACGATGAACTGATGTTGGAAAGTAAAATCGTAGCCACACGGACCTTGCACTCGAACGCTGAGTGTCTGAGTGTGCTGAATTTCTGACATCATAACGTGGGAAACGAACGTGCAGAGTAATACGTACAATGTCAGATATTCTGAACGTGGGTTTGAACGTATACCAATGAGATGGAAGAACGCCGCCTACGTTACACGCGCGCCATGTTTCAGTACAATGTCGCAATTCGTCATATTGGCTTCCAGTTCGAGCCCATATTTATGCCGTTTCTAAGTACCAGAAAATTGAGGATCTCTCGAAAACTCGTAGTTAATTGTTCGAGTTTTTGTAAATGACACGAGGTGAAATATTGATGGTTAAAGAATTATTGTAATTTGCGTATTATGAGAGTATATCGCTTCAATGCAACGGCACACTGAGGATCCATAAAAAAACCTTTTATTGTTGGTACAATTTGGTATAATTAAACGTCAGTTAATAACATATCTACAATTAAAGCTTTCAGGAGATGGTAAGATACAAAGTATGGTCTCGGATCATACATGGTCCATGTTGCATAATGAGTAGCGTCATAGAATTGTAAGATACCAGGTGATGTGGTACCGGTTCCAAACTTTTTTACTAATCTTCGTGTTTTCTAATAGGTTCTGGCACTTTATTGCTAGTTTAGTAAAGCTATATTCTATAATATTCGATGTTATGTAAATATAATGCTCGCTTTCTGAGGAGTGAGTTTGTTCGATAGGCTTAATCTAAAAGACAGCTCGCATTACTTGCAGTAAAGATATTGTGCACTTTCTGGTTTTAAGTTTTGTATTTCATATGTCGTAAAGCTTCTGTTAATGGACAGCAACAGTGATCAAGTACGAATGGTCTTAGGGTTTTACTAAAAAGCGAGAATGATGAAATAATTTATATCTTACGTAGAGAACTATCGTAAATTTGTATCGCATTATTTGTAATGGAACTTACATAAGCCGATGTCCGTATTGACTGTACATGATACTTTCCTTTTTGTTGTATAACATGTTAATGGCTATTGAGGTTTCTGTTCATGTGTAGTATAGACAGAACAACATAATTAGCGTATGGACAGGGGGCGAAACGTGCGTTTTAATAGAGTTAACGTAGGAATTTTGGGGCAGTGTATTTCGAGAATAGTGGGATTATCGAGTCAGATACGGCCTCCAGTTGCCGCTGGAGCGTGCTGCGATGGCGCAAACCATATGAAGTCACAAATAACGTATGCACAAATCGCATCGCTTCTGAGCGTACTGCAGCACGTTGAACTGGACACTTTCAACGTCGACGTTCAAAAGCAGGTCAGTGGGCCGACGGCTTAAGGGCTACCATCATTGAAGTAAAAATGCACAAGCGCCCATCACATAATGAACTTACAAAATGGGAAACAATCAGTAGACGCCAGATTCTTTAAAGAATCCAACTCTCCTGTATAGAAAAGCTTCAAACTTCTGATTACTTTACAAATGAGTTAATGTGTTAAATGTTTTACGTTAAGAATGTAAGCCAGAGAAATGACGGCACGGTACTCTGTCGAAATATCGTGTTACGAAGACGACTGCAGCCGGCTGGACACTCGGAAACGGTACAAACTATCGATTCTCCGGGAGAGCTTAAGACCGCGCATCAGTTTTTTTAGAAAAAACTTGAAATTATATTTAAAATTTTGTGGAAGTCGTTAAGTATTACCAACTACTGGACGAGTACTGTCTGGGGTACGTGTGCTCCACTTCAGGCAAAACCTAGTTTTTCACGCATCTCTGTCTTTATGATGTCATATCTCTTGAATGCTGTGTAGCTTAATCATAAAATTTTTCATGTACATGCAGTTGTATATGACGATACTGCCTGTAAAATAAATTAAAAGGTCACACATGATGCGGCAGTTTTACTGCATGAACAGCGAAAATATAGTAGGTGATAATTTTTTTTTTCCTTTCATTATTTTGATAGCGCGCCACAAATGTTCGCAACTGGTTTGAAGAGCATTCCGGACAACTCGAGCGAATGATTTGACCACCCAGATCGCCCGACATGAATTCCATCGAACATTTATGGGACTTAATCGAGATGTCAGTTCGTGCACAAAATTCTGTACCGGCAACACTTTCGCAATTATGGACGGCTATAGAGGCAGCATGGCTCAGTATTTCTGCAGGAGACCTCCAACGACTTGTTGAGTGCGTGCAACGTCGAGCAGCTGCACTACGCCGCGCAATAGGAGGTCCGACACGATATCAAGAGGAATCCCATGACTTTTGTCACCTCAGTAGATAAGAGGAAGGCTGTGATATCAGACGCGTCCAAAATGTCAGTGAATGGTATAAATACGAGTAAAACAAACTACGAAATAAAGTATTCTTATTAGCCTTCAGAGTAATTTCCAGAGACCACAGAAACTTTTTGAAAACTGATGCAAGTGGAGGCTTCTTTTTAAATCAAACGAAGTACTAATGTTTTGACTGTGTGATATATCTGTAAAATGTATACTTTTCACTATTGTTTTGACGGGATGAACAAAAGAAAAGTGCGCGGGTCACACGTACGGCCGTGAATCGTGCAGGGCTCCACACTTCAGAGTCCCCTGCTTCTCTGGCCGAACATGCAAAATTTGCACCGGCACCTGATTCAAAACCGTGGTCGAAAATTGGGTGTTTGCAGTGTAATGTTATCCACGGATCATTGGGTTTCTCTCGAATCAATATTTTCTTGCTCCAGAGCTTTCGAAGGTGACTCTTTTTGGGACCTAGGAGAGCCAATGAACACGATTCCGTTGGTTGTTACATGGGTCGAAATGGAACTCGTAATACAGGCATTGATCCTCTATGACGAAGTATTTTCGTCGTACATTTAAATGGAATCCTTAGCAGTTTCCTCATGTGTTGCCTTTGGCCCATCAGTCAGTTTGTTTAACTAAAAGTAGTTGATCCAGTGTTCAACGGATTTGATGCATAACGTTTTTTCCATACACTAGCATAACCATTCGTCGCCGTGTTTCGCGATTTGTATCTAAACTTATAGTATAAACGTTGCTCCGTTGCACTGTTACACCAATTTACACACTAACTACACTACTGGCCATTATAATCACTACACCACGATGACGTGCTGCAGACGCGAAATTTGACCGACAGGAAGAAGATGCTGTGATATGCAAATGATTAGTTTTTCAGAGCATTCACACAAGGTTGGCGCCGATGGCGACACCTACAACGTGCTGACATGAGGAAAGTTTCCAACCGATTTCTCATACGCAAACAGCAGTTGACCGTCGTGTAACCACTCCGCCACAAGCCGTGCATTGTGAACAGGTGCTCGATCGCGTTGAGAGAAGCAATCGCATCCCCGAATTGTTCTTCGACAGTGGGAACTAAGAAAGTGCTTAAAACATAAATGTAGGCCTGTGCTGTGATAGTGCAATGCAAAACAACAAGGAGTGCAAGCATCCCTTCATGAAAAACACGAATTTTACTGTTGGCACTACACACGCTGGCACATGACGTTCACCGGGCATTCGCCACACCCACACCCTGCAATCGGATCACCACATTGTGTACCGTTATTCGTTACTCCACACAACGTTTTTCCACTGTTCAATCGTCCAATGTTTACGCTCCTTACACAAAACGAGGCGTCGTTTGGCATTTTCTGGCGTGATGTGTGGCTTATGAGCAGCCGCTCGACCATGAAATCCAAGTTTCGCACCTCCCGCCTATCTGTGATGGTACTTGCAGTGGATCCTGATGTAGTTTGGAATTATTGTGTGATGGTCTGGATAGTAGTCTGCTTACTAAACAATACGACCCTCTTCAACCGTCGGCGGTCTCCGTCAGTCAACAGACAAGGTCAGTCTGTACACTTTTGTGCTGTACGTGTCCCTTCACGTTTCCACTTCACTATCACATCGAAAACAGTGGACCTAGGGATGTTTAGGAGTGTGTAAATCTCGCGTACAGACATATGACACAAGTGACACCCAATTACCTGACCACATTCGAAGATTATGAGTTCCGCGAAGCGCCCCGTTCTGCTTTCTCACGATGTCTAATGACTACTGAGATCGCTGCTATGGAGTACCTGGCAGTAGGTGGCAGCACAATGCACCTAATATGAAAAACGTATGTTTTTGGCGGTGTACTGATACTTTTGATCACATAGTGTATGTCGACGTCAACACGTGCCTAAGAAGATTGGTCGTCTCTACGTCAAATTTCTGGACAATACGTTCTAAGGATTCTTGTAAAGGCATTCTGACAAAAAGAGAAACAACATCGAAACTAGAATGATGTCGGTATTTTTATGCTCGAAGTTGTCAAGGCGACTAACAAAATTCACGGAGTTGCGAATGTGGTGTGAGAACTTCCCCACGTAATGGCTAAGCAAATCCTTTAGGTAATTAGCAATTGGTATGTCAGAGCACCAATGTTGCTGACAATGGGGCGTAAAGGAACCTCATCCTTGTGAACCTTCGGTAGTCTATAATGTCTTGGTGGAACTGATGCTCTCTATCTTAGCTTCTCAGTTATCTCGCCTGGAAAGGCAATTCTTGGAGAAGCGCCATAGTCTTCATCACCACTCTCTTTGTAGGGGTAGTGTCGATCTTCCGGTATGCACTGTCTTCTACCAGGCCCTGCATTTTCCCGATGTAATTCTGGTGAGACAAGACCACAGTTGCGTTGCCGTTGTCGGCTGGTAACACCACAATGTCAGGATCTTCTCTTATTTTCCTCGTGGCTATCCTCTCCCTGCCAGAGGTGATCGTTTTCATAGGTTTTGTTTGCGTGAGAGCACGACAGATTTCGCGATGTACTTCTTCAGCTGCTTCAGGGGAAAGTCATGCTACCTGTTCAACTGAACCGATGGTATCCGCTTCAGTAGCGGATTTAGGAGTGGGTGCTAAATCCAGTCCTTTCTTAGGAACTGACACCACATCCTCATCCAGTAGCTTGTCCGTGAGATTGATGAGATTCCGGCAGGGAATATCATGAGGTTTCCTCTCAGATATACTCTCGAATTCCGATATTTGGCGTTCGGTGGCCTTTCTTTGTCCAGAGTCTGCTATGGCCCATGTGACACTTTCTGTCCAGTACCACGTCCAAGAATTGAACTGGTTGGCCAGCTGTAGCGTAATTTGTAAAGTTCTTTGTTGGTCGAGTCCAGGCACCGGCGAGTAAAGCGGACTCTCTCAAGTACCATGGCTAGGCTGGGACGTTTCTTGATTCTTATGGCTGACGCTGAGTCGATATGATGCGTTTCTTTGGCGAAATTCGGTGCCACGCTTTCTTCACGGCATCTCATAAGGAAGTCAAATGCTCTCAATAAACGGCTTCTCCGGTGGAGCAGCTTGTCAAATCTTTTCATGCTGCGTTACATCTCCTATCCGTTCAAATACATAGTGCGATTCTTCAGCTTCTCCCGCCATATTTCACGTCGAAATAGTTCACGGGTGATCTGCCGGATGTTGGTGTCCAATGGACACAAATATAACGGCAAAGACCACGTTGCCAACATCAGGTGCGCTGATGAACTGACTGAGGGGGGATCGGCGCCGCGCTTTTATCTCCTCCCCATCTCCTTTTAACTATCGACTACAATTGTTTGACACGTAGAACTGATGTGCGCTTCTATATCTGGCTTCCGAGATATTTCTAGGCTTTTGTAAATTCTTTTGTCTCTAAGTTTAGATTTCCTTTAAGGACAATTCTTCCAACTGGACGGACTTATAGCAACACCTTACCGAATCAGAATGAGATTTTCACTCTGTAGCGGAGTGTGCGCCGATATGAAACTTTCTGGCAGATTAATACTGTGTGCCAAATGGCTCTGAGCACTATGGGACTTAACATCTGTGGTCATCAGTCCCCTAGAACCTAGAACTACTTAAACCTAACTAACCTAAGGACATCACACACATCCATGCCCGAGGCAGGATTCGAACCTGTGACCGTAACAGTCCCGCGGTACCGGACTGAGCGCCTAGAACCCCTAGACCACCGCGGCCGGCTTACTGTGTGCCAGACCGAGACTCGAACTCGGGACCTTTGCCTTTCGCGGGCAAGTGCTCTACCATCTGAGCTACCCAAGCACGACTCACGACCCGTCCTCACAGCTTCAATTCCGCCAGTACCTCGTCTCCTACTGTTCAAAATCCACAGAAGCTCTTCTGCGAACCTTACAGAACTAGCATTCCTGGAAGAAAGGATATTGCAGAGTCATGGCTTAGCCACAGCCTGGGGGATATTTCCAGAATGAGATTCTCATTCTGCAGCGGAGTGTGCGCTGATATGAAACTTCCTGGCAGATTAAAACTGTGTGCCGGACCGAGACTCGAACTCGGCAGTCCGAATCTCGGTACGGCACACAGTTTTAATCTGCCAGGAAGTTTCACCTTACCGAATAATTACCGTCATCCAGAAATCCGACCATGCGACGTGATGAAGTGTATCTGGATGGCCACTTGGTATCTCACAGCACTGCTGATTGCGTAGGTACCCTGAGTTTAAATTTTAGGTAGAGTTGCACTAAAAAGAAGCTAACAACGCACCACATTAAGTTTACGCTTAACCTTCTTCATTCACAAACACATGCAATGCGAATCACATTTCAATGCATTTCGTGACGCACCATTTCATGTTAACTTAACAACAGCACTTATGGCCGTGAGTTTACGGATACCTTACTGAACGTACTTGATGTGTTTACTGGTAGCGCACGCTACGGTCTCGGAGTAAAGGGATTGCTTATAGCCTACATTGAACTAACATGACAGAATTATTTTTCGTCAGTGACTGAATTTCTCACCATAGGCCGAGCGAGGTGGCATTGTGTTAAGACAGTGGACTCGAATTCCGGCATGACGCCACTTAGAATGGAGGAAACTACGACACGATTGGCCAGTGGACTAGAGAAAGTAGGTTTTACGAAGTGCTGTCTCAGTTACATGATTGGGCATTCTGATGGTCGTGTTTGAACCTGGTGAATGACTGGAAACGGACTTTTAATGGAAGTGAAGTCGGTGAAGTTGGTATGACTGGCCCTGTTTTTCCAGTTTATGGCTTCGGATAATTATGTATGTTCGATGGCAAAATTTAAACAGTTTTTCAATCAAACAATTTATACAGTATCATGAGTCTCGTACTATGTCAACCTTTACGAATTTATTCTTCGCAGTGTAATAGTGCTCCCGTAGACAAAATAAAGACCACTGAATTGTGCTTATCAGATAATTCTGTGAATTTTAATATTGATCTGCTCAAGGTCCTGAACTGAATAATCTACTACAATTTCGGGATCACTGAAAGGCCGGTTGCATGACAGATCAATTCGATTAAAATCCTGGCAACACATGTTTACCGTGCTTCAAGATTAGTAGTAACAAATTCCGTTCATCAGCGTGTCAGGTCTTAGCGAGAAGGCTTAAACGCTGACACAGGAAAAAAAAGGAAGTTGGATTCTACATGCTCTGAAAGAAACAAGGAACAGCAGTGGGTGTCCAGGTACCTTTGTCACATGGTGAATGTCTGAAGAAAATATTTAGTCAAAGCGTTATACCGACGAAAAGACATTATTCCCCGCAGGACGTGATCCTCCATTATAAGTATCTCCAAAATGGAAAAAAATAACACATATCTTCCTCGACGTAGCTCTTTTCAATGTGTCTTGACAGACCTTTCTTATACATTTCGTAGTTTTCATCATATGTGTCACTATATAGTGAATACTAAAAATCCGCCCACCCTTCGCACGGATAACACTAAGTTATCTACGGTCGGCCGACTTGTCTAGCGCTGCGATATAAATTACACACACAAAAGTTTCTCGTGAATCAGTCTATCTATTAATGAAAAATCATATCAAAATCCCTACAGTGGCTCCTGAAATTAACCTTTACATACTGATAGGAAAACGCGCTGGGGGAATTTCATTGTATGTATAGATGGCGTTGAGTGTGAAATGTACGGTTCCGTTGGTCTGGTTATACATGAGTATCAGAAAAACAGACGTGAATCGCTCTTCTCGAAAAGCCCTACGAGCCGCATGGTTTTAAGTTACGATTTTCCATATTTATTACCATGGAGTGTGAAATACTTTCAGAATCACGAGAGACTCCAATTTTAGGTTAGAATATAGGAGGACAATCTAGAGATCGGAAATTGCAATCCGCCGCCTCTTCGCCTCTTGTCGGCCAAATTCCATTCACGAATTTTTTCACCACTGGAATTCGAATCAGCCCCGAGCGGTCCGAGTGCGGCCATGTTACGGCGGTTATTAGTGTCGGCGCGGTGTCAGACAGAGTATTGGAAATAATAAAAGGAGAAGTCTAAAACGCGTTTTCGGCACTGGGATACTGACAGGCGGCATGTGTAAAAGATTTTGCGTTGAAAAGTATGTAGCCACTGTGAAAATTTAATTAACCGTTTCAGTGTCTTTTCTGAGAAAATAAGATTTAATTTAATGGGTTTTACTTATACAGTTTAAAAATCTTTCCACTGTGAAATAAACTGCGAATAGAATATGTTTCATACCTGCCGATAACATCGATGGCAAAGAACTCTACAGAAACTTTTTGACGGGTTAAAACTGTGAACAAGAATAAGACTCGTATCCGGACCATTATCTTTCACGATCAACATTCTTACCATTCAAACAAACCTCATGACCTGACTGAAATCTTTAAACCTAACAAGATGCCGCATTCGTAAGACACCACGTACAATTAGGTTTCTCATGTTTTCCCTAAATCGCTCAAGGCGGATGGTTCCTTCGAAAGAGCAAGGCTGATTTCCTTCCCCACCTTGCGACAGGCCGACCTTGTGTTCCGTCACGTTGTCGACGGGACGTTATATCCTGATCTTCCTTCATAAACATTCTCCTAATTTTCAGTTTGACAGAACCTCTGTCCCACATTCCAAACCCGACAAAGGCTGCCCTACATAGCTTGATGAAGTAGCAATCCACTGGGAATGGATATGATAGGAAGTGCATTACTCACAGCCTCTGAAAAATTGCCAAAATACCCGGAGTTGGTAAGAGCGTTCTCCATGAAAGTATCCCGGTTTAATTCCATTAAAATCCTTTACGCACAATACTCATCTGCACAGTGATAGATTAATTTTTTTAAATATTGGATTTTCGTAACCTGACGGCTGATTAATGCAGTACTCGAAACGTTTTGGCTATATATACGTGTAGGGGAAATTAAAGATATAAATCTAACAAAAACGAGGGAAGATTAATTTATTGTAATTGGGCGAAATGGTGTTCCTTATAGCCTACATGACGTATTTCAGTTCATACCCCTCTCATGCCCGCAAAAGTATTCCTTAATTACCGTGTTGATTTCGTATCTCTACATGAGCAATGTTTGTTCTGTGGTTCACATGTGCTTATGAAAGGAGAAACACTTGCTAAATTCATCACTTTGGTTCTGTTCGTGATGAAAATGTTGTGGATAAGAAATGAGTTGAATAATTGTATTGTAAATTTGTAGAGGGAAGAAGTGATGGCAACGAGGTAAGTAAAACAGTAAGACCATCCGGCTTATCAAATAAAATCGCCCTCATCGAACGAAAAATTAAGAGAGTCAACAAATGTTTAACCATTTACTACTTCGATCAACAATGATCAAATAGGTCGACAATTATTTTCTTTATGAATTAGTCACAAAGAAGAAAGACGAGAAGAATAAAGTTTAGGGTTCGACGTTGCGTCGACGTCGTGTCATTAGAGACGGAACAATGCCTTGGATTGGACAAGGAACAGAGACAAAATCGGCTGTGGCCTTATTTAAATTATCATAAGGACATTCACTTGAAATTACTTACCGAAACCAAGAAAAAACAAAATCGGACCGTGCGGGGATCTGAATCCCAATTACCACGATATGAGCCTGTATCTTGACCACTACATCACTTCTGTTGTTGAAACGGCTATACCTAGTTCGGGTTATTACAATTTGTGTGCACGTTACGTGCCGAAACCGCTGACTGGCGAGCAAAAATTAAATCCACTGGCTAGAGACTAGCATCTCTCGCTGATTATGGAGAAAAAAGCTACTTTCGGGAGCACTACGATTAATACTAGACTAATATAACTATTACAACATTATGATTACCAATAAAACTTAAATATCTCAGCACACACCCGAGAGTAGGAGACATTTACTGTAACAGGTCACACAAAATGTCAAAGAAAAAAATAAAAATTTCAATTCGAAGACGAAGAACTGTGAAACTTTTTATTGTGGCAAAAAGAATAATTTTTGCTTTAATCTTTTCATCGAGGTAACAGTGTTAACAAACTGGAGCTTCGGAAGAACCTGAATGAGGCGAGGAAATTTTATGGGAAGGTAAATGCTGTCCGAAAACCCATTCATGGGAAAACTAGTTTGGTAAAGGTTGAAATCTAGAAAACCGAAAGTGAGAGGAAAGAGATCTGTGAAAGATGGAGAAGACATTTTGATAATCTCTTAAACACCAGAATGATACGAAGAGACCCCGTAGATGTTCAAGAAGAAAATGACTTTAACTAAAATCCTTGCCCACCATCTGTGAATTAGATGACAACTACTTTGAAGAAACTAACGAACAATAAGTCATCAGATAATATTCCAGCGGAATACCCATCATACACCACCACACACTTACAGGTAGTTTTACAGGTAGGCGTTCTTGAAAACGTATCTTCACAGGGGCATGTGGATTTTCCTCGCACCACCGATGTGTGTTTGAGTGTTATTGATAGAATCACGACTGATAGTGGCGTCATCATTAAACAGTATTAATCACTCGGCGATTTAGCCAACGACAAAATTCCAATTTACTTTCATCTCCTGCCCGGAGGCGTTGAATCTTCAATATAGGATAACGACAGAGGCCACGACGGCAGTATTCTTGTATGTCAAGCACCTAACTGAAGAAACGGGTAAACACACCTGAATCTGGTCCTCTGTGTTTAGGAAATCGTCTGCCGTACAATCTACAAGCGGCAGTACACAAATACCACATCGGCATATCAAGCATTTGTAAATACTCGCGGTATGCTTAAATGGTGCAGCAGAAATGGCTAGCGAACCGCAATCACAATTAGAGCTAAAAAATTCTATAATGTAAACTCAAGCAAAACTTTGCAAGTCAAAAAGAAAGAAAAAGAAATTGCAACACCTGTTATATGATGTTATATGTAATGTTTTATTCGAATCAGTCTATACTACCACCTCCTAAAAGACGCCTATTTATTATTTCTGCTGAAACAGTATAATTTTCTGAAATAGTATGTGTTCTTTGTCCTTTTTACCTTCCATGTACCCCACTAAAATACTGTAGTTTATATTAAGACGGACCGTAAATTCTAATAAGTGATACGTATATCCTATAAGAAGATATGCACCAACACAATATGCTCTAGTATGGTTTTTAATTTTGTACGGAATCGGGTAGTCAGTATGTTATTGTTTGGTTTAGCCGATAGCTTGTCGTGATCATTCATCTGTCGATATAATTAGTTTCAAATGGTCCAAATGGCTCTAAGCACTATGGGACTTAACATCTGAGGTCATCAGTCCCCTAGACTTAGAACTACTTAAACCTAACTAACCTAAGGACATCACACGCATCCAAGACCGAGGCAGGATTCGAACCTGCGACCGTAGCAGCAGCGCGGTTCCGGACCGAAGCGCCTAGAACCGCTCGGCGGCCGGCATATAATTAGGTCTGTGCACAAGTGCTTAGCATTTTTCCATAAGTTTAATAAACACAACACAGGCTTTAATCATCAATAATATATTCTCCTTCACTATTTACAACAGTCTGCCAACGCTGGGGTAACTTTTCGACTCCGCAACTGTAGAAATCAGGTTGTTTTGAGGCGAAGAACTAGATGAACCATGTTCGTCATGCATTTTCATCCGGAAAGGAAGTTACTTGAAGGCTGTTCAACAGAGAGCAGGAAAGGTAAAAATCTGAGGGTGCAATATCCGGTGAATAAGATGGGTGCAGAATGACTTCCCATCGCAACGCCTTTTTTGTCAGTCTAGCAGAATGATAGCGGGCATTATCATGGAGAAGAATCATTTTGTGCAGTCTTCCTGGTCGTTGTTCTTGGATTTTGTCTGCAAGACGTTCCAGTTGTTGACAGTTAATGTCTACAGCGATGGTTACACCTCGGGGAAGCAATCTACATTGCCCACACCGTCGCCGTTTCACCAACCCTTCCTTTTTTCCCTTACGATAACATGAAGATACTATTTCTCGTCACCAGTGACGATAGGAATTGTCGGTGTTGTTCACGAACCAATTCATCACGAGCAAGCAGGGATGCACATATGCCACCCACTGATTTCTTATGATTCTGCGGTACCCATAAACCCGATTTTTGAACTTTTCTCATTGCACACAAATGTCGCACTATGGTGGAATGATTACAGTTCCTCATTTTTGCCAGTTCTCGTGTACAATGACGTGGATCGTTGTGGATTAATGCGTTTAAATGATCTTCATCAAAGTCCGAAGTTCTTCCCGAACGTGGAGAGTCACTAATGTCAAAACGATCCTCCTTAAAACGAGAAACTAATTTTCCTTGTGTGCCCTGTAAGATGTCGTTATCCCCATACACGGATCATATGTTTCTAGCTGCATCCGCTGCAGTCACTCTTCTACTGAACCCAAACAGAGGAATATGTTGGAACGTTTCGATTTCTCCATTTGGCACTCCATTTTGTAGCGTCCACATCTCCACGCACTATCTCCAAATGACAAAATTGCAATATGTTAACTCAAACAGCAACAGTGAATTACAAATAAAAAGTGAAAACACAAAAATAAGCCCACAGCAACCGGAATACCAACATGCAAAACAAAAACGCTACGAGCTTATACACCAACCTAATATTTGCGTACCCTTTGAATGTCCTGAGTAAGATTATGTGGTCTTAGTCCCCTTAAATTTGCGAGAGTAAAGTGCGGAGGACCGTAAGTATTTATAGAGGTCTTTGCTGCGCTGTTTCACGGAAGCTCTTCGTCTCTACATCTGTTACGCGCTGCAAATCATCTCATAAATACACGAGAACTCAACGTGTGTGATCTATTAAATAGGTTGACTGAAGCGCGAACAGGACATGTCATTAGTGCGGGGAACACAAATTTAACGACTCGTACTTGTTACAATGGGGGCGGAGGGAGGGGCTTTGTCCGCTGTCGTGATGTTGGAAGCGAGCCCAGATCGCACTCCGCACTGCGGCACCAGCCACCAGGACAACCGCGCTGCCACTCGCATTACAAGTACAAGGCCACTTACTTAGCTACGACCACTCATCTCCACCATAACAATTCATTGTCCACAGATTTATATGAAGCGTAAACGCTTGTCCTAGCAACCGACTGTAAACATTGGACTTGTTTTGCAACTACCTGTTTGCTTTCTGTTTGCTTAAATCACCAGAAAAAATCCTACTGGTACTTTCACCTCTATTTACAAGATATCGATAGAATCTGCTGTGGATCATCGACCAAAAACTCAGTTTATCTCCGCAGTCAGAATGTGATGACTCACTTTAAAGTTTATTTTATTAAAACGCTTGGCCTCTTGCAATATTTCTATATAATGAATGCGTTAATTACTGAGGTGATACTTTTCTCTTGGTTGAGCATACACTCCGATGATCGTCTGCTTCGTGATTCGAGTTCTGACATTAGTTTTTACTAGTGAGGCTTTGAGACATCGTCTCAAATCTTCAAGTTGGAACTGGGTCCTCTTCATTACATCCATACTGTACAGATGGTATCCAACGATTATGAAGGATTACCACCTCAGGAATTAGGATATAGGGGATAGTTTAAGTCTACAAAAGTCATTTAACTTATGGTCATAACCGTATTTTACAGTTTTGTAAAGCTACTAGCATCTGTTTATTAAAAAGTGTAAATCGAACTAAGAGGACTTTTCTTTCCAGTTCATACAGTATATGACACCTTTAGACAACCACCTGGTTTAACAAACTTGTGTTAATGTAGTAATACAAATGACTAGGTTTTCTCTCTGTGAAATGATAAAGTAAATGCTTCCAACTACCCAGTTACGCTTTTTTTTTGTTTCTCAGTTAGCGATGCCTTTTTTTCCCCTCTGTGTTGATTACTGTTGTTTCTACCACGTGCTGCCTCCTCCCCCTCTCAGAGCGCTCCCCTCAAGTCGATTACGACCAGTATTCTCCCATAAAATCTACCTGATTGTATTAGGTGAACGTAAGATTTAGATTTTTTGGAAGGGTTTTGTATTTGTAATGGAAATAGCGCAAAATACGAGAGTGGCTTCATGTCTACATTATTGTTCCATCGCATGAGTTCGTTCGATGTCTGTTGTCATACTCTCTTCATAAAGACTCCAGAGACGAACTGTTAGGATGGCAAGAGTTCAATAATGCTTGCGGTTCTTAAATGATTCCTCATTGGAAGAAGGATGACAGTCCTCGCGACACCTTTTTTGGTCAATTTAGAGAACCTGTATTCGAAAAAGATTGTGTGACCATTATGATCCATCAAGGTATATCTCACGTAGGGGGCATAGAAGTAGGATAAGAAAGACTAGAGCTCAGAGGCGTACAGACAGTCATTTTTACCTTGCACAATACGCGAATTGAATGGGAAAGAAAATAGATAATATTGGAACGATGTGCCCTTCGCTATGCACTGTATAGTGGCTTGCGAAGTAAGTATGTACATGTAAACTACTGGTGTTAAGGTTATATCTGCACTCGAGCTTTAAGAGACGACTCATGCTGCGAAAGATACCCTCTGTTAAGCTCTGTGGTGAAATATTGAACGACGGTTTACTTGCCTTGCAGCAAACTGAAAAGTCTGAGAGGGGTCGATTTAGTGGCCTTCAATAAGAAAAGGAAAGAAAAAAAAGGTCAACCTTCAAACGTCAATGAGTTCGTCAGAGTACATACACATACATACATACATTAATACTTGTTCCATAGATCATGAATACAACATTTAATAATGATCTGGAACATGTCATTTTAACATAAGTTTTCTTTACACAATTTTTTTTACAGCTACTACTTCATATCTAAAATTCATCTATTGAGTAGGAGGAGTTGTCATTCAGAAATTATTTTAATTTGTTTTTAAATGTTGGTTGGCTATTTGTGAGACTTATAATGCTATTTGACAAATGACCAAAGATTGTTGTGGCAACATAATTCACCCCTTTCCGTGCCAAAGTCAGATATAACTCGCAGTGGTGAAGATCATCCTTTCTTCCAGTGTTGTAGCTATGAACTTCGCTGTTATTTTTGAATTGGGATGCGTTATTAATAACATCTACATCTACATCTACATCTATACTCCGCGAGCCACCTTACGGTGTGTGGCGGAGGGTACTTATTGTACCACTATCTGATCCCCCCTTCCCTGTTCCATTCACGAATTGTGCGTGGGAAGAACGACTGCTTGTAAGTCTCCGTATTTGCTCTAATTTCTCGGATCTTTTCGTTGTGATCATTACGCGAGATATATGTGGGCGGTAGTAATATGTTGCCCATCTCTTCCCGGAATGTGCTCTCTCGTAATTTCGATAATAAACCTCTCCGTATTGCGTAACGCCTTTCTTGAAGTGTCCGCCACTGGAGCTTGTTCAGCATCTCCGTAACGCTCTCGCGCTGACTAAATGTCCCCATGACGAATCGCGCTGCTTTTCGCTGGATCATGTCTATCTCTTCTATTAATCCAACCTGGTAAGGGTCCCATACTGATGAGCAATACTCAAGAATCGGACGAACAAGCGTTTTGTAAGCTACTTCTTTCGTCGATGAGTCACATTTTCTTAGAATTCTTCCTATGAATCTCAACCTGGCGCCTGCTTTTCCCACTATTTGTTTTATGTGATCATTCCACTTCAGATCGCTCCGGATAGTAACTCCTAAGTATTTTACGGTCGTTACCGCTTCCAATGATTTACCACCTATGGCATAATCGTACTGGAATGGATTTCTGCCCCTATGTATGCGCATTATATTACATTTATCTACGTTTAGGGAAAGCTGCCAGCTGTCGCACCATGCATTAATCCTCTGCAGGTCCTCCTGGAGTACGTACGAGTCTTCTGATGTTGCTACTTTCTTGTAGACAACCGTGTCATCTGCAAATAGCCTCACGGAGCTACCGATGTTGTCAACTAAGTCGTTTATGTATATTGTAAACAATAAAGGTCCTATCACGCTTCCCTGCGGTACTCCCGAAATTACCTCTACATCTGCAGATTTTGAACCGTTAAGAATGACATGTTGTGTTCTTTCTTCTAGGAAATCCTGAATCCAATCACAAACCTGGTCCGATATTCCGTAAGCTCGTATTTTTTTCACTAAACGTAAGTGCGGAACCGTATCAAATGCCTTCCTGAAGTCCAGGAATACGGCATCAATCTGCTCGCCAGTGTCTACGGCACTGTGAATTTCTTGGGCAAATAGGGCGAGCTGAGTTTCACATGATCTCTGTTTGCGGAATCCACATTTCATATATTCATAAGTGAATATATGTATTGGCGAAGGTACTGTGGATATCCCGAGTTCCTTAAATCAATGTCTGCAAGGTGATCTTGGGTGGACTCCGGCTAATATTCTGATTACACGCGTTTGTGCAATGAATACTTTTTCTCTTAATGATGAATTACCCCATAATATGATGCCATATGAAGGCAGGGAATGAAAATAGGCATAATAGGCTAATTTACTGGTATGTTTATTACCAAAATTTGCAACAACTCTAGTAGCATAAATAGGCTGAACCTAACCGTTTCAGCAGATTATCGATGTGTTTCTTCCAGTTCAATTTCTCATCAATGCACACATCCAGAAATTTTGAATATTCTGTCTTAGCATCAGACTTCTGTTCATAGTCTACATTTATCAATGGTGTTATGCCATTTACTGTACAGAATTGTATATAATGTGTTTTCTCAAAATTTAGTGAGAATCCATTTTGAGAAAACACAGGACGTGCAGTTCTGTACAGTAAACGGCATAACGCCATTGATAAATATAGACTATGAACAGAAGTCTGTTGCTAAGACAGAATATTCAAAATTTCCGGATGTGTGCATTGATGAGAAATTGAACTGAGATGGGACAGGGGACGGACTGCTTCTAAGCAACCTTGTTCGCCATTCACTTGAATGATTTGGGGAAACACGGAAAATCCAATGCTGGATGACCGGATGTGGCATTTGAAACTCTTTACTCCAGAATGCGATGCTAGGACCTCAGCCGCTGCACTAACCTCACCTGATGGAATTTTCAGGGGCTAAGATATTTTTGGGGGAATATCTGCACTAATAGTACAGAACGCGTCATTTGCGTTGCGGTTGTGTCAAAGATGGTTGATGGAACTTCTCGCTCCACTAACTCAGGTTCTGGACGGCCATGTGGCGCAACAGAGCTCCGAGATCATATTATTTTAGGATATCAGTGGAATATGGAATTGTATGTTAACCGGGGACCCAGAAACGACGTAGATGCTCCGTCCCCGCCGCAGCTACAGAGGTCCACAACCCCACGACGGCTACCGCAGTCCACTTCACCCCTCCGCCGCCCCACTCCGAACCCAGGGTTATTGTGCGGTTCTGCCCCCGGTCGAATCGCCCCCCCCCCACCCCCAGCTAACGTCTCACACCAGACGAGTGTAACCCCTATGTTTGCGTGGTAGAGTAATGGTGGTGTACGCATACGTGGAGAACTTGTTTGCGCAGCAATCGCCGACATAGTGTAACTGAGGCGGAATAAGGGGAACCAGCCCGCATTTGCCGAGGCAGATGGAAAACCGCCTAAAAACCATCTACAGACTGGCCGGTTCACCGGACCTCGCCACAAATCCGCCGGGCGGATTCGTGCCGGGGACCAGGCGCTCCTTCCCGCCCGGAAAGCCGTGCGTTAGATCGCACGGCCAACCGGGCGGGCGTGGAATATGGTACTCCTTCTATTGTTCTGATACATGGAACTCTGGTGCTAGAAGTGTCTACGAGGATGTTTGGTAACTGGTTGCTTGTATAAGAAACATGCTTACACACACCTATTGCCTGAATTACATTGACGCCACAGCACCGTCGTGCGTGTCTACAGACGTTTGGTGAGGGGTGGGAAGATGAACAGGAGGGCGGAATGGCTCACAGAGTGGTCGGCACTGAGAACTGTTTCAGGGACCGTGCAAGTGACGGTTAATCTTGTTTGCGGTGTAGACCGCGAAAGCAACATTTCAAATACGTATTCGACTTCGGAGCACAGGTCTATCTTTTAGCATTACTGTTATCGATATAGTCGGTTGCTTGTGTGGGGAGCGTGCTGGTACGTCTAGAACCGTGTTCATCCTGCTGTTTCTCTGTCGTTGTTGCTATAGGAAAGCCACGTCCTCTTCGAGCTATATGAGCCAGCCCATTATTCCCGGTGAAACTCAACAGGCTATACAAACCACCCTAGCAAGCACTATAGTTACACTGACAGACTTAGATGGTGAACCTGTGACCATTGAAGATTTGCAGGTACAAATGCAGATTTCGTGTAATCAGGTATCCCATGATGATATTGTCTATCTGGCTAACTGCTTGCGAGCCTGTACTGCAGCTCAAGGACATTACAAATAATATTGGTATTGAGTCTGAGTACTTCCCCATTCGTGATATTACAGAACTTGTTAACACATTGCTCTAAGAAAGGGAATCATTTCATGAACCCGTCCTACATTTTTTGCACTCTCAGTCTTGAGTAAACTGCGGAATACGAGGGGACTTCAAAAAGCAAGTTAAACACGTCGTCCCATGCTAAGTTCATTTAAAAATGATCTAATGTGTGTGAATTCCCAAGGGACTAAACTGCTGAGGTCATCGACCCCTAGACTTACACACTACTTAAACTAGTTTAAGCTAACCCTCAAGCTAAGAACAACACACACACCCATGACAGAGGGAGGACTCGAACCTCCTGTAGGAGGGGACGCGCAATCCGTGACGTGATGCCTCTAACCGCGCGTCCTGCTAGGTCCATTGCGAAACAAGAATGGTGTATTGTCAGAAGAGAGTACATGTTCTGGGTTTCCTGCAGAAACTGTTTTACTGCGGTGTGTATAACAAGCGCATCACAGTGTGCGAGTTAAATGGTGCGGCAACTGGAAACGTAGTACAAAGTTGAATTAGACAGAACGGTACGATTCTTGAGGGCAAAACTTCTGAACTGCATACAGATTCATGATGAAAGTCTGGCGGTGTAGGAACCAATTGCAATGTCGCGTCCAGCCGTTGTGAAATGGAGCCAACAAAGTGACCAACGCCGCAAAGAGGTTGGGAAGGTAGGACACCGACCGCAGAAGACAATATCCAGGCGATCGAGGAACCGATTCCGCCGATGAATACATTCCACAGCGGGTCTCGAATAGCTTCGTGATAAAGGACCGGTTCTGTATCATTGAGGAATTGAACGACTGGTAGAAAGTTCCAACAGTTATTTACAGAGGCTTGGTGCCTACGTAGAAAACTAGAGTTCTGTATCTGTGTCAATTTGAAATGTAGTACAGCATTTAATAAAAGTTACTTGACCTGACATAATAATATGTAACTTACTTTTTGAAATCCCTTCGTACATATAATACGTTTGCAGTCCGCTTGATCTTCATTGTGTTATAATTAAGGCTCGTATAAGAATTTCTATATCGAATATCAACGTTGAAGAACATAACTGAATTTTTTTTCCGCAACTGGAGATCAACGAGGAAATGGTTAGTTATCTTCCTTGCATCTTAATAAAGAGTTCAGGGAACTGAACTGGACAGTTAACATAAAAATCAAAGAAATACAGCAGTCAAAACTGACGGAGAGCCGTTCACCAGAGGGCGAGAATGAAGTAATACTTTTTTTTAAAGTAAATGCTCTCTTGCTATGCCGAGTAAACAGTTCCAAGCGTCCAATTTCTAATAATTATTGTGAAGAAGGAAAAAAGAGTCACTGAAGACGTTAGAATAAAGTCTGTGACACTTGATCTCAGACATTACAAGAAGAGCACACGTTATTGTGTTTACAGAGAATAAATAACCATGGTAAATTATAATAATATTGTGACTTCAAATGCACCTCTGACTAAAAAAAGTCTAATAAAACCAGAATTAAGATTCCTTATACCCGATCTTTCTCGTGGAAACGGTTTTACATGTATGGACCTCTCGTTCAAAACTACAGAGAACCGGAACAAATACCTCCCCCCCCCATCCTCCTCAATGCTCTGACGTATGATTTCTAATACCAACTGATTTCCTTTTCTTGCTCTCGTTTCTCCAGTATTTGGTCTGCGCTCTGTATGGGGCAATCACTGAACGTCACCTCCGATTAAAAGTCATTATTCTCACTGTCTTCTCTCAATGCTGTCGACAGCAATAATTCTAGTTATCACACATTATAAGCAGACTGCTAGCACGATGTTACTTTTAAACTCAGAATTAATTTCATGCTAAGATAGGTATTGCAGTAAGATTGAAAAACCCGCCACCTGAATTTTTACGGAACATTGTCTTTTTGTCCTGATGGATCACATCATCTTAGTCCATCAGAATACTGGTTTGGTGTATTCCACACAAATCGGCAACTTGCACATGTTGCAGAAGCGAGGGATGCCAGATGTGTTCGCACGGGATGGTCATTCTTTATGGATAGTTGAAGAACTTGTAAGAATGAGTTGTAACGGCGTTGAACACCATTCGTGTAGGAACAACAGACAGATGATTGTCATACGACAGAATGCTCTATATCTCAACAAGTATTTGCTCCCGTGCTTGTGTTTATAGGAATTTTTGTGGGGTCTTGACCAGTACTATCTGCCATACGGATGTGAGACAGTTTTCTAAAGAACAGTGAAAAGTGGACAATATCCTTACGTAGTTATGGATGCTTCATACTGCGCTAGTCAACGACATCAGCTAGCGACTCATCGTTTTATCTTTAAATAACTGGTTTTTTAAATAGATTTTCTCCTCAATGTTCGTTGATTTTCTGCATTAAAACCAACACTCGAAAAAAAGTAATATATACTTTGCTATCGTATGCTTCACGCAGGGTATCTTGTCGCACTTGTTCGTTAAAAGAAATTCAAATGATACTTTAGAAGACAAAGTTAGTCTGTGACTTCATCTGTCTGGAGGCGACTAGCGTGCGTCATAAATTGTAACCGAATATTCTCTCTCTCCCTCTCTCTCTCTCTCTCTTTCTCTCTTTCTCTCTAGACGTTATTCCTGCAGACGTACATCGCAGACGCAGCCGTATCACGGGAAGTCTGCTGCTTTAAACTGGGCACTCATCGGCGGATTAAAGGCGAATTTACGAGGAAAGCAGTATCATCCAAAACCAGGCAAGGCAAAGAGATAAAACGTTTATTGCCCGTTTCACGTTCTCCACTGTTTATTCCATCCTGATATGAATTTGTCCAGTTGGCTGCGGCCCACTCGTTAGAGAAAAATGGAGAGCGGCTCTGACCAACTCTGCTTTACGACAGGATACGTATACTTGCCATCACGCGAGTCGCATTCAGTCCAAAAATGGCAAATAATTCTTTGTTGAGGTGACTTGGCGAGAGCAATTTGCGGCCATTACCCTGTTTACGTTCGCCTCGCTAGTCAGAGCTGGAGAAGGGCTATAAAGGCGAGCCAGAATTGCCTACTGCTCCGTACTGTAATCCAACACTGTATTCTGGATTTTATAAAAAGAGCCCTCAACCGAATTTCCTATCTAGATCTTTAAGAAATGCTTTCGTACTATATGTAGAGACAAGGTTGATATATTCGTGTCTTTTAAGCCCGTTAAATGTCAACGACCTCCATAGCTACAGAGAAGTCAAACAATCGGCATAATGTTTGAATGATTTTAACAAGGCACGTGCAAGGATTCGTGCGAAGTATTTTGTTCTGCTTCATTAGTATGTATACGTCCACTACGTCACAGGGTACAGGCCACTCCTAATTTCCTTGCAGCTAATCTGAATAGCGCATGGGGTAATAATTTTGGTCACCGGCGTTAATTCAGCAAGTAGAAGAGCGATGGTGGCGTACTACTTCTGATAACCAATCTGAGCATGACTTTTGGATCTGTCAGCAGCCTCTTAATATTTAAATCAGTGACTGAACCATGTCATCATTTTTTTTTATATTCGCAGCTACTGTGGCTCGTAGGTATTTGTATGATCTGACGCATTCTGTTCGTGATTTATTGATCCTGTAGTCGGTGGTTATACACATTTTTTACATCCTTTGAAGAGCCTATGTTAACATTTCTCTAAATTTAAAGTCAGTGATCAGTCTTTGTGTCATATTTAATTACTGTTGAGATATAGCTGAATATTTGTTCTTCTGTTTTTACCACTATAACATATCATCTGTGAAATGCCTGAGTTTGCAACTTAAGTTATCCACAACAGGTGTACTAAACAAAATAAGAAAGGGTGGTATGGCATTGTTGGCTGAGAGATGCCAAGTGGTTGTTCTGCCGCCTAATCAGGAAAAGCTTTCTTCTTCCGCTCGCAACGGCCTCTTCCCACGTGGGGTGTGAGAGCTGCGTCTTAGGTGTATATGTCGAGTGCAGGTGCTGTGATGGGTGTGTGCTGAGTGCGATGCCATGTTTGTGTCATATGATGATGGAAGCAGAGAGAAACCAGGTGCCGGATATGGCCTACTCCTCTCGAATAGCATCAAGGGTGCAGCCGAGTTTAGCGTACTCATCCGAGGGACGGATCACCATCAGCTGTGTCACATGCTCTCACATTAAGAGACAGTACAGAGAGGTTAGAAATTCAGTCCAGAACATTAGCGCTAAGTCTGGTGACCAGGAGATTTACGACACCGTCTCTGCCACCCCCTTCTCTCCGTGAAATGATTCCAACAGGCTATCCTGGAGTCATGCACCAACCCACAGGTGTGCACTCAGCTACCGAGTAATGCGTTTAACACACAATGGAATCTCTAGTGGCCTATAATTGTACTCAAACCAACAAACTTTCAGCTTAAAGTAAAATACTTCTATCCAATATTCTTAACGCCATACTCGTACAATGTTTTTTGGTTTGTGCACGTCCCTTGATCTCATTCTGCTTAGATTATCTGGTAGTAGTTTTGGAATCTGTTGTTATTTTAACACGTTTTTATAATGTCGCTTTCTTGTCTGTCTGTCTGCTGGGTACACATATTGCAAATTGTTTTGAACTAACCTCTCGGTGAGTTAGAGACTTGAAATTTCAAACGTACCTCAAAACTGGATTACAATGCATTATTAGTACATTTTCTTGTCTCTCTGATCCGCCTAGTTCCTGTAAGGTTGGTGTGGGTGTGAAAAGGGTTCTAATCCTTGACATCTTAGCTGCTCTGCAGGACCATCATGTTGCGTAGGTAGAATCGGAATGTGTTCAAGTCTGTATGTGTGGAACTCGATGACAAATGCCACGTGGCATTGCTACATCTGCAAGCGCTAGTATCACCTCTGCAGCGCTGGTCCCGCAGTGGTGCGGGACCACACCCACCTTCCTGGACAGTTACTCTGGTGGCCACACTATGAAGCTAGCTGCGCTGTAACTCTGCCTTCAGTTGTGTATTCCTTGCTCTCTCACACCGTTCTCATTGTACACCGTTGGTTTGGTCTCAGATTTCGATACACCTTTGATTTTCACTCTTGGATTACTCGTTTTAACTTAGTTATTCTGCCGTACTATCTCCATTTTGTGTTTTCCTCTTGTGTTTCGTCCTCCTGTCCACACTTGGCTAACTGCTGTTGATGGATTCTGGCTGTTTGGCGAGTCTCAGCTGAGTCTTTGAGTCCTTCGCGATCACTGTTAGAATCAGATCACAACAGTTCGCAACAAGAAAAACAGGAAATAAAACATTTATAAAATAATTTCTTTCAGCTCCATACAGATTCTTAATGCCAAACAGATAGTTCTGAAAATTTGTGATTGTGGATTTTTAATAGTTAGGAAAATATTTGTATGGTGTATAAAAAACGTAGGATGCATGCAAGACATAATCCGTGCATGAATAACGTGGGATGCATACAACACATAATCCGTGCATGAATAGTTCGCTTCCTAACTATTTCTATCGCATGCGCCTCACGTTTTTCATTACAAATCTTACGAGTATTTTCATAGCTATTAAAAATTCACAGTTGCAAATTTTTAGATCTATCTGTAGGAGGTTTTGTATCTGTAGGAGGCTAGAGGAAATTATTTCATGCTTTTAGTTCGATTTTGAAACGTTTTATATTAAAATCTATTTTTATTGAAATAATTATTAAGGTCCATGTGACAGACAGCAGTCAATACAGACACTCTTGATACACTGCACTATACAATTAAAGGACCACTTTCCCGAAATCCCGTAATTTTCTCCCATTGCGACGCAGAAATTTGTAATTTGGCTCAATGGTATCTCCTATCTTCCCCTGTAATGTTGAAAAGGTGTGGCAGCCTTAGACGTTCTAAGGGCTTAGTGACACGTCAAACATCAAGGTGTCGTCACATGGTAAAAAAGGCCAGAGCTCTATAATTCATGCGAGGTTAATTATGTCACATTGGCACTAAATTTCACCGTGATTCTGCCCAACGCCACCGTGGACGTGTCACATGATGGGAAGGTCGTCAAACCCCTTCTTACCCACATTTCACATTCTTTTGACACCTCTGCGATGGATCACTTAAAACGGTTCCCTAGACTTACCATTTACCTTAGTTTCAGCTTGTCCGTTTCGGCCGGCCGGGGCGGCCGAGGGGCTTAGGCGCTACAGTCTGAAACCGCGCGACCGCTACGGTCGCAGATTCGAATCCTGCCTCGGGCATGGATGTGTGTGATGTCCTTAGGTTAGTTAAGTTTAAGTAGTTCTAAGTCTAGGGGACTGGTGACCTCAGAAGTTAAGTCCCATAGTGCTCAGAGCCATTTTTTTTGTCCGTTTCGTCCGTTGGGAACAACAATATGTCCGCCCAAAACTCTACAGGAATTCCACCATGTTGCTGGAAGATGAAAATCTGAACTATGCCCCCCCCCCCCCCCCCCCGGTGATCTTCTTACGTAAACACGTCTTGAGGCACTGAACGGTGAGGAGTGATCCTCGTTGAACCACACTATGTGTCTGTACCAAAGATACCTCTCCTTTGCATTCATTGAATTTACAAGACTTTAGAAAAAAATCTCTGTATCCTAACGTCTTGTTTATGCAATTCTCGTCATACTGCCATCTTAGAGCCAGTGTTCTCTAGATGCATACAAGTCGAGTAATATTATGTAACTGGGATAGAGGGCTGAAATTTAAAATAGGCACTACTTAGTAGAAAGATGTATCGTCACGCGGAATTAGATGAAGCCATACACTTGCGCATCTACGATGTAGTGTACGTTAAAAAAACAACTCTCATTAATTAAAGTTAGTTGTTGTTATAGGAGAAAACGTCGAACTTCGATATTACTAGTTACGAAAACACATTCAGCCCAGTTTTTATTAGACGTGTAGTATCTGAGTATAAAGGAAACAGAAGCACTTACGAAGTTCATTCCTCCAGAATGAAACATTACCTCTGTAGACAGAACTAGCAGGCTCTCTGGCATAATGGTATGCCGGCTTTTGTGTTCTTCACAAAGGCGGGGAACAAACTGTCGCCAGCCACTCACCCTCTCTCGCGTTCTACTCTCTTTTCCCGCCAATCTCCCTTCAAGTTTCATGCCAAGCAACGTCTCAGACTTTTGAAGCTTCTGACTTACGTTGTGCCATTTAATACGGAAATGAGCAACAATCAGTTAGAAGCTATTACAGCTGCCTGTCGTACTAAAAAGCTGTTAGTGCATACGCCTGAAGGTGCACTTCGTTGTTATTAATTTGTTTTACTCCACACGATTATTTTTCCGGACAATAAGATACGACTTCTATGCCGCGCATTAAAAGGCGAGATACGATATTTGTAATTTGGTAAAGTAACACTAGAGGAGGTTGATACTCAGAATTTGGAGATTTGGAGAATGTTGGAACTAAATCCTACTCTTGAGTATTCTATGGAATTAATTAATTACACATGAAACTAACTCTAGATGACTTGCGAGCGGTTAAAATCACCTAAAATCCACTCAAGCTCATTATCGTGCTTGGACTCGACCGTTAAATGCGTACTCTTGTGATATCTAGCCTACTTTCTTGCATCTGACCAAACTACTTCATGCCTTTGTAGGATTTGGACAAAATATGGTGAACACTCAATACAAAAACTTGATTTCCGGATGTTTGTAACAGGAAATATATATATTATTAATCTATTACAGCCATCTGCACTACGATAGTAACGAATGATCATTGGAAGTTTATGCCTGATTAATCTATTACACCTATCGCTACTACGAGAGTAATCAATAATCTGTTGTTTGCACACTTATCCGTGTTCAAAAAGACGTCTTTCACGTATAGCGTAAAGCATACACAGGTTTAATGTGAAACAAGGAAGTGACTTCTATTGTAAGTGCATCCATTAACATGACAAACCATTAACTGAATGTGGTAGAGATTTCGTGTATCTGTGAGGCATTCGTGAAGATCGTCTTTTGAGAAATTCAGCTCACCTTTGGCGGAGAATGTAAGCTGTCTGTTACACCTTACCGGAGCAACTCATTCAAAAGCTCTTAAATCTGACGCACAGTGTTGGTGGCTTTTATCGCCCTACGTAGCGGTTACAGCGATTACTAATTTCATACATGTAATGGTGTGATGAAGTATACATAGATACCGGCTACACGAAATTAAACAGGCCTTTAGAGGAAAGAGAAGCAGGTGTATGAATATCAAAAACTTAGATGGAAAACCAATACCAAGCCAAGAAGGGAAAGGTGACAGATGTACGAAAAGTACCCTCCACCACACAATAAAAGGTGACTTGCGGATTATGAAGGTAGACCTCAGGTCACCATAAGCAGTGCCACATGGGCTCTCTCTATGAGAGAACACGAGTTCGGAACTTAACCAAGAGTTTTAGCGCATAGTCAAGTTATAATGATCTTTCACGAACCCTCTCCTCCGCTTTCCGTCTTATTTCTACCGATGGACAGTTTCTACCGTAGGATTAGGACTGGCTGCCACCGGGTCCGGAGACGCCACCTTAGCACACGTTAGTAACATCGGCCTTTGATTTGGCCGTTTATCTAATTACTCACTCGAATATATGTGCTATCCAAATTGTACTGTCATTTCTTAACATAACATAATCTAGCAGTGATCTCTGTAATTAAATTCAGTAGTAGTTTTACCTTAGTAATAGACAGCTCACCCCAGTAGTTTATTTACTTTCTCATATGAAATGTCATTAACGTGAGCATTTCATTTAATTGAAAAATTAAGATTATAAATTCTGTTGTGTGTTGTGTTGCGTATTTAAATTTTGCTAATACACTGAGACATCAGGAGCATCACTGTTTACCAGTGCTTTAGAAGTTATAACGTAAGTAGGAAACCGAGCTGCGAGAAGACCACAGCGTCGGCAACGCCAGTCATTCATTTGGGTGAAAGGGAAATGTGACCACGCCTACGTCCATCGATCCTACGCTCTGTATAATGTCGGCGCGCATCAAGGAATATTCTTGGAGGGCGATGTCTAAGGTAGTTGCGAGCGTGTTATTCTCAAACATCGATAAGCTGTGTTAATATCATTATCAACCAACAACATTGAGGACACAGGAGATATTATGCAGGAATAACGGCTCGAGTAACAGAAGATTAAGGTTATCTACTTTGTAAAAGCTTGTCGTTCTGTCGACAGCAATTTCGTTAGAAATGCAACATTAACATACATTTGACAACGGTGGTAGAAAGCTCGGAACTGGTTCCGTTGAAAGAACCGTCGCGACGTTCGTTGTAAGTGACACAGGAGAAACACGGAAGCGTGGAACTTAATTAAAATGGGAATGAGGACACATTTATTTACTCACTGTACTAACCGAATTGTTACACGATATAGTATCTTTGCGGTTTACTATTTAACAGCAATTGCAGCAAGTTGTCCACTGCAAATCTACACAAAGAGGTAACTAACCTAGATTGTGGATACAGTGTATAGCGTAAGTTTGCCTAGTAGATGGATCCTGCTTACAGTGAGACAACGGTGTAAAGGACAAACAATACTACAGAGATAGCAAGTCTGCCCATGAAATCTCACTAACATGTTTGAATTTCTTACGATGGAATTAAAGATACAACTGTACAACTGCAGATTTCGTCGCATTACGGAACAGTTTTGATTCAAGATGTATGAGATTCAAATTAAGGTATTACTTTGAAAATTTGTGTAACATTAGTACAAACGCTGATGAAAAACCACACTGACTTTTCGAGAACAGTATGAGAAGTAGTTAAAAAGCGAAGTACTCTTGTTCGACTGCAATAAAATGATCGTTACGCTGAGGAACAGTACAGTATCTTCTCCCAGTACTAATAATCTTTGACACTTACACTCCAACCAAACACCTCATAAACTAACTCAGTTTCACACAATCGTTATTTCTCAGTAATCTTTCATTTCGATACTCTGCAGCATATTTACGAAGTGGCCTTAGTGGTTTAGCGGGCAGAGCACGAGACTCGGGCAGTTGAGATCCCGTGTTCAGTCGCGGATATGTAAGGGGTTTTTCCTCGTTGCTGTCCCTCTAGGATAGAGCCAGGTCTACTAAGCCTCGTGTCAAAATGAGAACCGGGACTCTTTCCCAGTGGTAAAGCCGGCTAGAGCTAAGGACGAACTCATCCGTTAGGACAGGGTGGCAAAATTTATCGTTAACGGGCTATGGCAGCAGTAGACCGACGCGAGTGCTTTTGCTAACAGCACGACGTCGCCTGCAGCGTCTCTCCTGAGCTCTTGACCGTATATGTTGGACCCTAGACGACTGGAAAACCGTGGTCTGGTCAGATGAGTCCCGATTTCAGTTGGTAAGAGCTGATGGTAGTGGCGAGGACCCCACGGAGTCATCGACGCAAATGTGAACAAAGCACTGTGCAAGCTGGTGGTGCATCCATAAAGGTATGGGCTGTTTACATGGAATAGACTGTGTTCTCTGTTCCATTTGAACTGATCATTGACTGGAAATGGTTATGTTCGGATACTTGGAGACCATTTGCAGTCATTTGTAGACTTAATGTTCCCAACCAAGTATGGAATTTCTATGGATGGCATTGCGCCATATCATTGGGCCACAACTGTTTGACGTGAATCCCAATGAACATTTATGGGTCGTGATAGAGAGGTCAGTTCGCTCAGTTGGTGCGCAAAATCATTCACCGGGAACACTTTCGCAATTATGGTCGGCTATAGAGGCAGCATTGCTCAGTATTACTGCAGGGACCTTCCGACGACTTGTGGATTCCGTGCCACGTAGAGTTGCTGCATTACGCCGGGCAAAAGGAGATCCGACACGTTGTTAGGGAGTATCTCATGAGTTTCGACTCAGCAGCGAGTAAGAGTACAGTCATGTAACTTCCCTTCTTTGTACACTAGTGGCCATTGAAATTGCTGCACCAAGAAGAAATGCAGATGATAAACGGGTATTCATTGGACAAATATATTATACGAGAACTGACATGCGATTACATTTTCACGCAATTTGGGTGCAAAGATCCTGAGAAATCAGTACCCAGAACAACGACCTCTGGCCGTAATAGCAGCCTTGATAAGCCTAGGCATTGAGTCAAACAGAGCTTGGATGGCGTGTACAGGTACAGCTGCCCATGCAGCTTCAACACGATACCGCAGCTCATCAAGAGTTGTGACTGGCGTATTGTGACGAGCCAGATGCTCGGCCAGAACTGACCAGACGTTTTCAATTGGTGAGAGATCTGGAGAATGTGCTGGCCAGGACAGCAGTCGAGCATTTTCTGTATCCAGAAAGACCCGTACAGGACCTTCAACATGCGGTCGTGCATTATCCTGCTGAAATGTAGGGTTTCGCAAGGATCGAATGAAGGGTAGAGCCACGGGTCGTAACACATCTGAAATGTAACGTCCACTGTTAAAGTGCCGTCAATGCAAACAAGAGGTGACCGAGACGTGTAACCAATGGCACCCCATACCATCACGCCGGGTGATACGCCAGTATGGCGATGACGAACACACGCTTACAATGTGCGTTCACCGCGATGTCGCCAAATACGGATGCGACCATCATGATTCTGTAAACAGAACCTTGATTCATCGGAAAAAAATGACGTTTTGCCATTCGTGCACCAGGTTCATCTTTGAGTACACCATCGCAGGCGCTCCTGTCTGTGATGCAGCGTCAAGGATAATCGCAGCCATGGTCTTCGAGCTGGTAGTCCATGCTGCTGCAAACGTCGTCGAACTGTTCATGCAGATTTTTGTTGTCTGGCAAACGTCCCTATCTGTTGACTCAGGGATCGAGACGTGGCTGCACGACCCGTTACAGCCATGCGGATAAGATGCCTGTCATCTCGACTGCTAGTGATACGAGGCCGTTGGGATCCAGCACGGCGTTCCCTATTACCCTCCTGAACCTACCGATTCCATATTCTGCTAACAGTCATTGGATCTCGACCAACGCGAGCAGCAATGTTGCGGTACGATAAACCGCAATCGCGATAGGCTACAATCCGACCTTTATCAAAGTCGGAAACGTAATGGTATGCATTCCTCCTCCTTACACGAGGCATCACGACAACGTTCCACCAGACAACGCCGGTCAACTGCTGTTTGTGTATGAGAAATCGGTTGGAAACTTTCCTCATGTGAGCACGTTGTAGGTGTCGCCATCGGCGCCAACCTTGTGTGAATGCTCTGAAAAGCTAATCATTTGCATATCACAGCATCTTCTTCCTGTCGGTTAAATTTCGCGTCTGTAGCACGTCATCTTCGTGGTGTAGCAATTTTAATGGCCAGTAGTGTATATATGCCTCACACAAAGGTGCTACCTACGGTTGCCGAGTGCACACCAGAAGTAAGTGTACAAATTTAGAGAGGTGGATTCCTCAAATCGAACAAGGAAAGTGTTCATGCTAACGTAAGTTATGTCTGAAAACCCTTCGTTTTGAGTTATTATTGAAAGTTTGTGTCCAACACGTTTCAAGGGAAAATCCCACAGCTAAAGTTCATAAGCAATTACTAAAATTCATTATGTCAGATAATCGAGTGGTTATCGGTGCACCCCAAACGAGATACAGCAGGGATATGAGAAACATGGCGAAAAAATTAAGTAAAAATTGAACTGAACTCAATCCATACGTTTCACTACAGAGGAAAGGACTAGGAAGAAAATTCATATGTTGGCTTTATTTAAACAACAAAATTAAAAACAATATTACAGATATTTATAGAATAGCTGACAGAACAGCAATATTCGGTTTAAAAATAAATGAAGATATAATACGGAAACCATTGAAGAACGTACGCAGACGTGCTCATACGTTGATGAGCAGGTAGAGTAATTTTATAAATAGTTACACAAGATGACAAATGACAGTAAAAGCCACTATAAAATGTTATTGATGCGAAGATAGATCAAAAGTTAAAGCACGATTATTTGTTGGCAAGCTTGGAATACGATACCTGAAATTACAGAGGTCAGAGGTTAGTAGAATTTGGCGTGAAGAACAATATGTCTGTTCTTAACGCATACTCACATTTCCACAAGGAGCGAAATAGGAAATGGGCATAGCCAGGACCATATGGAAGCAAAAACAAAACTGACTACATTTTATCAAACAATAAATGAAATTGTAGAAAACGTGACGGTCCTAAAACACTTCAGAGTGTCAAGTAATAATAGATTCGAAAGGTGGAGGGCTAAAAAAATTGTGCTCGTGCCTGATGAAATTTCTGGAAACGGAAGAACTTTTCTGTAAGATTTAACATCGATTACATTTAGCACTAGTTATACGAAACCCAGCTTTTTCTTTTGATTTACGAAATCCAGAAGGCAGTAAATTATGGAGTCCAGTTTATTGCTGTGTTCTTCGACTTCTGTAAAGATTTCTGCTCCGCTGTCTCGAAAACAAAATATGTAACAACAAAATATCGGTACCGGCGAGTGACTGAAATGAAGACTGCTTAGCAACTGGAAGACAATACGTGGTTATCCGAAGGAAGTGACAGTTAAATGCAAATGGAGGGTCAAGCGTACGTGAAAACAGTGAGATGGGTTCCATACTGTTCACGGTATGTATAAATGAATTGGCTGTCGACGTTTGTTGCTCTCAGAAACTGTTCATAGATGAACAGATGTATACACGATGATGACATCGTTAAAAGTTTGTCACTAGGTGCAGATGATCATCTCCTAGTGCATAACCTTGTAGATAACCATAAACACAAATTCATGCATTGCCTGACAAAAGAAGTGAAGCATCCAAAAGACATGGTCGGATGTCAAGTCACTTCGTACCGTTACACACCATGGACGGTTACGTAAATGGTTGGAGTTGCAATTCTGTAGGAGAGGTAGGAAGACCACCAGAGTGCATTAGTGTTGTTCCAGGTTGTTTGGGTATGTTAGGGTCGTTAACAGCTTCAGTTATTGTGCTATGACCTTGAAGGGCACAGAGGAACCTCATACTCGTGTGAGACATCATTATTAGAGCCTAACAAAGTTTAAAAGTGTCCCCGCTGTGGGTCACCATTTGGCCTGCTAGTAGAATTGTGCACCATCTAGGTTTGTGGGGAATTCGAGTATGACAGTGGTCCGATGTTGAGCTGCATAGGACTCTGAGAGCAGGCATAATCATTATCAAGGTTCCGGTCTAACAAGTCTGACAACCACGAGGGAGGATTGCCGTATTATGTATGAGCACATCGCCACTATTCCACTACTGCGTCTGCCATACGAGAAAAAGTAATGGACTCTGCGCAACATTATGTCATCCCGCACCGCTAATCGGAGCCTAGCAACAGCCAACGTGGAGAATTACCGTCTCATGCGTAGGCACACAAATGGTTGCGTTTGGAGTGGTGCAGTGACCAGGAAGCAAGGACAGTTGATGAATGGTGCCACATCGTGTTCAGCGATGAATTGATGTCCTCACTATTCTGGATGAGCATCTTCAGCGAATATGGTGGCAACTTGTGGAGACGTCCCATCCTTCCAATGTTTTGGAGAAAGACAGTGATATCGTGGTGTGGGGAGCTTCCGGATGTGACTACAGGTCGCGGCTGGCCGTGATTGAGGGACTTTAGAAGGTACAGTGGTATGTCACGAACATCCTACGTCGTCATGCTTTACCTCTCATTCGGTAGAATCATGGTGCCGTATTTCAACAGGAAAATGCACATCCACAAATGGAACGTGTCTTTATGAGCTGTCTATGCGATTTTGAGACACTCCCGTTGCCAGCAATATCCCCCAAACATGTTTTACGTTTCTCTAGGAACTGTCTGTGGGCTGTTGAGGTAGTCCCGTGGCCAGTAAGATCCTCATATCTATCCCCGATATACAGGGTTCTCAGAAACAGTCTGAAAACCTTATGGATGTTGCAGGGGAGGTTGTGCTGCGAAATAACTACACAGAAAATAATTCGATACGTTGCGCATTTTCCGAGTTATTTAGCACTGAAGTTAGCCAATCAGGTCGTTGCGCACGCAAATTTAAGCACTTGCACGCGCAGAAATGCGGTATGTACAGACGTCTGTGGATCCGCGAGTTACCACGTTTTCAAATGCTCATTAACAATTAAAATGTGCCTTTTTTGGAGTGTTCACTTTGATCTAGGTGAGCAAAAGCTATGTTCAGTTCGAGGAAACCAAACGAAGAACAGGTTTTGCGACACTGTTTCAGGCAGGCTGCTTGCATTTGCGCTTGCGACGATCTGATTGGCTAACTTCAATGTTAAGTAACTCGGAAGCGGTGCATGGTATCGAGGTTTTGCTCTTAATAATTATTTCCCATCACAGCCTCGACTGCGACACCCTTATATGCTTTTCTGGCTGTCAAACGAAAGACGACAAATGGCAAAAAGTAAGTGAACTGTTTATTATTTCAAAAATAATCACCATAAGTATTAATTCATTTATCCCACTGTGAGAAAAGACGGTCAATATCTTCATGGAGAAATGTTTGTGGTTGTCTACGGAACCATGATTGTACCCGAGTTTGCACATCTTTGTCTGAAGAAAATCCATTGGCCGCGATTGTCTTTCTTTAGGGTTCAAAAAAGTATACAAACCGCTTGGAGGTGAGATTGGTGCTATAGCTCACATGTTGAGAAAGATTTCTCGATTACCCTGTTACCCTACAGAAGTTTCTCTCGGGAGCCCTTACACATCCTCCGTACAGTCCCGATCTCTCCCGATGTGTTTTCCATATTGTTGGAGACCTCAAGAAAGATATCCGTGGCCGTAGATTTGCTTCGGACGAAGAGGTGCACGCCCGGGTACAATCATGGTTCCGTAGGTAACCGCAGATATTTTTCTGTGAAGGCACTGACCGTCTTGTCTCCCAGTGGGATAAATGTATTAGCAAAAAATGGCTCTGAGCACTATGGGACTTAACATCTGAGGTCATCAGTCCCCTAGAACTTAGAACTACTTAAACCTAACTAACCTAAGGACATCAGACACATCCATGCCCGAGGCAGGATTCGAACCTGCGACCGTAGCGGTCGCGCGGTTCCAGACTGTAGCGCCTAGAACCGCTCGGCTACTCCGGCCGGCAAATGTATTAGCAGCTACGGCGATTGCTTTGGAAGTAATAAACAATTTACTTACTTTTTCCCATCTGTCTCGTTTCCATTTAGCTGCCATATAACATGTATGGGATCAACTCGGGGCGACAACTCCGTCCCAGCGGCAGTATCCAAGATATTAAGGACCATCTACGACAGTTGTGCGCTAGTTTGTCTCAGGAGACTAAAGGCTCTGAGCACTATGGGACTTAACTTCTGAGGTCATCAGTCCCCTCAGGAGAGGATAGAATGGCTTTACGACACATTTCCCAACCGAATCAGCGCATGCATGCAGGCCGGAGAGTGGAATATAGTGTCAAGTTCTTTGTAAATCTGACTCGAGTTTGAAATCAGTGAAATAACGTCACATAACCTCTAAACTCGTGATGTTTCATCGTCTTCTGGGTGCTTCACTTCATTGGCAGACAGTACATCATGTAACGCGCGTATATGAATCAAAATGCGGGATACGTAATAAAGTAATTACTGTAATCAGATACAAACGTCATATATGTGCAGCAGTACTACTACATAAGCATGAGCGTGAGGATGGTAGATTTCGGATTGAGATATGTGGGAGTAGGAAAGTTAATTCTCCCAGAAGCGTGGTCGATTACAAAACCTTCGTTCGATCAAGTCTTGAATGTTGTACGTGGGTCTGTAATCCATTGGAAGAACAGAGGAGATAGGCAATGTTCCATGGAGAATTGCGTGATATGTCTCGGGTTTGTACGGTCGGCGCAATACAATCACAGGCATAATAAACAACCTCCAGTAGGAGACGCTACGAGAAAGATGTGCATCACGCAAAGATTTACTCTCCAAATTAGAGGATTTCGTACTTGCATACAGGGGTATCGGTGATTATTCTTCCAGGCATTATCTGCAAATGCATTAGCAATGGGAGAAAATTATTCTCTTACGCTGTGTGGAGTTACCTATAAATCACGAGTTGGTTTGTGGGGTGAAATAATGTAGGGAAAAAAAGTGTTAGTTTAAGCCTCAATTTTTTTTACGTTGGCCACGAAAAGTGAGGGGAGAAAAAATCACTAGCATTATTATCACATTTCAGTGGAGATGTTGCGAACTTCAAAACTTCTAATTGTATGTACCTTTCTTCTAATGAAATGTTCAAAAATGTTTGGCACCATCTACATACCCACAAAACTGCATGCACTTATAGTAGTGGCACAAGGCCGGCACCAGCGCGTTATTTTAGTGTGGGTTGCCTATGTAAGGGGCAGGTATGTACTCAGGAGCAAATCTATTGTCCTCCTTTGATTAACACGTCATTAACGTATTGATTGACAGGTCCTTAACCTATTGTTCCCCCAGCCCCACCCCTCAAAAAACCTCCAACCTACTATCTCCCTCTTGCTGCTAAAGGTACACTTTCAAGTCTGAGTTATTGGAATAGCCCCTCTCACTCTCATCAGTTTGATTTACTACTTAATTAAATTGATCAATTGATTAACCCCTCCCCCTCTGTTAACCCCCGCCCCAGTTGTTTAATTGCATCAGCTATTACTTTTCAGTTCTGATCTATCTCGGTATTTTCGTCCTCTTCATTCTCCAATACTTTAAAACAGATGGTCATTTTCGTTTTGAAAGTGCTTCCTATATTTTCTTTGTTCGGGCTTTTCCGGTCATATTGAGTGATTTTTGAGTGATTATTGAGTGATTTGTTTTGCATATCTCTGTATGTATTTTCGGTTCTTCAGATTGCTTTCATCACTACTCGATAAGGAACTCGTCCGAACCATGTTCACCACCTGTTGCCATCTTGTATCACTTCTTTATTCTTGTCTCTACTATTACATGGTCAATTTGTTTCGCTGTCTTCCTGTCCGGAGATACCCAAGTTCCCTCACATATTCCTTTCCTGTCGATGCCAGTGCTACTTCATCCTTTTTGCTGTGGCGAAATTAGTCAATATAATGCCGCTGTCGTTGGTTCCCTTGAAGGTTGTTTCTTTCCCTGCTTTCGGACTAAGATCTCCCAATGTGATTTTGTAGTATGCACTTGCTACTTTGTCTAAGACTGTCTCTAGTTCATGGTGCTTTGTAGAATTCACCTTTTATGACATCTTCGTTCTTTTCGGTGGTTTCATGACAATTTATACATTGCACTATGTGTTTCTGGTTGTTTATTATTACAAGTGAGACTCTGGGGTTGACTGCTTTAAAATCTACAAGACTGGTAAGCAAGTATTTCTTCACCACAAAACCAATAACTAGTGAATGGTCTGCTTTAGAGGCTCCATGGAACACGACACAGTTTTGCATTTCTGTAGAACAAATTTCCGTACACTTTGTCTCCTGGAGACCAGAAAGTCTATTCCATATTTATCCGCTTCCCCTACAACACATTTAACTACTCCAAGCTGATACAGAGTTCTGACGTTCCAGGTTCCTAGTTGTATTTCATTTCGTAGTCCATGTTTTCGCTTGGGTGGCTTTGTATAGACGAGTCCTATCCGAGAACCCAGAGTGACGTTCGTACCGATAATAGCTTTTTCAGGACGTGTTGGCAGCCCATCGCCAACCCCCAGCATGGAGAGCTGGGGTTTGCCATTCGGGGCTTTAGTTTCCTGCTTTGATCTTCCTTCCCTTCGGCCTTGGGCTAATCCCTGCCAGCAAGACAGGCAGTACTAATAGTAGTGCTTACTCGCTTTGACATAGGATCAGCGTTGAGCATACCCTGAGGTGACAAAAGTCATGGGATGGTTATATGCACATATACAGATGACGATAGTATGGCGTACACAAAGTAAAAAATATAAGGTGACCATGTGAAAAGCTATCCGATGTTATTATGGCCCCTCGACGGGAATTAACGATTTTGAACGCAGAATGGTATTTGGAGCTAGACGCATGTGGCATCCCATTTCGGAAATGCTTAGGGAATTCAGTGTTCCGAGGTCCACAGAGTCAAGAGTGTGCCGCAAATACTAAATTTCAGGCATTACCTCTCACCACGACCAACGTACTGGCCGACTGCCTCCACTTAACGACCGAGAGCAGCAACATTTGAGTGGAGTTGTCAGTGCTAAAAGACAAGCAACATATCGTGAAATAACCGCGGAAATCAACGTGGGACGTACAATGAACATATTCGTTAGGACAGTGCGGCTAAATTTGGCGTTAATGGGCTATGGCAGCAGTCGACCGACGCGAGTACTTTTGCTAACAGCACGACATGGCCTACAACGCCTCTATTGGGCTCTTGACGACTGGAGAACCGTGGCCTGGTCAGGTGAGTCCCGATTAGAGTTGGTGAGAGCTGGTGGTAGGGTTCGAGTGTGGCGCAGACCCCACAATGCCTTGGACCCAAGTTGGCAACAAGGCACTTTTCAAGTTGGTGCTGACTTCATAATGGTGTGTGTTGGGTATATATCGTATTTACTGGGTCCTCTGGTTGAACTGAACCGATCATTTACGGGAAATGGTTATGTTCGACTTCTTAAACTTCATGTTCCCAGACAATGATGTCATGTCACCGTACTACAGTTCTTCGCGATTTTTTTGAAGAACACTCTGGACAATAAGAGCGAATGATTTGGCCACCGTTAGACTTTCGCAGTTAATTATGGGGGGCTATAGAGGCAGCATGGCTCACTATTTTTCCAGGAGACTTCCGACGTCTTGTTGAACCCACTGCCACGTCAAGTTTCTGCACTACCCCGGGCAATAGGAGGTCCGACAGGATATTAGTAGGTATTTCATGACTTTCGTCACCTCATTGTGTGTGATGATTACTGAGTGTAGTCCACCATAAGCTACTCTCCCACCCCTCCTCGCCCTGCCGCCTCAGCTCGAGATTGTTTATTTGGGTCTACCCTTATTCTTAGTTAACCCGCGTATCTGAGGGCCATCTGCTGTTTGCCATCTGCGATCCTTCCGATAGCTGAGGCTCTTCCCGGCCTCACAACAGTATCTAACAATCTAAATTTAGTAAGTGACGATGGTAGTATTACAATACCTTAACGAAACATCTGAACGTATGTAAAAGTGTTTTATGGTATAACGTTTGCTATCTCATGGACGACTGGTGCATCACGATGGATTTTAGCTAAATATTTTTTACAAGTGGCTCCACGAAATCTACCCTTCCGTATTGATCCTATAACAACTCAAGAAAATGAACCATATGTAATTTTTCCATCCGATAATATAGGGTAACATTTCTTACAGTTAACAGGCCGTTAACTGATAACCTGATCAATAGCTCTTCAGACGCAGTTTGTACTTTTCTTGGGATGTCGGTCATAGGTTAGAAAGGAATAGTTGTTTCTTGGCGATTAAACGTAACGATGTAATAGATGTTGACACTACGGCCTGAATGACACGTTTTTTCTGCTGTAATATTGTCACGTCGAACACACAATCAAGTCTAAATTTCAAGGCAGTGTCATTAGTGAAATGCAACAGTTGTAACTGAAAGCATGTTTATTACTGTCACAAACTCACACCAAAAACAGAACTGGTCTCTTGAGCAGAGGGTTTAGCTGTTTATATAAACATCGATTGTTTCAGAATGATGGTATTTGTACAAATTTGGAATGTCCAGAATAAATAAATATGCCAAACGTTAAGATATTTCAAGCACCTTCCATAAATGATAAATACTAAATAATAGTAACAAATAATTACTGGTAATTGGATCTGAACTGGCGACCCGCATCCCGCGGCGCTAACCGCTACGCCATACTGCACGCACTAAAGCTCGCGGAAAACTGAAAAGATTCATCTTGGCGTTTAACAGTGATGTTCATACTGGGCGCTCTCCCTGAAGAGAAATTGTAACGTTATTCTGCATTTTTGCGGAATGTCGTGTGAACTATCGAAATTTGTCTTTTACCATAAAGCTTGAGGAAAGGCTACTGATTTTCTCTGACTAAATATGACTGCTGTATCCGAACGTTCTGATCCAAAAGCTTGTTGTTGCAATAGAATAAAATAATAACGAAGGTGCGTGTGTAAAATTACTGAAAGCTCAACGACCAAATGAACATTAAGGGCGAAAATTTTTACAATGGTTAGCATAATTTGTGTGTTGGTTCTGCCAAGTGTGAAGTTATTTACTGCTAAAATATTGTAGTCAGTGCTTCAGTAAATTTTTAAACGATAAAACCTTTCTCGTACGTAGCAGATAGCTGCGCCTGTATTGTGACTTCTGATCTTTTCACACCGACAGCGACTTTCATAAATTACTTTGGATACTTGTTGAAAAGTTTCTTTAGGAAAGACTCGCTGGAAAGTTTCTTTAAGGGCGGCTGCCACCAATTTCTTCTCCTCTGCCTGCGGGCTGAGGGGAGTTGGCCTTTCACAAAGCCATGGCCAGAACTGGCTTGGCAGACGCCTGCGTTGGCTGCAATTTGCGAAAGACGTGACAAATTACAAGCTAAGTAGAATAACTACACGTCTCAAGCAGCGAAAATTTCAGGCGAGCGACAACACATCATCGTCCTTACACAACTGCGAATCATTCTTCAGATTTATTTGATACTTTAAATTATAGAATCGCTTGCAGGTATAGTTTGTAGACTCCTGGTTTTTGTTGCCTCGTTGGCAGAGCACGTGTTCTCATTCAGCATCTCACAAGAATATAATCGTTCCAGTGTTCGAATAGCTTCACCTGTAGTTTCCAGCTCATAAACAGAGTCAGATGTGTTAGATTTATGCTTAATTACTTCATATATTACGCAGTGCTTATTGACAACGCTGCCTGTAGTCTTTAAGGATAACAGAATCCAGCGTGTAAAATAGTTTTTCGAGTTTCTTCGAGACAGTAGCAAGTTCTGCTGCTATCGTACATACAACGCGATATGAAACATTCTGTTTAAAACAGAGCGTTATCGCTGAATAGTATTACTAAGAACATGAAAATGTCCCCAAGCATATAACTGAAAAATATGGAAGTGATAACTTTTGTTGGCACACAAAGAGTAGACAGGAAGCGTTAATGAGTGTAGAGTATGGGCTCACATTACGTGAAAATGTTCTGCCTAATTATTTGTCTCATGTTTTTACGCTGTGAAGTTTGTGTCCCAGATGTAGCGCATTGCAAAGTGTTGTTAAGCGTGACGGGTAAGCAGCCAACTTTGTTTTATGTAGGTTGGCGAAGAAGTGAATTTTAACTGAACATTAATTCCTTTGTCGAATTCCTGGTGATGTTTCGCTCGGTAGTCATAATTAATGCTGTAGATCATTATTTGGCTCACGGCGGAATGTTTTTTTGCAAATTTCCTTGCGTTATTTTTCAGACACACTGTTTACTACGCAATGAGATGGATAATATTTCTTCCAGAGTACAGTCTGACCGTGTATGCGTTTCGTTGCAACTGCATTATAAAAGAAATGAAGTCAGTTTTAAGTGTTTCAGGACGCGTTCGCTAAAACGTAACACGATCAGCAAATGTTTTCATTCACTAGAACTTGACGGATAAAAACATTAGTTCATTCTGATGGAAACGGCGTCTTAAATAGGAAAAGTAAAAATGGAAATAAACCTCAAAATGCGAGAGTAACCATTGTTTTGTGCAAATTAAATCCCTCAGAAGGTCGCGAAAACTGAGAGAAAAAGACACATAAACTATATGGAGTATCCAAACGCCGATTTAAGTAATTCTAATAGCCAGACACGTCACTGATGGTGATGTAGCCTATTAGGCTATCCGAGCATGCCTTTCCGAACTAACAAACTGACGTTCTTCCCTACGGAATACTACCACCGGAAGATTGTGACAGAGGTCGGTGGTTTACATTGCCGTCGGTAATGAACTGGAATGAATGGAATGAATATGGATGAAACTAATAACGATGAAATCAATGACATGAAATTATCTAAATGAAATCTGTTTCCCATAGACTTTGGAAGCACTCCGTATGCTGTATTCTGCTGTAATGAGAAGGGAACGTCAGTGTAATTGAAAGTCATAGTCGGTCCTGGATAGGTACTCGAGTAGCCTGACTGATGAAATAGCGATAGCCATAGCTGGGTAGAATCTAGGACTTGCACAAGTATTCAGCGTAACAAAAAATTCAAATCTGTGTCCCATAAGCATATATTAAAACATACGACTGTAAGATCCTGTAGACACCATGAAGTAAAATATGAACCTAGTACTGGGACTAAAGAAAGCGATCGAAATTTTGGTGTTCTAGAAGCCGCTAATTCAGGAAAAGCAAGAAAATTTTGAGGCATATTTTTCTTTAGTTAATTCTGGGTGCTATATCTTAAAAAGACTACGAGCGGTATTACGTTTTCCAGAATGTCTGGAGGAAATTTGCAACATATATGATCTCTGACACGCGCTTCCGGTAGAGTATGTAGCGAATACGGGTTGCTTGACTTTTAGTCGTTAGTGTTCATCATTAGTACGTTACAAGGAACTGTGGATCCGAATCGAAACTATCCGGAATACAGGTAGTTCCCCTTTCTGCTGACCCTCTCGAAAGTTAGAGAGCTTCGTGGTGGCTTCAAGCGTAATCTTGAGAAGTAGTCTTAAGTAGTCTTCTTGAACCAGTCCAAACACATCTACCTTACTTACAAATGTTTCTGATTACTCCTTTGTGCTTTTTCATTTTTTATAAACTTCAGTGCACAGCGAAATTCTGAAAAAAAAAGATTGGAGAAGAGAGATACTTCACAAGAGGAGTTCTAGTCATACTATCATACATAATTATGACATTATTAGTGAGTAACCAAACAAAAAAAAAGAAAAACTGATGAATCACCATTCACGAAAGAGTCAGAGACGTTACAAACAAAAGGGATGATACTCCTACAACAGCAAAAGATGAATGCCACTCCTGACTGCTAGGCGTCTGGTGCATTCCATAATTCCTATGTGGATTATTGTCTTTCAGTTACAGCTCCCTGAAAAGCCATCTTGATTATTAGTTCAGCAATCCTGCATATCAGACAGAGAAGCAATTTACGCGCACATTTATCGCTGTGAGGATGGGTGGCTGAACTAAAAGGAGTTCCTTCGTGTAGAACTAAGTTGACTGTTGTCTTCGAAACGTTAATCGAGTTACTTCATCTGTGTGTTTAGATTACGAATGCAAAGCAGTTCACCGAGCGTGGTCGTGCAGATTTGTTAGTGGGCTTTAAATCCCTGTTCAACTAACCAGATGTATATCTTCCTTGTTTTCCGTAAATCTATTCAGGTAAATAACGAAATGCTGTCTTTGAAAACGAAAGAGCTGATTTTCTTCTGCACTTGTGTCCTATATGAGCCTGCGCTGCTTCTCTAATGATCTAGTCGTCGACAGGACTCTAAACGATAATATTATTTTCTTCAAAATAATGATTTTACTATTAAAAACTAGAGATTAATTTTTAAAATCTCATAGTTTTATATTATAAAATGATTCTCCACACAACTGTCATCTCCTGACATATTTACCATAGAGATGTACGTAGGGTTAGTTACGGACGTTTTAGTATGCACTGACCACATACGTTAAAATTCAGCGAGCTGAAGTCGAACCATTTTTCACGTAAACTGAAAACTATGACAGCGATCTTAGACATAGCAAGAACTGACAACAATGAAGCTCCATAAAAGGTACTACTATAGTTCTGTATTGAAGATCATCTTACTCCGAGTAAGAACGAAATAAGTTCCTTGGTGCGGCCATTTTCTGCAGCAAGTATATGTATGTTCATTTTATAAATGCAAACGCCTTTATATTGCTACAATATAATGTTGGTTTACGCTCCAGGGTATTCTAACCCTTTGTATGAAAGGCAGTAGATTGTCTATGGACTAAAACAATTTTGTTTTTGACCCGCCAGGATAGCCGAGAGCGCTAACGCGTTGCTTCCTGGACTCGGGTAGGCGCGCCGGCCCCCGATCGAATCCGACCGGTGAATTAACGACGACGGCCGGTGTGACGGCCAGCCTGGATGTGGTTTTTAGGTGGTTTTCCACATCCTCCTAGGTGAATACCGGGCTGGTCCCGACGTCCCGCCTCAGTTACACGAGTCGCAGACATTTGAAACACATTCACACTCTTTCCCGATTTACACTAGACGCAGACAGCTGGGGTACACTAATTCCGTCCCAAGGGGTATTGGGTGGCGGCAGGAAGGGCATCCGGTCACCCGTTAAACTTAACCATGGCAAATTCGTACTTAACCCTGCCGACCCTGCGCAATGCGGGATAAAGGCGGTAGCAAAAGAAAGAAGAATACAGTTTTGTTTTTTTCTGTGGTACTTACAGATTCGAAACAGTTCAGACTATAATTTTTCCTGAATACAATGCTGCTTACAGTTTCTCGTCTGTTCTGCCAAAATCTGCATTTCCTCTCATCTGGTGATAGGTTGGAGTTTTTAAGGTGAACTTGAGCGCTTGTCTAGTCGTGTAGGAACAGTTTGCAACGACATACTCCAACGGTCGCTATTTGTTCGTGGTATGAAGGAAGTTCACAAGTTCAGTAGCTATTTGCGCAGAAAGATGCAATCTGTGGATCTATCATCACAACTCTTCAAAGAAGGAATGGAAATTACAGAGGAGAAGAACTCTCAATGTTTACAATGCCGGAAACAAGGCAACACCTTCCAGGACAAGGTCATTTTATTCACAGGTGAGGTGGCAGAAAGTTCATCATTGCAGGAGTATATGGTAACAAATTCAGACCAAATGAGATACACATGTTACAGCAAAGTGGTATCAACACATAGCAGGTGGAACATGTGTTCAGGTTTCGTCCCTGGATGATGTTCGGTCGGCCACCGCTGCTCGCACAGTGTGTCGATCTTAACGTGCGTCTCTTCTGTGCGGACGTCCAGAACATAGTCTACAGGTGTGGGAATATTCCACAGATCTCTGCTGGAAGCAGCGATACACGAGCGATACATTGTGCCCAACATGTGCAGAAATCCGTCGATACGTCCATCCACCTTCCCGATGGGCCCGAACGCGATCCCGTTCAAATGACTGAAGCTCTTCAACAGGGGTGCATACTCGTCGACGGGCTATGGTTGCATCCTATAATGAATATTGCAACAACCGTTCACCTCTAAAGTCAGCACAGTTGCTACCTGCAGAATTAAACATTGGGGTGCACTGACAGTCCTCCTGAGCGGCATTTGATCGCCGATGACCGTGACGAACGAATTACTAACGTTACAACTAGTCACAATGCACATATTATACCCTGCTGCCACTGAACACTGTATTTGAAGGCGCTGAATTTCTTCCGACAGTGTATTACGTAGACGCATAATCGACGGGTACCGCAAATTTGTTATGAAACGGCATGAGAACACCATGCAGAAGGGATTTACAGATTTAGCTCATGGTGAAAGAGCCAAAAATTATAACGATTGACAGACGATTTATACAGGGTTTATAATTCTTTACATCAACAAGCACTTTGTGTTAAATATGCAGGCTTGCAACAAATGATGGAACCGATGGTGCGAATAGTACATTTTCTGAAGTCTTACGCATTATTACATCTTTGTCAGTCGCAACACTTTTTGATGGAAATGAACGAAGAGTATGGAGACGTTACTATATTATTGCAACGTACTTTGGTTAAATCAAAGGACACGATTGGTACGAGGTTTTGATTTAAGACTCGTGTTTCGTAAGAACGAAAATTAGAAGACACAGAATGGATTGCATATCTTAAATTTTAAATAGAGCTAACTGCAGACTGCCCTCAGTAAGACATTGCAAGGTGAGAAGCCAATTATTTCTGTATTTGTGTATAGTCCGCCTCAAGCTGCTTCACCTATAGGTGAGAGATATTATTGACTACAGACCCCTAGGGGTTGTTCAGTATCCTAAATGATAAGTGTCTTTTCGTTCCCCACATTGGAGCATTTCTCCCGTGTTTTGTTATTGTTGTGTTTTAAGAGTGTATATTTAGTGTTGACCTTTGTGTTGAATGGATGTATGGTCATGTATTTGTGCAGTTGAAGGTAAAGAGACAGGATGCTCATGCGTAGTATACTCACGAATGTTATCGTCGAGCAGAACACCCAAGATCACCAGCATTAATGTATAAAGCTTTCGTGAGACTCCCATCTGACAAATTCGCTTCCGCTAACCATACACAGTGTAACCGTATTGGTTAGTGAAATATGGAATCTCGCTTTGAAACACACAAAATCAAGTACGTGTAAGTTGATTCAAAGAAAATATTTTCAATACCTACCGTGCGTTGTGTCTGTAAAATCTCATCCTTATTAAAACGGTAGACGAAGATTTAGGTAGTTGACATTGACTTTTGGGAAACCCTATAAAAGTAAAGTTAATATTTTATTGAAGAACTTTCTGAGTACAATTCTACAAAAAAAGTTCGTAAGATCTTATAATTTTGCGTGACTGATCGATATAAATGGAGAAATTACTTACAGTTATCCAATATAGCTGCTGCACACGTAGAAAGATCTGAGCCACTCTGCTCATAATTAATTATATGCTGATAAACTCCAATATGCGACTGCTTAGTAAATAGATGTCTAAATTACATCCTGAAACACTTTGAATCTGAGAAATCTTCAAGTTAGGCAAACATCCTGCGTGTCCAGCCCACATCGTGTTTAAAAACTGATTTAGTTGTTAATAAGCATACAATTACTGCACAGTTATGAATAAATACTAGTGAATCGTATGCAGAAGAAAGGCAGGGAACGCCACACTCTCACTTGAAAAGAAACAGTGGAACAGGCTGGATCTGAATCCAGGCCATTGGCTTACAGCGTGGCAGTGGGGTACAGTACGCCCAGATACAGGTTTTTAAGTTTTGGGGTAATTTGAGATATAAATCAATTTTACGTTGAGTTGTGTGCGACACTCATGACTTGACTACATCACGCGCTACATGCGTGCACAACCATCTCTTCTTTAAAATTGTGGTTTTGATCATTTATGTCACGAAGAAATTTTGGTCACTGATCTCAGGAACTACGTCAGTTGCATGCAAAAGGCAAAGAGTATTGGTTACCAGAACTACATAGCATCTAACAAATAGTGTGGGTTTTCTGACAAGACGCAGTTCTTTCAACCAAGCACAAATCACAATTTCGCATAGTTCTTTACACCATCTCCACGACTAACGTGGAAATCAGTCAGCAGCTAGGAAATTGAAATAATCCCAATTACTGCCTTATAATCATAAAACTGGGTGTGATATCCTCAGTATACGAGTACCTACTAACGTTAACCTCTGGTTGACAGTGTCATCACAGATTACTCCTCTCATGCGTGTAAAGCAAGAAGAATAATTTATAATGTGTTTGCCATCTATAGTATTCCGGATCGTCAGTATTGTACTGGGTACTTGTACAGTGGCAACAAGAAGTCTTGAAGTAGCACTAATTACATACTCTTTTTAATTTACTAATTATGTTAATTGAAGTTATTGTATCACAGAAACAGAACGAAAACCATATACAGTCAAAATCTGATTTCTTAATATTTTACAGCGCATTTTGAGATTTGATACCTTACCTTCATTTGCATGTGGCTGCGACATCCGGCTGTCTCATCAATGCTATAACGTTTTCTCACTGGGTCACTGTATTCGGTTGCTAGTTGAACCCAGACCTAACATCACTGAGAACGTCCTCTGTCGTAGCTCTTCTGAACATACATGTGTTAAATCTCTACAGGCGTTTTCAAACCTTAATTAACTAAATTGTCAACAGTTACTGCTGTTTGACCTCTTTTTTATACTAGTATATTCTGTCACAGTAGGTCTAACCATAAATTACCCGCTTTCAAAGATAAACTATAATGTAAAATCTCATTTGTTTTATGCAGTGTATGTGAAATAGATAATCAGTGGAAATATGAATGTGAACTCTGAATGACACGTTGCTATAATCGAAACTAAGTGAAGCCAACTACGAATACTGTGTTCATTTCTGCTTCCACGAAAATTCAGAGAAAATCACCACCGAAATTCATTCGACGTGAAATTATTGGTGGGCACGGCATGAACTCACGTTGTTTGACGGTCGTAACTGGAGCACGGATGAATTTTATTGCCAATAGTTTCTGATCAACAGCACCACCAGAGATTGTTTTAATAAAATCCACAGGTTTTTTGGACTCGGCTTAGTGAGTATTTAAGATTATTAATGCGGCAATTAATTTTTAATTCACGTGTTGGGCAGCCAGTTTATTACTTTTAACCAGCGTGATTCTCTTAATCGGTGATGGTCGTAAATGGAGCAAGGATAAATTTTATTGCCAGTAATTTCTGATTAACATCACTCGACAGAGAATTTTAAAAAATCCACAGCCTTTGTGGAGGCAGCTTCATGAGCTTTTAAGTTTATTAATACGGCAATTAATTTTTAATCCAGATGTTTGCAGCCAATTTACCACTTTTAACCAGGGTGATTGAATTACACGTCATATATCGAATTTTTATATCATACACATTTATTACCAGTGGCCGAATGAAATTGACTGATCTTACAGAAAAAACTGAAATATTCTGTTGATAAATTAATCAAGAGAATAACGAATTAAGACACAAATAAAGAGTGAGACCAACATCGCTTCGAGTATTTTACAAAGTTACGCAACTACTTTATGTTTTAATTGACGAATATATGACACAACAAGAACATTTCAAATAGCTTCAGTTATATGAATGTCTGTGTCACTGGCATGCCTTCGACATATGAAAGAATGACGACATACATCGGCTAAACGCGTGTAGGGAAACGAATGAGGCATTCTGCTGTTTTTGACAGTGATTGACCAATTTAAAAGCTCATTTACGATGGACTGGTACAGACTGTTAATGTCAAATGGAAATTACTAGTGCAGACGATGCCCATAATAAAAGGAACAGATTCTGGAAGGAGAGGAGCATTGATTTCATTTATATGTAATGGACGTCCCTTTCACTGCAGGTATCTGAGGAACATATTTTAAGTTGTATAGGTTAATTTCCATATTTTTCAACATATTCAACTTGTACGTGTGCAATTGCGGATGAAAGAGGCCGAAAAACAAAGAAGACAACATTTAAATATTTTAAGACAGTTTTGTCAGTGGCCATTGAAAAATGCATTGCACATTAACAATTCTCTCTAGAGAGCTGTAACAAATTCTCATGGGAATATATGGTAAATAATGACACCTAGAGATTCGATCGCCGGCTGGTGTGGCCGAGCGGTTCTAGGCGCTTCAGTCTGGAACCGTGCGACCGCTACGGTCGCAGGTTCGAATCCTGCCTCGGGCATGGATGTGTGTGATGTCCTTAGGTTAGTTAGGTTATAGTAGTTCTGAGTTCTAGGGGACTGATGACCTCAGTCCAATAGTGCTCAAAGCCATTTGAGCCATTTTGAAGATATTCGATCCTTCTTCTTTACATAAAGCCTGTGTCACGATGATTGCCTCGATGATGCTGAAGATCTTTCCGCATGAGCCTGTTCTGTAGTTTAATGCGAATGCCAGTACGGTTCTTTTAAAAAAGACGCAGCCGATTTCCTTCCCAATTCTTGTTCATTTAGAGCTCGTTTTCCGTCCCTGACAACATCGTTGAAGACGGAACTTAAACCCTAATTTTCCTTCCTTCCTTCTTCAACACGAAATCTCTGAGGTATAACCAATACGATGGGCGTATGGGCGTACAATGTGGTAATCAAGAATGATATCCCCCAATTATCCTCCCTCTGCCCGCTTAACGTTGGTGGTGATAATTTCTTCCAGCATCAGGATTGTAAACGGTCACCTGCGGCCCAGTCAACAGCGTACAAGCGCTATGATACGTAAACTGCTCATAGAACACCTTAATTACATACACTGAAAACTGTAAATTTTCCTTTCGTAAATTTTATTCTAACGTCGTTATCAGCAAGTGGATTTTTTTTGGGAGATGTCACGAATTTAGTAATCAATTCTAATAGGTATATACGAATCGAACATACCGTACGTGGTGTCTTCATCAGAATTATTTTCTGGTTTTCTTAAAACTGTGCCTCTTTTAATTAAAAAAGTTATGTAAAATGATACATAGCATTTTACTTTGTGCAAAACAAAGGTTATAGCTCCAGTAATAAAATCAGTGATGCGATATGTCATATAGCTAAGAAATAATGTAGAAATTTTCCAATATTTAAGTGTATTTTCCATGAGGATTTAATTTCGTAATACACATTCCCAAGCCTTTTGAATTACTTAGCGGAGTTATATTTGCACATCATGCGGTTGAAAGTCTTCGACAGAGACAGATAAAGACATTAACTTACTGTAGCTGTGTTGATTCTTTTTTTTGTGCTATGTATTCAGAAGTTAAAGTTGCCCATACACAGGAAATGAACGTCGGGGGTGGATGTAAGGGATCCAGAGCTGTCGTTCTGGCCAAAGTCCTAGATGAGGTGGATTGCCGTTTTCTTCTTCCGATCTGTTATGAAGTGTTAAGCATGCGTCTGCTCAAGAGTAGTGCTGCACTCCGACCCCACGAGCTCTGCCCCGCGTCCGGCCATCCTGATTTAGGTTTTCCGTGATTTCCCTAAATCACTCCAGGCAAATGCCGGGATGGTTCCTCTGAAAGGGCACGGCCGACTTCCTTCCCAATCCTTCCCTAATCCGATGAGACCGATGACCACGCTGTCTGGTCTCCTTCCCCAAACCAACCAACCAACCAACCAACCAACGAGCTCTGCCCACATGTATCGCGCACGAACGCGAGCCTCAGTACAGCCCAGTCCACCGCACTGGGCGGGCAGCGTGGAACAGCAACCAAGTACGAGTGGCGTTCAATGATAATGCAACACGTTTTTTCTCATCCAGGTTCGATTCAAAAAGTGTAGAACTCCTCTTGGGGCATCGTAGAATATCCCGCTTCAGCCCCCAACAGTTTCATGAACTTCCAGTAGGTGGCGATGCTATACATTGCCTTCAAAATGATGTCTGTAACAGAGATGCATTCCATACAGGGAGGTGTCACTGAGTTTCTTCTGGCAGAAAACCGGAGCATCACAGATATTTGTAGGCGCTTGCAGAATGTCTGCGGAGACCTGTCAGTGAACAAAAGCACGGTGAGTCGCTGGGAAAGGCGTCTGGGAGAGGCGTCTGTCATCATTGCAGCCAGGTCGCTCAAACCCGTCCGATCTCCCGTGTGTCGGCCGGCCGCACACAGCTGTGACTCCTACAGTGCTGGAACTCATTCGAGGTGATCCACGGATCGCAATCAAACACCTCGCTGCTCATCTGGAGATCGCTATAGGCAGTGCTGACACACACGTCCAACAGTTGGGGTTCAAATGGTTCAAATGGCTCTGAGCTCTATGGGACTTAACATCGGAGGTCATCAGTCCCCTCAAACCTAGAACTACTTAAACCTAACTAACCTAAGGACATCACACACATCCATGCCCGAGGCAGGATTCGAACCTGCGACCGTAGCAGTCGCGCGGTTCCGGACTGAGGCGCCTAGAACCGCGCGGCCACCGCGGCCGGCTACAGTAGGGGTATTCAAAGCTGTGTGTCCGGCCGGTTCCTCGGTGCCTAGCACAGGACAATAAAAAGCAGCTAAAAACCATCTGTGGGGAATTGCTTGAGAGGACGAGGCTGATCGTGATAATTTTTTGCCGAGTATCGTCATGGGCGATGAAACATGGACTCATCACTTCGAACCGGAAATACATACATCAAAAAAAGTTTTGCATCACCCCGGTTCTCAGAACTTCTGAAGACAAACGTTGACTGTGAATATTGTATCACAGCCACAGTCCCTTTGACTGTTCAGAGATGTCACTAAACCCGCCTAAAGATGTAAACACCCATGCATAAGCAGCACCTATTAGACGGAGCGGGTCCGACAGCCGATCAGTTCCATTCATTCCACCAGCAAGGAGGTACACGGTTCGTGTTGTCTGTAATTTAACCATGCCTAGACGGTCAATACCACGGTCCGATCGCGTCCGCATTGTTACTTTGTGCCAGGAAGGCCTCTCAACAAGGGAAGCGTCCAGGCGTCTCGCAGTAAACCAAAGCGATTTTGTTCGGACATGGAGGAGATACAGGGAGACAGGAACTGTCGATTACATGCCTCGCTCAGGCCGCCCAAGGGCAACTACTACAGTGGATGACCGCTACCCACGAATTATAGCTCGGAGGAGCCCTGGCAGCAACGCCACCATGTTGAATAATGCTTTTCGTGCAGCCACAGGACGTCGTGTTACGACTCAAACTGTGATATAGGTTGCATGATGCGCAACTTCACTGCCGATGTCCATGGCGAGGTCCATCTTTGCAACGACGACACCATGCAGCGCGGTATAGATGGGCCAACAACATGCCGAATGCGCCGCTCTGCATTGGCATCATGTTCTCTTCACCGATGAGTGTCGCATATGCCTTCAACCAGACAATTATCGGAGACATGTCTGGAGGCAACCCGGTCAGGCTGAACGCCTTAGACACACTGTCCAGTTAGTGCAGCAAGGTGGAGGTTCCCTGCTGTTTTATGGTGGCATTATGTGGGGCCGACGTACGCCGTTGGTGGTCTTAGAAGGCGCCGTAACGGCTGTACAATACGGAAATGCCATCCTCCCATATCGGCAGCATATCGGCGAGGCATTCGTCTTCATGGACGACAATTCGAGCCCACATCGTGCACATCTTGTCAATGACTTCCTTCAGGATAACGACACCGCTCGATCAGAGTGACCAGCACGTTCTCCAGACATGAACCCTATCGAACATGCTTGGGATAGATTGAAATTGGTTGTTTATGGGTGACGTGACCTACCTATCACTCTGAGTGATCTACGCCGAATCGCCATTGAGGAGTGGGACAATCTGGACCAAAAGTGCCTTGGTGAACTTGCTGATAGTATGTTACGATGAATATACAGCTGTGCTTCAATGCAAGACGACGTGCTACTGGGTATTAGAGGTACCGGTGTGTACAGCAATGTGAACCACCACCTCTGACGTCTCGCTGTATGGTGGTACCATATGCAATGTGTGGTTTTCATGAGCAATAGAAAGGGCGGAAATGATTTTTATTTTGATCTCTATTCCACTTTCTGTACAGTTTCCGGAACTCTCGGAGCAGAAGTGATGCAAAACCTTTTTTGATGTGTGTAAAACAGCAATCCATGGAGTGGCGCCACACCTCCGTACCTCTGAAGAAAAAGTTCAAACCCGCACCCTCAGCCGGAGAAGTCAGGCCGACGGTCTTTTGGGACTCTGAAGTGATTATTCTGCTTTATGTTCTCCCTCATGGTGCAACGTCCAGTGATTATTCTGCCTTATGTCCTCCCTCATGGTGCAACGACCAGTGATTATACTGTTTTATGTCCTCCCTCATGGTGCAACGACCAGTGATTATACTGCTTTATGTCCTCCCTCATGGTGCAACGACCAGTGATTATTCTGCTTTATGTCCTCCCTCATGGTGCAACGACCAGTGATTATACTGCTTTATGTCCTCCCTCATGGTGCAACGACCACAGCAGTACGTCGGCGATATTCTACGCCCCGCTTTGTTGACCTTCATGGCACGCCATCCTGGGCTCACATTTCAACAAGATAATGCCAGTCCGCACACTGTGAGAGTTTCTTCTGCTTGTCTTCGTGCTCGCCAAACTCTACCCTCTACCTTGGCCAGCAAGGTTGATGGATCTCTCCCCCATTATGGGCTGAGCTCTCCTACCAGCTCGTGGTTTTGACGATTTATCGCGCCAAGTGGCAGAATTTGGCACGATATCCCTCAGAAGCATATACAACAACTTTGTCCATCAATGCGAAGCCGAAAAGCTGCCTATAAAAGCCCCAGATGTGGACCAACGCATTATTGACTTATTCAATATGTGAAGCTTTTTCTCTTGGGTAAATCATCCAATGTTTATAGAACAGTAGACATTTATTTCTTTCTGTATGTGCAGCATGCAGCAAATATATCGATTTTCGCTGCATTCCGATAATTCCTTCGAGCTGCGTCGTGTTTTTTTTTTTTTTAAGTGTATTTCTTGCCATTGTGGGCCTAGAGTTCTGTCATCGTGACTGAGGGAGTGTATATTAGGGCACACGATCAACTGAAACTTAAGTCACCTTGAAACCGTCACGGACAAAAGATCTCTGTCTCGTCGTTTTTCTGACTGCTGAGTAAATTGTTTCGTCATATTTCCTTTTTTTGTTCTGGTGAGCGTGTACAACGGATTGGGGCGCTATTGACAGTGGTTTCGGAAAGAGTGGTTATCTGGGGTTGTCTGTACGTCACATAATCTTTTGTGTCTAATGTTTGGAACTGTGTGGTATCCAATTTGTTTTTATATCCCTACAGTAACAGCTTGCATAATTAGTTATGAGATCAGTTGGCATAGCTACGAAAACTCGACCCACACGTACAAAATAACCCTGTTCGCTAAAAAAAATAAGCGCTTTCTGTAAAAAGTGAATACTTACACATCACTGTAGAAGAAAATTCACCTTTTGCCAAAAGCCTAACCACGATATCAACCCAACCGTAGCTAAAACAGAAGATTGACTGCTATTCTAGCTGACATCAAAGACAGAACAGCAGCTGAAGGAGGGGATAAGAGGAAAAAGCCATGTACAGTTAAGAAAAGTGACTCGGCTAAGATTGGTAAGTCGAAGAAGTCACAAATTCCTAGGAAACGCCGATATGAATTTTCTGCTACGGATTCTGATGACGGTGTGTCAGTAGTTAGTTATGCCGAAAGTGACAACAATTTGGCCTTCTTTAATGAGAGTTCAGAGGCTGAAGGACCTCTCCATGGCGAAGAGCTTTCACCCTCAGCCTCCTGCTTAGAGGATGGTCATGGTTCTCATTCCACAGTTCCTACTAACCCTGGATAACCTTAAAAAGATTCCAACAGATCATGTCAACCAACAACGAAACTCCCCAATCTTAAGGGCATCTTGAGGTTTATCAATGCCATGTAATTGACTTTGCTGTGGTGATACCATGCACACCAGTCAGTACCCTGGGAAGATTGCTGAAACCGATGGCAACGAGATTCATGTGTCCGCTATAGTCAAAAAGGGGAACAACTGGAGACAGCCAGACTAGGAGGATTCAGTTTGATAATATCAAAGTAAAATTTTACGGAATTTCAAATAAACGAACTACTATCTCCTACGTTCGTGATTGATTTAAACCACTGAACTTACTGAAGTTGAATAATTATAAGCGGCTATAACAATAAGCAAATTTGTTTTTCTTGAAGAATTTATTGTTTGTTGATACATTTAAGATAATATTTATTTTTATACATTCAAGCAGAATTTTTGTTCAAGTGTTACTTCTTCATAAGGAATTTACCCTTTGAGGAATTTACTCCCTGAAAACGAAGTTATCTGAAGTTTTGATAAAATAAAATGTTTTTCCTCGAAAATTGCTCTGTTCTGGCTAAGTATCCCTATTCATATCAGGTTACGGCAACTAACACCACTCCTGGGGCCAGTTTGCGTAGTTGCAACCTGATAAACTAAAGTGATTCTAGGGTGACCTAAACACATATTTAATTAATGGGTCCTACATTTCGTAATCAAAAAGTTAAGCTGTCCGCCGCATTCTCCAGAATCTCTTTAAGTATTGCACAACAAATAGAAAAATGAAAATCCAAAATCTATGCCAACTACCTCCGGCCTCTCCTTCTATCATCTGGTCCTAAATGCACAACAAAATTTTAAATTTTGGTAAGAAATACATACTGGGCTTACCAGCTGCTTTGGGAGTTGTAGACTTCGTCAACTTGTTTACCAGAGGCACCAATCAGTACATACTGTAAATCAAATGAGCATGATTGTGAGTCCTGTGCACAACACTGCACAGACAGAAAGATTTCTTGTGGGTTTATAAACACCAAGTTTGAACCCGAACTCGCGGGAAGAACACCAGACGTTAACTGACACTTGTTGCATGTGTAAAGCGTATATTGGGATGTCAAAGATCTCTGGACCCCTTTGCAGTTCGTCCACAAAATGTTAGCTATGTACCATTAACTGTGTGGGACCTAAACAGCTATAACAGGTTTTCTTTATAGTCTAATGATTTTCCTTTAAATTCTATTTTTTTAAGATTGAATTCTCTTTCATTCTTTCTGAAGCATGACAATAGTTATTACCAGGGTTTTAAGCGAATTTACGCGGAACGCAAACAACCCTATAGTTTCTCCCAAGTATATACTACGTGATTCAGATTGGGGCGTTGAGCAAGCAAATCCAGAAAATTCGACTGATTTCATTCTCGCTAAGGTGTCCTGGCTTTGTGAACTGCGGTAATATCGTAGGTATAGAGAAGAATGACGATTCTAAACCGATGTCACAGTGAGGGAAGTATGGTGTTACCTAAAATGTTTCCATAAATACCGGAATTTATGTTGTCCATCTTGTATAATAATAACTACTATTCGTTTTTTGCAACTGAATTTCATTTATTGTTTTTAACCAAATGTGATTCACATAACAGTATCTACATCTACATCTACATCTATACTCCGCGAGCCACCTTACGGTGTGTGGCGGAGGGTACTTATAGTACCACTATCTGATCCCCCCTTCCCTGTTCCATTCACGAATTGTGCGTGGGAAGAACGACTGCTTGTAAGTCTCCGTATTTGCTCTAATTTCTCGGATCTTTTCGTTGTGATCATTACGCGAGATATATGTGGGCGGTAGTAATATGTTGCCCATCTCTTCCCGGAATGTGCTCTCTCGTAATTTCGATAATAAACCTCTCCGTATTGCGTAACGCCTTTCTTGAAGTGTCCGCCACTGGAGCTTGTTCAGCATCTCCGTAACGCTCTCGCGCTGACTAAATGTCCCCATGACGAATCGCGCTGCTTTTCGCTGGATCATGTCTATCTCTTCTATTAATCCAACCTGGTAAGGGTCCCATACTGATGAGCAATACTCAAGAATCGGACGAACAAGCGTTTTGTAAGCTACTTCTTTCGTCGATGAGTCACATTTTCTTAGAATTCTTCCTATGAATCTCAACCTGGCGCCTGCTTTTCCTACTATTTGTTTTATGTGATCATTCCACTTCAGATCGCTCCGGATAGTAACTCCTAAGTATTTTACGGTCGTTACCGCTTCCAATGATTTACCACCTATGGCATAATCGTACTGGAATGGATTTCTGCCCCTATGTATGCGCATTATATTACATTTATCTACGTTTAGGGAAAGCTGCCAGCTGTCGCACCATGCATTAATCCTCTGCAGGTCCTCCTGGAGTACGTACGAGTCTTCTGATGTTGCTACTTTCTTGTAGACAACCGTGTCATCTGCAAATAGCCTCACGGAGCTACCGATGTTGTCAACTAAGTCATTTATGTATATTGTAAACAATAAAGGTCCTATCACGCTTCCCTGCGGTACTCCCGAAATTATCTCTACATCTGCAGATTTTGAACCGTTAAGAATGACATGTTGTGTTCTTTCTTCTAGGAAATCCTGAATCCAATCACAAACCTGGTCCGATATTCCGTAAGCTCGTATTTTTTTCACTAAACGTAAGTGCGGAACCGTATCAAATGCCTTCCTGAAGTCCAGGAATACGGCATCAATCTGCTCGCCAGTGTCTACGGCACTTCAGTGGTTTTGATGACTCTTATGATTTATATGTGGCCATCTGCTGTAGTGTAATCTCATCTGGAATCTGGGCAAGCATCTGCATGCTCCAACCATGCTGGTCATTACACTTACTCTAGCTGCGACTCTTTTGCTCTGAACTAAAACCAACGATGCCACACCAACAGAAGTAGCACCACAATACTCCTCCTGCCCGAAATTTCCTTGTATCCACAACAGATTTGGAAACTTTTGCATCCCTGTGGTAGAAGCTTTGAACGAATCGAAAGTTATTTGCATAAAGTCACAAGTCCAATTGGAAGAGCGAAATGAAACCAAGTACATCTGAATTATTAACAATTAGAGAAGCTGTTACTTCCGACATAGTGAGCAACAGCAGTGAAAATTGTAACACCTCCGTTTTTATCCCGACCTGATCTGATCGAATAGCAGCCCAACATTTATTATTAACATGACCGTGAACCTAATGGGGCTGGTAATCGGAATTGACTGCTACCGAAGTTGTTACTTTCCAGTTCATCCTGTTCAATACTATAATACTGAATGTGTGGTAATAAGGAACACCAACACAGTTTTACTAATTACGAACTTAAATTCTTCTCAAAACACAAAAAGGAGACAGCCACTGCCTTCGTCATACATATCTAATTACGGCTAATCTCAGCACAGGCTTTCTTCATTTGCCATTATCGTCACACGCTAATCCATCACTGCATCCAACACTGCAATCCAAGGTTAGGCAGGCGCGGTAGACGCGAAACTAAATATCGGCACTAGTAACGTCACTGATCACTTTTACAAAGATACTTCACCACTTTCCCGGTATTCATTTATTATTTAGGGGTCTGACCACGGCGATGGTGACACCCTTCTCGGTAAAAAACCCTGTATTCCAATAATGGCCTCCACACACACACCATTCCCGCCAACCACTCTGGCGCATCTCGACACTCGCTCTCGCAACACGTCACAATCGATTTTTCGCCCTATCGACCTGTGCCGAGCGCAAAGTTACAGTAAGGGCCTATGGACCCCTTACAAAATCAGTGTAAGGGATGGATATTTGTAGGAAAATTAACAATGACCGCTGAAGTAGTTGCACATAGTGTATAAGGTATAGCATGAAATCCAGTTTATCGACAAATACAGTCAAATGGTATCGCATTTGATGTGAACAGTACGGTACATGACAAGACAACAACGATTCAGATGGTGTAGGATGGAAGTCAGTGTGAAGGCAATCGGCTCTATGCGGTGTTAGTGTGTGCAAACGTGTCTTTACTGCGGATAGGAAACAGGCACCAATAGTGACAGTGCGTGTTGTGAATATAAACTACGACAATGCTACGCGGAAACTGTTATCGTCGGTCGAAAAACCAAAAGTTGGTGCGTACAAGCAAATGGGACCATCTAATCGAGAAATCGTCAAGAAGTTGAGGCTTCAAGTACATTGATAATTTCGTTACGCTATATAGACCAGATTCCAACTCAGTGGAAACCTTTGAGTAATACTTGCAAGGCGTGTTCATAGCAATGGAAGACAATTAGTGGCCATGGACAGAAGTGGAAAATATGGGCAAAATAGAAAATTATCTGAGCCAGCCATCAAAAAGGCTACTTTTGGGAAAAGCAAGGTCCACAAACAGCTATTATTTGCATCTTGTTGCTGATTTGCAGTTGCCAGTAACTGCCAGACGTGTACAACAAATTTTGTTATATGACAAAAATCGTGCATTAAAGAAACGATCTAAAAACATCCAATTATAAACAAACTAGATTGGAGTTTGCTGAAAAATAATGTGTCATGGACTTCATAATAAGATAAAGTGATATTCAGTACTAATAAAGAAGTTTAATTTAGATGGACCAGATGGATTTCAGTATTAATGCCATGCTGTGAGAACAGAGCAGCAGGTAAGAATGAGCACAAATTTTGGTGATGAAAGTGTTACGTTTTTGGAAGCATTCAGCGCTAAAGGTAAATAACGCATTGCTAGACTGAACACTAGGATGAATTCTAACATGTATACTGAGATGCTAGAAACATAACTGATTTGAATGTATGTGGACCTGTGCAGCTGTGCATTTTAAATTGGTTTGAAGATAAAGATACCGACGTCTTTCCCTGGCTAGCATGTAGACCAGATTGCAATCCCGTGGAAAACCTTCGAGGAACACTTGCAAGGAGTGTTTATCGCAGTGGAAGACAATTTGTGGCCGTATATTAGCTGAAAAGAGCGATACTAGAAGAGTGTCCGATAATTTCACTGCAAGAACTAAAAACTTTAACAAAATCAATGTCAAAGAGAATTTTTGAGTTAATTAGGAATAATAGAAATTGGAAAAAGTACAAACAATGCAATGACACAACAGGACAGTGAGTGCCTTTATACGAATTTCCACCCAGGAAACGCAAATACCTTACTTTGTTACTCATGTTATGAAAGAAACTATGTAATTCCATCATGATCGTTTATATCTGATATGTGTCTAAGACTCAGATAATAAATTCGATATATCCATGCCTCAGACGTTGCACTATTACTTTCGATTGAACCCTACCTTTATACTGATTTTCACCACTGTATTTCCAAAAGAAATGATGTTAATAGATTATGAAATTGCATTACAGTAACACCATGTCAGAATGCGAGCACCGGTTATTAGCTGTGTGATATACTGAATTTGATTCATGACTGAAGAGATGTCAACGTTAATGTAAACTTATAATGGATCAAAGGATCTATGAGTACCGTAGGCAACGAAATTACCGACAAATATAACAAAGAAATTACTACAGGAGGCAAATTCCACAGAATTAAACTCATGTGTAGTGATATCATTCTGGAAACACATCAACAACCACAGAAATAAATTACAAAGGAATTGCGTGTATGAAAAAAGAAAAAAAAAAAAAAAACACAAAAACAAAGCTCTTTAACATGAATGAGGTTAGGACATGGATGTCACCACAGACATCTGTATAGGATTAACGTTTAGGATTCCTCAGGAAAAAGGCAATTTAAACCAAATAATATTGGCATGCACTAAGTGACACAAAATTATACTTAAAACTAATTCAAATAACGGTTCCATCACCTATCATCACTTCAGCTGTTAAATAAGAAAGATCTATCACATACTGACAACCTACTGAAAAGACAACAAGATATGAACACATTGTCAATTCTAAATCGTGTATGTACTTCATCATTACTACCATTTTTTATACTTATTCTAATTTGTGTGTACATAAACGTGTATGTACGAGCATTATGTAATACGGAGATTTGAAAACAGTGTTGTATGTTGATGTGTAAATAAATAGTAGCTGGTGAAATACTGTTCGAATAAAAAACGAAAACCTGAATTTCTGTGGTCATAGGAAGTGAGAACAAATGCGAACACATGGCGTTCGAGGATTTCCGATGTCATTGGAGGGAGGAGTGCGGCGTGGTGCCGCCGCGAAGCTTCCATAAATCGACGCAATCTCCTGTCACATGGCGCTATTGCGCCAGTGATTAAGGGCGATAATCGAAGTGGAAAAACGTCAGAAGCGTTTTATCGCAAAAAGCCGAGGCTGTGTGAAGCTTTCTCTGCCTGAGTACCCACTCCGTCACGCCACAATGTGCTGTTTTTAGTTATTTATGTCAGTATTTCTTAAGTTATTGTTTCTACCACATACTGCGCATTCATCTATGAGTTTATAAGTAGGAGCTTCCTGATAGTATCTAATGACCACCTACATTTTTTTTATGTCACACTAGGTGGCAACTTATCTAAGACACTAAGGGGATGACGGTACAAATGCCCGACCCCTGATCCAGAATTATATTCTCCGTGTAATCCCTAAACTGATTAAGGTGAGGGCTTATATGATTCCTTTGAAAACGTCACCGTCGAGTCCCTTCTCTGCCCTTCAACAATACGAAATTCTGTTCCATATTTAATAAATTCACTGTCGACCCGACTTTTAACGCTAATTTTCCTACGTTATTTTCTTGAAATTTCTATAACTCGAGAATGTCATATAGTGCGGAATTACCAAGGTTTGACGTGGTACTGATTTGAGTACGTGCACTTCAGTTCTCACATATGTCTTCTTCATTTCTTCTACACGAGTTCAGATAAAAGTAGATCATGGTCCTTGACATGATGGCAAAGTTCGCCAAATGAGGCGAAGTAGTCTATTTATGACACCAGCAAGCTGAAAAATTTGTTAGTAGATAAAACGAAAATTTACAGAAACAATAATTTCAGTGGAGGAAGCTACGATACATTGGTAAAATAGTTACAGCATGTGTATTGACCTCCATGCTAATTAAGTGACAGATGAAGCTGCCCAGTGATGCAGTCGCCCTGACCAGAGGTGTAATACCTGCACATTTTACTTCTCTACGTGGCATTAAATGAGAACTCGCTTTAGTACTGACTCCTAGATACTGTCCACAGACTGCTAAAGCACTGTCAAATGAAACAGGCTCCTTGGCATTTCCACTTTGCAAAGTACAAGATAAACACAAATGAAGAAAAATTCTTTTTCTTCGACATTGGTGAGCTTTTCCTGTACATTTTTAGCAACTGGTACTCATCTCCCATGGTAAATTCAGTTCAGGATGACTCGAAAAGAGAACAAATGTCAGAATTTATTTCAAAAACAGTATTTCCTGATTAATTGTAAATAAAATAGCCTCTAATTGAAGGATGGTTCTATAACTTTTTTATTAGATGATAGATTTCAACAAATCCATTCCCATCTTCAGATGGACGCTAAGAACGCACCAGATAGATGTTTGGTTTTATTTTCCAACTCAAAGATGGGTGTTATCTGAATGGGAAACGTGCAAGTCCCACTTCCACCACACCACAACAAAAACGCGTCACTGCTGAGCAAGAGACCAGGTAAAATGTGGTTATAACGTCCCGAGTGCTGGAATTGCGGGATGTTTACATCGCAGGACGCTTAAACATAAGTGTGTTCATTAATGGGTGCGCTCGCAGAGTATGCTGAAAAAATAATGGTTCCACATTCTACCACCAGGTGAAAATATGGCGTTTTAAGCAGTCAGAAAATGGAATGTTTCCTGTTTTGACGCCAGCATGATGTTTGTCACTGGTCGCTAGTACAGGTGTTTTATCAGAACGGCAGTAATAGCAGAGCTACATCGCAGGAATATCGTAGACAGAAACAGCTGCGAAGAAGTTCGATGTCAGTAAATGGGCTATGAATATCAGCAAGAAATTTGAAGAAATCGGAGAATTTTGTGGTGCAGCAGATACAGGGCAGTTGTCGATGAAGTTTCTGTAACTACAGACGACCGTGTAGCACATGCCTCAAATTCTGCAGGCAGTGCTCTAGCTGTGTCACGATGATTGTCAACATTTCACAAGATTTTGCGATGCATTTTACATTGGTATTCCTACAAGATTCAGAAAATGCGCACTAAATGCAGCCCCAAGATAGGCTATAAAGCAGTGAGTTTGCCCTTCGTTTTCTGACATGCATTGAAATGGCTGACCTATGCCCAGGAAATAATCTTTCTACGGACGAGGAACATTTCACTTTGCACGCAGCCGTAAATGCACAGAACTGACGCCTATAGGGTTTTACTCTGCCACATGTTGTGCAGGAAAGTCCTCTGCACTCGGCTTCTGTCATTGTGTGGTGTAGTTTCACAACATCCTTCTCGGTCCGTTTTTCTTCTGGGTGATGACACCTCGCGGGACTGTCAGGTGTACAGTGACATCTGCACGTTATAAGGATCTACTTGTGCAACACGTGATTCCAGCTTTGCAAGAACATATCCTTGTCAATACCACAATTTTCACGGAAGATGGGGCGACACCACATGTCGTTTGCAAGTGGAAGATTTGCTACGAGAAACGTTCAGTAATGACTGCATCATCTTCAGGCAATTTCAACATGTGTGGCCTTCGAGATCGGGATATCTGAAAGATCGTGTCTATCAGGAATGCGTCCGGTATCTTCCTGATCTGAAGGGTAGCATACATTAACGTATCGCTCTGATTATACTGGAGCGATTTAGGGAAATCACGAAAAACCTAAATCGGGATGGCTGGTTTGAACCGTCGTTCACCTGAATATTTTTGAACCCAATACATAGGTTTTTTTCTCTTGCGAACTCCTAATTTCTGAAGGAATACCTAATTTCCGTTTAACTGTGACTGTTTTTATTTTAACCTACCAAAATGAACAGAATTCAAAAAATGTTTATCTTCACTATTCATCGTTCCTTCCTAATTATTGACGCCATCCTAGCTTGTGTTCCACCTCTAAGGACGTCGCTGTCGATGGGACGTTAAACCCAATCTTCCTTCCTTCCGGAATCTACGCTGTAGTAAAATTTGACTGTTCATCACAGTGGACAGAGTTTAGAAATGTCTCTCGATCTCGATGACCGTTTTCTCGTTTGGAGATCGCGAATATATCGCAGTACAACGGCGGAGCAGCAGCACCAGCAATGGCGTAAGGTTCATCGAAGTCTGCCTCCCCCTCCCCCTTTCAATTATTTAAATCTGGTTCCCATGGTTCAGAATTCTCTCCATGACGTCTTCTTAGTTATGTGTGTGTAGTTCTAAATGAATACTCATTCTCTATGTCCATTGTGTGATTGTGCAATTGTGAGTGGAAACTCGCTTCGTTTAAATAGTGCAGGTTCAGTTTTCAGAATCCATTTCTGTTTTTGTATCTTTTATTATTAGTGTAGCAATCTCTACCACCTTCCCCCAGTATCTTGATAAATCAGAAGCCCCCGCAAATAGGGACTAAGTCGAAGCCTTCCATAGCTTATTAATATTTATCTCGTCTGTGTTTCATTTAGATGCTAAGACGAAACAAATGCCTGTGGCAAATTTCTGTTCACTTACACCGCCTGGGATTGATTGAGCTGTGCCAGAGAGTTTATGTGTAACAGCGCAACTGTAAATTTGTAGGCTGCTAGAGCTACAGGACTGCTCTAACAACATTAGTGCCCACAGATACCGCTAAATTCACGAGTGACTACTGGCTGTCAACCAGAACACGATCACAGATTACACTAGTGGGGGAATTTAAATGATCAAAGGGGCAGTCAGGTGCGTCACCCCCAATACACAACGCAGAGGGCGCAAAGCGTAAGCGCTGCAGTCGATATAACCAGAATGGTGTCCTGAGACATATTACACAATTCTACCCGCTAACATACGCGCAAAAAGCGTGAACTCTTAGTATACTCTGGAGGAGAGTTTCTCATAACATGCTACGTATAAGCTTCTAAAATAGATGTCAAGTAAGGTGATGCACCACACTAACAATGTGTACACACCTCGCTAAGCGTCTTAACATTATCAGGTTAAGTGACGCAGAAGTAGCGGACAGTAGGGCTGTAAAACATCATTGAACTTTCTACGTAATGTTTCCATGCTTACAAAAAACGCGATTAGTAACTGGGAGTGGTAATCGATGATTTTCACTATTATGGAAACCGGGCGATGACTCCTCCCTACCACACTAATATTACTACTATAGTTAAATGACATGTGTACCATAATGTTTATGGAACCTATCACCAAAAGTTTAATACACAGACGGGAAAAAAGCGCTACACCAAAAAATAATTAATGTAGAGTAATGAAATTTCATGTGATACATTTATCTAGACAACATATTTAAGTGATTAAAATTGCAAGAAAGAATGGTTCAAATGGCTCTGAGCACTATGGGACTTAACTTCTGAGGTCATCAGTCCCCTAGAACTTAGAACTTCTTAAACCTAACTAACCTAAGGACATGACACACATCCATGCCCGAGGCAGGATTCGAACCTGCAACCGTAGTGGTCGTGCGGTTCCAAACTGAGGCGCCTAGAACCACTCGGCCACACCGGCACGGCTATTAAAATTGCAAGATCGCAGGTTAATGTAAACACGAGATAAGCCATTACAAACGTGAAGCGCCAGAATGGTGGATGCAAACATGCAAACGTGTGCTTATGTCAATTTGTGGGATGGAGTTCCGTGTCTGTTGCTCTTGGTCGGTCAGTACGGGGACCGTAAATGATGTTTGTGGACGATGCTGGAGTTGCCATCCAATGATGTCCAGTATGTGTTCGATTCGAGACAGACTTGGTGATCGAGCAGGCCAAGGCAACATATCAACACTCTGTAGAGCAAGTTGGATTACAACAGCGATACGTAGCGAGCGTTATGATGTTGAAAAATATCCCCTGGAACGTTGTTCATGAATGGCACCACAACAGGTCGAATCATCAGCCTGACGTACAATTTTGCAGAAAGGGTGCGTGGGATAACCACGTGAGTGGTCCAGCTATCATATGAAATAGCACCCCAGACCATAACTCCAGGCGCTGCAGTCATGGACTGTGCGGCTGGTCCCGGCGGAGGTTCGAGTCCTCCCTCGGCCATGGGTGTGTGTGTTTGTCCTTAGGATAGCTTAGGTTAAGTAGTGTGTAAGCTTAGCAGTTAAGATTCCACACACATTTGAACATAACTCCAGGTGTAGGTCCAGTGTGTCTAGTACGCATACAGGTTGGTTGCAGGTCTTCAACTGGCTGCCTCCTAATCAACACACGGCCATCACTGGCACCGAGGCAGAAACAGCTTTCATCAGAAAACACAACAGAACTCCACCCTGACCTCCAATGAGCTCGCGCTTGACACCACTGGAGTCGCAAACGGCGATGGTTTGGGGTCAGAGGAATGTACGCTGCAGGGCGTCTGGCTCGAAGCTGTCTTTGAGGTGACGGATTTGTAACAGTTGCCGGCCGAAGTGGCCGTGCGGTTAAAGGCGCTGCAGTCTGGAACCGCAAGACCGCTACGGTCGCAGGTTCGAATCCTGCCTCGGGCATGGATGTTTGTGATGTCCTTAGGTTAGTTAGGTTTAACTAGTTCTAAGTTCTAGGGGACTAATGACCTCAGCAGTTGAGTCCCATAGTGCTCAGAGCCATTTGAACCATTTGTAACAGTTCTTTGTGTCACTCTGGTGCCAACTACTGCACAGATTGCTGCTGCAGATGCGCTCAGCCATACGCTGAACACATTGGTCTTCCCTATCGGTAGTGCCACGAGGCGGTCCGGAGCCCGGTCTTCTCGCGACCGTACTTTCTCGTGATCACCGCTGCCAGCAGTCATGTACGGTGGCTACATTCCTGCCAAGTATTTCAGCAGTAGCGCAGAAGGAACAACCCGTTTTATCGTAGCACTGTTACACGACCTCGTTCATATTCAGTGAGGCGGTGATAGTGGCACTTTGTCGCCTGAAAGGCATTCTTGACTAACATCACCTCACCACGTCCAATATCAAAGGTAACTAACGCCCACGACCGTTACAGCTTGTATTTAGAGCAAACCTAGCGGTGCTACTAACGCCACTCTTACGTGACAGGCACGAAATTTGAATGAGCGTCATCTTTCGGATGTAGAAACACGCTTACCAACTTTCGTTTATGTCGCACAACTCCTTCTTGGTGTTGCGATTTTTTTTCCGTCTGTGTATATACTGCCGTAATGTTACCAGCAGTAATGCTGTTGTCACATGATTTGTCGTGATCGACTTTCAGTCAGTGATTATGCAGTGGACTACGTCTTTTCACAGCTCATTGTTTACTTTTCCAGATGCTATTCAGGTAGCCGCCTACTAACCTTGTTTTACATGCAATACAAAATACCGGCGAACGAGTCAATCGACCAGGCCGTGTGCCCCGAATTTGTGGCATTCATTTCCATGTGAGGACAAACATTCTCTACGTTCTCCTAGCTAGTGAGTCCAACCTATTTCTCTCGTCTAAATCATTTGTAGCTTCCTGGGATTTTGATGAAAGGAACGGATCTTTATCAGCTCGTTCTAACCTTTACGGCAAGGTATGAAATGTATTTAAAACAGTCTAGTCAGTTGACTTTGTGTTTCTTCGTCTTCAGGGCATCAGATCTCCAACCTGTCAACGTTTGTACGCTATGGTACCAGTGGCAACGGCAGTCATGGGACAACATTTGCTATCTTAATCGCCTAACTTGCACTGAACACAATGGCAGTCATATTTAAGTAATATTTCATTTGTTTCTTCTTAGCATCTAAATGAAACACAGAGCTGGAACCTGAATGGAATAATTTAAGTTCTGCGGCAGCAGGCCATGTCTTGTGTTCGGTATCTCAAGTCTCTACGGTTTGTGGTGCCCTCTCCACGCTAAGCTGGGTTCTAGTCCTCATAAACACCAGTGAGAGATATCTGTTAATAATAATAGTTTGCACCATTAGTTGCAGACTGCTGAAACAATGCTGGTTTCCGTTAATTGTTTTCAGTGACTGAAAGTGTTGGTATGTGGAACACGATCACAGCAATCTGCAAAACCATGTCATGCCATGTGAATCAGCTATGTCTTAATTACGCATAACATACTAACACAGAACACAAAAACGATATTCTTCAGAACAAGTAAATGCTCACCACTTCACACAACAAATAATTGCTCACCTATTTTACTGAGTTTCACGTACTAATATTCCATTCACTCCTTACATAACTTCACAGCTTACTGATAAGTAGAAGTCATACGTTATTCTTGTTTAATGAATTTACTGGTACTTGTTAACTGAAGGATAGACTTTTTCATTTACAGAAGTAAAAAGACCGGAACATTTTTTTCCCTAACTGGGTACTCTTTAAAACATTTTTCTCTTTTTCAAGAAGCAAAATGATCTTGCAACAGAATTTTTTGTGCACTAAACAATTGCGGTTAGTGGCACCAAATTGTAAACGACATGGAGAATCGTAGGGAAACCTATATTCTTTAGTGTACATACAAGCTGACAGGCAGCCCTATCAATGAATTCCTCGAATGAGTAAATTATAGTGAGTTCATGCTTCATCTGAACAAGAGAGAAGGCTCCTTCGGGAGTTTGTTCCATATTTCAAATTTCCAAGACAAAAAAGTGGCTGCACATGCTTTACATTTGGAAGGCTCTAACAGAAACGGGAATTTCAGTCGATCTGAGGCGTCAGATGACTACAACTAGGTTGTGAAACATCTCGTCATGAACACCTCTTTTTCACAGTTCTTTCTCATATCTGGGACAACGGCCTTGCCACAGTGGATACGCCGGTTCCCGTGAGATCACCGAAGTTAAGGGACGTCGGGCGTGGCCGGCACTTGGATGGGTGACCATCCAGGCCGCCACGCGCTGTTGCCACTTTTCGGGGTACACTCAGCCTCGTGATGCCAATTGAGGAGCTACTCGACCGAATAGTAGCGGCTCCGGTCTAAGAAAACCATCATAACGACCAGGAGAGCGGTGTGCTGACCACACGCCCCTCCTATCCACATCCTCACCTGAGGATGACATGGCGGTCGGATGGTCCTGATGGGCCGCTTGTGGCCTAAAGACGGAGTGATTTTTTTCATATCTCCAGTTAAAGAAAAGTATGTTTAAATTAACAGAATTAAATTCAGTGAAATGAAACAAATAAAATCAATGTGGATGAAATAAAGGAAATATTAGGTTGGTGCATAAGTTCGTAGCGTTTTTGTTTTGCGTATTAGTCTTTCGTTTGCTATGGGTTTATTTATCGATTGCTATTTTTTATTTGTAGTTCGCTGTTACTATTTGAATTTATATATATTCATTTTGTGATTTGGAGATAATGAGCGCCAAGTGGAGAAATCGAAACATTTCCAACAAATTCCTCTGTTTGAATCCAGTAGATGGATGATAGCAGCGGAGGAAGCCAGAAACATTTGCTCCGTGTATGGAGATAATTTCATTGGACAGAGTACGGCAAAAAATGGTTTTCTCGTTCTAAGGAGGATCACGTTGACATTAGCGAGTCTCCACGTTCATGAGGGCCTTTGGGGTTCGATGAAGATCGTTTAAACGCATTAATCCACAATAATCCACGTCAGTATACTCGAGAACTGAAAGATGTGAAGAACTGTGATCGTTCACCATTGTGCGACATTTGCATGTAATGCGGAAGGTTAAAAAATCGAGTATATGGGTACCGCGTACCCTAAACCAAAATCACAAAAATCAGCATTCTGCTAGACTAACACATTTAGGTGACTATCAAGGTGTTTTTGGGAAGGGAAGATCATATTCAGAAGAAATATGAAGTCAATCATTCGCCACAGGTTACTGAATTCAAAAGATATTGTAAAAATATTTGTTGATTTCAAAAAGACTTTTGAATCCGTTGACAGACGAGCTATAGATAAAATAATCGGAGAATTTGGTGTAAGGTATAAATTATCAAATCTAATTCACGAAACTCTTTCAGAAACAGTATCTAAAGTGAAATTTATGGGAGAAATATTCCAGACCTTCGAAATAAATACACGTGTACGGAAATGTGGTGGCCTGTCCCCAAATTGTGTTCTTGAAAAACTATGAGAATTTGGAATGAAAAACTCAATGAATATAAGATTTCACCAATAAGGTTGGGGAGAGGAAACAAAAATATTTCAATAAACTGTCAAGTATTTCCTGACGACTCTGCTATACTTTTTGAAAATATGATATCTGCTGTAACATCAATCAATATTTTACAAGAAACAGCAAGTAGGACGGGCTTTAGAATTTCTGATGAAAGAACGAATTTTGTACAAACATTAAAAATGAACTGAAATTTCTGAAAACAGATACTGGTCAAATTGAAAAGGTTAAAAATCCTAGAAAATGGTTGGGGAACGGCATATGGTAATAACTAAAGAATTTACAACAAACACACCTGTCTAAAATTGGAAAAATAAGGCATTACAGGACAATAGTAAAGTGAGAATGTTTACATGAATCGAATGTCCAGCATTAAACTATAATTTAGATAAATTACAAATACTAGAATGGCGAATCAATAGGAAAATATTAGGTCCACGGTAAACTGTTGAAGGCTGAAACTTAAGCAGTAATGTTGAAATTTATGAAACATGGGAAACATATCAGAAGTGAGGAGGAAAAGAAGACTGGTAATTTTTGGACATTTATATCGAGTCCAAGACAGTAGTAGACCTTCAAATATTTGCGGTATATGAAGGCAATAACAAATTTGATCCACGAATTAAAAAAGGATTGATAAAAAATAATGTAAAACCTGAAGAATCAACCGACAGAGAAGTGTTTAGGAGAGAAGTATTGAATATGGAAGAATCTCAAGGTAAGACAGTGAAAAAAACTGGTCTGAAGTGGTCAAAAGACAGGAAAAAACAGTGAACAGGTAAAAGAGTACTGGAAAAGACGAAGATAATAGTGAATAAGGAATCGAAATTGGCACGTGGACCTTAGTTAGCCCATACAAGAAGAAAAAAAAAATACTCATGTTAGCAAAGGATTTAAAAAAAAAAATCTGTAGTGATCTTTATTTTAAGTTCCTAAATGGGCCTGACTTGGGCTGTATTTATTGATATAGCCTCGAACATCTTTCCTCATAGAGAAAACGACGTCATAAGATGCGAAGCACGTGCTCAAATTGGACAGTAAATGGAAGGAAATCGGCCGTGTCCTTTTCAGAGGAATCATTCAAGCATTTTCTTAACCTATTTAGGAAAACCACAGAAAAACCTTAATGTGGGTATATGTGACGGTAGTATCTGTTCTCGAAAGAACAGTTACCGTAGATGACCATGCAGCTTTGCTAGAAATGAAATGATAATTAAATGGACACCATAGCTGCATGGTCATCTACGGTAACTGTTCTTTCGGGAACAGGTACTATCGTCATATATAGTTAAAATATGGCTTCCCGGTCATTGACTTTCTTGTGCAAACGCACACGCTATGCCCGAACTCGTACGGGACTTGGTAGATTAATCTGCCACGAGTAACGAGAATGATGGGCAAACATCTATTAGGCGCACTACGAATGTAGTGATGTTGACATGTTGGGAATGTGGGTCTCACGGGAAGCGTGCAAGGGATAAGTCCCTGCAGGCGCACTGTCCTGTGTGCCCTCGGTGGCTCAGATGGATAGAGCGTCTGCCATAGAAGCAAGAGATCCCGGGTTCGAGTCCCGGGCGGGCACACATTTTCAACATGTCCCCAATGAAGTACATCAACGCCTGTTTGCAGCTAGGGTGTCCATTTAATTATCATTTAACTTTATGTGGGTGATCCACAGATATTAGAATTCGCCTTCTGCCGAGTGAGAGTCCATTGCATCAATCGTTGCACCCATATTCTTTATAGATAACTGACAACATTCGTTTGTCGGCGTCAGCGCACTCGTTTGTCATTCACTGAAATGGACGTTGTATGTAAATGGACATATTGAATTAAGCCAGTAGGTGGTATGAGCGCGTGAAAAACACCCAGCGACTCAAGTGGTGAGGAACGTGCTGCTGTGCTGAAAGGAAACGGTTTTAAATTTTCACGGGACAGAAGCGCCGCCCGCCGCCCGTGTTTCAGTAACATAATTTTCCCTCAGCACTTATTACCGGAACGAACCTCGTTAGCCCGAATAAGCGTGTCCGATAATTTAGCTGGAGAACCTGTGCGGGACAAATAAAATGAAGCACGCCAGAGTGCACATAAAGCAAATGGTCAGCAATGCAGCGCCCAGCGCAGCTATAAATATTGGACGACGCGAGTACTTGATGATAACATTTTCTGCGAGCCAATAAAAGTTATTTGATTGCCCTAATAGAACACTGATCCACTGGGGCGTGCAGAGCTGGCTTTTCGGAAAGAATGTCGTAGAAATTTATGTCATCCATAAATTGGGGGCGGACGCATTCAATAATGGAAAAATCAAAGGTTCACATCAAAACAAAAAATGTAGGTGTGCAGAACAATCGATGAAAGAATAAACCAGTCCAATGATATTTTATGAAATACTTGACATTTGGTAGATACACAACAGCCACTGACATTATTAAAGGGAAAAGATAACTACGGTACTGGCCATTAAAATTGTTACACCACGAAGATGACGTGCTACAGACGCGAAATTTAACCGACAGGAAGAAGGTGCTGTGATATGCAAATGATTAGATTTTCAGAGCATTCACACAAGGTTGGCGCCGATGGCGACACCTACAACGTGCTCACATGAGGAAAGTTTCCAACCGATTTCTCATACACAAACAGCAGTTGACCGGCGTTGCTTGGTGAAACGTTGTTGTGATGCCTCGTGTAAGGAGGACAAATGCATACCATGACGTTTCCGACTTTCATAAAGGTCGGATTGTAGCCTATCGCGATTGCGGTTTATCGTATCGCAACATTGCTGCTCGCGTTGGTCGAGATTCAATGACTGTTAGCAGAATATGGAATCGGTAGGTTCAGGAGGGTAATAGGGAACGCCGTGCTGGATCCCAACGGCCTCGTATCACTAGCAGTCGAGATGACAGGCATCTTATCCGCATGGCTGTAACGGATCGTGCAGCCACGTCTCGATCCCTGAGTCAACAGATGGGGACGTTTGCAAGACAACAAAAATCTGCATGAACAGTTCGACGACGTTTGCAGCAGCATGGACTACCAGCTCGGAGACTATGGCTGCGGTTACCCTTGACGCTGCATCACAGACAGGAGCGCCTGCGATGGTGTACTCAACGACGAACCTGGGTGCACGAATGGCAAAACGTCATTTTTTCGGATGAATCCAGGTTCTGTTTACAACATCATGATGGTCGCATCCGTGTTTGGTGACATCGAGGTGAACGCACATTGTAAGCGTGTGTTCGTCATCGCCATACTGGCATATCACCCGGCGTGATGGTTACACGTCTCGGTCACCTCTTGTTCGCATTAACGGCACTTTGAACAGTGGACGTTACATTTCAGATGTGTTACGACCCGTGGCTCTACCCTTCATTCGTCCGCAGCTCGTGGTCGTGCGGTAGCGTTCTCGCTTCCCGCAGCCAGGTTCCCGGGTTCGATTCCCGGCGGGTTTAGGGATTTTCTCTGCCTCGTGATGACTGGGTGTTGTGTGATGTCCTTAGGTTAGGTTTAAGGAGTTCTAAGTTCTAGGGGACTGATGACCACATATGTTAAGTCCCATAGTGCTCAGAGCCATCTACCCTTCATTCGATCCCTGCGAAACCCTACATTTCAGCAGGATAATGCACGACCGCATGATTCAGGTCCTGTGCGGGACTTTCTGGATACAGAAAATGTTCGACTGCTGCCCTGGCCAGCACATTCTCCAGATCTCTCACCAATTGAAAACGTCTGGCCAATGGTGGCCGAGCAACTGGCTCGTCACAATACGCCAGTCACTACTCTTGATGAACTGTGGTACCGTGTTGACTCTGCATGGGCAGCTGTGCCTGTACACGCCATCCAAGCTCTGTTTGACTTAATGCCCAGGCGTATCAAGGCCGTTATTACAGCCACAGGTGGTTGTTCTGGGTACTGATTTCTCAGGATCTATGCACCCAAATTGCGTAAAAATGTAATCGCATGTCAGTTCTAGTATAATATATTTGTCCAATGAATACCCGTTTATCATCTGCATTTCTTCTTGGTGTAGTGTATAAATATTAATCGATGTAGTACTAGGAATAACCTAAAGTGAGATATAATCAATTGTAGTAGCCAGATTATTCCAGACTACAATACTTACGAAAGGGGTTTTAGACAGTTTTTAATGACATGGGAGATTCCTGTGCGATCAATAGCAATAACTGTATCAAAGTAAGTCGTATAAAATATATGCAGCCGCCTCTTCCCTGAAACTCATAGTAAAATGTGAAAAATCTTGCTTCTAAGGCAGAAACGAGTCACAAGCGGTTACATGTTAGTTTTGTACTCTGGTTTCTACAAATCTAGGAAAAAATTAGAGAAGCAGCCTCAGTTTCATATAGCTTCTGATTTCTCCTAAAGTAACACAGCATACACAGCCATGGATGATGCTGCTAATAATGGTGTCTGTGACTGTCATTCTCCTTACTGAAGCGCAGTAAGCTGCTGACAAGGACTCCCAGTTGAACTACGATTCCAGCGAGAGTACAAAACATTAAGATAGGGAAATAGAGCTGGGCTCTCTGCGCGTTCAGAGTTCCGTGATGACTTGACGAGGTATCGTTGTCATTCGATGTAAGTATTCCAAAACGTAAACTTGAGTTCTCTCTCTTCGAGTTTCATGTTCAGTTACAAAATATGTTCCCGGAAACGATCTCCTCTATTACAGCAATGGATAGACTGCCTCAAGGGAGGGGGAGGCAGACTTCGATGAACCTTACGGCATTGCTGGTGCTGCTGCTATGCCGTTTTACTGCGATATATTCGCGATCTCCAAGCGAAAAAACGGCCATCGAAATCGAGAGCCATTTCTAAACTCTGTCCACTGTGATCAACAGTCAAATTATACTACAGCGTAGATTCCGGAAGGAAGGTCGGGAGGACGACGGTTCAATCCCGCGTCCGGCTATCCTGATTTAGGTTTTCCGTGATTTCCCCAAATCGCTCCAGGCAAATGCCGGGATGGTACCTTTGAAAGGGCACGACCGACTTCCTTCCCAGTCCTTCCCTACTCCGATGAGACCGATGACCTCACTGTCCGGTCTCCTCCCCCAAACAACCCAACCCCAACCCGGAAGGAAGGAAGATTGGGTTTAACGTCCCATCGACATCGACGCCCTTAGAGGCGGAACACAAGCTCGGATGGTGTCAATAATTAGGAAGGAACGATGAATAGTAAAGATAAATATTTTTTGAATTCTCTTCATTTTGGTAGGTTAAAATAAAGACCGTCACAGTTAAACGGAACATAGGTATTCTTTCAGAAATTAGGATTTCGCAAGAGAAAAACCTAAGCATTGGGTTCAGAAATATTCGGGTGAACGACGGTTCACACTAGCCATCCAGATTTACGTTTTCCGTGATTTCCCTAAATCGCTCCAGTATAATCAGAGCGATACGTTATTGTATGCTACGCTTCAGATCAGGAAGATACCGGACACATTCCTGATAGACACTATCTTTCAGATATCCCGACAACCAGAAGTCACTTGGATTCAGGTCAGGGGATCTGGAAGGCCACACATGTTGAAACTGCCCGGAGATGATGCGGTCATTACTGAACGTTTCTCGTAGCAATTCTTTCACTTGCAAACGACATGTGGTGTCACCCCATCTTCCATGAAAATTGTGGTATTGACAAGGATATGTTCTTGCAAAGCTGGAATCTCGTGTTGCACAAGGAGATCCTTATAACGTACAGATGTCGCTGTACACCTAGCAGGCCCGCGAGGTGTAATCCCCTCGAAGAAAACGGACCGAGAATGAAGGATCTTGTGAAACTACACCACACAATGACAGAAGCCGAGTGCAGAGTACTTTCCTGCACAACATGTGGCAGAGTAAAACCTCATAGGCGACAGTTCTGTGCATTTGCGGCACCGTGCAAAGTGAAATGTGCCTCGTCCGTAGAAAGAATATTTCCTGAGCATAAGTGAGCCATTTCCACGCGTGCCAGATTACTTAAGGCTGAAGAGCAGCGTACTATGCTGCTGACAGCCCGCCTGTCTAGGTGTTTAAAATTACAATACAGGAAAAAAAGCGTGCCAGAAAACGAAGGGCAAACTCACTGATTTATAGCCTATCTTGGGGCTGCATTTAGTGCGCCTTTTCTGAATCTTGTAGGAATACCAGTGTAAAAGGCATCGCAAAATCTTTTGAAATGTCGACAATCATCGTGACACAGCTCGAGCACTGGCTGTAGAATTTTAAGCCTGTGCTGCACGGTCGTCTGTAGTTACAGAAACTTCATCGACCATGGGGATGGGCACCAGCCTCTATCTGCTGAACCCAGAAATTTTCCTATTTCTTCAAATTTCTTGCTCATATTGCAACCCATTTACTGACATCGAACTTCTTTGCAGCTGTTTCTGTCGGCGACATTCGTGCAATGTAGCTCTGCTATTACTGCCGTTCTGATAAAACACCTTTACTAGTGTGACAAACATCGTGCTGGCGTCAAAACAGGAAACATTTCATATTCTGACTGCTTAAAGCACCATATTTTCACCTGGTGGCAGAAAGTGAAACTATTATTTTTTCAGCATACTCTGCGAACGCACCGATTAATGAACACACCTATGTCTCAACGTCCTGCGATGTACACAGCCCGCAATTCCAGCACTCGGGACAAAATAACCACACTTTAGTACTGAAGTTATGTTTGGAATTGAATGTCACGTCGGGTGCATCTTAAAATGCGTACCGAGCGAAGTGGAACGTTGGCTGACACACGGCTATAATATTTGAAACAGGCTGGGTTTAAATAAAAGTTCAGCCAATCAGATTCGGGTTTCGCAAGATTTTCCTAAATCACTCTGGGTCGAGGTGATGGTTCATGGTTGATTTTCTCGCCCAGTCGTCTCCAACTAAGCAAATGCTCCGTCATGTACGACGCTGATGTTCACGGAAAGTTATATTCTAAGATCACTCGAACAAAAACATTCTATGAATAAACCATGTGGGCTTTGAACACTTATTGAATATTTTAGTGGAAAATAAGATTAACAGAAGAGCAAAGAAGTCAGAAAATACAGCAGAAGGATTCACAAAGAAACTGTATAGTCATTGCTGAAGTGTCACAGAACGGCGAAGAAATTCCGTAGAAAATGTTGCGAGAGACACAATGTGCATCACGAAAATATTTGATTTCAAAATTTCCAAAAATTTTCTTCATAGAGAATCGAAATGTCGTATTACTATGACATATTGTGATATCGCATAAATGAAACATAACAACACACAACTGAAATCACTAATGGTTCATAAACGAAATACTATTACGAAAGATTAAAGGTATGGTGCCACCCGATGTGGCCGAGCGGTTCTAGGCGCTACAGTCTGGAACCGAGCGACCGCTACGGTCGCAGGTTCGAATCCTGCCTCGGGCATGGATGTGTGTGATGTCCTTAGGTTAGTTAGGTTTAAGTAGTTCTAAGTTCCAGGGGACTGATGGCCTCAGAAGTTAAGTCCCATAGTGCTCAGAGCCATTTGAACCAAAGGTATGGTTCTTAGCAGAAAAGTGTTGACATTTCTTATGTGATCCTTTTCAATCCCAAAAAGCAACCTGTCTTCGTCTACAGCGTTCTCGTTGTTGATGGTAGATTGATCTATAATGAGCATGAAGGAACTGCGACAGAGTAGGACGACGCATAGTGATAACGCTTGTAGCTGATGCATTCACTAGTGACAGTCTACTTGATTAGACTCTCTGATTTATCATCTTCACATATAGTACAGTATGCTAGGTTCCAAGTGGAGTAACTGTTATATAATCGGGCAGTGAAGTCAGTAGTCATTCTGAGAACGTACATCAAGCGAAAAACCTATCAAATTTACAGAACAATCTAGTAGAGTGATGGTTTATATTATAATTTAATTTCTAAACAGATATTTCATCAACATAATTACCAGATAAGGTAACCATAAATATGAGACAAGATTAAATATTCCGGCAGAGCAGATTTTTTTATGCACTACTTTTCCATGTAGTCCTTTTAAAGCCAACGGACAAATCCCATTTTTTTCTAACAGGTGGATTCCACTCTTAATGTGAGATACTGGGAGGTCTAAAAAGAACCCATCTGTGTCTATATACGTTTTGAATTAGACTAGAAAATGTTTACCACTCAGAAATGTCTCTAAGTACAGGAATAGTAAGGAGTTAGAGATCGTTACTCTGATGAGTGGGTGGATGTCCAAAACTTATCACTTCAGATTCTTAAGTTCTCCCTCTGTCAATGCACCTCTTATTCTCCTGAAGAAACACGTTTTCCTTTCCTAGTGCAGTACCGCCCACTTCTCACGTAGTCCTTCATCCAGATGATCCAGGGACTTGTATAGCACTTGCTAGATATTGTTTTATCCTTTGCAAAAGAAAAAAAAATATTTCCTTCTGCATTAGAGATAACATTAAACATCGATTCCGGCAGCTGAAACCCAGCCACTTTTTTTGCTGTGTGGCCACCTGTCTCCATGTGCTTGGTTGATCGTTGTCTCCTTATCCATAGGAACAAATTGCGGCACTTACCAAACCATTGCTGAGATATTCGTTTCCACATTTGTTTTTGGTTTTAATTCAACAAATATGACATCCATCTTGCTCAAATCTTTCTCACAGGCAATTTATAATGTAAAATGTAACGTCATATTCCTTGTAATATTACTATAGTGTTAGCTACTTCACGCACGTTTAGTTGAAAATCTATAATACCATAATGTGTTCTATCGCTTTGTTTTCATCTACGGTGAATATTAAACCAATTTTTATTGTTTAAAATGAAGGAGTGGACTTTAGGGAAATTCTCATTCTTTTTTCTTCTGTTGCTTCATTCATCCCCTTCGTCTGTCACGGTCAGTGCGTTGTGCTGTCACTGGTAACAGCTGCATCCACTCTTCAGCCTAAGAGATTTACAATACATGAAAGTGATTTTAAAACATTAGAGATGGGGATATAAAAAGCTGACTCGGGGTTCAAGTTGAGTAAGGTAGACGGATGCGGAAAGTAAGGCGTAGTGCCTGGACGTTCGACGATTTCGAGGTAATGATGGAATTATGGTGGAGCGGAAATTCATATAAAACCACCACAGGATAAGCCTTTAGTTTGGATGAATTGAAATTTGCAATAAACGTTTCAAAACAACCTTGCACGCTAACGCCGAAGTACGTCATTTCTCGCCATTGGAAGTATAAACTAGCCTACAACTAGAGGGAAAACTCTAGAAACATATATCGTACTGTGTTACACAGATCGAAATAACTTCGGAAAACGGGGTAAACTAGCATGGTAAAGTTGCTGAAGATCTGTATGGGCTTAACAGAAGTGATCTGGAGCTGTCTAATATCACTCTGATCTAACGAGGAGAACACGGCAAGTGCCATAATCCGATTTCCCAGGAACTTTGCTCACTGGAAGAGGAGTCAAAACAAACGAACACGTGTGTTGGCTTATCCGTAGATACTCGAGCGTTTCTAAAAAAACAACTATCAAAGTTTTAGACGTAATTTATATGCCTTTCAGCGGCCAATAATCCCAGCCCAGCCGGTGGCACAGAGGCTAGTATCGCGGCCCTTGTTCGAAACGTGAATATTGTTTTTATTTTTTTTTTTCATTTATTCACTGATGTCCGTAGAAGATTACTGCAAGACTGTTTCATATCAAGTTAGGGGATACAAGGACGTTATAAAATTACAACTGGTATTTTCAGGGGTTACAATCTTTTTAAATTCTCATATTCCAGCGTTTCATTCTTATACCAATTCTTAATTATAGTCTTATATTTATTCTTCGGAAGATTTGGTGCATTCTCTTGGATGATGCCGATCGTAGAAACGTTCGAAATGAAGAAATTCGGAACACGACGAACATCGCGTAAAGGCAGCTTTGCCACAGTGACATTTCTTCATTGACTCTCACTCGGGAAAGAAACATCGTTAACATTGGTTGAGATTTTACTTATTGGAAATAATTTCTCTGCACGCCACGCATAACGGATCATTTTTCCGAAAACTGGCACTTGTTGTTTATTAAAAATCAAGATACAGTACAAGAATTTCACGGAGAACAATTTTAAATAATTTCTGCATTCATTTACTGTTTTCTTAAATTCATTCACCACACATAGTAGGCGAATTAGAACAACTTTATTTCAATGTTCACGGGAAAACAATCGTGTAATAGTCGTTTACGGACATGGGTAGATAAACAAAAAACTAAATAAATAAAAATAAAAATAATAATCTGGTTACCAACACAGGGTGCAAAAGTATGAAGCCGCGACGTTAGCCACTGTGCCACCGCTTTGGCTAAATCATTTACTCGCTCAGAGGCACATATAGTAGCTCGAAAACTTTGACTGTCTTTTTCCCGGAAACGGTCGAGTATCTACGGGTAACCCGACATACGTGTCCCCTTATTTTGGATCCTGTTACATCGAGGAAAGCGTCCGGGAAATTGGATTATAGCACCTGCCATGTTCTCCTCGTATGTCTTCGTACTTACTGTCTATATCTTATTTTACTTTATTATTTTGTCATATCTATGTTTAACTTCTTAGCAGCTAAAGCAAACCGTGCAACTATTACTATAAGCACATAAATGAGAAAAAGTATTGAAAAGTTACACAAGTAATATCTAGCAATAAAAAGTGGTCATCTAATAAAAGTCACAAATTATATCCACTTCCAAATGAAAAAAAGTTTCTGAGTCTGGGTATCAGCCCGCAGTATGTACGTAATACTACTGCATGGTGTCTTGCTGTAGTTGTCCGTGACACATGCTGCTGGTTCCAAGATGGGCTATCTGTCATTATATACCACATATCTTCTTTTATATATAATAATTACTTTCTTGTATTTATTTATGGTGATACGAATTACAGTGAGGTGACACAAGTCAAGGGATAGTGATATGCACGTATATAGATGACGGTGGTATCATGTATACAAGGTATAAAAGCGCGGGGCACAAACAGAGGTGTCATTTGAACTCGGGTGATTCATATGAAAAGGTTTCCGCCGTGATCATGGCAGCACGACGGGTATCAACTGACTTTGAACGCGGAGTGGTAATTGGAGCTAGGCGCGTGGGACATTCCATTTCGAAAATGGTTAGGGAATTGAACATTCCGAGATCGACAGCGTCAAGGGTGTGCCGAGAATACCAAATTTCAGGCATTACCTCTCACTACGAACAACGCCATGGCCGACGCTCTTTACTTAACGACCAAGAGCAGTGGCGTTTGCGTAGAGTTGTTAATGCTAACACACAAGCAACATTGCGTGAAACAACCGCAGAAATCAACGTGGGACGTACGACGAACGTATCCGTTAGGACAGTGCGGCGAAATTTGGCGTTAATGGTCTGTGGTAACAGACAACCGACTTGTGTGTCTTTGCTAACAGGATGACAAAGCTTTCAGCGCCTCCCCTGCGCTCGTGCTCATGGATCCTAGACAACTGGAAAACCTTGGTAGGGTTCGAGTGTGGCGCTGACCCTGAAGCCATGGACCCAAGTTGCCAACAAGGCACTGTGCAAACTTGGGGTGCCTCCATAGTGGTATAGGCTGCGTTTACATGGAATAGACTGGATCCTCTGGACCAACTGAGTTGATCAGTGACTGGAAGTGGCTATGGTCGACTACTTGGGGACCATTTTCAGCCATTCATGGACTTCATGTTCCCAAACAACAACGTAATTTTTATGGATGACGATGGGCCGTGTCACCGGGCCACAACTGTTCGCGACAGGTTTTAACAACTTTCTGGACAATTCAAGAGAATGATTTGGCCACCCAGATCGCTCGACATAAATCCCATTGCACATTTATGGGGCAGAATCGAGAGGTTAGTTCGTGCACAAGCTCCTGCACTGGCAACACTTTCGCAATTATGGACGGCTATAGAGCTGGCTCAGTATTTCTGCAGGGACTTCCAACAACTTGCTGAGTCCATGCCACGTCGAGTTACAGCACTACTCCGGGCATAAGGAGGTCCGACACGGGGTTAGGAGGTTTGTCACCTTAGTGTATGTTACAGTAGTTGTTTTTCAAATTAAATGGACTTAAATACACTTTGGTAGCAGCTCACGCGTTGCCTCTGTGTCTAGGAGTGTGGTTGCCGTTGTAACAATGTGTAGAGTGGTGCTTTGTGTGTGCAGGGGAAGATGAGCGTGCCGGCATGAGGCAAGCCGCGGCTGCTCGCTGGGCTGTGGCGCTGCTGCTCGCCGCCGTCCTCACGGGTAAGTCCTTCCCGCACTCTCATTACGTAAGTCTTCTCTACCGCACGCTACTATCCTGGGGTTTCATCCGAATATAGATTCACATTCTTATCTTTTTAAGCGATGAAGCGCAGCTTTTAGCGTAAGGAATTTACCTCTAATTTCTGTTTTTATTTATTGTGTTTACTTTGGGCTACCTTATCGTTTTCGTGTGTGTCAACTCGTGTGCTGATGTTGTTTCGCAATCGGTCACGTTCTTGTGGCCCTACTTTCTGTTTATTAACAATGCCCGCCTTTGTCACTATTGGTAACACAAATTCCCTTACTTTCCATCCTACTGCAGACCTGCTCCCAGGCTCTCTCTAATCTCCTATCCTTTATGTCCTCTACCCTGTCGCCATACCCAAACCCTCTTCCCCTATTCTTCACCATTAGTACGCTAATGATACCCTTTTCTAGACGTCTACTTTAAACTCCAGAAATCCCAACGATCCCTCCAAACCGGCCGGGGTGTCCGAACGGTTCTAGGCGCTACAGTCTGGAACCGTGCGACCGCTACGGTCGCAGGTTCGAATCCTACCTCGGGCATGGATGTGTGTGATGTCCTTGGGTTGGTAAAGTTTAAGTACTTCTAAGTTCTAGGGGACTGATGACCTCAGAAGTTAAGTCCCATAGTGCTCAGAGCCATTTGAACCATTTTTTGATCCCTCCAAATCCACCTTAAAAATCTTACCCACTGGTGTAACCGACGACTTATCTTTTGCAAAACCCAGGAAATAATTTTAGGACGAACTGTCCACAGCTTCTGCCTCCATTACCTCTACCTAATCACTTATGACGATCCTATCCTACTAACAAGGGAACCTCCCCATCGCACCCCCCTCTGATTTAGTTATAAGTTGGCACAGTGGATAGGCCTTGAAAAACTGAACACAGATCAATCGAGAAAACAGGAAGAAGTTGTGTGGAACTATGAAAAAAATAAGCAAAATATACAAACTGAGTAGTCCGTGTGCAAGATAGGCAACATCTAGGGTAATGTGGGCTGAGGAGCGCCGTGGTCCCGTGGTTAGCGTGAGCTGCTGCGGAACAAGAGGTCCTTGGTTCAAGTCTTCCATCGAATAAAAAAAAAAGTAAAAAGTTAATTTTTTATTTTCAGTTTATGTGACAAACTCTTTCATCACTTTTTTGGGAGTGATTATCACATCTACAAGAAAACCTAAATCGGGCAAGGTAGAAGAATCTTTTTACCCATTCGCCAAGTGTACAAGTTAGGTGGGTCGACAACATATTCCTGTCATGTGACGCACATGCCGTCACCAGTGTCGTACAGAATATATCAGACGTGTTTTCCTATGAGCTATGACCTTGCGATCAAATGTTTTCGGTTCCCATTGGAGAGGAACGTCCTTTCGTCTACTAATCGCACGGTTTTGCGGTGCGGTCGCAAAACACAGACACAAACTTATTACAGTGAACAGAGACGTCAATGAACGAACGGACAGATCATAACTTTGCGAAAATAAAGAAAGTAAACTTCTCACTCGAGGGAAGACTTGATCCCAGGACCCCTTGTTCCGCAGCTGCGCACGCTAACCACGGGACCCGGCGCTCCTGATTTCACACTATCCCTGATTTTGCCTATCTTGCTCATGGACTACTCAGTTTGTATATTTTGCTTATTTTTTTCATAGTTCCACACAACTTCTTCCTGTTTTCTCGATTGATCTGTGTTCAGTTTTTCAAGGCCTATCCACAGTGCCAAATTATAACTAAATCTGAGGGGGTGCGATGGGGATGTTCCCTTCTAAGCAGCACACTAAATACAGCGTGATTCAGCTGCTTCTACAGATAGCCTTCTATACAACACATATTACGTCTGTATCAGGAACTATTAGGTTTGCGCCCTACGAAAACTACGGTTCATTAGTTTTGGTTCACTACATACATAACGTAGTAAATGGTAGGGTTACCGGGAGTACTGGTAGCATTTGGAGGAAAGGAAACGTAAATAAATGTGTAAGAGAGGAACTGGGAGCCAAAGACTTCGTTCTGTTGAGTGCTTGTTTTGCACGTAATTACAACATCATATCGTTCAGTGTTAGTCCATTGCGTATTTCATATCCTTACAAAATGTAAACTGTATTTTATAAGTAATAAATATTTGTTGATAGCGTAACTCCTGCGCTTTTATGTAACCAAAGCAATTATTTTTGACTCAAGTACAGTTTACATGTACAAAATTAAAAAAATCTGTATATGTAGTTATTGCTGTTGTTTTGCGCTCAATAAGACGTTATTGATCAAGGCAAGAGTATCCAGTTATTACTGATAAGCCCGATATTTTATGAATAACAGAAACGTGTTTTATATAAGCTCGATGAAGTATCGAAGTAATGTTTGACATGTTTTTGTTTCGCGTTTTTTCAGTTTTACCTTTTTTAAGAAATTGCGTTTTCTTGCGCTATATGGTAAGACTGTATTTTTTTATTTTACTACAACATCCCTATCTTTCACGTTATAAAGTAATTATTTTCAAATAAAACCTAAATTAAACATTGAGAAATTCAATTTTTCTATAAATAGTGTTTATTTTTAAGTAACAGACAGGAGGATAACTATCTAGAAGAAAAATATTCCGTAGGTTACGCTGCCCAGTTTGTAGATGGTTCAGCACTTCCAGTTTCTAGGGGAATCCTGTAAGACACTGGTCGTATATGCAGACTAAGTGGTAGAAATAAGGTAACACCTAAGAGGTGTGCAACACACCTAACATACAGGTAAAACCGTTATCATCTTAGCCCCTCAAAGCTAGCAGAAAACTACCGTAGTTTACGCTTACTTACGATAGACTACAGTAGCCTACGGTAGTTTTACGACTATAGGAATGATATCCAGACAGGCGACAGCCACGTAATCGATGTAAGTTCACTCTGAGAGCTTCGGACGACTGTTAGCAAACGGATTTGTACTGTAAAAAATTCAAGTGAGTATTGGCCATGAGTTACACGGTATTTTTGGACCAAGATATACCTCATTTCTGCCATATTTATCCAAGAGTTTCCAGTCTTTCTTTGTGTAATTAGCAGTGAATTCATACAGAATTTGGATGTCTCTGAAAGTTTATTCCATGTATAGTACTTCATCTTTCATAAATGGTTCAGAATCTCTACCTATCGGAAACAACGAAATTAACAGGAGGCATCCAAACAGCAGGCGCTGAAGTAACAACTTTCCGTCGTGCAATCCAATGAAAAGATTAATATATGACTCGCCACGTCAATGTGCTGAAATAGTTTCATAAATAAAATTTACACAATAGGTCTAAAATGTCTTTGATTACTTTATCAGTTATTTATGCGACATTTTGTCAGTGTGCTTCACATCTCCAGGTCAAACTGGCCAACAACATTATTGTGTGATGTGGGGTTGCAAAAAACAGCATCTGTAGGAGCAGCTGAATTACCCTGTATGTTGTACTTAAAATCGACTGGCAACTAACTTGGAAACCAGATCTGCTAATTGTCGAACACAAAGGTCGCCATAGACTGAAACTGCTGAAATTACTAACAATCCGAACAACTGGATTTTTCCCCTCCACTGTACTCCACACCGACGTAACCCTGATCCGACTACCATCTCCTACGCTAATGTTGCGTCGAAATCCGCCCCACCATAGTTCTATCGCTCACTCCTAATCCTTGAACGCCACACACGCTGCCCCGCCTTAGCACCTCTTCTCACTCACATTGAGCACCTCCATATATGCTACCCCATCTGCAGTCTTGGCTCTGATAATCTTAATGTCTGTCCTCAAATTTCCAATCCCAGTAGCCTGCAGCGCCTATATTGGCACATTCCACCAACCCTACACCTACATATACTCGAGTCCTATCCCAACTATGCTTCAACCGGGTACCTCTGCCAGACAGTGAAATTCACTTCGAAATGTATTCATGCCATCAGCTATAAATCTTCCTCATCCACCCCACCCCACATCAGGGATCTCCCGTTCTTTTACATCTTTTCCTATTCCTTTCCTCGGAATACAACAGCCCTGCCCACTCTCCAGTCTCCTACACCCTTTCTGTCTCCCCACTAGCCACCCGAGCAACTACCCACGTCCCCGTAGATACAATCCAACTGACCAACGTGTTCATACCCACACCCTACAGCCTACAAAACAACCAAGGTTTTCCTTCCCTAAATACTTTTCAGCAGTGCAGGTCTTTCAACTTTTAGTATACGTGCTGTGCTTCTTTTTAGCGATCGCCACATGTTTGCAGTGTATTTTGTGCAGCTTTTTATTACTTTTATTAAACCGTTTTAGCTCTGTGTGTAAATAGAAAATGAAGAAAGTCAACACTCTAAATGTCATGTAAACACCATCAATCGAATTAATCTTTTATTCATTTTAAAAATTCGATATTAATTATACTTTTTAATCTTTTAAACCAATTGGCTAAAGAGCGGCATGTTCGACTTCTAGCGGCCCACCCTTGTCTGTAAGGGTCGGAGGTATTAAAATGACAGTAAAAGAAAGAAAAAGATGATCGCCGGCCGAAGTGGCCGTGCGGTTAAAGGCGCTACAGTCTGGAACCGCAAGACCGCTACGGTCGCAGGTTCGAATCCTGCCTCGGGCATGGATGTTTGTGATGTCCTTAGGTTAGTTAGGTTTAACTAGTTCTAAGTTCTAGGGGACTAATGACCTCAGCAGTTGAGTCCCATAGTGCTCAGAGCCATTTGCACCATTTGAAAAAGATGATCCATGTTGTATGGAAGTCTTCCAAGATGGCGAATCAGGGAATTAGAGAATGTTTTTGACTGTATGTAAATACTTGCTGCGTTCTCTTGGAACATTTTCAGAAGTTCCGAGTGCTCTGCGGCTTTATGCAGGTAACGGGCTGAAAAGTTCGTTGGAACATGGAAATTCTTCTTAATGCTTTAGCATCGCTCTTGCGAAACTCAGCGTTCCCTTTTCTCACATGTTATACTGCGAACAATGGATGAAGGGAAACAGGCAGGTCCCATATTTCTAGATTTCCGGAAAGCATTGACAAGGTGCCCCATTACAGGCTGTTAACAAAGGTGCGAGCATACGAAATAAGTTCGCAGATTTTTGAGTGGCTCAAGTAATAGAACCCAGCATGTTGCCTTCGACGGCGAGTGTTCATCAGAGACAAGGCTATAATCAGGAGTGCCCCAGGAAAGTGTGATAGGACCGCTGTTGTTCTCATTATACATAAATGGATTGGCGGACAGCGTGGGCAGCAATCTGCGGCTGTTATCTGATTATGCTGTGATTCACGGTAAGGTGTCGAAGCTGAGCGACTGTAGGCACATACAAGACGACTTGACAAAATTCCCAGTTGGTATGATGAATGGCAGCTAGCTCGAAATGCGAAAAAATGTAATTTAATGTGGATGAGTAGGAAGAACAAACCTGTATGTTCGGATACAGTATTAATAGTATCCTTCTTCACACAGTCGCGTAGTTTTAATAGCTAGGCTTAATGTTGCAGAGCGATATGAAATGGAACGAACACGTGAGAACTGCGATAGGGAAGGCGAATGGTCAACTTCGGTCTATTGGAAGACTTTTAGGAAGGAGTGCTTTACCTGTAACGGAGACCGTATGTAGGACACTGGTGCGACCTATTCTTGAGCACTGCTCGAGTGTTTGGGATCCATACCAGGTCGGATTGACGGAAGAGATTGAAGCAATTCAGAGGCGGGCTGCTAGATTTGTTACCGTTAGGTTCGAACAACACGTAAGTGTTACAGAGATGCTTCGGGAACTCAAATGGGAATCCCTGGAGGGAAGGCGACGTTCTTTTCGAGAAACACTGTTGAGAAAATTCTGAGAACCAGAATTTGAAACCGGCAACGATTCTGCTGCCGCCAACATACATTGTGCGTAAGGACACGAAGATAAGATGCGAGAAATTAGGACTCATACGTAGGGAATAGACAACATTCCATTAGAACTACTGATGGCCTTGGGAAAGCCAGTCATGACAAAACTCTACCATCTGGTGAGCAAGATGTATGAGACAGGCGAAATACCCTCAGACTTCAAGAAGAATATAATAATTCCAATCCCAAAGAAAGCAGGTGTTGACAGATGTGAAAATTACCGAACTATCAGTTTAATAAGTCACAGCTGCAAAATACTAACGCGAATTCTTTACAGACGAATGGAAAAACTGGTAGAAGCGGACCTCGGGGAAGATCAGTTTGGATTCCGTAGAAATGTTGGAACACGTGATGCAATACTAACCTTACGACTTATCTTAGAAGAAAGATTAAGAAAAGGTAAACCTACGTTTCTAGCATTTGTAGACTTAGAGAAAGCTTTTGACAATGTTAACTGGAATACTCTCTTTCAAATTCTGAAGGTGGCAGGGGTAAAATACAGGGAGCGAAAGGCTACTTACAATATGTACAGAAACCAGATGGCAGTTATAAGAGTCGAGGGGCATGAAAGGGAAGCAGTGGTTGGGAAAGGAGTGAGACAGGGTTGTAGCCTGTCCCCGATGTTATTCAACCTGTATATTGAGCAAGCAGTAAAGGAAACAAAAGAAAAATTCGGAGTAGGTATTAAAATTCATGGAGAAGAAGTAAAAACTTTGAGGTTCGCCGATGACATTGTAATTCTGTCAGAGACAGCAAAGGACTTGGAAGAGCAGTTGAATGGAATGGACAGTGTCTTGAAAGGAGGATATAAGATGACCATCAACAAAAGCAAAACAAGGATAATGGAATGTAGTCAAATTAAATCGGGTGATGCTGAGGGAATTAAATTAGGAAATGAGACACTTAAAGTAGTAAAGGAATTTTGCTATTTAGGGAGTAAAATAACTGATGATGGTCGAAGTAGAGAGGATATAAAATGTAGACTGGCAATGGCAAGGAAATCGTTTCTGAAGAAGAGAAATTTGTTAACATCGAGTATAGATTTAAGTGTCAGGAAGTCGTTTCTGAAAATATTTGTATGGAGTGTAGCCATGTATGGAAGTGAAACATGGACGATAACTAGTTTGGACAAGAAGAGAATAGAAGCTTTCGAAATGTGGTGCTACAGAAGAATGCTGAAGATAAGGAGGGTAGATCACGTAACTAATGAGGAGGTGTTGCATAGGATTGGGGAGAAGAGAAGTTTTTGGCACAACTTGACTAGAAGAAGGGATCGGTTGGTAGGACATGTTTTGAGGCATCAAGGGATCACAAATTTAGCGTTGGAGGGCAGCGTGGAGGGTAAAAATCGTAGAGGGAAACCAAGAGATGACTACACTAAGCAGATTCAGAAGGATGTAGGTTGCAGTAGGTACTGGGAGATGAAGAAGCTTGCGCAGGATAGAGTAGCATGGAGAGCTGCATCAAACCAGTCTCAGGACTGAAGACCACAACAACAACAACACGTAGGGTTATAGGCAATCGTTTTTCTCTTGCTCTATTTGCGAGTGGAACAGGAAAGGAAATGACTAGTAGGGGTACAGGGTACCCTCCGTCACACGCTGTACAGTGGCCTGAGAAGTATCTATGCAGAGTAAATGTAGAAGGCCTTGTTTTGTAAAGTCTGTAGTCTCTACAAATGGCTGCAATGGTCTATGCCACTCATACGTAATCCATAACAGTTTTTGTGTAAGTACATAATGTATGGAGTCCGCAACTCTTTAATTATACAGTGCTTTCATTGAACAAAGGATACACTGCTATAAGCCTATGCGATGCCGTCGTGCGAACTTCACCTATTTGCTGTTATAATGTGAGGTTTTTTCCTTAGGTGACTCATACACATTTGGCTGTTTTCGTCCACTAGATCGGTTTGCCAAATACACACATCAAAAAAAGTTTTGCATCACCTCGGTTCCGAGAGTTCTGGAACCTGCACAGGAAATTGGAATGGAGAGCAACACAAACATCATTTCCGCCCTTTTTGTTGCTCATGAAAACTACACATTGCATACAGCGAGATCTTCAGAGGTGGTGGTTCCGATTGTTTGTATACACCGGTACCTCTAATACCCAGTAGCACGACCTCTTGGATTGGAGAATGGCTGTATTCATCGTGGCATTCTATCCACAAGTTCATCAAGGCACTGTTGGTCCAGATTGTCCCACTCCTCAACAGCGATTCGGCCTAGATCCCTCAGAGAGGTTTGTTGGTCAGGTTGTCCATAAACAACACTTTTCATTCTATTCCAGGCATGTTCGATAGGGTGCATGTCTGGAGAACATGCTGGCAACTCTAGTTGATCGACGTCGTTATCCTGAAGAAACTCATTCACAAGATGTGCACGGTGGTGGCGCGAATTGTCCTCCATGAAGACGAATGCCTCGCTGATATGCTGCCGAAATGGTTACACTATCGGACGGAGGATGGCATTCACGTATCGTACAGCCGTTACTGCGCCTTCTATGACCACAAACGGCGAACGTCGGCTCCACACAATGCCACCCCAAAACAGCAGGGAACCTCCACCTTGCTGCACTCACTGGACAGTGTGTCTAAGGCGTTCAGCCTGACCGGGTTGCCTCCAAACACGTATCCGACGATTGTCTGGGTGACTTGCGGAGTATAAATGTACATGTACATGTACATGTCTAGACGTCAGCTGCACAGATACTGGTTTCCAGTACTAGCTCCAATTTATAGAGAGAGAGACAAGAGAAACTTAACAGTACTCATATATGGGAAAGTTGTGACACTAGAGGACGCCGTTTTGTCCAAAGCCTAATAGACATTGTTGGTATTACTAAAGTTTAGCTTCTACGGGCTGTGTGTAATCGTTAAAGGTTACCTGAAACATTGGGGAGCACAAAGATTTTGCAGTAATGTGACCGTAGGGGTTGTATGGGAATGTGCATATGGCGTGGACGACAAAATAAAATACAGTATCTCTTATCAACTCGCCGAAAATCAAAGTGTTAAACTGTTGACAAGTTCTATATCAGCTCGCAGCCCCGGCGAGCTGCAGCACGAAAAGATTTACACACACATTACGCAGCACAGACACTTCAATGGGTGCCCGTAAATGTGGTTGGATTTACAAGTTTGCCACGTTTCGTCTGTGGGGCATCAGCTCACATTCGTCGCAATGTACCCAATGCTCCACAAAAGTATTTAATATAAATGCAGGCAGGATTTGCTATGCAAAAAACACGTATGCACTGGCGCATTTTTTAAAGTTTCCCAAATTCGAGTTTATTTCCAATAAGAATAGAAAAATCGAAAATCATAGCTCACAATAAATTAATTTCAGAGCCTGACCGAGTTTCATAAGATCTTGGAAGTGGCTGAATAAACCACGGTTACTTGCGTGTGTTATCTTTAGAAAACCGTTAAGGTTCCACAGTATATCAAACTATAAATTTCACAATGGCTACGCACTGAAACTTGTAAGTGAGGCTTGTATCACACGCAACTTTAAAAGTAACAGGTTCATCAGATGCCGAAAAATATCAAAGTAGGAACTCTGAATAACCCACACATGCGAACTAGCTGCTATTTCACTGCTCATCAGATAGAACTTTCCCACTAACACAGACTAACACAGCCTGACCACCTTCAACGGCGTCCGAACCTGGACTCCCGTCGAAACCTCGATCAAGCATCTCTGAAGTAAGTTAAACTACTGAACGAGAAAACTGCTGAAATTCTTAATTTTAACCTTTTATACACATATGATACATCAGATTATCCGGAAAGTTTTCGCCGTGCGGAGTGGTCACGCCGTTAGAGGCGCCATGTCACGAATCCCGCGGCCCCTTCCACAAGAGGTTCGAGCCCTCCCTTGAGCATGGGCGTGTGTGTTGTTCTTAGCGTAAGATAGTTCAAGTAGTGAGTAAGTCTAGGGACCGATGACCTCAGCAGTTTGGTCCCTTGGGAATTCACACACATCTGAACATTCTGAAATCTTCCGAGAAATATTGCGCTGTTATTACTTTTATTTTTTCTACCGTAGTTTATTTATAAACAATAATTTCTATGGTTTTTCTCCGTTTTCGGATTTATAAGTGTAAATATTAACAAACAATTTAAATTATACATTAAATAATTTCCTATCTAAAGTTTGCAGGACTGCCGCTACTTTTAAAGTTTCTCTATTTATTTAGTAAGGAAAGCTGTTTTTAATTGCGTGAAATCAACTTTTTGGCCTCTCATTTAAATGTGTGAATAATTTCAGTAAATCTACTATCACAGTGCGATACAGTTCTATGGGATGTATCCGTAGATACCTCGTTTGTTGCAATCGCTTAATGCGGTGTCCAAATATTCACTTTTACAGTTCAGGAATTATTTATGACATTCAACTTACAGTAACTTATGAACTAATGCGGATATCGACGGTAGGTCTTCACACGCGTAATCGTCCATCTTTTCCACTTCAAATGAGCCCACTGGCTCTTCAGTGAGACGTATAGTTCAATATTTATTAATTTTGAGTAAGTTCTAGTTTTGCACTGGAGGCGAAAAGCGGCCATGAGAAACAAGCAGTCATTGTGCTCCCCAACAGAAGGGTTTTCTCGGTCTCGCTGTGACCTTAGCGGTTGTTGGAAGTCCAGAGCCCAACCCCATCTGTGGAGCATAGTGTGAAACTGGCCCTCCATGTGCTCCTGTAAAGCAGATTTCAGCTGTCAACACGAGTATGACCCGATCTTCACCGCATGTGCGTCCGCGGTCGCGTGTTTGTGATTGAATCAAGTGTCTCTTCCCGTTACAATAGGTTGTCGTGTTGCAGTAAGTTCTCGAAATATTACATTGGAAAATTTTTGAACACACACACACACCCATACCCGAGGGAGGACTCTAACCTCCGACGGGAGGAGCCGAGAAAACCGTGGTAAGGCGCCTTAGACCGCGCGGCTACCCCGTGCGGCTATTAGGTTGGAGAACTTACTATTTGACAAGTACTGGTCAAGATTAAACTTCGTGGAAAACTATTATAAAAGGTTTCTCTGAGAATTACTTAGAACACAGAATGTTATGGTGGAAATTTGTTAGACTTGTTGTTAGGAAATGATACAACATGTTTAACGATGTTAGTTTAGAATCTTGGATCAGTGGTTATAATGCAGCTGTATTAATAGTGCTAAACAAGATAGAAATGGGTACAAATGTCTACAAAAATAAGTAGAAAAGTATACATGTGCAGTAAAATGGGTAAATAGCTTTTCTGGCCTCAGACGGGCCAGCCAGTACTGATCGAGAGCCGTGTCATCCTTTGCCAATGGCGTCATTGGGATTCGGTATGGTGGGCTATGGGATCAGCACACCCCTCGCTGGCCATTGTCGTCTTTGCAGACCTTTGAGACCCTTCTTCTCATTCACGTAACTCCTCATTTGGTATCAGGAGGGTGGGTGGACGCCGTATCAGTCCTCTCACCAAGGAAAAATTCCTGGCAGTACCGGAAATCGAACCCGGGTCGCCGAACGGGGTGGCCGAGCGGTTCTAGGCGCTACAGTCTGGAACCGCGCGACCGCTTCGGTCGCAAGCGCCTACTGGACAAAAGTGTATAATTAGGGAGATTCGAGCTCACACGGTGGCTTAGCAGCAATAGTTTTTCCGTGAAGCAATCGCAATTGGAACCGGTTGGTTCATATGGCTCTGACCACTATGGGACTTAACTTCTGAGATCATCAGTGCCCTATAACGTAGAACTACTTAAACCTAACTAACCTAAAGACATCACACACACCCATGCCACAGGCAGGATTCGAGTCTGCGGCCGTAGCGGTCGCGCGGTTCCAGACTGTAGCGCCTAGAACCGCTCGGCCACCGCGGCCGGCGCAATTGGAACCGGAAAAGGAGAAAATAACAGTGGTACACAAAGTAGCTCCCGTCACACACCAGTCAAGAAAGCGAGTTAATATTGCATTTTCGTCCAATTCTGAGCTATGTTGAGAGTTACAAGTCACTAACTCATCAGGAAATGGCACTGGTAAACAAAGTACCTTCCTCCACACACCAGATAAGAAAGCGAGTTAATACTGTATTGTCCTCCTGTTTCGAGGTATGTTTAAATATCAAGTCCTCAGCTTATAGGGAAGTTAATTTAAAATTAATTGCAGAATTTGTAGCTAAAAGACAGGAAAGCGTCTTAATGAAAACGTAAAATGCGATGTGATGCCGTAGCACGGCAACGCACGATGCGCGACCGTTCCCCATGCTGTCAGTCACACTTTTCAGCATGGTTTGGAATAATGCCTGCCACTGTTGGGCGAGCACCATTTGGAGGTAAGCATTGGTCCGCGGTGGCGTTAAAAGATGCAATCCGTCAATCTAAAGTGTTTCGTGCATGTTTAATCGGATTTAGTCCAACAAGAGAGCTGGCCATTGTAGACTCATTTTGCTGATACTCTACCACAAGGCCAGCTCTGTGTATATGAACGTTATCATCCATTAAATGAAACCCGTGTTCCCATGTACTATGCTAAACACAGACAAAGCGTTGCAAGAGGCCATCTCTATAAGCAAGACCGCACGCTACAGCCCAGGGCCTCGTTTCACACACGATCCTCTTATAATGGTAAAAATATTATTTTCCGTAGACTTACCCGGCTGGATTTCTCAGTGGAAAGATGATGCCAATTATATCAGTATTCAACTTTGGAAGCCCTCGGTCCCTAATGCCAAAATCCCGGTGACAGTTCAATTGGCAAAATCGCTAAAACTTTTGAAAGAGTTAGCGGAATTTCGGTATCTTGGAGTCAGATTAGGGACCTGTTGAAGTGACATACAACTGAAAGATTTGCACCAGGCCACTGAGCCACACGAATTTTTTTCATTATTGTTATTGTTATTATTCTTAAATCCACACACACATATACAAAATAGTACAACTACAAAATAAACTTTAAACGCTGTTTTATAGAATTTTAATTCGTAAACTGTTGTAAAATGCTGTTTTCGTTGGTTAGTTAGAATACAGGTTCAACCTTGGGGTCTACATGTCCTATCTTCATCCCATAGTCGTCACGCATACACTGGCGTAAGGGTGACTGGGCTGAGGTGGCTAATCAGGTAGTTTAAGTTCATTCATCTAGGCAGCACCACGCTTCAAACTGTGAGATACTAAAAACTGCGTCAGTGAACGCTCTACAATCTGCTCACGTGTGTCAGATAATGGTCATGTATGTTGCTTGACGTGCTATAATTTTCGAGACATCCAGCATAAGATCTTGTGGAATTACAGGAAACATTTTTGTTTATTCATTGTTATATGTGACTAATTTAAGCAATACAAGCGATCTTCCCCGGATTCGCACGGGCAGCAGTATGTATCTATGGACCGACTACCTGTCTGGCGTAGCAGCAATAAACCGTATACGCCACCCTTCCCCCTAAATTCCATTATCTGTTAGTGAAAACCGTATCAAAATCAGTACAGTACTTTCTGAGATTATGGACAGAAAGACGCAGTGGTTTTTTTATAATATATATAGAAACAAATGTATATAGATTCTTATCAAGCAACACTGCTCTTTGGAGTTGCGGCTACTGTTTACCGTTTTTCCCTCAAGATACTGCCCCCTCTGCAGCTTACCAGCTCGTAGGTCTAATAATTGCCACAAGATGTCACTCCAAATGCCAATTAAATATGACACTATTAACACTTTATATATTACACACTCATCAGTACTATAACTGTAAGCTATACACACAAACCTTCCTCGTAAATCAGTCTGTTAGTAAAACCCTATTGAAATCACTATAGTAGTTCGTTACACTATCCATAACATCCAGACAGAAAAACGCGGCGATAGACTTTATTCAGAAAGATGAAAAGATACGTTTCTCAGTCACTATTTATTCGTGTATTATTCTTCTTAAAGTAACTCCCGAAATCAGAGTCTTTGGAAGTAGGCGAGTAAGGCAAGTTGACTGGGGAGAGTTGATGACATCGTGACCCACTGAGAACTGCTTGTTTCAAATCGGATACAGTCGGTAATGCAGTTTACGGATTTAAAGATCGTGGGACCGAACATTATAATTGCCTCGTGAAGAAACAACATGATTTTGCTACGGTGAAAACTTCAGAACGTGTTCTTACGGACTATGCCGAAACTGAAACTGCTTCTGCTGAGTCTGCAAACCAACAGAAACGCCTAGCGAATCTCCTGATGAACAATTGGTAGACGAAAATGAAAAACCAGGACCTTCAACAAATGATACTCCCAGTAAGGCAAAACAGTGCCGAAGAATTTTTGCTTTTAAATCATTGTCGAAAGACAAGCATGTATCAAAAGACCGGAGAAGTCATAGCAGACAAATGTAAATGTTTTCACATGCTCACCTATGAAATAGCTGTTGGTAGACAAGAAACACACAAGGTGGAACAGGAACGTCTAAAGCAATACGGAAAACTCCAAAAGAAAGTATAGCGCAGTGTCTTGCATATGATGAGATCTACTTTGACCGTACAACATGTGACTGAATAGCATTCTGAAAATAACACACGTAGTGGCAAGAGGATTGCTAAGACATTGAAGGAAGAAAATTTTCGTGTGATGTTTTAGGGTTACATTAGTTTTCAATACAATAACCCTTTCATTACATACTATTCAATTAGAAACAGGTAGTGGTGTTTATTTAATTAGTGGACTTTATCTTACTTTCTAAGAATAAAATGTATTTAAGTTTTGATAAGTCTACATTATGTTTTGAAACTGGAAAAATAACGATTATATTAAATTTCTACAATTTCATTATATTGAATTTCTTCTAGGTACACTGTATTAATAATCTGAAAAAAATGATTATTAAAAATGGTTCCCGTAAACATGGTCAACACGTCAACTTGTCTTTCCCACATGACCCTAACATATACGCACTGGCACCGCCATATCGGTTCCTTTCTATGAACTGACAGGACTGTTATACGTCCCAGAAGAACACATAGCGATATTAATCTCTATCACACGATCTCAGTTTCTTAAGTCCATTCATACGTCAAGACGTCAAGCTACGCATTGCCTTTCTGTGAGGGGAACATGTTTAGCGTTGCTTGCTTCTTTGCGAGAAAAAGTTCTGGAAACCACGCTGGGTAATGTATCGTTATAGTCTGTCTTCAACAGGGGTCAAAGCCTGCAAAAAGTGCGTTGTTCCGCTATAAAACATATAGGCTTCATTACCTTGGTTGATAAAAACCTTACGTGTACTTATCACTAAAATATTTACCCTCTTTGGGCAAGATCAGACGTCGAAAAATTTTTTTCTTTATTTTGAGCCATTTAAGAAATATTTTAGATACCTACGTTACAACTTGTGTACGAAGATGACGAATGTTTGCACTCCGTCTTTGAAGATGACAAAATCCGCAGGGCGGGAGGGAGGGGGGGAAGTAAACGAAGCAATATGAAGTGCAATGAGTACGCACTGAATCTCTGAGAGCTGAGCAGTTAAAAAGCAATTATTATAACTGATTTTGGGGGGATTGAATCGATTTCCTCCGTATTTGGATCTATAATTCTGTCTAATGGGATAGAAGAAATTAAAGCTGTAGCTTCCGAAACGTACGACTTTCCTTAAAGTTCAATAAAATCGTGCTGTTTGATGGCACTGACATAGCAGTTAGTTAAGATCACATTATGGAAGCGTCCATTTCATTATCTGAAATTGTATACCAACTTCCTGTGATAAATCTTAACTTCCCTTGTGAAATGTCTTTGGTGCTTGAGCATTAGAGGTTATTAATAGAAATTCGTTCATCGTATGATGATTAATGTCATTAGGGGTTCTTAGTGGTTTTGTCAGGAATAAGGTACATAGCGACATATATTTTCATTTCCAACCTCGCCCCTTAAAAATACGACATTGAATTACAGTTAATATGAAAGATTGTCATATATACACAACAGACACAGCGCAATAGTTGGGAACTGGCAACGTAAACGCTTGGAAACATCTCCGCTTTGACCGCTTTTCAACCATTTCAGAATGAGTTTAGGATCACTCTTTACCGATTTCGGTATGTTGAGTTCCCTATGATAATCCCTTTCATTCTCATTATGCATTTAAAAAAAAATCCATTCTCTGTCATGAATTATGAAACGTTCTTCTGTTTTGAGGCTGAGAGCAGCATACTTTAACATATTTATGAAGAACTTTTTAGCGCACTCAGGTACTCCATGTCATGGCTAAATCTTGACCGTGTTCCTCATGGCTGTGAAATTTGACTGCTGTGTAACCGCGCTATTCTGTTCGACGTTGTAGTGGAAACCGAACAGAACACTAGCTCGTAGGTTCCTCTTGCCTTCCGAAACCAGCAGACGGAATTTATTCTAGAGATTCAAGCGCTGTAGAGCTATGTCCTATTTACTGTAATCTCAGCATCACCAGAATTTGGAAGTCTAGCATTTACCTCCTTCTCTACTTCCTTCACATCTATGTTGAGTGCTACACTGTCTTATAGAGTTAGCTAATTTAGCTAAAATAGTCACTCTGACATACGTCGAAGATGCAGGTTGCAACAAATATCACGTAACGTTATTTTCTGAACATTTTAATGTGAAATACAAGATATGTTCAAACAGAGCATAAAGAATACATAAATATGCAGTGCACTTGTTTCCTCCTTTCATAAATAAGGTGGAACCAGTTGTTAAATTGTCGTATTATTTTTGAAAGAAAGAGAGCACACCAGTTTCATTTTGTGCTTCCTTATCACAAAGGTCTTGACTCAACCATTGTTATGAAGGCGCTTGGCACATCGACAAATCTTTGTGTAAAGTGGCAGTGAATTTCGTGAGCAATTATCGGTCACTAGAAATCACCGATCATTTGTTCGAGACCTGGAGGAGTGCCAGCAAAGAAGCTATTGTTTCTCCAAGGCTCTGCCAGCCATCGTAAATGAGAATCGTAAGCCAATAAAAGCTGATCCTGGGCCATAGTCGCTCAGTTCAATAGCGGTGATATTAAGCAATGCATTAACGAGGAAAGCATCTGACGTAATAACAGGGCGATTCTGTTTTAGTGGTATTTAATATACACTCCGGTCATTAGTCTAATTTCCATGTTATGGAGAATAATCATGCAAATCTAGTTGATGTGAAGCATACTGAATATTTAGTTATGCAATGGCTTACAAGAAAGAACGGCATTTAAAGACTTATCTCCGATTTCTATTTTAATTTTTTTAATATGTCACAAGTTAAGTTATGAATGTGTATAGGTTTTGCAATTTGCAGGTGATCAGTGACATTTAAGGAGGATTCTGGGTTGTTTATACCTGTCACATCAGAAACTTCTGCAGTTGTGCAATGTAATCAACAATGGTGCATTGAAAGAAATGACTGATTGAGTTTCCTAATATACAGGGTGTCCCAGCTATCTTGTCCACCCAAAATATCTCTGGAACAATAACAGCTATTGGAAAACGACTTTCACCGGTATCAATGTAGGGCTGGGGCCCATGAATGTACATATTTGGAAACATTCTAAAACTAAAGCATATGTGTTTTTTAACACAAATTTGGGTTTTTTAAATGGATCTCCTATATTTTTTCTTCAGCAATCCATAGCATGACAAAGCACATACACAATGGCGTTGATTGCATCGCAATATTCCCATTACATCCCGAGATATTGAGACGCGAAGTTGACGCTTGAAACACCCGACATGCGCTGCTAGCGCACGTCCTGAGGCTCAGGTGTGAACCCCATGCTGCCCGTAATCGCGATGTGATTGACATGTGTAATCACACCTCCATACTTATCAAGGGGTCCGAAACGAATAATACGGTCTGCTGCCATCCTGCATTAACGTCGTACATTCCAGCAGGTATTTATCCCATAGGCTAGGAGTGATGCGGTTCTGTAGCATATCTGTGTACCGCAACGTTAGTCACAAAGTTAACTTCGCTTATCGTTAATCCGTTACTAAAAAGGTAATGCCGTTCAACGTTAAAACTTTACTTTACTGTAGATCTAGCGCAAGTGACAGTTAATCATTCACTCGTAATAGCAAAATTCATGTTGATGGTTTTAGTGAAACGAGCAAGTGGACTAAAAGTTTTTCCGTTGTTTAGGTAAAAATGTTTTGAGTTGGGAAGTTCAGGTAGGACATAGAAGATGAATGTAAACATGTTTAACCAATTAGTTTTATTATCACATAATTATCAATGTTATGTTTATCTAATGCGTTAAATGACAAATTGTTGCTAACAAATGTTTCTTAATATTACTGGGTAAAATGGCCCTTTGTAGAAACTTCCACTGTGATACCAGCACTACGTACTAAACATAGCGTTCACATCTCATGCTCAAAGTGATGCCCATTGGCTTGCATACATAGGGTCACTCTGCGGATAAAGGATGCCCTACTTCGTGCTACTGTTTCCTCTTTGATGGCTGTACAAGCATCAATAATGCGTTGCTTCATGTCCTCAGCCCGCCACTCATACGGAGAGATCTGGAGTTCAGGTCGCCACAGCCTTCACCTACACACCACCGGCTGTGCTAAGCAGAGTCCCGCCGGTCTGCAGGAGTGCTGTGCTAGCCTCAGCTGGCCGCCTGTCCCACTTATCGCCCAGACCGAACAGTGGCTCCCAGCAGCGTCCGTAATCTTCAAGGACTTCCGCCGTCGCTACACCGATAGAAAGACACGTGGTTCGACGCCAGACCACGTCACCGGACGAGGACGTACATATGCATCTGCTCTAGTAGCAAAAAGTTATCCTGAGCGCTGTTGTTCTCCGGCTCCGATAGTTCCCTTCAGTTCCACGCCGACCTGACGAGCCCACAACACCCAGTGTGGAGTACCAAACGCCATCCTGACAACCAAAAGAATGGCTTTTCCCCCAACCACCGTTACCCCGCACTTCCTGGGCTTCACATACAAAAATATTAAGTGCAAATTTTCTTCGAGTTCCTTATAAAGGAAAAAAAATCGAGACACCAAGAAGGAGTTGTGCAACATAAACGAAAGTCGTTACGTGTGTTTCTAAATCTGAAAGATGATGTCTATTCAGATTTCGCGCCAGTCGTGTGAAAGTGGTGGTAGTGGCGCCACTATGAGAATGCAAATCAAGTTTGCTTCAGATACACGCTATAACGGTCTTGAAAGTTAGTTACCTTTGAGATTGGACGTGGTGAATTGATGTTAACCAGGAATGCCTTTAAGGGGGGTAGGACGTCAAACGGGCTGACTTGGAGCAGGAGAGGCACCACAGGACATTTCAATTTCCACTGTCTATACTTTTACAAATAAATTCATAAGACTTTGTCAGCATGAGCAGGAAAGATTCAGAATTCACACTCATTGCAGTGGAAGTTCGAAAACATAACGAAGTGATTTTTTTACATGTGAAATTCCATAATTTTTTTCACTTACTAATGGCACCAGTTGTTGCTATAAGTACACTTTTCTTCATAAGTAAGAGAGATGGTTCGATGAATTTTGCACAGTATACAAACCATACTTGAAGATGTATGAAACTCTAGAATTTTCCAAATCTATTAAAAACTGTGGTAAAAATTGAGGTAATTAACTACAAAATTAGTGTTTAGTGATGGCAGGTACTGGTGAGTTTCTGTCCTCAGCACGGGGGCAGTAGGCACTGACAATGGGTGACGCTGGGTGGTGCACAGTGGACAGACAGTTAGCCTGGCCTGGCTCCGCTGCTCAGCTCGGTGTGCACCAGGGCAAGTGGGATCAAACTGCAATCTCCAGTGTGGGTGATGTCAGTGCTCTGTGCCCGCATTGAGCGATGATGGGCAGTGACACCTTATGGGGCGATACACAGTGTCAGTGTTTTTTTGTCGTGCTCAGGTGGTGATGGCTGGAGAGCTAAATGGCCCGAATTGTAACACACGTCCAACCAGGAAGTGAGCCGTCGGCAGATGGTAGTCACCCATTGGGTGGCCTGATGGTGTGAAGGGCCCAAGCCAGCAGCATACAGACTCAGTCCAGGCAGTGTCCTGGAGGTATGGATGGCAGAGTTTGAAGGTAAAAGCTTGCTGGTTCATCTCAAGCAGCAGATGCGTGTAGACCTCTACTCCCGCTCTGGCTTTCATGTCTTGTCAGCGCCACCAGAAGCCCTGTCAGCACTGTAATGTGTCACAACTTCGCCTCTCAGAAGTGCTCGGCGGCATCTTCTGCAAATCCAACGTACTGAGTACTCCTTCTTGTGTAGTGAATATGCGTTCATGTGGTATGGCACCTAATTACTGAGCTGACTTGCGATAACGTCTTTTTGCTGATTCAGTCACAAGAGTCATTCTTTATGCCTAGCCGAATCATGTGCAACGATACCTACCGGATGGAGCTAAGGAAAATAAGGTCAGTATTAGGTTGATTGAGCTTAGATTCTTTTATATCATTATGTCTGCAACTGAAGAGTCGGCGAATAACGACGAATTTTGTATTGCTTATTTCAGCAGAAATCCTATTGAACTGGATATGATTATTTCCGCATAAACGTCTCTACATGTAAAAATCAAATAATTTTCCAGTCAAATTAGAAAGATATGGATAAAAGATATACAAAAGGAAATTAAATTGCAATACATATGTGTTTCCATCGCTTCCATATTTTCTAAATATGAAGTTGTAACGTCGGATTCCATTCGTAATGCGGCATAGTGTTACAAGCAGAAAACACATACTATTGCACTCTACTGTTGGAAAAATATTCTGCTTCGTATCAATTATTTTATAATTATGATGCAGTGCAGCACCATTTAAAATAGAAGAATAGTTATTTATGTAATTCTCTTGTTGTTGCTTTTGCTTCGAAACTTCAGTACGTTTCCAACAAGGAAGCTGAATAAATTATATTTACAGGCGCCCGTGAGACGCGTTTAATTTTACAGTATGTTGTCTTCTGAAACATTAACTGCCTGAAACAGTACGTAAATGGCTGTTTAGAAGAACTGTTTGGCGTAAAAAGAAAGTGACGCTACCGTCAGTCAGCTAATATACACTGATCGGTCAAAACATTATCAGCTCCTGCTTAACAGCCTGTTGGTCAATCTTTGGAACGTAGTTCAGCAACGATTCTGCGTCGCATTGATTCGACAAGTTCTTGGTAGGTTTCCGGAGCTATGTGACACCAGTTGTTTACGGACAGGTTACTCAGTTTCCGTAAATTACTAGTCGGTGGTGTAGGAAGAGGAGCTGGTGCCCAATAGTACCCTAGACGTGTTCCACCTGGTTCAGATAAGGAAAATTTGGTATCAAAGACATCAGCGTCAGTTCATTCTCATGCTTCTGAAACCAATCTACCACGGTTCTTGTTTTGTGAGACGGACTGTTACCCCGCCGGAAAATCTGTTAGGGAAGACATTGAAAGGGCTTGTATGATTTATCAAAGTTCGACATTAAATTTATTAATGCTTGCTGAGCAATCAAATAAAAATGAGGGATACACGTAATTTTTATTCCTGTTCGATAACAAACTTATTCACGTTCGCTGCCTGAAATGCGTAACGAATGATGCTGACGAATTCCGAGAACCATGCACCCTAGTGAACCACTGGTGTTTGCTGATGTTCAATGTACTCAGCCACGTCGAGGGAAAGTTGCAAATGAAGGAGACAAGAGCAGCTAGAAAGCTTCATTTCAAGCATTTGATCTTTAAAAACTCAAATTTTTATAAAAAGCAGAATCAGTAGTTTTGATGAATGAGTGAAGGCACGGGAACAACGTGCTAGACTCTAGACAGCCCACGCAAGACGCGAACGTTCCAGCTCTTGACTAAATTTCACACATTTATTCTTACGTGGGAATGGGGTGGGTAGCTTGTTTTTAAGACTAGTGGAGTAAAACTCAGAACTGAAAACTGAGAACCAACTAAGGTGGAGCCTTTGTCCATGGGACAAACCAAACAACGATGATGATCATCACAATCCAGGTAGTATACCTCAATCCACAGGCGTCGATCCTCCAGGGACGTCATGCTGGATCGAGAAAGAGCGGGGGAGTGTCTAATCACCCCACGCTAGAGTCAGTCCTTCACAGCTAAACTGAACTTTTGGGGCAAAAGTTATTTTTTCGTACTACGAACAGTTGCGCTGCTTCTTAAGGAAGGTATATCGCAAGCTGGGGGCACCAGGTCACGACATATTCAGGCAATCATCTGACGCGTCCGGCTAACTATGTGAAGTGGACGCTACTGGGACTTAAATTGATTCGATTTATCCATGGACCATTCCTGACGGACATGGTACATAATCAAACATGAAGGGATGCAAGTGGACTGCAGTAATGTTTATGTGGTCCACAGTTGTCATGGTACCTTAGACTACTACTATACATCCCACGGAAACCCAGGTGAGTGTCCCCGGCATCACAGCACTGCCCCTACCAGATTGCGTATGTGGCGCCGTACATGTTTCGAGCAGTCTTTCACCTGGATGACGGCACATCGGCGCATGAACACTGAACTGGCGTAACAATAAACCTGTTTCATCCGATCAGGTGACACGTTTCCATTGATCAGCGATATGATCCTGCTGATCTCCTGCCTACTTCAATCGTAGTTCACGATGTCGTTGGATCAACATGACAACATATAGAGGTCATCTTCTGGGAAATCCCATGTTCAGTTTTGTGTACTGTGTCGTCAGAGCTATCACAGGTCTTAGCCTATTCCACTTTAGAGCGCGGTCAAGCCTACGACCTCCACGATCTGTGATGTGTAACGCCTACTTGTGGCTTCACTGTTCTTCAACCACTTTCCACAGATGCTCACAACAGTAGCACTCGAACAGCCGACCAGCTTCACTGTTTTCGAGATGCTCGTTCCCAAGCACCGGGCCATAACAATCTGTCCTTTGTCAGAGCCCTTTCCTTACCGCATCACATGCTTTCAAAGTCACCAGATGGTACTCAGTTCGTGGTAGTCAGTAGTCATAACATTTTGGCTCGTAAGTGTATATCCTCTTTTTGTACCTGCATTCTGAATGTCGTTGCGAAATGCATGACGATACTCGTTATTGCACCAGTGTTAATCTATGATGGTCCTTACCTTTTAGCGTAACCTGATGCTGTAGCACTTGGTTTCCAGAATGGTGACCCAAACTTGTTCCATATCTTATCATTATAATGATGAAAGATTGTCTGACGTCCCGCCCACCAAGATGTGTTTTTTGGCTTTTTATTCATATGTACTGAGCTTTCGGTTGCGTTAAATTTCATAATACACAAGTGCGTAAGGGAAACAGTGGAAAAGATCACTGCCATGCTCTTAGTATTTTTATTCACCTATTGTTTGCTGGCCTCAGGTTGAATGTACAAGGGTAATTTACATAGGGTTAAGAGAACAATTACATAGTTACTAATGTGGTTATAGTTAATAATTTGTCATGTTTTCTCACTTCGACGGAAAATAAAAACTGAGGACACCCTCTGAAACCTCAGGGAAAACAACTTACAGATACACTACTGGCCATTAAAATTGCTACACCAAGAAGAAATGCAGATGATAAACGGGTATTCATTAGACAAATATATTATACGAGAACTGACATGTGATTACATTTTCACGTAATTTGGGTGCATAGATCCTGAGAAATCAGTACCCAGAACAATCACGTCTGGCCGTAATAACGGCCTTGATACGCCTCGGCATTGAGTCAAACAGAGCTTGGATGGCGTGTACAGGTACAGCCGCCCATGCAGCTTCAACACGATACCACAGTTCATCAAGAGTAGTGACTGGCGTATTGTGACGAGCCAGTTGCTCGGCCACCATTGACCAGACGTTTTCAATTGGTAAGAGATCTGGACAATGTGCTGTCCAGGGCAGCAGTCGAACATTTTCTGTATCCAGAAAGGCCCGTACAGGACCTGCAACATGCGGTCGTGCATTATCCTGTTGAAATGTAGGGTTTCGCAGGGATCGAATGAAGAGTAGAGCCAAGGGTCGTAACACATCTGACATGTAACGTCCACTGTTCAAAGTGCCTTCAATGCGAACAAGAGGTGACCGAGACGTGTAACCAATGGCACCCCATACCATCAAGCCGGGTGATACACCAGTATGGTGATGACGAATACACGCTTCCAATGTGCGCTCACCGCGATGTCGCCAAATACGGGTAAGACCATCATGATGCTGTTAACAGAACTTGGATTCATCCGAAAAAACGACGGTTTGCCATTCGTGCACCCAGGTTCGTCCTTGAGTACACCATCGCAGGCGCTCCTGTCTGTGATGCAGCGTCAAGGGTAACCGCAGCCATGGTCTCCGAGCTGACAGTCCATGCTGCTGCAAACGTCGTCGAACTGTTCTTGCAGATGGTTGTTGTCTTGCAAACGTCCCCATGTGTTGACTCAGGGATCGAGACGTGGCTGTCCGATCCGTTACAGCCATGCGGATAAGATGCCTGTCATCTCGACTGCTAGTGATACGAGGCCGTTGGGATCCAGCACGGCGGTCCGTATTACCCTCCTGAACCTACCGATTCCATATTCTGCTAACAATCATTGGGTCCCGCCCAACGCGAGCAGCAATGTCGCGATACGATAAACCGCAATCGTGATAGGCTACAATCCAACCTTTATCAAAGTCGGAACCGTGATGGTACGCATTTCTCCTCCTTACACGAGGCATCACAACAACGTTTCATCAGGCAACGCCGGTCAACTGCTGTTTGTGTATGAGAAATCGGTTGGGAACTTCCCTCATGTCAGCACGTTGTAGGTGTCGCCACCGGCGCCAACCTTGAGTGAATGCTCTGAAAAGCTAATCATTTGCATATCACAGCATCTTCTTCCTGTCGGCTAAATTTCGCGTGTGTTGCACGTCATTTTCGTGGTGTAGCAATTTTAATGGCCAGTAGTGTATATTTTAAGATGTGGAAGGAGTTAATGGAATTGCGTACGGGCGCCAAATGGGCTCCTGCTTTGAAGGCGATCGCCATTAATTGAAATATTTGTTAAGTCTACAACTTTGAACCATCAGTATAGGTCTTTTTTTACTTTATTTTGTTATATGACATTACTGGGTGGAGGGCAAGACACTTCCGTACTACACTGTTCATTGCTTATTTTATGTAAATGTGTTGTGTCTGTTCTTTCGGACATGTCCGAAAGAGCAGACACCACGCATTCATATAACTGATGCACCTCGATGGGCAATGAATCCACAGCCTTCAGTGCGGATACACATTACATTCGACCTCCAGTGGCAGCATGGAGGACATGAACGGGGACCGCGGGTAGGTGGAGCTATATGTGTGTGTGAGTCGGCAGGGGATCGTGTCGAGATAGTCCGCGCGTTTTTGGTAAACAGTGTCCATGTGGCGCATTGCCTAACACAAAAGCCTAGTAAGAAGAAGATCCAAGATCTGAGTCACGGTCCGACAATCATTATCACTCACTTACGCTGATTCCATATAAAGTCCAGATGCAACTGGTATCAACAGTTCCTTCTCTTTCCTTTCCTTTCTTTCCTCCCTCCACCCCCACCTTCAGCTTAAATAAAACGTTTCTTTTTTGTTACGTTAGGCAGTACCCGCCGAACAACGGCACTGCGTCACAAGCGGCCTACTTCGCAGGCGCTGCCACTCAGCACGGCATACATCGATGCTCTCCTCCAGAGAGAACTCCAAACGGGGGAGCTATTTTTACAAGCCCCTCTCAGGAGCCAATCAAACGCCGGACGACATCATCTCGCCTGGTGAGCCAATTAGCTAGCAGCTCGTCATAACGACGGTCAGCAGCCAATCAAGGGCTGCGAGTGTATCTCTGCGTGTGATGATATATCCGGCCCCGCCGAGCTTACGTGACAGTCATCACTGACCTTGAAGCCGGGGCTCCGGCGAGGGTCACCGCCGAGGATAATCAGGACGTCTGCTCGGAAGCCCCCGTGGAACTTTCTTTGTATTCCATTACTTAGAAGTTGTGCGTATTCTAATAAATAGTTCTTAACTTGGACTCCGTCTTGTGTAGTTGTTCCTGGCACTACGCTGTCGCATTTGTATTGAGGTGACGTGCAGCTTGTCATATAGCTACGTCACAACAATTACGGAATCACGAGAATACTCAATCTGGACCTGATTTAAACACTGCTCCTTGCAATGCAAGTGCAGTATCTAAACCACTGAGCCACCAGATTCAGTGAAACTCACGTGCGTTACCTCAAGACAAAGTGATATCAAAATTAGTCAGCCAGTCATGTCAGCGTAACGATTGGTAAGAACAGAATTGATATAATCCCTGACACGGATGGCAAAGAGTGCAGAGTCCTTGGCATGCTGTACTCTAACAGTTATTCAACTGTTAATGAGTCATTCTCCGACTATTATGTTAGCACTCCTTGCAGGAATATAACACAGTTTTTTTTAAAAAAAGAAAACGTTGCTAGCCTATAGATCGACTGCTGATTGCTCTTTTGGGCTATTTCGGTTTAAAAAGATACGCCAGACAAATTTTTATTGCAGACGCCGACTCCCCTCCCATTTCAATCCTCAAATGTTGTAAACCAACTTTTCTGAGAAACTTTGTTTTGATACAGAAATAAAAGTCGGAAATATTATTTTATGGTGTTTAAAGAAAAGTGTCACATATTCCTACAGGAGCTAGTACTGGTCAAAACTAGAAGAAAGTTCCTATAATGATATGTCCGGAAACTTAATAGCTGTTGAGATATGGGCCGTTTTTCCTGAGTAGTGCGTATTATTCGGTGGTGTAGGCCATCTTACTGTTGCAGTTCACTATACATGTCTGAATCGTTGTAATTTGCAGGACACTTCTGCAAATTTTCGAGCAATCACGGAGGTGAGATATAACGATTACTTTACTATGGCTGTATTGGCAGGAAATGTGGGTGACAGACTCATAGGGCCATGCGCATTCCCAACAGATTAACAGCTGCTATGTATTACCAATTTCTGCGTCATGAATTACTAGCGCTGTTAGATAAATTCACCCTTGCAGAAAGACGTCTGGCGTTTGCGTACGGCGGGGTACCATCCATTTTCTACTGATCGTGAGACAGTACCTCACCGAAACGTTTCAGCGGCGGAGAATTGGTCGAAGAGGTCCGATACCACAGCCTTCCTGTCCACAGGACACATATCCATTTGTGGGTACATATAAAGACACTACTATTGATCAACCCTTCACCAATGGACAGACGCTACAAGAGTGTGTGGTCAATGCATGTGACGCAGTGAGAATGGAACCAGATGTATGTGAAAGAATGCGTGATTCACTGCGAAGAAGGGCTGAAGGATGTGTCAGGATGTGTTGTACCACATGCAGCACGGCTTATAGTGTTTACTTCTTCGTAGCAGAAACGTGGGAATCAGGAGACAGATTGGCCCCTATTTCAACAGGCATTCTTTCCGGATATATCATTATAGGAACTTTTCTTCTAGTCTTCATCAATACTACAGCGACGCCCTGTAGTTTAAGTGCTAAGGGATCGGTGAGCTATAACTCGCTGTGATCAATTTGTGAACTGCAAAAACATTTACTGTAGAGCGCTTGTTTCCTACGGAGTTTGAATGTAAAAAGGCGGTGAGGTCCTCAGAGTCTGAGCTGCCAAGACAACTTCATCTCCTGGCCATCCGGGGGAAAAAAACTGCCTAGTTACGTCGGCCGAGTGCCACCCTTACATAGTTAGGTCGCTGTTCTGATCTTGGCAGCCGCTGCAATATTGTTCCCGGGCCACAGGTCGTGCGACGTGTGGGTAAACTTCCGCCTACGCAGCAGGGACCGAGGAAGCGGCGCGGAGTCGATATCGTGAGGTGCAGCGTGGCTTTATACCTTGGGGAGCGGCGTGTTTTACGATTGCAGGGGGACGTAGCCTTGGCCATTACGTGGACCAACGGTTCCTCTCCCTCCTAGCGTAATACGCGCCTCCAAAAATTAAAGCGAAACCGCCCTTCGGAGAAGTCCACGCGTCTCAGACGTGGAAAATTCCTTCCGGACCTCAATGTAGGGAGTAAGTTTACCGAGTGCTGACCGCACGTGGTTACCATGGTCGAAGCTTATCGCCAGCTCTACATGACAAAATTCTGCTTCTCTGCCATCCATCCTAACAGTCAACCCAGTTAGGTTTTTATTACTTCCAATTTTAATTGAAAAGCAAGCAAAGAAACGAGAAGTGGGTAATTCGGAAAGTATAGCCAGTGGAGGAATTTAGATTTTAGAGTAAGTCACTTTAACAGTAACGAAAAAAGTAGTTTTCCAAATAGTTGAGCTTAAGCTGAGGTAATTTCTGTAGTGGCGTACTACTGTTCACAATGTAGCTAGCGTACAGAATGTTCAGTATTAGGGTCATTAGTCGTTATAACAGCTATGAAATCGGGTGCAACGCTGGAGACCACTAATGAAGATTTCAGCTCACATTGTTGACACTTGACGCCAAGCTTCTTCCCTGTACACCTGTGCTGTACAAAGTCCTCGTAATAAAAACTGCGAAGTGTATGGACTGATGAACTTTGAAGCTATTAGTGCTTGGAGAACGTATAAGCGAAGCGGTTATGACTATATGTCAACCGCAGCGGTGGCCGAACGGGCTATGTAGCGTGCAGGGAATAGCTTGCGTCTCATGCATAATGCTTAGCAAACAGAAAAACAGTTATAAATGTACATCTCTCGATTTCTGGTGAGAAAAAGGAATTGATAAAGACAACACAAAGAAGCTACAATTCGTAAAAGAAGAAGAAGAAAGAAGATTATGGTTTAGCATCCCGTCAACATCCAGGTCATTGGAGATGGAACACATGCTCGGGTTGTTTCAAGGATGGGAATTAAATTGGTTGTGCCTTTTCAAATGAAGCATCCCGGCATTTTCCTGGAGCGATTTAGAAAAATCATGGAAAACCTTAAGTCTGGATGGTCGGACGCGGATTTGAACCGTTGCCCTCACGAACTCGTGTGATAACCAATGCACTACCTCGCTCTTATGCAATTCGGTGTCCCCGTTAATGGACACAAAGGGGCTTCCAATTTTACATGACAACCACATGAATAAAGTGAAAATTACATCCCGTCTGACCGGAGAAATGGTTCAAATGGCTCTGAGCACTATGGGACTTTTACATCTGAGGTCATCAGTCCCCTAGAACTTAGAACTACTTAAACCTAATCAACCTAAGGACATCATACACATCCATGCCCGAGGCAGGATTCGAACCTGCGACCGTAGCAGTCGCGCGGTTCCGGACTGAAGCGCCTAGAACCGCTCGGCCGTCACGGCCAGTCTGACCGGAGAAACTAAAAAGCTAGTCCGAGCTATTTTCTGTTTGTAGAAAATTTCCATTCGATTTTTGGTATTCGTCGAAATCGATTAGTTACAGTACGTGTCGAATTTTCTAAGCACACCTCTTGAGATGATCGAAGGTGACCGCCGCACAGTTCAATGTGAGATGCCTAGAAATTCCACGTGGACTACTATCCTCATGTGCGGAATCTGACACTTGTGTGTAGACCTCATATACAACTGATTTTCTGAGTATCTTACTTCCAGTTAGCCTGCCTATTTAAACGCTTTCATCGTGTATTTCAAATATGCGCGAGACACGGGCCCCCAGTACTGCTCTAATACCTCGCATAAGCGGTAGGTACACAAAGCTACAATTGCACAGCACGAGTCCTGATAGTGCACTAATCCCTTCCTCTTTGAGAGCTCCACGGTGTCCCTAAAGAACGTCCTTGCCGCGGTCACGCGCTTCACTTATTTGCTACGTACACGATCCCGCTACGTGACCAAACTGTGCAACTGGTAGCGATGGAACCGTTAATCGGCACGGACTACCAGGCGGCACTGCTATGTCAGTGATATATTTTATAAGTATCACCAGCCTTGTTTTGAACCACTAAACAACGTCAAAGACAACTATTACACTACTTGCCACCAGTCTGTAACAATTCGGTTGACACAGAGAAATTTTAATATCTAACCAAAAAAATGTTCAAATGTGTGTGAAATCTTATGGGACTTAACTGCTAAGGTCATCAGTCCCTAAGCTTACACACTACTTAATCTAAATTATCCTAAGGACAAACACGCACACCCATGCCCGAGGGAGGACTCGAACCTCCGCCGGGACCAGCCGCACAGTCCATGACTGCAGCGCCCCAGACCGCTCGGCTATTCCCGCGCGGCAATATCTAACCACTGGACTCTAAATATATCACGTTTAGCGCTCAACTGGTTCCTTACAACGTTCTTGGCAATACCGTAAAGAAGAAATGTCAGCATAATCGTATCAAGATATAATCGTCAGAGAACTCCAACAAAACCAAACACTTCCCCTTCCACGGGAACAATATCGCTTATTATCATCTGAATAATTCTCGCCAAGAACATAGTTTCGAACACCACATCCTCCAACTAACTATTAGTTGCCTAATCTACTACAAAGTTAACCCTGCGAGATGTCGCGCGCATGCGCTAAATAAAAGCGCTAGTCTACGAAACACTGATCTGCCTGTAATATTCCTTATATTGGTACCTCTTAACCTTACTCCTACCTCCAAGAGGGTCTGTAATCGATTCCCCGATTTCAGCGAGCTCAGAGTAAACCACAAACTTTGATAAATAATAAAAGACCAAGGAAGGTGGGTAGATGACGTCAGAAACATGCACGAGGAACATGGGTGTCTGTGGATGAAGATTGTAACACGGAGGATGACTTTATGCTAAATGAAAGAAGGAACAAAGATTATGGTTTAAAGTGCCGTCAACGACGAGATGATTAGAGACAGAGCACGATTTGGGACTGCCGAAGCACATCGTCCATGTCCCTTTTTTCGCCATAAGGGATTTAAGGGAACCACAGAAAATCTAAATATAGATGGCCTGACGGAGATTTAAACCGCCGTCCTATCGAATGAGAATCCACTGTCTTACCACTATGCCACCGCACAACAGTTGACGATGAAAGAAGCCATCTGTAAGGTTTCCGTATTAGCACGGATTTACGAGATATCTTATATTTTCGGTTTCTGATGTTTGGCTTTGTTGGTCTACAAAGCGATTCAGTAATTGACGTCTCCATATAGTTATCCTTGTAATTCATTGGAGATAAGTAGTTTCTTAAAGTTGCCTAGCGATACTGAAGTTGTTTATTTGTTTGTTTATGTTAAGTGTTCAATTGTAATTACTTTCGTCGATGCGAATAATCATTGACTTTTACTAAAGTTAAGTTCCATCTACGTAGATAATTTACAATAAGAATTACTTTAGATAGTTTGATTTTCTACTTTCACGTAGCAAGATCGCTTATATTCTGCCGATGTTCACATGCTTCATTGTTGCTGCAGCTAAATACTGGTTTAAGGAATATCTAAGGGTATTAGTCTCCTGTTAACTCCCCAGGACGGAATGAGCATACCCCACCTGATTGTGTCCAGAGAAACTTCTGTATGTAAGCGTGAGAGAATTTTCTACATGTTTGCGTAGCGCGTATGTGAGGCTTGACTTGAGTGCCAGCTCGGTATTCACTTAATGGGACGTGGGAAACCGCCTAAATACCACATCCAGGCCGATCGGCATATCGGTCCACGTCGTCATTCCACCGAGCGATTTCGAACTGGCGCCAGCGCACCTCCCCGTATCTCAGAAGTGGGCTTTTTAACGCGCACGACTATCCAAGCGCGTTCTACCTCAGTGGAAACGAGAGTACGAACTGAGAGAATCAAGAGTTTATGCAATAAGTAAATGTGACAGAAAATGGTCTGCTATATTGGATTCAACGTAAGTTTGAAACTGTATGAAAATTCAGAAACTAAGATTAACGGTTACCTGGTGGTTGCGAAATATTTAGACTCTTGTGTACACGCAGCGAAGCAACATGAAAGAAAAAATACTGTAAATCACTAGACTTAACATTTTCTGATCTACTTCGTAGGTCATGTACTGAAATAAGAAAGAAAATTTTGAAATCTGCTTTCTTAAGGTAGTATGCAGCACGCTATCCTCGACCATCTACAACATTGAGATAATCCTTTGAAGCACAATAATTACACCTTTACTCGAATAATGGAATGAAATTAATTCCCTCACATTTATTACGTTCCACACAACACAGTGTCTCTTTCTGTCAGCATCATAATAACTGAAGAATAAACTGTTCGATTTTATTTACACTGGTGTTCAAAATTAAGGCGACAACGGAAATTTGGCAAGATTGATTTTATTTTACCACAAAATACTATAAGCAGGTGAAAGTAAAGTAGAAACAATGTAAAGAATACAGAACGGCCGGCCGGGGTGGCCGAGCGGTTCTAGGCGCTACAGTCTGGAACCGCGGGACCGCTACGGTCGCAGGTTCGAATACTGCCTCGGGCATGGATGTGTGCGATGTCCTTGGGTTAGTTAGGTTTAAGTAGTTCTAAATTCTAGGGGACTGATGACCTCAGAAGTTAAGTCCCATAGTGCTCAGAGCCATTTGAACCAATACAGAACGTAAACAACTGCAACATGCATAACGGTGGCAAAAAATGTTCTTCGATTTTTCCAACTTATTTCGCATAAAGTTCAGATGTAGCTGATGTCATTAGTTCCTTCCTTTCCCATTACTTTGCCTCTTCCACCTTCAATATACATAATGTGTTTTTACTTTACGTGTGTTGAATCTGAAGTTGGAAATTGGAATAACTGCAAATCATAAACTGCTGTGGAAACTGCGCTTAGTGTGTTCCCACATTTTGCAAAATACCAAGTAAAAATGAATCACTCCTTCTGTGTGTATTACGATGTTAGGTGTGTTACAGGTAAATCCGGTTCCCAGGAAATAAAATGTCCGTTACATTAATCCTGCGTGGTGTTCCGCTGTTATTCGAACATTAGTGCACTGTAAGTTTATAACTCGTTAGACATGCTGACATATAGAGTGCTCCGTAACTCTGTGAATACCGTGCGATATTAACTACACTTTTCGGTACCACTTTTGCTGCAATATCTGTATTTATGGTTTGCTTGAACCTTTTACTTGAAATAGGGACAGTAAGGTTATGTTTGAACGTCCCTCTAACGTAGTAGTAATTAGATACGAAGCACAAGCTCGTATTGAAGACGATTTGGATGGATATCGGCCTTAAACTATTTTAAGAAATCACACTGACGTTCACTTGAAGTAATTTAGCGAGGCCGCAAGAGATATAAACCAAGAACGCTGGACGATTATATGCAGGCCGCTTGTGGCGGTCCCTCATGATTTTATTTCTTCGTTTGTCGCTGATTGTTGTCCTCGATGTCGACGTACTGCGTTGCTACACGGGCTGAAAAAATTAGTTGTGGATTCCGATACTGACTACTTCAAATTATGTAGCCGACAGGTGCAATGCTGTGTTTCATAGTACTTCAATTTCACTGTTAACAACCCCCCCCCCCCCCACCCCCCGCCAATAATACACAGTTATATGGCCAGTGCATTATTGTTTAACTTGCGATAAGCCTCATTAATAGTTTCCATGCGAAACTCCACATACTGCTACAATAGTTTACTGTTGGACATCTACAAGCAGTAAAAACATAAAAAAGTCCACAGTTCTAGAAGAATAATCAGGAACGTATGGAGCAGTCAGTGTCACTGGTTCTTACACACTAATTGTTTAATACTTATTTCACAGTTAAATTGAAGCATTGTTGTTGTTCTAACCAGCACAGGTTACTCGTCTGCAACTCGGAGGTGGACTGACTGTCTCGTGACCAAAAAACAGGCCGTTATATATCATCACAATAATAGGTGCTGAAACTACACATTGTTCGAAGTTTAATTTACAGAAATTACAATTAAAACTTAACTCATTAAATTTAATGAATACATCGAAAAATTGCGTCTTTTTAACAGTTTCTTCTACTGCAAGAGTTGAGACGAATTATTTGTTTAAATGATGAAATTAACATATATGGTTACGTAAACAATACTTTTGACAAAACTGTTAATTACTTTGGAATTAATGAAGGGCTGGTTTTGCTAATATGTTTCCGACTAGAGACAAATACTATTTTAAGAGTACTAGCATTTCGTCTTCCAAATGTTTCCAATTATTACACAATTTATATTTATTTATACGTCAACATTAGAATTTAAGTTACGGAACAATCACTGATTTTGCTCTATAACTAGGAATAGTCAAAATAAAGTAGAAAATCAAATACATACATAAAAATAAAAACAAAATTAGATCTGGTGTTATATTCTTTAAAACTGAGGGCCAATCTTTCTCTTTTATGAAAATGCAGATTACATTCACGTATGCTAATGGTAAATAGTTAAAAGTAACAAACCGAATTTAAGGAGGCAGATGGCAAAACAAGAGGGAAATAAAAAATATCCCAGATTGCTTCGTCACACGCTCCTTGCGGTGTATCTTCAAAGAGGAGCAAGAGAAAGTGTAATGTCTTTCCACCCGCTTGAACTTCATGAATATATAACAGTATTTGAAATAACGTATTTCGCTAAATTAAGCCACAATAATAGCCTGAACTAGAGAAGAATAGGCCTGGGAGAACAAGCAGGAATTTTATGACTCATTAGCCATATTCACAATATGCCTTTTTTCTAATTCTGTGTAACTCTTGTTTAGAAATAATTTTTTTTTTAAATCTTATGGGACTTAGCTGCTAAGGCCATCAGTCCCTAAGCTTACACACTACTTAACCTAAATTATCCTAAGGACAGCCAGAGCGAGAGCACCAGCAGCAGCGAGTACTGTTTGTATAAAGCGTTTATTTTGCATTTTGTTTACGACCTTCCACTAAGGAAGGGATTCTATTTGTGTTTATCTGCTCTGCATAGTAACTAACAGTTCTTGATAAAACTATACGTAGTTTTCGTGTTAGATTTCTTAGTGTTTTCTTGATCGTTTAGAACAGAAAGCGCCCTAAAACCGTCTTTTGTTTGTTTCGCGGCCGTTAGCCACTAGTCACTTGAATCAGCAGTTGTCTTGTGACAGCCAGAGCGAGAGCACCAGCAGCAGCGAGTACTGTTTGTATAAAGCGTTTATTTTGCATTTTGTTTACGACCATCCACTAAGGAAGGGATTCTATTTGTGTTTATCTGCTCTGCATAGTAACTAACAGTTCTTGATAAAACTTTACGTAGTTTTCGTGTTAGATTTCTTAGTGTTTTCTTGATCGTTTAGAACAGAAAGCGCCCTAAAACCGTCTTTTGTTTGTTTCGCGGCCGTTAGCCACTAGTCACTTGAATCAGCAGTTGTCTTGTGACAGTCAGAGCGAGAGCACCAGCAGCAGCGAGTACTGTTTGTATAAAGCGTTTTTGTACTTATTTGCTGCGCTTAGCTTTTAAATAGTTTTTCTGGGAAAACCTAGCGTAGTTTTCGCGTCTCGTATTTCAGTGTTTCTTGATTATCAGAGTAGCTCATCAGAAGATTATCTTGGGAATTTGTCACCGTATAGAGTAGGGTAAACATAGTCATGTGTAGGGACTGTGGTTGTTGTGAGCGGACGCAAGGAGAATTGGCCACTCTTCGGGGGCAGGTGGAGGCTTTGTCTGTTAGGCTCATCGAGCTCGAGGCGCAGGCGTCGGCTCGTAGTGGCGTTGGGGCAACTGTGGTGAGACCTATGCCTACTTCGGTGGCCTTGGAATCACATGGAACCCCTGATGTCGCTGCGTCTTCCGGGAGTGAGCATCTTACCGGTCAGCCATCACTCCAGGGTGAATGGCGGACAGTGGTGGGCTCGCGCGTGCCTGGCCGAAAGGCAAAGGTGGGATCTGGCCGCGTGGCAGCTGCCTTACCCCTTTCCAACAGGTACGGGGTGCTTCCTAGTGGTGATGACATCGTTTTCGAGCCACCACAGGATGCCTCGCCTGTTGGGCCAGTGGCCGATTCTCCGGCAAGGTCCCGACAGTCACAGAGGGCGGGCCTATTAGTTATAGGGAGCTCCAACGTTAGGCGGGTTATGGAGCCCCTCAGGAAAATAGCGGGTAGGTCGGGGAAGAATGCCAGTGTGCACTCGGTGTGCTTGCCGGGGGGTCTCGTCCGTAATGTGGAGGAGGCCCTTCCGGCAGCTATTGAACGCACTGGGTGTGACCGGCTGCAGATAGTAGCACATGTCGGAACGAATGACGCCTGCCGCTTGGGTTCTGAGGCCATCCTTGGTTCCTTCCGGCGGCTGGCTGATTTGGTGAAGACAACCAGCATCGCACGCGGAGTGCAAGCTGAGCTTAATATCTGCAGCATAGTGCCCAGAGTCGATCGCGGTCCTCTGGTTTGGAGCCGTGTGGAGGGTCTAAACCAGAGGCTCAGACGACTCTGCGACTATAATGGTTGCAAATTCATCGACCTCCGTTATTGGGTGGAGAACTGTAGGGCCCCCCTAGACAGGTCAGGCGTGCACTACACACCGGAAGCAGCTACTAGGGTAGCAGAGTACGTGTGGCGTGCACACGGGGGTTTTTTAGGTTAGAGGGACCCCCCCTTGGGCGAAACGATAAAATACCTGACGGCTTACCAGAGAGGACATTATCATCGTTGATAAAGAACGTCCGTCCTCAGAGACCAAAAACAGGAAAAGTTAACGTAATATTGGTAAACTGCAGGAGTATCCAGGGCAAGGCTCCTGAATTAGTATCTCTTATTGAAGGAAATAGTGCGCATATAGTATTAGGAACGGAAAGTTGGTTAAAACCGGAAGTGAACAGTAACGAAATCCTAGACACAGAATGGAATATATACCGCAAGGATAGGATAAACGCCAATGGTGGAGGAGTATTTATAGCAGTAAAGAATTCAATCATATCCAGTGAAGTTATTAGCGAATGCGAATGTGAAATAATCTGGGTTAAGTTAAGTATCAAAGGTGGGTCAGATATGATAGTCGGATGCTTCTATAGACCACCTGCATCAGCAACCGTAGTAGTTGAGCGCCTCAGAGAGAACCTGCAGAACGTCGTGAAGAAGTTTCGTGATCATACTATTGTAATAGGGGGAGACTTCAATCTACCAGGTATAGAATGGGATAGTCACACAATCAGAACTGGAGCCAGGGACAGAGACTCTTGTGACATTATCCTGACTGCCTTGTCCGAGAATTACTTCGAGCAGATAGTTAGAGAACCAACTCGTGAAGCTAACGTTTTAGACCTCATAGCAACAAATAGACCGGAACTTTTCGACTCCGTGAATGTAGAAGAGGGTATCAGTGATCATAAGTCAGTGGTTGCATCAATGACTACAAGTGTAATAAGAAATGCCAAGAAAGGAAGGAAAATATATTTGCTTAACAAGAGTGATAGGGCACAAATCGCAGAATATCTGAGTGACCACCATCAAACGTTCATTTCTGAGGAAGAGGATGTGGAACAAAAATGGAAAAAATTCAGAAACATCGTCCAGTACGCCTTAGATAAGTTCGTACCGACTAAGGTCCAAAGCGAGGGGAAAGATCCACCGTGGTATAACAATCATGTACGAAAGGTACTACGGAAACAAAGAAAGCTTCATCATAGGTTTAAGAGTAGTCGAATCATAGCTGATAAGGAAAAGCTGAACGAAGCGAAAAAGAGCGTAAAGAGAGCAATGAGAGAAGCATTCAACGAATTCGAACATAAAACATTGGCAAACAATCTAAACAAGAACCCTAAAAAGTTTTGGTCATATGTAAAATCGGTAAGCGGATCTAAATCCCCTATTCAGTCACTCGTTGGCCACGATGGCACCGAAACAGAGGACGACCGAAGAAAGGCAGAAATACTGAATTCAGTGTTCCGAAACTGTTTCACTGCGGAAAATCGTAACACGGTCCCTGACTTCAGCCGTCGCACGGACGCCAAAATGGAAAATATTGAAATAAACGATATCGGAATTGAAAAACAACTGCTATCACTTAGTAGCGGAAAAGCATCCGGACCAGACGAGATACCCTTAAGATTCTACAGTGATTATGCTAAAGAACTTGCCCCCTTTCTATCAGCAATTTATCGTAGATCACTGGAAGAACGTAAAGTACCTAGCGACTGGAAGAAAGCGCAGGTCGTTCCCATTTTCAAGAAGGGTCATAAATCAGATGCGAATAATTATAGGCCTATTTCGCTTACGTCAATCTGTTGTAGTATAATGGAACATGTTTTGTGTTCTCGTATTATGACGTTCTTAGATAATACAAATCTCCTTCATCATAACCAACATGGATTCCGCAAACAGAGATCATGTGAAACTCAGCTCGCCCTATTTGCCCAAGAAATTCACAGTGCCGTAGACACTGGCGAGCAGATTGATGCCGTATTCCTGGACTTCAGGAAGGCATTTGATACGGTTCCGCACTTACGTTTAGTGAAAAAAATACGAGCTTACGGAATATCGGACCAGGTTTGTGATTGGATTCAGGATTTCCTAGAAGAAAGAACACAACATGTCATTCTTAACGGTTCAAAATCTGCAGATGTAGAGGTAATTTCGGGAGTACCGCAGGGAAGCGTGATAGGACCTTTATTGTTTACAATATACATAAATGACTTAGTTGACAACATCGGTAGCTCCGTGAGGCTATTTGCAGATGACACGGTTGTCTACAAGACAGTAGCAACATCAGAAGACTCGTACGTACTCCAGGAGGACCTGCAGAGGATTAATGCATGGTGCGACAGCTGGCAGCTTTCCCTAAACGTAGATAAATGTAATATAATGCGCATACATAGGGGCAGAAATCCATTCCAGTACGATTATGCCATAGGTGGTAAATCATTGGAAGCGGTAACGACCGTAAAATACTTAGGAGTTACTATCCGGAGCGATCTGAAGTGGAATGATCACATAAAACAAATAGTGGGAAAAGCAGGCGCCAGGTTGAGATTCATAGGAAGAATTCTAAGAAAATGTGACTCATCGACGAAAGAAGTAGCTTACAAAACGCTTGTTCGTCCGATTCTTGAGTATTGCTCATCAGTATGGGACCCTTACCAGGTTGTATTAATAGAAGAGATAGACATGATCCAGCGAAAAGCAGCGCGATTCGTCATGGGGACATTTAGTCAGCGCGAGAGCGTTACGGAGATGCTGAACAAGCTCCAGTGGCGGACACTTCAAGAAAGGCGTTACGCAATACGGAGAGGTTTATTATCGAAATTACGAGAGAGCACATTCCGGGAAGAGATGGGCAACATATTACTACCGCCCACATATATCTCGCGTAATGATCACAACGAAAAGATCCGAGAAATTAGAGCAAATACGGAGACTTACAAGCAGTCGTTCTTCCCACGCACAATTCGTGAATGGAACAGGGAAGGGGGGATCAGATAGTGGTACAATAAGTACCCTCCGCCACACACCGTAAGGTGGCTCGTGGAGTATAGATGTAGATGAACACACACACCCATGCCCGAGGGAGGACTCGAACCTCCGCCGGGACCAGCCGCACAGTCCATGACTGCAGCGCCCCAGACCGCTCAGCTAATCCCGCGCGGCGAAATAATAATTGATTTGTCCTCTGAGCATGAATAGGTTTATCTGTTTCTCCCCGAACCACTCCACAGAACAGTACTGTCATTGTCAACCACACTCGTAAATAATGTAAGAAAGCAGAGTCTCGCGGCGGTAACACTGAATAAGAAGTTCTCTGGTTTCCAGTGGCGTCAAATGACTAAAATTACACGAGCTTCCGGCGAAGCACTCCTTGGCTATTGTCAAGTGGTATGACTGCCATTGGACTGCTGGTACACCTCTTATATACTCTAGGTGCCAGCTGTGACGTCACTGGTGCTCGCGGCTTCGCCATATATGGGCACACGTGGACTCGGCGTTCGATGTGGCCGCTACAACCGCGCGATCGCTGGATGCCACCCCGTGCTGAGATGTAGGCCACCACCTCTATTTAGCGTCTTATTTGTGGTTTTTATTTCAATGGCATCTTTAATTACACAATTCCAGAAGCCGTTAATGCGACTTACGACTATCTACACTCGCAAGTTATCTTGTAGAACCCAGGTGTTCTGGCATCTGCTGCATCTTTAACTGGTCTCAGTCTTTGACGGATTTTTGTCAGAGGCCTGAAGATCATTTTGGTCATGTGTTTTTTCAGCAGTCGGCTTATCTTGTCCGACACGGATCCAGAGAACGGCAAAAAAGAAAGTTTCTTTTCCCGCTCCCTGTCGGTGAACTTATTGTGATTCTTGCCGGAAATCAATGCAGTTATTTGATGAACGTTATAGCCGTTGTTTCTGAAGGCCTTGCATAGGTGACTCAGCTCATGGGGCAGGTTATCAGCGTCTCATACCATTCTTGCACGATGCACCAATGTTTGTAGAACAATGCGCTTCTATGCCGGGTGATGATGGCCGATGGCGTGCAAGTACAGATCGGTGTAGGTGGATTTTCTATGGACGTTGTGGGCAAGGTATCCGTTTCGTTTGCAGCGGACAATGACGTCGAGGAAGGGCGACGTATCATATTTTTCCAATTCACCACTGGGTCGATAGATACCTAGCTAGTGTGGCTAGTCTTACGTCTGACAAAAAGCAGGCACTGTGGAACAAGGCAGAAAGCAGCATGAGAGGTTTTATCGCCTTCACTATCCCGAGGAATCTGATTTAGCTGAGCATGTTTTAGAAAACGGACACCGTATAAAATTTGACGAAACATCCGTCGTGGCTCGTACTAACGGCTCCTTATACTGTGTAATTAAAGAGGTCATTGAAATGAAAGTCGCAAATAACACGCTAAATGGAGAGGGTGACCTGCATCTCAGCACGGAATGGGATCCAGCGATAGCGCGGTTGAAGCGGGCACGCCGAGTCCACGTGTGCCCATATGTGGCGATGCCGCGAATGCGAGTGACGTCACAGCCTGCAGCTAGGATATATGAGGGGCGTGCCAGCAGCCCACTGGCAGTCATACGACTTTACAATGACCAAGGAGTACTTGGCCGAAAGATCGTGTAATTTTAATCAACTGACGCGTCTGGAAACCAGAGAACTTATTCACACTCATAGATAGTCCGGCTACAGCACTTTTCTGTTCTGGACTCACAAATTTTGGCTGGTATATGCCGACTAAGGATATTTTAATGGTTGGAAAGCAGTGCTATACAGAGATGTGGTTCACATCCAGTGGTCAAAATGACGCCCACGTAATAATGGTAATGACTATGATAATAGATTGCCACTGTTTCTCTCCTCCACGCTTCTCACTACAAACTGTTCAAGTATTCTTTGACCTGACGTTGTGCATAGTTATGGAATTAGAGCACTCTTCGCTGTGAATGATTAATTACAGAGTGCACTCATATTTGTTTAATAGTTTGTTTATGCGTGTGTGTGTACGCATCTGTGTGTGCAAGTGTGAGTGAGAGAGACAGAGAGAGAGAGAATGCATAACACGCTCATGAGCTGTTGGATCCGATGCACCTAGCTTTCACGCTGACGCCGATGGTGACCCCCTTCATGGAATGTAAGCACAAGAAACAAAGCCATACTTACGGAGTATGCTCGGGATTAAGTACAAGAAGACAAGCACCCTTCGCACTACGGCGACCAAACCTTAAAATTGATATCAGGTTCCAGTAGATAAGCACCCTAATGCCCAAGGACTGTTCCTTATACTCTGACAAAATTAGGAAGCGATGCTGTGGTTCATAGTCTTTTCGATGTCACGGGCCACTCACGGAGTGCCGTGAGCAAACAAATGGACACATAGTGAGAATTCTCGTTACTGTATCTTTCACCCTTCGGGAGCGATGGCAGACGTATAAGGAGCATGGTGTCATTCCATGGAAGAATCCCCCCACACTGGAACTGAACTGTGACTTTTTTGGAGCGCTACATGTAGTTTTGGAGCACGTACAGCGTCACCAAAGAAGGTGGCGGCGTAGGAAGACACTGGATTCGTATTAGGAAGGACGGGATCAAATCTCCGTTCGGCTGTCCAAGTTTAAGTTTTGCGTGATTTTCCTAAACGCCTTCGGGTGAACACCAGGATGGTTTCTTTTCAAGAGAATGACTAATTTATTTCCTTACCCTCCACCATTCCTAGTTTGTAGTGCTTTTAATGACTTCGTTATCGACAAGGTGTTGAACCCTGGTCTTCTTATAGTTTTTTTTTTTCGTACAGTGTCACCAACATATACCGTCGTGTGCCACCACTTATTAACTCAGGCGATCTTTCCCCGTGCTGCGTCCAAACAATGCCGGTGTAACTGGTGCCATGCGAACATCTGTGCCCTGTGACGTGGCGTGAGTAGAATGGTTCAAATGGCTCTGAGCACTATGGGACCTAACATCTGAGGTCATCAGTCCCCTAGAACTTAGAACTACTTAAACCTAACTAACCTGAGGACTGAAGCGCCTAGAACCGCTCGGTCACACTGGCCGGCTGCGTGAGTAGAGGTCCATCTCTTATATAGCTGTGCCACATAACGAGGAGATGGTTCTGGCAGTTGTGGCTGTTCAACGGTTGTTGTCGAGCAATCAATTGGAGAGTGATTCATTGCGCTGTTTCCCGTTTGTCCGTTATTACAATCTTCTGAGTTCGACGGTGACCTCTGTCGTCAATATGTTGTTTCCAACGGTGTCTGATTCTGGCGGCAACGGTTTTCGCCAATCTGTATAGTGACGGTACACCGGTGGCTGCGTAACACTTGAAGAGCCAAGTACTTGCACGACGTCCCAAACGGGGTGCTCTCGGCTGATATCGCGCCTATTACCCATTCTGCTCTCAAATGTGACGGATACAGGAAGTACATCATCGTCATCATAGTCACGTGACAAGTCGAACGATTCCATTCGCAGTTTCATAGGAGTGCTTACTTTCCCATACATATGCTGTTTCTATTTCAGTTGTTCATGTGCCTAAAACGTGATTACAAATGTAAAGGAAACCTTTAGCTGTGGCATTAAACAAAGATGAACAATTTGAAGCAGCTGTTGGTTAGAAGAGCAGTAACAATGTAACAGAATTAATCCCTCTGAAGATGGGCCGATACATGAAACACGTGATGGGGAAGTAAGTTATAAAAGAAATAATGGATGGTTCTTTTAGTCATCGATTAACACTCAAGCTTGTTTGGTTTATTCAAATTATCGTTGCTCATAAATGCCCTATATTTTTGTTTTTAAAATTATTTCTTCATTTTATTGCAATTCTTATGTCCTTCAATGTATTTTGCATAATATTTTAGAATTCGGAAATCTGATCTTCTCACCAAAGTGGTCAGTTATGACGTTTCACTCTACATGCAGCTATCGACTTTGAAAATAAGTTTAGGATTACACATATTTCAAGCTAAAGATCATCACTACTTTTTTATAGTGCAGATGAAATACAAGTTACTTTTAATTGGAAGTTAAAGCAGACACTGAAATGAGTGTCAGACTTCACTGTATGCTCGAGATACCTTTTCGGGCCATGACGTCACTTGACCATTGTCTAGCGCTAAGTTCCTTCCATTAATCAGCTTATACCACCCTGGTTTCAAGTTTTGACATACCACTGAATTTGCTCTGAAATATTAGGTTTCGTAGAGGTTTGAATTAAATATTTTACGAGTTTTGGATGCAAATGCTGGGACTAACAAGGAAATATTGCCAATCATCTATAATTTAGCTTTATTTGATATTCATGAAAGACAAATTTAGCCTAAGTGTGAACCCTGACGCATATCATACTGATATGCATTTTGTTTCTGACAGTGTTATCAGATATAATCATGAAATATCGCAACTAGAATGAAACTAATACCAGTTTAATATTAAGTAATCTTGAATAAAATACAGAATATTTAGTTTGCTAAGTATGTTATTAAGCAACACGTAGCAGTAATTTAAACTTGAAATATTAGGTATTGACTCAGCATTAAGAAGTTGCGTAAAAGACTTTGTTTCATCCAACGAAATGGAGAAGTGTTAATTAACGGCCTTGTTATACTCAGCAGTGAGCCACGTTCAAAATGAAAGAACTGAAAGCGTCTTTCCTCAGCTAAGCTTCTTTATCTGTAATGAAGGAGCTGTCCTACTTTTTGATGTTCTTGTGCGTAGTTAGCAGGTGTTCCCTACAAACGAAAGAAAGCCGCGCAGCTAAAAAATGCGGCAGAGGGTCGTGGGATGGGGCTTGCTGGCTTTTGATGAGGCTTCCTATTAAGAGGCACAACCAGGGAAGAAAACAAAACGGCACAAAACGTCCCCAAAAGCAGCAAAAGGATTCAGGTTGAACACTTGTTGCTGTGACAGAGGGTGTGATTGTGGTGCAGAGGAGGAGGAAGGCTCAGAAACGAGAGGTACTGGCGTGGTGAGGGGATGAGTAATTATTAATGGAAGCAAGAGAGTTGGTAATTTATTCGCAGAGGACTGAATGTCTTTGTTTATCATCGAAGATTCGTGCTGCGATAGTCTTCCAAGGAAAGAAAAGCCAACTTTTCTACTTATAATAAGCTGCAGGTGCAAATTAAACGCTGACATACTGCCAGTGAGAAGGAAAAGGGCCGTGAAGTTGTCACTGGTGCAAAATTATACAAGGAAAAGTTTGTGACACATTTTAGATTAATACATGTCAGAATTTTTCTCCACGAAATACGAAATTTACGAAACATGAATTTCTTGACGATGTCCCAACAGAAAACTACATTGTACATTTCCTCTAGAGACTTACTCAGTTCGAATTCAGAAGTCTGCCACCCACATGGAGCATACGACAACCAGGATGAATTCCAAACACACCGGCCTTGTGAAAACCAATCTTGCTCTATAGATAAAGTATCCTAAGAACCTTGGTAAGAGGCAATCAGGTAGATTGGATTCTACTTGATTTATGAAAGAAATATAAATCAGTGCTGCAGCTACACCTACAAACGACTATAACTCACATCTAGAACTGGACTGAGACGCTCTTGATAGTCAGAAGGAACGTTCTACCCTGGATGGAGGACTGCACATAAAAACTTACATAATTTGAGGGTGCTATGTAACACAAAAAGTTACTTAATTTGGGAGTGCTATGTACCGAAAGAAGTTACGTAATGATTAAGGCACTAGACTAGTATTCTGGAGGACTGAAGTTCAAATCCAACCAGAAATAGGTTTCAAGTGGTTTTCCTCAATCATTTAAAGCGGATGCCATGTTGGTGCCTTGGAGGAGGGCCGGCCTTTTATCAGCTGAATTTCTGTTCAATAGTAGCTTGTGCTCCGTCACTAGTGACTTCGTTGTCTTTCGGACATTAAATTCCAACCTTCCTTTATCCTAGGCCAGCGAAGTGTGACGGCCGGCCGGGGTGGCCGAGCGGTTCTAGGTGCTACAGTCTGGAACCGCGCGACCGCTACGGTGGCAGGTTCGAACCCTGCCTCGGGCATGGATGTGTGTGTTGTCCTTAGGTTAGTTAGGTTGAAGTAGTTCTAAGTTCTAGGGGACTGATGACCTTAGAAGTTAAGTCCCATAGTGCTCAGAGCCATTTTTTTGAAGTGTGACGGGGTCACTACTCTTCATTTTATCCCAAAGAAAGTGCAGTCACATTTTTACATCAGCCTGGTTCAGAGTTGGGCAACTGGTTCGTAATGTTGAGAATTATGCCCTGGTGAGCAAAAACATTCTGGCCACTGACTCACCTCGAAACTGAATGACGGTTTGTGCCGTCATAGAGTTTAAATATCCATGGAGTGAGCATACGGATTCACAGAACGACAATTCTGTTCGCAACATCTCCTGCAGTTCAAGACACGTGATTTTAGGACGGTGCATTTTAGCCTGTATAGCGCTTAACGTATTTTGCGCGTTACTACTTCGCTAGTTCAGATAGATCTCCTTCTGAAATACCGTGCGACTTTGTCTTTTATAGATATCTTAACTATTCGATATCAGGAAATAAAGTTAGCTTAAAGATGTCAGGAGCAAGAGTATTGTACTTTTTCGCCACATGTCATAGCTCAGATTCCAGTTTATTTACTTTTTTTAGGTTACGGGAAGATGTTACTTCTACAGTATTTTGTTACGTTTTCTATTTCCGTTATTCATTTTGTCGACTATCTGCTCTAATTAATGACGTTACAATGACACTGTATGGAGCACCGAAATGTGAGAAAAAACAATGCATTTGAAACTATGAAATCGCTACAGTACATAAAGTAATCACACCACCTGATTTTCTATTATTATTTTCAATTTTTGACTCTTTTTTCATATTTCAGTAAACTAGAATACGAAAATCACACAGTGTAGAAAACCGTCTCATGCAGAATTACTTAGGTACACAAAACGGTTTGAGAACCTGCGTAAAATGGCTCTGAGCACTATGGGACTTAACTTCTAAGGTCATCAGTCCCCTAGAACTTAGAACTACTTAAACCTAACTAACCTAAGGACATCACACACATCCATGCCCGAGGCAGGATTCGAACCTGCGACCGTAGCGGTCGCGCGGTTCCAGACTGTAGCGCCTTTAACCGCTTGGCCACCACGGCCGGCGCCTGCGTAAACTGGAGGAAATTAGTCAGACGGCCACGTATGAATTTTGTCTCCATATGAACAAAGAACGAATATGTATACACTGACTGTCAGTTAACTCAAACAAACTTGCAAATCTATCGATCACCTGTCTCATAAGCACGTGGCCAAAAAATCGCAGAGATTAGCTCTGCAGTGCAAGACCGCATTGTACCGTGTCTTGATATTTTTCTAACATAAAAAGTGCCTCATGTCAATGACATTTACAACTTTACATTTTTTGTACATACCTATGAAAAGTAACTGGTCCTCCTTTCACGTACTTCTCTTTACACCCTTAATAACAACAGTGCGGCACCATAACTGTTACTAATACTCAAACGTTTAGAAACGTATATAAAAAAGGCGAATACGCGTAATTTTCAAGTTTAGCTATTATCATAAGATGTAGACAAACAGCGTCGTACCAGAATCATACGACTAGCCCAGTTTGATGTTGAGAACATGTGCAGTAGGCTATGCTGATTCCGTTGCGGTAAAGTGAAACGATAAGGAAAGTATGTAAACTGAGTCGAGATGAATGAGGAAAACCACGACGTTTGAAGTACGACCATATGTACTCAACGAGCCATTGAATTTAGCGAAACGCCAGTACGAGTTTGCAATGAAACAACTTGCCGAGTGCAACCGGGTCAACGACACGCAGGCACAACCACAACTCACAACGCCATCCGGAGTGAAAACGATTCCTCGCAAGTTGAACAACGCAAAGGTGACTGGCCCTGACAAGATCACAAATACACGTTTCTATAACCTCCCGAAGAAGCTGCTAGTATTACTGACCCGAAGATACAATGCTTGCTTTTTAAACAACTGCTTCCTAAACACATGGAAAGTGGCTAAAGTGGTACTAATCCCAAAGAGAGCCAGAGACCTCACAATATCGACTAACCATTGTCCCATCAGCTTATTATACAGCTGAAGCAACATTTTTTAACAACTGCTTAAGAAGAGAAGCTCAGGTTGAATCGATATTTCTAGGATACCAAAAAATATTAAGATGAGTGATACCTGGCGTATCCCAAGAAAATGTTACAGGCCTTGTGCCGTTTTTAATCAATGTAACAGACTTAGGATAAAATCTGAGCATCTCCCTTAGACAACAAACAACAACGATTTGCTTCAGTCGAAGAGATGCGCGCCTGGTACAATCATGGTTCCGTAGGCAACCGGAAGAACATTCTTCCGTGAAGACATTAACCAGCTTGTCTCACTGTGGGATATATGTATCAACAATTGTGAAGTTTAATTTCGAAATAATAAACAGTTGACCTACTTTTTTCCATCTGTCTCATTTTCATTTGACTCCCCTTTAGAATATGGAATCTGAAATCTGAAAACCCTGTATTTGTGAAGTTTTTCTGGCATACTTACAGCAATAATTCTTACATAGTCGTCTCCTGGCTGCACCGTTCCGCCAATCAAGAACACGTGTGCAGCGAGGAGTATATACGAGGGCTGTCCAGAAAGTAAGTTACGATCGGTCGCGAAATGGAAACGACTATGAAAATCCGATAAAGATTTGCAAAGATGTGTTGGGCAATATCTCTAGTATGACTCTAGGTAGAATTATGTCGCTCTTTTCATTTCTGAGCTCTTAGTGAGCGCGTAAAGATGTTATAGAAAATGGTGTCTCCCGCCAAGTACGAGGGCCTGGTGAGAATTTTCCCCTGAAGCTATGCAACCAACATTACATAACTGTTGTCCGGTTTCTTCTTCAAGACACTTCTCAGCCTCATTCTGCAGGGGCAATGAAGATGTTCGTGCATCGTTTCAATCGGAAATGTTTGGTTATCCACAATACAGCCCGTAATTGTCTCCCACTGAGTTTCATCTCTGCTCAAACGAACCGCTGGCTATGAAGACAACATTTTGGCACAGACATCGAGCTTTAGGCCAGCGTAGAGAATTGGCGGAAAGCAATGGCGGCTGCCTTCTCTGATGAGGGTATTGGAAAGTTGGTACAACGCTATGACGAATGTCTGAGTCAGAACGGCAACTACGTAGAGAAGTAGCTGAAAGGTGTAGCTAACTGTTACAAGTGAAACATTTATGATTTTCACTGTGATTTTCATTTCGCGATCAATCGTAACTTACTTTCTGGACAGCCCTCGTATAATTTACAACTATTTCTGTCACAACATTAAAATTCACACATTGTCAAGCTTTTGGGCAGCTATGCGCTAGATTGGCTGAACAAGTATCTGTAATAGTGCATATATCAGTTACCTGAAGATGAGAGATTATGCCTTCAGAACTGATTATGGTATTAAATAAAATACACTAACCAAAAATACTGTGTAGTTCTAGCTTTTTAATCATACCTAAAAGTAATACTGGGAAGCCAAAGTTTTTTAAATGGTGTTGCTTTTAACGTATCTGCACATCGTACATTATTCCACTAGAACCATATTGCCGCCCATCTACCGCATAAATGAACACAGCTAGACTAAGTGGAGTTATTGTACAGGAGCGCTAAAGGTGTGTAACCGGTGGCAAGGTTGCAAACGAAATATTAAATCGACTCAGCGTGGAAGGACTGGAGGGAGCAGCAGATTTAAGCCTCGCTGACAGAGGGCGCTTCAGTCTGGAACCGCGCGACCGCTACGGCCGCAGGTTCGAATCCTGCCTCGGGCATGGATGTGTGTGATGTCCTTAGGTTAGTTAGGTTTAATTAGTCCTAAGTTCTAGGCGACTGATGACCTCAGATGTTAAGTCGCATAGTGCTTAGAGCCATTTGACAGAGGGCAGATGTAACTGCACGGTTCTGGAAACGAGTATTTCGGAAATGGGGAGGTCCGCGGACATTCACGTACTGACGCCAGATTATATACATCTGCATACTCTGCCATACGGTGTATGACGGAGGGTACCTTGTACCAGTGCTAGTCGTGCCCTTCCCTGTTCTATCTGCAAATGGAACGAGATAAAAACTTCTGTCTATACGTATCCGTACCCGACTCCGCAGCCGAGGTCGCTAAAGTACGCCTGTGTAGTGGCCCTCGATTCGGAGGTAAGCCGGTTCGAATCCTGGTGGTGGATGAAATATTCACTGCCCATATTGGGCCGGCGATGGAGGAGAGATTGTGGCGTAAAGTTTACAATTACTGGTTTTTGCGCCAATAGCCCGGATTAAATTCCAAACCTCTGCACAGTGTCTCACGAAGTGAGGGCAAGTAATACTGTTGATGGTGACCAGTCGTCGGATGGGTACGTCAAGCCTGGCGGACCCCTTTTCGAGAGGGGTAGAGTATATGCTCACCCACTTCCTTCCCTTCCCTTCGCCACAACAACATAAACCAGCACTACACTGTACAAGCACTCATCACAGTCGTCCATATCACACAGATACACACTCAGCACTTCATTACAGATAGGAAGAAGGCAACCGCAAACGACTTCCACCTTTCCATGACCGGCGATGCAGGATTTCTGCATCTTCTCCCCATACATTCGTTCTCTGAGTATGGGACTGTAGCACGGTGTGGTCAGCAACAGTTTGAAATGCGTGTAAGGGTGTTGCAGTGTAGGCTGCGCTGAGAAATAATTGTTAAGAAAAAAATTCGATACGTTGCGCCGTTTCTGAGTTAATTAGCATCTAAATTAGTCGATCAGGTCGTTGTGTTCGCAAACTGAAGCTGCTGCCAGAGAAGGTGTCGCCAAAAATCTTCTTAGCTTGGTTTCCTACAACCGAACAAGAGAGCGATGCAAAAATTGGTGACCGGATGGAGCTAGTGAAGTGTTGGCAGAAGAGCCAACACAGTGTTGCTATAGGAGGCCGAAATGCACGCTTTTAAGCTCACGCAGGCTGGCGCGAGGTCTGGAACAGTTAAGGGAATTAATAGTAGCAAATAAAGTACGAAGATATTGGAATACTTAACTTTAATCCATAATTGGAGAACATCACTCTTGTTGGTACATGTTTTATAATTTCAATATTAACTGGTAATGGCGCCTTGCTAGGTCGTAGCAAATGACGTAGCTGAAGGCTATGCTAACTATCCTCTCGGCAAATGAGAGCGTATTTGTCAGTGTAGCTTCGCTAGCAAAGTCGGCTGTACAACTCGGGCGAGTGCTAGTAAGTCTCTCTAGACCTGCCGTGTGGTGGCGCTCGGTCTGCAATCACTGACAGTGGCGACACGCGGGTCCGGCGTATACTAATGGACCGCGGCCGATTTAAAGGCTACCACCTAGCAAGTGTGGTGTCTGGCGGTCACACCACAGCTAGTAAGGGTTGAACTCGTCCCTAAGTTCGAGCAGTCTCGTGCGTTATCATCTACGCCATGAGAACAACTGCCACCAAGTGTATCTGGAGGGCAGCTTCATTTCTCACGGGCAACGGCCTGTTGACTAAATTCAATGCTAATTAACTCTGAAACGGCGCGACATATCGAATTTTTTTGTTAGTAAGTATTTCTCACCACAATCTATCCTACAACACCCTTACAAGCTTTTTCACACTGTTTTTGACCACTGTGCATATGCTTCCTTAGGAGCCTGATTTCTATTGTCATCGCGGTCCTTATGCCAAAAAAATGTTGGTGGCAGTAGGATCGTTCTGCAGTTTATCGCAACTATCGGTTCTCTGAACCTTATCAGTTGTGTTTCGCAAAAGAACGTCTTCTTCACATCAGTGATTCCCATCTGAGTTCACGGAGCATCTAGGTAATACTCGCTTTTTGATCAGACATACTGGCGACAAATATAGTAACAGGATTCCGAATTGCTTCGTTGTCTTCCTTTAATCCGACCTGGTGGGGATCCCAAACACTCTAGCAGTAATCAAGAATGTGTCGCACAGGTGTTCGGTGAGCGATCTTCTTTATAGATGAGCTACATTTTCCTTGAATTCTCCCAATAAACCGTAGTCAATTGTTCGCCTTCGCTACTACCAACCTTAGATTCTCTTTCCATTTCATGTCGCTTTGGAACGTTACGCCTAATTATTTAATCGACTTCACTGCATCAAGTTGCTCACCACTAATGTTAACTCAGATATTACAGAATTTTTTCCGTACTCATCTGCATTAACTTACATATTTTCCACATCTAGGGAAAGCTGCCATTCATCACACCAAAGAGAAATTCTGTTCTAGTCATCCTACATCTTTTTGCAGTCGCTGAAAACCGAAACTTTTCCGTGCATTATAGCTTTAGCAGCAAACAGTCGCAGATCGTTCCTCCCTCTATCTGTCATATCACTTATGAATATAGAGAACAACAGTAATCCTATTACACTTCATTTGGACGCTCCTGACAGTACCTTTGTCCCCGATGAACACTCACCTTCCAGGGCAACGTACAAGGTTCAACTGCTTAAAAAGTCTTCGAGCCACTAACATATGTGAGAACGTATCCAATATGATCTGGCCTTTGTCGACAGTCTGCAGTGTGGCACTGTGTCCAAAGCTTTCCGGAAATCTGGAAATATGGAATCTGCCTGTTACACTTCATCCATGGTTCACAGAATACTATGCGACAAAAGAGTAAGCAGTCTTATAAGTGGAAGAATAAAGTTGAAATTGTTAGTAAATGGCAATCGCTGGACATTCATGCCTTGACGAACAACTGGCATGTGGAAGGCTTTCCTTCCCTGCATAGGTGGTAAGGTGTTGCGCAACTGTGCAATGCTGAGAGTAGCCTACAAATTCTACGGAGTACGCATCTCATCACACATTCTAATGGGGCTCCACCTCGCCCCTCCTCCAGGGGTAGCTTTTTCATCAGACTATGATACAACTGGAACGAGCTGTATACTCAGGTAATGGATACACCATGTTCTTCACTTTGATAGTTGCGTAATCATACACCACCGTCCACCACTTGTGTTCTATACATTACCCGCTGGACTACGCAGTGGGCTGGCGATAGTATTATGAACTGTGTAACGTTAGTAATACACTTGAGAATTTTCCAAGCTCAGATTATTGATCCCACTGTCGATGTCCGTAATGACAGGCTTTTCGTTTGTGGAATAGTTGCGCTTAAAGTTACAGAGATTGTGTAAAGAGATGTTACCTACCATTTTTTCTTGACCGTTAGGCAGATGTTTCCTGCCAATCGACATCATTACCGAATTCGTCGGTTGAAGTATTTTTCAAATTTACAGATAGCAAAAAAAGCTTTACGAATAATTAGTAGAATCATGGTATTATGGCCACATTCTCAACCTTTCTACATATAAATGTATTCTGGGTACAGGGCCCTAATGTTTAAAAAAGTACTGTATTTTGTGTCCACGTTGATTATTGATTCAATTTTTGTACTCATAAATCACATATGGTTCAAGGTTAAGACGAAATCGAAGTAAAAATTTAGAATTGAAGAGCTAATCAACAAATGGTTCAAATGGCTCTGAGCATTATGGGACCTAACATCTGAGGTCATCAGTCCCCTAGAACTTAGAACTACTTAAACGTAACTAACCTAAGGACATCACACACATCCATGGCCGAGGCAGGATTCGAACCTGCGACCGTAGTAGTCGCGCGGTTCCGGACTGAAACCCCTAGAACCGCTGGGCCACCGCGGCCGGCAGTGAATCAACACCACAGTAAAGTATGCTTTTACGAATCATCTTCCCTGGAGTAGATATCATGCTTGCTACGGAGTCATTGGGGCTCACTTCGAAGTGGGACTCATCACTGAAGATATTTTACTCCAGTCAATGAGTTTCCAGGCCGAAGACGTCTCTGGAGAGCCCCCGGAAAACGGTGGGATACCAGCCTGACTGTTGCCCGCCATCAGGAGTGATGGTATGGGGAGCCATAACGTTGTCTTACAGTGTATATTGGTGTACTATACTATATGTAGACTGTAGTGTCAAGGTAATATGGTTTACATACATTTATTTTATTTAATGAATAAATAAGAAATAAAAATATAAAATATTGGAAAAACGTCTCATTCACAGAGGAGAACCAGTGAGGGAGTAGGGAGGACACAACGAAATCCTGGGCTTCCGCGTGATGTGTGCTGTTCTGCTCTTGTATATTGCATGTTACAAGATCTAAAGGTGGCTACAAAGTGGATACAGAGTAAAACAGTGAGAGTTGTGGTTCTGTTAAACGCATTCCTGTGTCTAGTAATCGGATGGCATGTTAACAATTGGTTGTTACTCTTCAAATATCAAATAAGATGGTTTTTTTGTTTACTTTCCCTGACTGCCGACTTCTTCTCTTATTTTTGTCTCTTTGTTTCGTATTTTTTCCTTAGTTAACACGGTGACACGTTTTTTATCCTCGTCTTTATTATGACTCTGTGCCTATTCGATTCCTAAATTGCTATGACACGAAAGTTTGCGTCGCATCTCATTAACCTCATCATTCAGTTGTAAGTTTCCTGCTGTAAATCAGCTTTTGAAAACTGACATTATAATACGTTCGATATGCTGCTACGCTCTGAGCTCGTTGTGGCTGTGTTTCACGTCGTTGGGAAGGCTGTTTTATGACGCGGAATTCTTTATGTGCTTGTCTGTACACGAAGTAAAGGAAAACTTATTTAGTGCACTTACGTTCCTGTTATTTTAGCATGTTTTCATTCGTGCAGCTAATCAGCCCTGATGAATATGCGGAAAGCTGTAAACTTCAGGCATAATAATTACACTGTGACGTTCAGTGTTTGTTTAAGCTCTCGCGACTTCACCGAGCTGGTCAATTATCTCACTTGTTTGCGCAAATTTTTACATCTACAGCTCCATTTAACCTCTTATTCCTTTTTTAAAGAAATGATAATTTGAATAGGAAATGATTACGTAGGTTGCAACTGCACGCTTGTTGTCAAAGCAAATTGAGTGTACACGCACGTACTTGCTACAAAAGCCTAGCTCTCTCCGAGGACTGTTCTTAGGCATTTCGCGCTTTACATGAGTGAAAAAATATTGTCTGTCAACTGTCTTTATAATAATTGTAAGTATATTAATGTTTATACATTGTGAAATGTTTAAAAAATTGCTCGTTGTTTAAACCAATAATGAGTAGCGAAATGTATATCCTACACAAAACTGACATTAGTGTAGTTTTTACTATGTATATCTTTCCAATTATTATTGAAAATGGTCAGCTGTTATTAAGGTTTCTTGATGTTATCATCGTGGTAACATAGATGCTGACCTCTGCTATAATTCTAGCGCCCTCGATCTTTTTCAGAATGTTCTCCACAAACAGCGGCATGCTGTTCGTCACCTGTGTAGCGTTTATGTTATTTAGGTTTCGTGTCGTACGTACCATCTCATCCCATTGTGTTCGTTATGATAAATCTAATATGTATGATTCTGAATGAGGATGGAAGTAAAATTAGGATTTAGCGGCCCGTCGACGATAAGATCGTTAGAGACTGAGTATAAGTTAAAGTTGGTAAGGATTGGGAAAGAAATAGGTCGTGACTTTTCATAGGAACCATTCCAGCATTCACCTTAAACGATTTAGGGAAATTTTGGAAATGATAAATCTGGATTTGAACTGCTGTTCTCCCGAATGCGGGCTCTGCGCCTTACTACTGCGCCACATCGATCGATTTTCCGAGTGAGTACGGAATGTATTTTTAGGCCTAATTTTCGTTACAGTAATTATTAGTTAAAACATTTTTACATTTTACAGACTGAATAAAGAATACCCATTGACGACGGTACAAATGCGCTGCAACATGTCTGGGTTTACATTAAAAAAATACTCCCATAACAGGTGGACCTTGTATCAATTAAGGTATGGAAGTACGTGTTTGGAAATGTAACTTTGTTTTACTTATAAAAACAATCCTGTTATCTTTTTGGAATTTTATTTCGGAATATGTATATTATTCCCAATCTCCAATAATTTACTGATAGCAAATGAAATCAGTGAATAATGGCGCTGTGAGACTGTAGTTAACATTCTCTACAGTTTAAACAGATGCCTACGAGGTGTACCGCACGTGTTTTAAGCCCACGCATAATCATAATTACTTTCTTTTGCGAAACGTAGAGTAGGTGCGAGGAGTTAGGCCAGACAGTTAGGACATCAGTGAATTAAAAATATGCAAACTGTTTCACGTTTCAACTTACAACTTTCTTTATCACCGAATTCAGCAAGATCTCCTACCACAAAATTAGCTGCCCCGTTGATGTCATCGGCTGTATGACCAAAACTTAGGTACATTTATTTAATCATAGTTGCTCAGTCTTCGACAGTACAAAACTGCGTGTATGTTATATTGAAAGTTTCATGCCAGCCCATTTCCACTTGCCCAAAGTAGCCTTACTGGAGTGTTAACCATTAATTAAAAATTGGTTTTATAATTTTCCGTAATCGACGGTTGCTTATAACCCGTGATTCTAAGGAGTTTACTTTTTTTGTAATATGTGTGAAAAAAATTGAATGTAGAAGAAATGTTTTAGCGGCAGTGAATATCGATATTTGGTTTAAAGAAAATGAACGTATGTTTTGAGATTTAATTACGTTTCTCGTTAGACAAAGCAAACAGGTATGAGAGAGAAAAAGACAAGCACTAAACGGTGAACAGAGGAAAATAGTTAACTCATAACCTGTTAATTATGAGGCACTCTTGGCGGGATAACAGAGAGTAAGCTCAGAATTTTTTTTTACAGTCAAGTGTGTTTTGCCATTTATGTTTGGCATTCTTTACTAATAGGCACCTTGCGTGGAGTTTAGGGACCCCCCCCCCCCCCCCCCCCCCCAATGCTCGAGCGAGGTGGCGCAATGGTTAGCAGACTGGACTTGCATTTGGGAGGACAACGGTTCAGACCCGCGTCCGGCCATCCTGATTTAGGTTTTCCGTGATTTCCCTAAATCGCTTCAGGCAAATTCGGGGATGGTTCCTTTGAAAGGGCACGGCCAACGTCCTTTCCCATCCTTCCCTCATCCGATGGGACCGATGATCTCGCTGTTTGTCCCCCCCCCCCCTCCCCAAATCAACCAACCAACCCCAATGTAAGAGGATGATTTAAGAGAACGACACTTTGGATATGATAATCAACAGGAGCAGAAGAAAGTAGGAAATGGATATGTTTGGAAAATAAGTAACGTACAGAACTTAGTTTTGCTATGCAGTTGCTTCTCTCAAAATTTTGTCGTATAGTAGTGTGAAATGAATTCCAGAATAAGTCATTTCTTATAGAAAAGCCATTTCTCATAGCAAATACAGATGCAGTTAGTTCTCCAGTTTAGTTTTTGAACATTTTGCTACATAGTTAACGCAAAGAAACGACTAAATTTGGTACCTTGTTGTTTATCATTTATCAGGTGCGAGCAGCGAAAACAGTTCACACATAACACGGCTGCTAGTTTTCTCTGATCATTGTGAGCGAAGACACTCTTCTACTAAGATGGTTATTTGTTTTGTAATAAAAAAACAATCAAAAACACACAACATAAAAGGTGGTGTAATAGTTAAAATTCTTATGGCATGGAGAAGGATACAAATCCCCTTTGTTCCAAGTTCATGTAAGATTTTTTTATGTAACTTCATGAGAAAGCAAGAACAGCTGTTTCAATACGGTGGAAACCTATTCCTTCGTTTCAAATGATCTCGGTGTGGACGGAATGATATAAGCTAAATCTTCGGATGAGGTATTTGATAGTGAGAAACAACTCCAGTCTCCAGTAAGGACGCTGCTTGGCCTGGAAAATAATATCTTTGGGCCCAGGCAGGAAGTGCTCCACGAGATTTTGTTTTCTGGCATTGGATATATTTTCATGTGACCAAGGCCTAACGAAGCATTTGTTTTAAGTCTCACATTCAAGGAATCCGTGTCATTACTGTTGTCGTATGTTGTTTTCAGTCCTTGTATTTCGTTAACTTGCAGGGGTAAAGAGTAACAGCTGTGTTTTGGGCACAAAACAGTAGACTTGCAGTAAATAACAGGAAGGCTGAAAGACGCCTTCAAAATATTTTCGCCCCTTTATTACAAAAATAGCTTCTATTTAAAAAGAAAATGATGAACACCTAATTCGCGGTATCAGCTAACCAAGGTGGACCTGGAAAGATATTTATGTTTGAGTAATTGGGCGCTTATACCGAAAGAAATGTTCACTGCTTCAGGTTATTGTGTGGACATTAATACCGTTTTACACTTTAACTTTACAAAACATATTTTAACATAAAAGGAAACTCTCCTTTTTTCATAAAGTCAAAGCTTGCAATGTTTCATAAAGTCAAAGATTATGATTTACCATCGTGCAACTAAACAGTTCCGTTCGCTTTCTACTGTTATTTAATAATAAATCCCTTATGAAGTAAGAAAGGGCAAACTCTTTTTTGTAAGGGAATGACGGGAGATCAGAATTTAATGTCCCGTCGACGTCGAGGTCATTAGAGACGGAGTAGAATCTCAGGTTGGGGAAGGACACGGGAAGGTAAAGCAACCGTGCCCTTTTCAAAGAAACCATCTCGGTATTGGCCTTAAACGATTTAAGGACGTCACAGAATACCTAAATTGGATTCAAGCGTCGCTTTTCCAAATACGAGTCCAATGTCTTACTACTGCACCACGTCGCTAGATCCCTGTTTAGTATAGTATATGAATATGTCCACGTATTTTAATTAATTAATTTGGTTACAGCTTCTATAGCAAAGTGGCTAGCGATGGAGACACGCAAGTTGTCAAAGTATCATCAAAACAAATGATTTACTGCAATTTAGGATTTAGGAGCTACAATAAATTTATAATTTACTTAATTCAGTAAAAACAGTGATGGTACATTTTCTGTCACAAGAATTGCCGAAATGTTTTCCTTTCCTTTATTTCACATACAACGTACTGGTATGGTGACTGAGAGTTATATCTCACATGCCTTTCATGTTCACCTATTCGCAGCACTACAAATCGTATTCTGAAATTTAAATCTGAGATAAAGCAAGACCGGCTGTTTTTATCAGCGGGTCAGTCACGGAATTAATAGTGCGATCGCTACGTTTGTAATTCTCTAACTAGAATGGTACATTTAATTCCTGATGTTCAAGGTCTTTCATCAACATAGTTAATTTAAGTAACGTTTTTCTATAAATCCTCATTTTTATTGACCCTAGCTATAAAACTCTAAATTTTGGAAAACTTGGCAATGGAAACATGCAGAAAAGTAGTTTACGAAGGGAGAGTTTAAGGGGGGGGGGGGGGGTAGGAAATTTCAAGCCTCGTATGTGTCCTGTATTGAAGACCATAGTATCTTATTGATGGGAAGTCGCCTCTGCTTCTGGTTAGAAGCGTTCTCCCTGGATGAGACATTTTTTAAACTGTTCCATCACTGTTTACGGATTTTCTACTAGCGTTACGTCGACAGCTATCCTACAGCATTCACTAATATCTGCTGCGCTATTTGCAGTCAAAATGTTTACAGCTTAGGAAAACAAATACACTCTTTTCTCTTCTCTCTGTCACTCTCTGGAAGAGCGTTCACGACTAAAGCCTTTTAAACGTAAGACACGTGGCGAAAATGGTACTTGTAGGTATTCTAACATTTTTAATAGTATCTGTAAATGAAACAGGTATTATTCATTATTTCAAGCCCTCAAGAAATGCATTTGCCACAGCATGAGGTTCTTCATATATGCCTGCACAAAAATCAGAAATCGGAAAACTGAAAGAGAAAACGTAAGGAAACACTATAGATTACCGTCAGGGTTTTCTCACAAACTCAAATTGTGCTATCTACGTAGGATAGACACATTCCCTGCTGCCAGCATCTCGTGGTCGTGCGGTAGCGTTCTCGCTTCCCACGCCCGGGTTCCCGGGTTCGATTCCCGGCGGGGTCAGGGATTTTCTCTGCCTCGTGATGGCTGGGTGTTGTGTGACGTCCTTAGATTAGTTAGGTTTAAGTAGTTCTAAGTTCTAGGGGACTGATGACCATAGATGTTAAGTCCCATAGTGCTCAGAGCCAGCCATTCCCTGCTTCGGATAGCCACTTAATTCAAAAGTAATGAAAAACAGAGCATTACACCGATAAAGCCTCAGTCATATTTGTTCTTCCGCTTAGCCGTAGCAAAGGGAGTGGTGACGCAGCCTTTGCCAAGACTGCAGGCACAGAGGGGGTGCAAAAACACAAAAAAGGGATAGAAAGACGGTTTAAAAATGAACCGGGAAATATACGTCAGTTGTCCTACCTTTCGTGTTCCTATCTTCTTCCTATAGGAAGATGCCTTTTCCTCGGTCCGTGACTGTAAACGCACACCGTTGTCACTACGTAATTCCTACAGAATCATTTCATACAAATAGCATGATAAAGAAACTACTACTACTGAACGAACGTCTATTGCTAACGTAAAAATTTCTCGGTGCACATGCCGCGTCAAATCATTATAAATCTCCAAGCTAGATCTTCGTAGCCATATTGCTAACGTAGTTTATGAGGTTCATACAGCTGTCGCCTGCACAATCGTCGTATTCAACAATGAAGTTCTTTCTGTTACTTAGTTGCACTACGGTATGATCTCAACTTCGACGAGCGGGTGCTGAATTAAATATGCCGTTCTGGCTTTATAGATGTCTATCCTAACACTGAAATAAATTTGAAGATATTTAAGCGGTTTCAGCAAATCGAAGAAGATGTAAAACTATTTAAGGTCGAGCATGGGTGAAGCATTCTGTCAAAATTAGCTATGTTCTCGACAGAATATGACACAGCTACTACACTTCACTGACATAGTGAGTTCAAATGGTTCTGAGCACTATGGGACTTAACATCTATGGTCATCAGTCCCCTAGAACTTTGAACTACTTAAACCTAACTAACCTAAGGACATCACACAACACCCAGTCATCACCAGGCAGAGAAAATCCCTGACCCCGCCGGGAATCGAGCCCGGGAACCCGGGCGCGGGAAGCAAGAACGCTACCGCACGACCACGAGCTGCGGACGACATAGTGAGTCAAAGCAAGAAAATGAAGAGTAAAATTATAATAAAAGCGCAATTCCTGGAAAGGAATATTTTCTCGATTTTAAATTAGAGGCCTTGCTTGCTACTAATTAATAATTTATGAACTATTAATAATTTGTAAGGAGCAAACAAAATCTGCTCTTTATTATACTCAATATAAAAACAAATTTTTCAGTAGCTGCCATAAACATAAGATACAGATTTTGTTTTAGTTTCAACTTTTAGGAAGTTTATAGGATTTGTAATTTGCTAACTAGAACGATGCATTTAATTGGTTATGTTCAATAGTTTTCATCAGGGTACTTGATTTAAGTAACATTTTTCTGTAAGTACTCATTTTTATTCAGCGTAGTTATAAAGCTGTAAAATTTGGAAAACCTGTCAATGGAAACATGCAGAAAGGTAGTTTACGAAGGGAGTGATTGGGTGGGGGCGGGGCTAGGAAGGGAGGCGGAACTTTGACAGTTCTGTCATGAGCACATGATGATTTCGGTACTGGGCTGCACTGTCGCCTTGAGTAAAACGACGCTATATGGACCTTTATTTGCAATGGCCAATCTTCTGCTGCCTAACAGTCTACATAAATAACGCAGTTAGCCAACACTGAATGCGCCACACTGTCATTTCAAGGCTTTGACGACAGTTCAGACAGACAGCAAACGTTAGTCGTAGGCCTATACTGGCCCGTGAAATGTACCGGGTGATCAAAAACTCAGTATAAATTTGAAAACTGAATAAATCACGGAATAATGTAGATAGAGAGGTACAAATTGACACACGTGCTTGGAATGACATGGGGTTTTATTAGAACAAAAAACAAAAAAAAAAATACAGAAGATAAAAAAATGTCCGACAGATGGCGCTTCATCGGATCAGAATAGCAATAATTAGCATAACAAAGTAAGAAAGAACAATGATGATGTTCTTTACAGGAAATGCTCAATATGTCTACCATCATTCCTCAACAATAGCTGTACTCGAGGAATAATGTTGTGAACAGCACTGTAAAGCATGTCCGGAGTTATGGTGAGGCATTGGCGTCGGATGTTGTCTTTCAGCATCCCAAGAGATGTCGGTTGATCACGATACACTTGCGACTTCAGGTAACCCCAAAGCCAATAATCGGGCGGACTGAGGTCTGGGGACCTGGGAGGCCAAGCATGACGAAAGTGGCGGCTGAACACACGATCATCAATAAACGACGCGCGCAAAAGATCATCCACGCGTCTAGCAATACGGGGTGGAGTGCCATCCTGCATCAACATCGTATGTTCCAGCAGAGCCGGCCGCGGTGGTCTAGCGGTTCTAGGCGTGCAGTCCGGAACCGCGCGACTGCTACGGTCGCAGGTTCGAATCCTGCCTCGGGCATGGATGTGTGTGATGTCCTTAGGTTAGTTAGGTTTAAGTAGTTCTAAGTTCTAGGGGACTGATGACCACAGTAGTTAAGTCCCATAGTGCTCAGAGCCATTTTTTTGTTCCAGCAGATGTTTATCAGCCAAGCTGGGGATGATGCGATTCTGTATCGTATCGGCGTACCTCTCATCCGTCACGGTAGCAGTTACAAAACCATAATCACGCATTTCCTCGAAGAAAAAAGGCCCGATAACGGTAGATGTGGTAAATCCAACCCATACTGTGACTTTCTCGTCGTGCAATGGAGTTTCCATGACAGTTCTAGGATTTTCGGCAGTCCAAATTCTGCAGTTGTGGACGTTGACAGACCCTCGGAGCGTGAAATGAGCTTCGTCGGTCCACAACACGTTACTCGACCAATCGTCATCTTCCGCCATCTTTTGAAACGCCCACACCGCAAATCCCCTCCGCTTCACTAAATCGCCAGGTAACAGTTCATGATGCCCATGGATTTTGTACGGATAGCATTGGAGGGCACGCCTCAGTGCCAACAAACAAACAGTAGTGTATGGAATGCCGGTGCGACGTGCGACTGCACGGGCGCTATCTTCCCCGTGCATAGACGAACCCGCAACATTCTCGATTTCTTCCTGAACTGTCTCAGCAGCAGTATGCCTTGTGCTCGGTCGGCCACTAGGGGGTCTATCGTCTAAACAACCGGTGACTTCGAACTTCGAAAATCATTCTCGCCACAGCTGTATTTGTCAACAGACATTAACCCGTTCGAATCCCCTTCCTATGGCGATAGGATAGTAACGCTGAACTAGCACATTCCCCATTCTGATAATACAGCTTCACTAAAAGCGCCTTTTCAGGTAACGTCAACATGCTGCGACTACTGGCGCATCTGATTCTCTCTCTCATTACAGCTCCTTTTATACACGATTGTCATGCGCAGTCACTGACGTTTTGCTATCCAGCGCCATCTGTCGGACATTTTGTGAACTTTCTTTTTTTTGGTTCTAATAAAACCCCATGTCATTCCAAGCATGTGTGTCAATTTTTACCTCTCTATCTACATTATTTCGTGGTTTATTAAGTTTTCAAATTTATACTGACTTTTTGATCACCCGGGAGTTAAGTATGCCAGGCAATAGTTTGCAGGGCTTACAGCTGCACCAGGGGATGCAGTTTTCCTACAAACTACATATGCATCACCTACATAAACACTGTACAGTTTATGGCTCAGGGTACTTCTTACAGTATTGGTGGTTTTCTGTCTTATTCCATCCACGTATTGAGTGAGTGAAAAAAAAACACTGACTATATGCTTGTCTGCGAGCCCTAATATTTTTAGTCTAATTTTCATGATCCCTGCATGAGAGCAATACGCTCACACAGTCATCTTCGTATGTAGGTTTTCTAAATTTACTCAACATGATTTTTCGAGAACTACGTCGTCTTCCTCCAGATATCGTCATTTAAATTCCCCGTACATCTCTGTCACAATTTGGTATCGGCATACCATCCTGTTGCGAACCAAGCTGCAGGCTTCTGAATTAATTTGATATCCCCAAACGCTGCAACAATACTTTTGAGTTGGTCACACTAACGTCTGGTATGTGGTATATTCCATTCATACCGATTTTACGCATTCGTCCCATTTCATATCACTTCTTAGCGTCGCCCTAAATACTTACACTATCTGATCAAAACATCTAGAAATTTATTACTAGACATTAATATTTGGTGGGTCCATCCTTCGTCATTATGACGGCTTGAAATCTGCTGGAGACAAAGTGAGGTGTCTGAATGTCTGTGGAGGAATGACAGCCAATTTTTCCTACCAGAGAAGATAGTTATGCAGGACGCTGCGGTGTATAGCGAAGTCGACGTTGTAACTCACCCAAAGGTGTTCCACTGGGTTCACGTCGGGACTCTGGGCAGGCCAGTACATTTCAGGGATGTTATTGTCCACAAACGATTGCTTCATGTATGCTGCTTTATGACAAAGTGCACCGTCAAGCTGAAACAAACAAATCATCGTCTCCAAATTGTTCCTCTAGTTCACGCAGTACACAGTGGTGTATAACGTGTTTATGTAATTCAGCATTCAGCATTTCCTTAAGCAAAATAAGGTGACGACACCCTAACCACAAAAAACCCATACTGTAAAATCACCTCTTTCTGCTGCACTGTTTGGCATTACACATAATGACATGTAACCTTCTCCAGGCGTTCGCCATACACAAACCCTCCAGCCGGATTACGACCTCACATCACTCATTTCCACTCATCCATGGTCCAGTGGCGCTGCTCTTTACACCATCTGAAGCGTCGTTTAACACTGAGTACGCAAATTTGTGACTTATGAGGAGCTGCTCGACCATTGTATGCCATCGTTATTAAGGGGACCACACCGTGGTTCAGGTCGAAAAAAATCGATTTGGGGTTTTCATTATACACTCCTGGAAATTGAAATAAGAACACCGTGAATTCATAGTCCCAGGAAGGGGAAACTTTATTGACACATTCCTGGGGTCAGATACATCACATGATCACACTGACAGACCCACAGGCACATAGACACAGGCAACAGAGCATGCACAATGTCGGCACTAGTACAGTGTATATCCACCTTTCGCAGCAATGCAGGCTGCTATTCTCCCATGGAGACGATCTTAGAGATGCTGGATGTAGTCCTGTGGAACGGCTTGCCATGCCATTTCCACCTGGCGCCTCAGTTGGACCAGCGTTCGTGCTGGACGTGCAGACCGCATGAGATGACGCTTCATCCAGTCCCAAACATGCTCAATGGAGGACAGATCCGGAGATCTTGCTGGCCAGGGTAGTTGACTTACACCTTCCAGAGCACGTTGGGTGGCACGGGATACATGCGGACGTGCATTGTCCTGTTGGAACAGCAAGTTCCCTTGCCGGTCTAGGAATGGTAGAACGATGGGTTCGATGACGGTTTGGATGTACCGTGCACTATTCAGTGTCCCCTCGACGATCACCAGTGGTGTACGGCCAGTGTAGGAGATCGCTCCCCACACCATGATGCCGGGTGTTGGCCCTGTGTGCCTCTGTCGTATGCAGTCCTGATTGTGGCGCTCACCTGCACGGCGCCAAACACGCATACGACCATCATTGGCACCAAGGCAGAAGCGACTCTCATCGCTGAAGACGACACGTCTCCATTCGTCCCTCCATTCACGCCTGTCGCGACACCACTGGAGGCGTGCTGCATGATGTTGGGGCGTGAGCGGAAGACGGCCTAACGGTGTGCGGGACCGTAGCCCAGCTTCATGGAGACGGTTGCGAATGGTCCTCGCCGATACCCCAGGAGCAACAGTGTCCCTAATTTGCTGGGAAGTGGCGGTGCGGTCCCCTACGGCACTGCGTAGGATCCTACGGTCTTGGCGTGCATCCGTGCGTCGCTGCGGTCCGGTCCCAGGTCGACGGGCACGTGCACCTTCCGCCGACCACTGGCGACAACATCGATGTACTGTGGAGACCTCACGCCCCACGTGTTGAGCAATTCGGTGGTACGTCCACCCGGCCTCCCGCATGCCCACTATACGCTCTCGCTCAAAGTCCGTCAACTGCACATACGGTTCACGTCCACGCTGTCGCGGCATGCTACCAGTGTTAAAGACTGCGATGGAGCTCCGTATGCCACGGCAAACTGGCTGACACTGACGGCGGCGGTGCACAAATGCTGCGCAGCTAGCGCCATTCGACGGCCAACACCGCGGTTCCTGGTGTGTCCGCTGTGCCGTGCGTGTGATCATTGCTTGTACAGCCCTCTCGCAGTGTCCGGAGCAAGTATGGTGGGTCTGACACACCGGTGTCAATGTGTTCTTTTTTCCATTTCCAGGAGTGTATTTCGATAGATGAAGGTTTTATTTAAGTACTCTGAAAAGGATTTTGCTGAAATTCTTTTTTCGAGCATTTAAAGAGCATTTTCCTACCACGTGTGTTTATGTGCCACGCCCAATTTTCTATCACCCATTTTTCTGCATATATTTTAGACCTCTGTATCTCCTACATTGCACGTTAGGGGTTTTTTTTACTCCCGACTGCGTTGACTATCCTTGGAATGCAACAATCGGTATTCTTTTGTTTCTGCTGTTAGTAAACAACACGCTTTCAAACACGCGGTTAGTTTTCAAAAATGGTTCAAATGGCTCTGAGCACTGTGGGACTTAACTTCTAAGGTCATCAGTCCCCTAGAGCTTAGAACTACTTAAACCTAACTAACCTAAGATTATCACACACATCCATGCCCGAGGCAAGATTCGAACCTGTGACCGTAGCGGTCACGCGGTTCCAGACTGTAGCGCCTAGAACCGCTCGGCTACCCCGGCCGGCTGCGGCTAGTTTTGTTCAAGTGCGAGTAGTTGTTATAGAAAACTTGCAGTTATACTATGGGCAGGCAATTAGGAGAAATAAAGAAAATCTGGAGGCATTGAAGAGAGATGTTTGGGCCATATTCTTCCGTAGGTCCTCTATTGACGATAAGCCATGTCATGGATTGTGTCCATCAGGAGAAAATTCGTGGTGCAAATACAGTAGGGCTCAGACAACTGGAGAATCTTATTCTCACCAGCATTCTCTTCCTGCTGCTGTTATTACAGCAATTAAACCTATTTTCAGAGACTTGGCTCATTCTGACCTTCTAAGGAAATGTGTGGATGGGCAGACATAGAACCCAAATGAATGTTTCAGCAGCATAATTTGGAACCGCCTTCCTAAAGCTGTAATAGAATGCAACTTGGAGTTCATGATGCTGCTATTACATTCAATTGTGGTAATATTGGAAAGTGTTAGGTACTGAAAAAGCTGGGAATTAATCCTGGTGAAAATATGATCACTGGGCTGCAACATTGCGATAAAATGAGGATAGCTGATGCAGACAAGTTTGCATCTAATATGGTCAAGAAAGCAAGACAAACATCCAGGAAGGTGGAAAAGAAGCTGGATGACCTGCTAGAGGCCAAATAAGGTCCATCATATGCAGCAGGACAGTTTTAATTAACTGTAAGTAACAAATTTAAAAAGTTTTTTCTTTAAAGTCAATTTCCCGCAAACTAAAATTTTCATTACATATGCCCCATTATATTAGAAACTATCATACATAAATGAATGAAATTTTAAGAGACTGCATAATATAAAAAGCCACCTCTGGTACTACATTCATTAATATTTCCCCGTTAGGAAGTTCACAAAAAAATATTTTCTGCAGAAAAAAACATAATACTTTTTGTTAATATATTTCAAAACGTATTTCTTAAAAACTGTAAAACGGATAACGTAGATTTTAGTACAGTTGACTCTATTAGCATCATGGAAGATACAATAAAAATATTATGGTCCTGCATCAAATAGTTTTTACAGAAATGGGCCAAATACTTGCCTAAATTGACATGGATTAGAGAGACAGGGTGTAGTCCCCTTAACTCTCTACGCACGGTCACTGTACTAGCTGCACATCTGGTAGCACTTTGCATCTCAAGAGTGATTCCTTCCGCTGATTACACGCGCTTTTTACAACCACATTCCGCAATGCTCGACAGTGCCTACCTGGTCTTTGTTTAGCTATGGTTCTTCCTTCGCGTTTCCACTTCATAATCACAGCACCAACTGACACCTTGGGCAGCTTGAGAGGTGTTGAAATACTTCTGGTGGATATATTACTCAGGTAGCATCCAATGAAAAGTCCACGCTCGAAGTCACTGAGTTCTCCTAAGCGACCCACTGTGCTGTTACTGCCTCTCTACTGAAAAGGCAGTATTCCCGGCCTTCTTTTATAATGGCGAGTCGGCCTCCCGTAACCTTTAGTGATCATTTCAGCAGTAATAGAAATGTCCGGATACTTTTGATCTCATAGTGTAAACGATGGAACGTGGTGAAGAAGTTCACTATTAATCCTGTAATCGAGTACGATCGGTCTCTCTCTCTCTCTCTCTCTCTCTCTCTCTCTCTCTCTCTCTCTTTCTTATAAGCATTACGTTGCATTTATCCACATTCGAAGAGAATTGCCACTCATTACACAAAGTGGATATTTTATCCAAGTCATTATGGATTTCCTTACGATCGTCCAACAGTTTTAATTTGCTGCAGGAAAAAGCATCGTAGGTGAACCATTTTACGGCGCTTCTGATCCAGTCTGAGTAATTGGTTACGTACGAGAAAGGTTCAATATGTAATGCACTATATTTTTTCTCGTCCAACTTCGGTTGAAAAATGCGGAATATGTGGTGGGAGATGGATGAACATTCCCACTTCAGCCCCTATAGTTTCATGAAGTTCCGATAGGTGGTGGCGCTATATGTATCCTTGTAAATGGTGTTTGTAACGGAGGTGAGTTCCAAGCAGATGGCTGTCATTAAGTTTCTTTCGGCGGAAAACCAGAACATTGCAGATATTCATATGCGCTAGCAGAATGCCTACAGAGACCTGGCAGTGAACAAAAGTACGGTGAGTTGTTGCGCGAGGTATCTGCCATGATCTCAGTAAGGTGGGGCAAATCTGTCCGACCTCCCATGTGCCGGCCGGTCGCTCGCACCTGTGGCTCCAGTACTTTTGGAACGTGCGGACACTCTCATTGGAGGTGGTTTGACAGATCACAGTCAGACACCTCGCTGCACAACTGGACGTCTCTGTTGGTAGTGCTAACACACATTTTCACCGAGTGGGGTACTCAAAGGAATGTGCCCGCTCGTTTCCTCACCACTTAATAGGAAACCGTAAAGAGCAACGTAGGACCATCTATACGGAATTGCTTGCACGTTGCGAGGCCGATCGTGACAATTATACAATTTTTTTGCGAATATCGTCACAGGCGATGAAACATGAGTTCATCACTTGGAACCGGGAACAAAACGGCAGTCCGTGGAGTGCCCCACACCACCTCTCCTCCGAAGGAAAAGCCGCACCCCCAGCCGGTAAAGCCATGGCGACGGTCTTCTGTGGCTCTTAAGGGCTTATTCTGTTTCCCTGATGGTGCACTCCGCGGGAAGCAGTACGTTGATGACCGGGACGTTACTGATGCAGCAATACTTTGGCTCCAACGTCGACCAGTACAGTGGCACCATGCGAGCATATAGGCCCTTCCAGTAACGTGGCGTAAGGCCGTCGCACTGAACGGAGATTATGTTGAAAAATACGGTTTGTAGCTAAAAGACTGGGGAGTAATATGATATACCGGAATCCTGAATAAAACCAACCAGCTTCCAGATAAAAGAAGTTTTGCGTTACTTAATGAACACCCCTAATATACTGTTAACATGCTGTGAGGCTAACAACTGTTGTACTTTCCAGACGTTCGACAGTTGTGTTTCGCTCAGAGATAGAGGATAGAGATTGAGCAGTTTATTGTAGAGTCAGTGACCTCAAATTTGCATCATAAATGAATGTGCTCTTCACAGATGAATTCGACACTGTTGATAGGACATTTACTATCGTACATTCGAGTGGAAGGTAAAATCGACCCGCTGCTGTCACAGTAACGTCGTGGAAAGAGAGAAGTTTCATAACGATGGTGTCCTGGTTTGGGGAGAAACCATGTCTTATGGCGTACACATTACATCATTGATGGAAAGATCATATAAAATTAGTTGTAGGGAAGGCAGGTGCCAGATTGAGAGTCATTGATTGAATGTGAAGGAGACGTAGGCCAATTCCTCCACGAAGGAGTTTCTTGCAAAACCTTCGCTCCTGTAGAGTCAATGTCCTCAAATTTGCGTCATAAATGAATGTGCTCTTCGCAGATGAATTCGCCACTGTTGATGGAGCTCCTGCTGTCACAGTAACGTCGTGGAAAGAGAGAAGTTTCATAACGATAGTGTCCTGGTTTGGGGAGAAACCATGTTTTATGGTGTACACAGTACATCATTGATGAAAACATCATACAAAATTAGTTGTAGGGAAGGCAGGTGCCGGATTGAGAGTCATTGATCGAATCTGAAGGAGACATAGGCCAATTCATCCACGAGGGCGTTTCTTACAAAACCTCCGCGCCAACGATTTGTGAGTATTGTTCGTCAGTCTTAAACTCTTGCTGAGTGGCATTAATAAAGGAGATAAAGGGCATGCAAAGAAAAGCAATATGTTTTATCGTAGTTCCGTATTACTTTCTATTACATAAATCTTCAGAAATGTGTATGACGGCAAAATGAAAGCAATTAGAGCACATGTAGAGGCTTATCGTCATCCTTTCTCGACATGAATCTTTCACGAGTGGAACTCGAAAAAATATGTAGGTACACAAAGTACCCTCCGCCACACACAGAACTGTAGAAGAAGAGGTCAAGGATTGTTTCAAATTTACTGCAAAGCAGGGAAGTTTGGCTTCAGGCTGCGTTTTTCAGTTATACTTTATGACAGTACACACCTTTAGGCCTAACAAAGGAAATTCTCTCGACTGTTGAATGATATTGCTTGAATATACCGTCACGGTTCGATGTAAATACAAATTCAGAGTTATTGTTGTGCAGCTGGACGTAATCTCAAAGTCATAGGAGCGTTTTCGTTCTCGAATTTCTCGTCCGTTGGCACTCCTTTTGTGTGATGCTACCTGGTAGACAAACAAGCCGCTAATATCCAGAACCATTTTGCTGCACATAAAAGATAAAGGAATGAGTTTAAAGCTGCTTGGTACAATAGTACTAGGGAGTACAGGAAAAATGAGATGTACATGCTAGAGGAAAGGAGAGATTTCGTTTCTCTGCGTACTACGGCAACTCATGAGATATAGGTTTCTGCGTCAGTGGGAGGAAGAGTGTCTGGGAGATCAGACAGCAAAAAACAATAATTGAAACCCACCTACTTAACGAGTTGTACTTTCTTCTGGCCACTCCAATGGAGAAAAATAATTGGAATGTGCGTCAGAATAAGGTACCGATTTATGATGCCAAGTTCCACGTCTGCCGTGATCAGACCATTTGTGACGTTTTGGCAGAATGTGTATAATATTGTGATAAGAGGACAATTTTCGGTTTACTGGATGATTTGTCCTTTATTTTAGCCGACAACAATATGAATGCATTTGGAGTTAAACAATTTTTTCTAATACTATACCTACAACATAAATAGTTTTGTAGAAGATTTTAGAGTGTTTTCAAGGCGGCTGGTTCATCTGTTTCTATTGAAGTGACCTAGCCGCCGTAGAACACTTACCTACAATTGCAGAATTTTCCTAACGTTATGACTGCGTTTCAACAGATAGCTGAAAGTATACTACGTATATAAACCTCAGTTCAACGTGGCTGGATGTGAATGAGTGAATTAACGTGGATGATACTGAGAAAATGAACTATTAATTCTGCTTTACCTGTTTCTTCAATTTGAAACGTTTTTACGATGCTCATCGCCAGACTTTTTGTAAGGGTGCTGATATCCGTGCTGCTGTGCCCCTAAAATTCAGTTACCGTCGCCATAATAATTACCAATAAACAACACATGACCACAGCAAATTTATAATATGCCATGTGGATCTGCAGTAAATGTTACTTGTTAAAAATGAGTCTAAGAGCCCTCTGATTAACTGAATTTATCAATCATGTCTACAATTAGAAGCTTTGAATTTTCGTAATCCCCTACTGAATTTTACAAACACCTACCACAACGGTGGAGTAATTGTAGGTCTCATTAAGGCAGTAAACTGTATTTCCTACAATCTGATCTTGTAGCACATGTACAGATCAACGTAGTGCTGTGGTAAGACACTAGGCTGCTATTAGAGAGGATTGCGGATCCAAGATTTATGGTTGCCTTAATTCCTATAAATCGCTTGAAGCAAATGTCGGGATGGCACCTTTGACAATAATACGACAGATCTTCTTCCCCATGTCAAGTTTTTGCTCCTCTCTAATGAACTCTACGACGGCATGACGTCAAACTACAAATTTTCTTAGCACATATAACAGTACTATAAGGTGAAGCTGTACATAGCCAGACATCTGTTATTCCACAATCATGCCTTTGCTCCTTTTCTTCGAGAAAATTTGAGATGACTTCCGGCTGCGTGATCAGTTACTCATATGAGCCTTCTTGTTAGGAAGAATAACTGCTGAAACGACACGACCCTCATAATATGTCTTGCAGTCAGTCACGTATAATCCAGTAAGAAACGGTAAGGTGTAGATATTGCCTTTAGCCAGTTTACTTTATCCTCACTTCAAGCATTTTCCACGTCTCTGTGAAGCCTTATTACTTTAATATTAAATGTGTAACGTTTTCTATTTTAATAATCGAGAAAGCATCAATTTCTTTGTGGCGAAATCCTAACGTTCGAAATTAAGAATTATTTGTACAGAGCCTGATCCTGAAAGTAAGATGTTCATTACTGATTTATCTGTTATAGTCGCAAATGGAAGTGAATAACTGGAAATCGACGCATGTGTATCGTTCACTGTGTATTTTTTTTTTTTTTTGCAGTGTTACGGAGGGGAACACTTTCATTTGCATTTGCCCGCCGATTATATGCATGCTGTTGACTGATACTGCAAGAATTTTCGTCTGTTAATTTGTTGCTTAAAACCTCAGAGGATAAATGTTGGAAATTCGCATGAAGTGAATGGACAAAAGAGAAGGAGTTGTTAGGAGACATTCCTACACTCCATTTATTAGTACAATGGGCAGAGCTGCACGCACGAGTTAAAACAACGCCTTGGCGATATATGATGTGATGAACTGATGGGAAATTTCAGGCTCTCATACCTGAATGTGATGCGAAATTTGCTCCTGGATACAAATTAATATGTACAGCTTCCATTCTCAACATCCAGTGTGTAACGAATGAATTGTTACACAATTTAAATACCTTTCATTCAAAGTTTTTTCTTTTAGCGTGAAAGACTTTACAAAGCTTCTTTGATCATATTTACAACATCCAAAAAAGATCTGAAGTAAAACCTTGATCCAGTAATAATTATTTCAAAAAATTCGGCGGACAAAGTGGAAAGATGTTTTTCATGAATGTGAGGTATTTTATTGTTCAGAAACGATCACCAACCTCCGAAATTACTATTTAGACATTCCCCCAGTGTTTCCAGGTTCCAGATTGTAGCTACAGCATTTTAATTAACCGTTCAACATTAACGATAGTAGTAGAGTGGGGCTACACATGACACACACTCACTCGTGAAAACATACTCTACCGTACAGAGAAATAATGCATCAGCAAATAGACATACAACACGGGTCCAGCCATGTCCAGATAAATAATGTTTTCCATCTTTCTTTTGGATGTAGTCTTTGGACCGGCACTGCCCAAGTTAAAACTATGTATTAGTTGACTGATATGTCGTAACTCATAAGGTACTGCATGTTATTAGAATATGTAAACTTAGATAAAAAAGACGGCTAAATGTTTACAGGATTTTCACTCGTCGTCGAGGTGACTCCACCACCTTTTCCCCTAGAGCGGGCGGACGGAGGAGGAATGCTACACTGCACAACACAATTAAATGATCATTTTTTGGAAACTTTGTAACTGACTCCTACTGAAGGGTAGAAGTTTGAAAGTCTCAAAGATGTCTAAAGCTTTCCTCTATAACAGTGTAAAAGCGTGGCTCCCTGCGACGTGACCCTCTGGCTTGGTGATGCGTCAAACAACAAGGTGTCTACACTTACGAGAAAAAAAGGCCAGAGCTTATAAGTTCATGTGAGGTGTCAGATGGGTTAATGACTTCACATTGACACCAAATTTCACCCCGATTCGGCCGATCGCCACGGTGGACATTGTAACCTCTCCACCGTAATTTTAAAAGACAGAAATATTTAATAGAAATGGGAGCCAAACGTAACCTCCCTGCAATGAAATGTACTGTCAGAGGCAATAAAAATGTGAAATTCGCAATCTGACTCTGGTGTAAACTCCCACAAAAAATATAGTACCAGATAATTTAGTGTTAAGAAAATCTCAGTGATAATGATAACTCAATTAAACCGAAATATCGGTCTTTGGCCCTGTGCAAAAAAATCATAATTAATTTCTTACCTCATTGAAACTGCATGTCAAATTTCTGCTCTCATTGTTGGCCACGGCTTGGAGGAAATGCATTGCAAATAATATGTTTTTTTTTTTAAATTTAACTGAAACTTTTCTTTAAGGGAAATGGAAGGAAATCGTTGGTTCAATTAAATGCTTCTTTTGTAAAAAATTGCTTTGAAATCAAAATTATTATTGGGGCGATTATTGCACAAATTAGTTACAGTTGATTTACATTATTAGCTGAGCATTGCTGATTCATTACCTTGTTTATAAAATAATATACCTCGTCCTGAATCTTGACCAGAATGCCATGTCGACGCCCGCCGACTCCTCACGCACAACTGCACTCGAGTGCTACTACGACATACTGCACTGCTCACAGACTGCCCACTGACAGACTGCTCGCAACTGTACTGCACGACTACTACCGACCGGCTACTGGACGCAACTGAACTGAGCTACTGCTACCGACAGACTGCACTGCACTGCAGACTAACCACGATAAAAGGCTCTCTGGTCAAAGATTTTATCATGCCTCACCATCGCTGCTACGTTACATACGTGTTTCATAACCCTCCACTGGGGGGGGGCAAAAATTTGGCAGCGATGGTGAGTCATTTGAACTTGCCATCGCAAGAAATTTTTACAATTTACAGAATATTCAAATGTAGTACATAAATTAAATGTTGTGCACGTGCACCGAGTACAAAACATTTCAGACAAAGACAAGATATGAGCACAAAACATAGTAGCAAATCAGAAAACTGTATATACAAATTATTTGACAGATAACAAAGTGCACACGCACTGAAAAAATTCTGTAGCATTTTCAGAACAAATAAACAGAATGGCAGAAAATCATGTTGACAAGTGACATGAGTGCACATGCACTGCAGTTGAGGACATATCAGCAAATGCGAAATGTATATACAATGAGTAACAAATGACATAAGTGCATATGCACTGAAGTAATGAACATATCAGGAAATAATAAAAGGTATACAGAACATATCATCAAAATAAAAATGTATATACAATATAAAAGACAAGAGTGCACATATACTGTACTTCAGAACAAATCGAAAAAATGTCTTTAGCATTTTCACAACAAATAAACATAATGGCAAAAAAAAATCATGTCGACAAGTGACATAAGTGTACTCGCACTGGAGTTCAGCAAATCGAAAAAAAAAATGTATAACCCATGAACATAAATGCTGTTAGCAAAAAATGATCTTCACTATGTGACAAGAATTAGGATAGGAAAGGGAAGGATTGCATCATGGTTGTAGCAGTTTAGATTGCACACAGCTGTTCTGAAAGTCCATATCTTTCCACAGAAGTACAACACCAAGTGACACAATTTGAAGTTCTTTTCCCATCAGAATTTATCAGCGTAGCCAAGACACTGAATTGTCGTAGTAATGTTCCATGTTTTCATTTTGGCAGTACACTATGTACACCAAACAGTGCGACCATAATAACGTCTTCATCGCTCACGGTGGTGGACAGCATGTCGTGTCAACACCACGCTCTTACAAGGCACACCAACGTAGAATTAGTGCAAAAACCAAATATAGTGCTCCATGATCATAAGGATGGACAGGACAAATCGACATTCCAGTAATTCAGGGTAGTTAGCTCATAAGGTGAAGGACATTAAGTCACGTAATATTGAGAATTACAGTAGTAGTTCGCGGCATTCATAGCCTAGTTATTGAACATTTCTGTACCATGTATTTAGTATTACAGAATAATGTTCATAAAATTAAATTATTGGCATCATGGGTAATCGTATTACAAAAAACAGTGGCAGTCCTTGGCCAGTTACAAAGCATATTTAGTATGACAGAATAATGTTCATCAGACGTCTTAATTGAAAAGGAGAGTCAATTATTGGCCTAGCACTAACATAATACATTGAGTGATACAAATTATTGGCACTCATTGGCCATTTGCCAAAACATGAAAAGTCAACATTGAAAACAAGAGTTAATTAATGGCATAACTAATAACATAATTCATTTAGTGACATTAATTATTGGCACTCAGTGGTCAGTAATAGAACATGAAAAATCATCATTGAAAACAGGAGCTAATTAATGGCATAATTAATAACGTAATTCATTTAGCGACATTAATTATTGGCACTCAGTGGCCATCAAGTATCGAATAGTATAAAACATTGTTCCTCATTCAGTATTATTCAGATCATTAAGAAGTCATTATTAAAAATCAGCTAATTACAATCATAGCATTAATAATCACGGGCATTATAAGTAGTCTCATTACAATAAACAGTGGCAGTTATTAGCCAGTTACAAAGCATTATTTTATATATATATATATATATATATATATATATATATATATATATATATATATATTTTGGTCTCATTAAGAAGTCATTACTCAAGTGACATACTATTCAGAGCTAATCAGTATTATTCAGCATTATCATAAACTAGTGACATTATGTGGGACTGGTAATACGTTTTTTTTTTGTTAGCAATGCATTGCGTTGGGATCGATAATTAATTGCTGAGGCATAACACTATTTGCTTTTGACCTATTGCTGCAAATGAGGATAGGTAACGTCATTCGTCAGGAGTCAGCTGTAGCAAGGTTATCTAACAAGGCAGTATATGTGATCACATTTATAAATGATAGACACAAATGGGTAAAAAAAAATGCAAGTACTAGAACAGGTATAATAAGTAATAGGTTTAGTAAGTATCATGAAAAGCTTCTCCTGGAAAAAAAATACAAAATGGATTATTGAGCTGAAAGAAGAAACACATACTATGCTGAAAAGTGGTGAACTTCGAATTAACAGGTAGTGAAATGTGTATAAAAATGTGTTCCATAGCTGTCCTTTCCAAAACTTTCCGTCATCCTACTATGCAATATAACACCTGCTGTCAAAGCAAACTGCAACAAATACTTAAATAACTACATAGCATAAATACATAACTTCAACATTATCCTCATCTGTAAAGAAAAAACTTCATTATCAATCACTTCATTATCCATATTATCATAACTTCATTACTATCATCACCTATAAAGAAAAACTTCATTATTCATAACAGCATACCCTTCATCATTATTCATCAGCATTCAGTATCATCTGCAAAAAAATCACTTCATTACTCATTATACAACTATTCCTTATCACTAGCATATTTCATCACTAAAACTAAGATGTGTAGTTCTGTCTGACAGCCTGCATCAATCACCTTGTATTCTGAAAGAAAAAATTAGTTAAGACTGCTATTCTAAGATGAGTATAGTATATTCTTGTTAATGCTTGTTAATCCTGATCCATTTACTCTTCCTCATAAAGTTATTGCATCTTCTTTCGTTTATTCCGTAGATGAAATTCCCATTTCTGTTGAATTTATTTCTTACACGCATCATTTCTTTCTGAAATTGATGAACAAAGATTAATGTCTTGCATTTAAATCATATACCCACTAAATAATGACTGGTTTGTGGTGACATAATTAACCATACAGCATAACATGACAGAAAACGTAATATGTCAAAGACATTGACAGTGTTCAGAGGCAAAAATGTACACAGAATAATACAATGCAGCAGCAAAAAGAAAAATGTAAAACAGTCACGATGTTGAGATATCATGGGGCAAAAAAAAGTCAAAGTCAACTGGTGTGTGTTATATCTTAACTATTTCACAGTGCATACAAACAAAACTGGAATACAATCATACACAAAAAAAAAAAAAAAAATGGAAAATGTGCACGGTCTAATGTGTAACGACAAGAAAAGCGACCTGCTAACCTTACCTTGTCGGGCACTTGCCAAGAAAAAATACGATAATCATCAGTAATTAGTTATGTGAATATAATTGCATTAGTAAATGGCATCATAGTGTGTTGAATCATACAGTGCCTTCATTCAATAAAGGGTTTAATATTTGACCAATGGTGGTTGTCTTTCGATTTTCTGGTTCTCAAAGTTTCGACGTGTACAACACTGGGGTGAGGGATGCTGCGAATCCGATATGGGCCTGCGTATAGAAGTTCAAATTTACTGCACTTATCTTTTAATTTGCTGGATAAATAGTGTGTACGTACTAATATCTTCTGTCCAATGTGAAAGTCTCGGCGTCTACAAACCTGTTTTTGCTGTCTTCTCCGGCGCTCTGCGGCACGTTTGATGTTGTTCAGCGCAATGTCAATTATTTCGTGGTGTCTTAGTCGACGACATTTAGGGAAGTTTACTAATTCTTTAATTTTGTTTGGTGGTTCAACGTTTTTCAGTATAACAGACGGAGATAGCATAGTGAATTCATTTGGAATGGAATTAATTACATCTTGGAATGAGAGTATGTGTGTATCCCAATCAATATGTCTTTTGTGGCAGTATATTCGGCACAGCTCACCAATTTCTTTCATTAATCTTTCACAGGGGTTCGAGGAAGCATGGTACTTGGATATATAAATCGGAGAAATGTTTCTAGCTCGTAACATGCGTGTCCATATGCCAGAACGAAATTGAGATCCATTGTCAGAAATTACTTTCATCACATGCCCTACATGAAATAGAAAATGTTTTACAAATGCTTTCGAAACAGTTTTAGCAGTAGCTTTGCGTAACGGAGTGAAAGTAACAAATTTTGAAGTGAGCTCAACAGCGACAAAGATGTAGCAAAAACCTCTGTTAGTTCTCGGAATCGGACCAAAAATGTCTACAGCGGCCATATGTCTTAATTTAACAGGTACAATGGGATATAAAGGAGGAATATGTGAAGTGGTGTCTGATTTAGCTTTCTGGCAAATTTTACAAGACGCTAAAACTCGTCGTATAAGGTTTTCCATGTTGGTAAAATAACAGTTCTGCCTCAGTATAAGAAAACATTTTCGTGCTCCGTAATGTGCGTAACTTAAATGAGTGTACCAGATTAGTTTGTTAACCAGTTCGTCAGGAACGCATAATAACCAATTGTAGTTGTCAGGATGAGAGCGGCGAAACAGAATGTCATTGCGTACAGTGTAATGGTTTCTAATCGTAACATTATTCTTATCTTGCCAAAGGTGTTTAATTTCTTTCCACACATTGTCTTTACTTTGCTCTTGTGCTATGTCCTGTAATGACGATGAAATAAAGTTTTCAAATGCAACTTGTTGAATGTACATGACACTGAAATTTGCTTTGCATAAGTTGGTTGCTACGTCTTGCTGATTGTTGCTCAGAGAACGCGATAGTGCGTCTGCTATAACATTTTGTGTGCCGGGAATGTGGACAATCGTAAAATTAAATTCCTGTAAATAAAGTTTCCATCTGCTTAATCTGTCGTGAGTGAATTTAGCCGAAAGTAAAAATTGTATTGCTCTGTGGTCTGTGTAAACGGTGGTATGTCTGCCATAAAGAAAGTGCCGAAATCTTGTAAAAGCCCATACAACACATAATGTTTCCAATTCTGTAACGGAGTAATTTCGTTCAGGAGGTGACAGAATGCGACTTGCAAATGCGATGTTTTTAATTACTGTAGAACCATCTTCTTCAATTTCCTGGAAAATGCGCACGCCTAAAGCGGTATTGGAACTTTCGGTGGCAATGGAAAAATTTCTAGTAAGATCTGGGTGCGATAAAAGTGGAGCATTCAACAAAGCATGTTTCAGGTTCACGAACTCAGAGTGTGCTTGCTTATCCCATGACCAAATACTGTTTTTATCTGTTAATTGGCATAACCTGGGTGTGTCTAAAGCGGAGTGATGAATAAATTTACGAAAAAAGTTAATTAAGCCCAAAAAACTGCGTAATTGCTTCTTTGTTGTAGGAACAGTAATGTCACGTAGAGCTTGAAGTTTTTCCGGATCAGGTGCAATACCTTCTGCTGAAATTACGTGTCCAAGAAATTTTATAGAAGTTTTGCCAAAGTGCGATTTACTAAGATTAACTGTAAGTCCTTGTGCATGAAAAGTTTGCAACAGTTGGTCTAAAACCACATTGTGTTCAGAGCAGTTAGCTTCTGCGATAAGAATATCGTCTGCGTACGTCGTAATTCTGTCTTTAAGTTCTGTCGGAAGTATTGAGTTCAAACCGCGAATAAAAGCTGCAGAAGAAATAGTTAAGCCGAACGGTAATTTGCAAAATTGATAACAGTCGCCAAAACAAAGAAATGCTGTGTATTTTCTGCAATTCGGATGAAGTTGAATTTGCCAAAATCCCGATTTCAAATCTAATGTGGAATAAATAGCAGTACCATGAAATTTCTGTGGAAGTTCCTCTAAAGCCTGTGGTCGATCTGTTTCATTAATAATAATGTCATTAATGTGACGTGAATCAAGTACAAGGCGAAGTGAGCCATCTTTTTTCTTAACAATATGTAGCGGGTTTATGTACGGACTAACTGCCGGTTCTATAATTCCTTGATCAAGCATATCCTGCAACTCTTTCTTAACCTGTTCTCTATGAATATACGGAATGGGATAATGCTTGGCTTTAAATGTGTCGTGCTGTTTGACTTGAAATTCATACATAAAGCCGGACATAGTACCAGGAACATTGTCAAAAACTGGAGCTTGCTGTAAAAGAATTTTGTGTAACTGCGTGCGTTCGTCGTCTGTATTTGCACTGCTTTGATTAACTTTATCAGAAATCAATTGCATTACGTCGTAGTCAGCTTCGTCTGGAGTATTATAGTTGTGTACGTACGTATCCGTGAACAATGTGGGATTACAGTCTATGTTACGTGTTGCGGAAATGACCTCTGTGCGGTTAATTGTTTGTTCTTCCGCAGATAGTGAGTGCTGAAATTCTAAAGCAAGTTGTACATTTTCATCCTTTAACATTAAATAAGAATTTTGAAAATCAATAACTGCGTCGTGTTGTACCAGAAAATTAGTACCTAAAATAACGTCTGTTGTCAATAAAGGAACAATCCAAAAATTAGAGTGAAAAGTGTGACCTGGATACAAAATGATAAATGCGTCTGTAATTTAACGTCTGCTCCTTTACTCGGTACTGCTCCTTTCACTTTTGTTTTGCCTAAAGGTAATGTCGGATAGGTATTCTCTTTGTTACACTCGTTAAAAGTTTCTTCATTTATTACAGATATAGGTGAGCCGGAATCAATTACTGCTGAGAATTTCGATGAACCAATTTTAATTTCGATAACAGGATGCGAAATGGTTTTCTGAATAACTGGTCTTTCCTGCAAGAGAGTGTCTCTGATATCGTCAAAAGTAATTACATTTTCGTGAACAACATTTTGCGTGTCAAAGGTAGTGCTTGTGTTATTGGAAGATGCGTCCTGTGCAGTATCTAGTCAGATTCTATCTGACGTGTTATTATTATTAGGAGGATTCTGTGGCATTTCTACTATTTGAACTGTTCTATTACTTCTTCCAGATGTGTTACGCTCTGGATGGTACCTACTGTCGGGTTCATTCATGAGAATATGTTCTTGCGTATGATTTTGCTGTTGGTGAGACCGACTGTTATTATATGTACACTGATAATTGTGCTCATCGTTTTTACGTCTGTCGTGATAGTCATTCCTATACGGTGCATTGCGATAGGAATTGAAATACTGTCTTCTTTGTACGTAGTTGTTTCCTTTCTGTCGTGCGTTACTATTTGTTGGATCTGGGACTATACGTGCACGCGGCGGAACATTAAAGCCTGGTTGACCTTGTGCATTACATTGTTGGTTATGTATTCCAACCGGCTGACTTTCATGCTGTTGTGGTGGAAAACGTCTATTGTTACCAAAATGTGCTTCCTGTTGCTGAAAATTTTGACGATATTGATAATCTGAATTTTGTCTGTGATTTAAGTTCTGGTACTTGTCGTTCCTAAAGCGTCTGTTACTCTTCCTATTGAAATTACGTCCCTGATCATAATTACTGTAAGTTTGTTGACCTTGGTTATTATACGAAAAGTTTTTGTTTACAAAAGAATAATCAGATTGCTGCACTTCTAAAAGCTGTAAAAGATCTCTGAAAGCTGAAATGTTTTCTTTTTGCTGGCCCGTTAGAAGTGACACTCGTAATGACCGTGGTAATTTGGAAATGCATAATTGTATAAGTGCGGATTCACTGTACGGTTCACTCAGGTATTGGTTCTGTTGCACCATGTGCTCAAAAAATTGCGTCACACTGGGGAAATTGGAGTTCTCATAATTCGATAAGCTAATTAGTTGATCTTTAATTCCGCGCTGTGTCGTCTTCGACCAGTACGCTGATAGAAAAGCATTCTGAAACTCTTCTACCGAATAGCACTGTCTCGCGATCAGTCTCATACGAGTTGCCGGTTCGCCTTCCAAAAAGCTGCAAATAAATTCAAGTTTATGCGTAACAGGCCAAGTCGGTGGAAAAGCAAAGCTAAACTGTTGTATCCAATCCAGTGGGTGAATCTGTGTTCTGTCGTTTTTAAACACTTTAAACTTTTTCACTGACAGAAAATGTTTGTAATCAAAATTATCGTCTCTGTGTGATGGAACAGGTTCAGGATTGTAAGAGAATCTATTGAACTGTGGTTGTTCGGAATCTAAGTCCCGTACTCTCTGTAGATTACCCAAATTATACGCGTTGCGCGAGTCTGACTGATGTTCGCAAAGTGGCGTCTGCTGTGATGTGTTATTAACTGAAATACTTTTCATCTCTGTTACTTCTTGTTGTAAACTCGGTAACTTTCTACGCAACGTGTTATTAGACGAATCGATCTCATTAATTGTCTGCTGTAAATTTTGAAATTCAGGTGTTTGGTTAAATGAAACCGGTGCAGTATCGTCTGATTTATTATCATTATTACTTTCAATAGCATCAATACGACTGGCTAATTCATCATATTTTTCAGTCAGTATTTTTGCCTGATCATCGGTTTTAGAATCGGACGCATTAATCTGTTTTTGCAACTTACGTGTAGTTTCGCTCAGTTTTTTAACATCAGCTTTGATGACATCGCAATCCTGTGTTAGTTCTTATTGTTCGAATCTGTCTGTCACTGTTTGAATATTTACTGTGTGTGTATCTGTTTTTGATTTAAGATCAGAAATTTCATCACGTAATTCCGCGTTCAACTGTTCTATGGTATTAATTTTGTCGGACACTGTAGTAATATTATTGTCTACATACGTCTTTGCCTTCGCAAACATTTTTCGTTTGTCTTCTTGTCTTTGAGCAGTGATTGTTTCCATGACTTGACGTTTGACTTTGTTTTGATCCTGAATAAATTTGCGGAAACGCGTATCACTGTTTTGTATGTGGTGACTAAATCGCTCGTCAATTTGAGTGTTCTGCTGCTCGAATTTCGCGTCTATCTTTTCATCCATTGTGCGCGAAAGTTCTGCTGTCATTGTTTTAAACTCGTCGCGTAATTGTGTAGCCTTTTCAGAACATTGTTTAGCGACTCCGCTAATTTCGTCTCTGAGTGTTTCTGTTGAAGCTGTTTGCATTTCCCTTAATTCCTGAGCAACAGACCTAATTTCTTCGCTACTTTTTTTTGAACAAGCCTCAATTTCCACGCGCAACTGTTCCTTAGTGTCATGACACTGCGCGGCAACGGCTCTAATTTGTTCACTAAGCTGTCTGGAATTGTTGTCTAATTTTTCATTCTGTTGTCTGACCTGTTCACTAAGTTGTTTGAGATTCTCGTCATTATTGTCAAGTTTTTCATTTAAGTGTTTGTTATCTTCCCTAAGTTGTCTAAAGTCTTCACTTTGTTTTTCATTCTGTTGTTTGACCTGTTCACTAAGTTTGTCTTGTTTTTCGTTCTGTTCGTTCCTAAACTGTAGCATTATTGCCATAAATTGATCCAAAGTAACATTACCTACTCCATTATCTGTGCTGTTTGATTGTGTACCTGGAATTGTCGCGCTTTGTGTGACCATTTGGTCATTCTGCAATTTACAAAAAGGATTATCAGTCGGACGTACACTGTCACTCACTATTTCGGAATTAAATAAATCCGTCGTACTTTGTGTATCCTGTTCATTTTCATTAGACAAATTTGTCTGTACGTTACTTGAATTTTCCAAATCGGGTGTGTTACGCTGGGCAGCGCTCATTACAATAGGGCGTCCCGCATCATCGATTGTCGTCAAATCAACAGAAGACACAATCGAGTTCGTTTGTTCATCATTAAGGTCTACATCATTATTAATGGTTGGAACGTACTGATTGTCAGTGAACGCAGGATTGTCACAATTACTACCGGTCACGTTGTTTAAGTCGGTAATTTCGTTCATAATACCTCGCGATACATATTCATAGTCTTTCGCGGCATTTTTGCTAAAGTCACAATTATTCACAAAAGAAATAAGCACAATGCAAAAACAACACACAAATACAACAGAGCAACGAATTGCCGTTGACCTGTAGAAATAAAGTCACAAGATTAGTAAAAGCGTTGCGCCAAGTCCTAATTATATCTAAGCAAATAAGAGCAGATCTCTGACTGGTTTTCAAAAGATTCTCAACGAAATTCGATCCTGGACTGGGTGTCGCCAAGTGTAACCTCTCCGGAGAATTTTTAAAAGATAATATTTTAATAGAAATGGGAGCCAAACGTAACCTCCCTGCAATGAAATGTACTGACAGAGGTAATAAAAATGTGAAATTCGCAATCTGACTCTGGTGTAAACTCCCACAAAAAATATAATACCAGATAATTTAGTGCTAAGAAAATCTCAGTGATAATGATAACTCAATTAAACCGAAATATCGGTCTTTGGCCCTGTGCAAAAAAATCATAATTAATTTCTTACCTCATTGAAACTGCATGTCATATTTCTGCTCTCATTGTTGGCCACGGCTTGGAGGAAATGCATTGCAAATAATATATTTTTTTTTTGAAATTTAACTGAAACTTTTCTTTAAGGGAAATGGAAGGAAATCGTTGGTTCAATTAAATGCTTCTTTTGTAAAAAATTGCTTTGAAATCAAATTTATTATTGGGGCGGTTATTGCACAAATTAGTTACAGTTGATTTACATTATTAGCTGAGCATTGCTGATTCATTACCTTGTTTAAAAAATAATATACCTCGTCCTGAATCTTGACCAGAATGCCATGTCGACGCCCGCCGACTCCTCACGCACAACTGCACTCGACTGCTACTACCGACATACTGCACTGCTCACAGACTGCCCACTGACAGACTGCTCGCAACTGTACTGCACGACTACTACCGACCGGCTACTGGACGCAACTGAACTGAGCTACTGCTACCGACAGACTGCACTGCACTGCAGACTAACCACGATAAAAGGCTCTCTGGTCAAAGATTTTATCATGCCTCACCATCGCTGCTACGTTACATACGTGTTTCATAACCCTCCACTGGGGGGGGCAAAAATTTGGCAGCGATGGTGAGTCATTTGGACTTGCCATCGCAAGAAATTTTTACAATTTACAGAATATTCAAATGTAGTACATAAATTAAATGTTGTGCACGTGCACCGAGTACAAAACATTTCAGACAAAGACAAGATATGAGTACAAAACATAGTAGCAAATCAGAAAACTGTATATACAAATTATTTGACAGATAACAAAGTGCACACGCACTGAAAAAATTCTGTAGCATTTTCAGAACAAATAAACAGAATGGCAGAAAATCATGTTGACAAGTGACATGAGTGCACATGCACTGCAGTTGAGGACATATCAGCAAATGACGAAATGTATATACAATGAGTAACAAATGACATAAGTGCATATGCACTGAAGTAATGAACATATCAGGAAATAATAAAAGGTATACAGAACATATCATCAAAATAAAAATGTATATACAATATAAAAGACAAGAGTGCACATATACTGTACTTCTACTAGAGTACTGTTCGTAACACTCGCGCGGTCAAGCGCAGACTAACCACGATAAAAGGCTCTCTGGTCAAAGATTTTATCATGCCTCACCATCGCTGCTACGTTACATACGTGTTTCAACATCTCACATGATGGGAAGGTCGTCGCATCCCTCTTAACAACATTTCAGCCTTTCTTCTGACGATTGCTCCATGGAGGCCAGATCCGCGAAGTACAGAGTTGAAATGACACAGTTTTCTTATGAGTAACTGAGGAAAGCATTTCCGACATATCGCCGTTCAGGTAGTGGCGTAAATGCCGTTAATGAAACCACTCCATGATTCCCATACATTCCACGGTCGAAAACGACAGTTCGAAGTGCGATGTGCAACATGAAAACATTCTTGACAATCTTTGATACTGAAGACATCTCCCTTGCGCTTCAATCTTTCTCTAAGGACATCATGAGCTAGCTACGCCATTGAACACGATCTCACCCCTGTGGAGTACAAGGCAGCCACAGTTTTTACGCTGATGTAAAGGGTGGCACCACTAAGAACCGTTCGAAACCATTCAATGAAATTTGAACGTGATATGAAGCAGTAAAGGCTCTTGTGCTTTTTCAGGGCTCCTTCAACACACATTACTACGGCGTTATTATAGAGGGGTGTGACATTGACACATGGGAGAATAAAACGGCAGAGGGTCTATCTATGTCCCCAAGTTCGGCAACAACCTCAGTGTACCCGCCAACGTCTGTTGAGGACTTTAAAGAAATACCTGCACAGAGAAAACCCTTGAGGAGATTCCTAGGTGCCTGCAGGCAGGAAACCCATTGACATCTCTCGGATCCTGCGCGTGCCTAGGACTGACTCACAGGTTTTCTCTGTGCGCAGATACATTTTTAAAATGCTCAACAAACGTGGGCGAGCAGCACAGAGGTTGTTGCTGAACCGTGAGGTCTTAGAGTGACCCTTTGTCGTTTTATTCGTGTTGATGTCACACCCCTCTGTAATCGCGCCACAAAAGGGCGCGAAATAGGAGGGCTGAAAAATATAAGCACCGTTGCTGCTTCGGATATAAATCAAATGGCATCTGGTGGTTTTGAGAAATCCCTAGTGGTTCCACACAGTACACCAGAGAAAACGTTGCTGTCGCACCGCACTCCAATGTGTGAGATCACGTTCGTTGGGGTTGCTAGCCCACGACGTCCTTTGAGAAGGGTTGAAGCGTCAGGGAGATGTCAGCAGTAGCAAAGAGTGTCAAGAATATCTTCCTGCTCCTCATCACACAGCGAACTGCCGTTTCCGACTGCGAAATGTCTGTGAATCAACTTCCCATGCAAAGGAGTGGTTTCATTGGCGATATTTATGCCTTTTCGTGTCGCTTCTGAAATGCGGTGTTTGTGAAATGCTTTCTTCGGTTACTCATAGGAAAACTGCGAGATTTCAATACTGGGCGTCACGGTTCTGACCTTCATCGTAGGGGCGTCAAAAGAAGGGGGAAATGTAGTCAAGAAGGCTATGACGACCTTCCCATCTTGTGAGACGCCCATGGTAGAGCGCTGGGCAGAATTGTGATGAAATTTGGTGCCAATGTGACATCATTAACCAGCTTTACGCGTCACATGAACTTCTGAGCTCCAGCTTTTTTTACGCATATATCGACACCTTGGTGTTTGAAGCGTCATCAAACGTTAGGGCGACGTCGCATGGCGCCACGCTTTTGCACCATTACAGAGGAAAGTTGTAGACATCTTTGAGCCAGATTTAAAACTTATGCGTCGCAGTGACAGACAATTACGTGGTTTCGAAAATGTGATCCTTTAATTCTCTTGCGTACTGTATTATGTCATTACTTTGGACATGAAATTCTTCAATGGGTCTGTGTCAGTCACTGGCTCAAATAATTTAGTCTTGTCTTAGTAGACAAAATTCTTTTATTTTTACTCCTGACTGAACATCCTTACTAACATTTGCCTCCAGTGTTAAGTAAATATGTTCGGTGTTGAATGTATACTGTTTATGCATGCTGTATATCGAAACGCGTCGGGAGATAAAACAAAATTATTTCGGCGAGTAAGACAAGTGTAAATTATTTAAGCTCTGCCCAGGGACTACCGTCATTCATAGATGTCAGTCTGGTCTTAGAACTGCAGTGACTGAAGTCCACCCTGGACATAGTTGCTTCAAGCGTTGTATCAGTCACGAAGCAGCCGAGACAATTATATTTAAATCGTATGGGATCAAGAAGATCCCTAAGTTGTGTATCGTGAATCTATTTGACTTGGCGTCTCAGTGGACTTTGACTGTGTTTCATTTATTATTTGTGTGTTGAAACGAAATGTCTGTTGTTTTATGACTATTTGCGAATCTAATCTAGAGTTTTGCACTCACATAACATCACAGCAATGTTATTACCCCTCCATTCTGAAAAGGTACATACAACCATGCCCGATAATAAGAAATAATTTTCGACATATTGTGATGGTTGATTGAGACAATATTTTTTCTGCGTTATGTACACTACTGTAGTAACTATTGTAGCAATAACTTTATTATCTTTTATAATTACCAATCGACAGTGTAGAGGTGGAAGAAAAATTGAGAGAAATATTACCGGAAAATTTAATTGAAGTGAAAGTACGTTTACGTATTACTTCACTCAAAGTAAATCGACAGAAAGTGAAGAAGTAAAAGGAAGAAGGAACTGGTATTTAAACTGAGTGGTTAAATCTTATAGCTCCACGTTGATAACACTCAACAGCTAGCAGTTTTTATATCGTTTCGTGGTGATGACATGCTTTCAGTGGTCTGGCATAAAGACGGACCTCGTAGCGAAGTCCTTTGTTCGTCGTAAGACAGTTCTTGACGTTGATGGTTTAAAAATGTAGAGTGCATTGTTATTACTATGACAACAGCAGAACGCGTCAAACTCAGGTTTTATGGTCGCTCTTCTGCGACCTTATTACTTTTCTGGCAATGCGTAAAGTATTACATAGCTTTCTATGTAGTTTTAAAAAATATTTACTTAGGACACACTAACAACAAAACTAGTTTGTGTTGTCTTTAACTGGTAGTAATAGGATGCGCTATACAGGTATTCAGTTAAGAGAACTACTGCGCTTGTGTTTTTCCGATATGTCTATTTTTACAGTTTATTTATAAGTTTCGGAATATTTTTTGTACGTTCATGCAGTTATGAGATGATTTTCTGTTTACAATGGCAAATGATAAATGACACACGTAATTACAAAAAAATATTTGCAACAAAAGCTGACTGCGGTACTTTTTTCTTCCTTTTTGTGATACAGCTTTAGAAGAGAATCAGGATTAGAGTTAAACTTCACTGCTGTTACTTTTTTCATTGTACTGCCCAAATATCAGTTGCTTTCTCCACCGCACCTGCTGTAACAGTTATCTGTATACGCTTAGTTGCATTACGAAATAATTACCATACTTCACAGGAAAGAACTGCCTGTATCCAGAATAACGATAAATAACATTCTACTCGCACGGTCCATAATCTTTGAGCAAGATTTCAGTCCGCTCTCCCGTCGTTAAAGTTACAAGTAAATTAGGTGAAACTACTGTTTGTAAATTCTCTATGACATCCAGGATTCACTTGCATGTATCTTCATTGTATTGCACTGATTTAATTTTTATTTCGATGCAGCTAATACATCTTGGTGTATTTTAATTACCGCGACACTGTTTCGTCACGGAGTTCCTACGGCAACCTCGCTGATTCGGCTACGCATTGAAACTGACTCCTCTAATTAACTCGTGGCAACAGATTACGGCGCTTGTGGTCGCTTCCGACGCCTATTAATATAACAACCCAACAACTACCGTCTGAAATTACATTGCAATCACGGTGTGTTGTGATGACCTGACCTGAGGGCCTGTCCAGTTCACTGACCGACGATCATCGCTTCCGAATGAGACAGGCCCGTGTGGCTGTGAAAGTTCAGATCTGCTGAAAAAATTCGTGCTCCGCCAAAAACATTTCTGAGGCTCTTCTGGGATATTTTATGAGTATTCTGGTATCAGGGACCACTGGTCTCCGGTGGCTCGTTACACAGTAATAATGTAATTTCGATTTATTCGGTTTGTTGCTTCCCTGTCGAAAATCACGGCACCTCCGTGCGTTGGCGAATTCCAGCTGCGGAAGTTCCTGTTTACGTCTATCGAAACCTTATCTCCGACAATTTTGAGTAACCGTAACCTAGTCTATATTTTTAAAATTTCGGTTACAAAATAGCCGGAGCAGTCCTACAGTAACCGTCATTATGGGTCAAGTCAGCTAACGTCGTCATTTGACCAAGGAGCCATTAAGGTTAATGTTTAAAATATGCTTCCACCTAGCTAGTACCTTCCAAGGCTCTGAGGGGCTGCCTTCAAGTAGAAGGAAGCTGTCAGTTCAAAGACTACAAACGTGCATAGTTTCCTTTGTCATATTTCCCGTGTTCTATCTTTAAAGGATGCACAGCGCGTGGAAAAAATGTATTGGACGCGGAATTTGTTTCTGACAATCCCAAGTCATGACGAACAGTTTTTAAGTTTCACTTTGCACACAACTAACGCTCTAGTTCACCGGAAAGATGTTCAAGGAATATAGGTCGGGGCTTTGAAGAGGGACTGAGGCAAAGAGGTGCAGTCACAAACTATTGCTACAGTGTGTAATGTAAGCCGATGTAAAAATTATTGCATGAGCGCTTGACTACGTTTTCCTATCGATTAAAAATAGTGACATGTGTCCAAACTAGACAATCACGCCACACCCACTAAATTACAGTGCTGTCCAATAACATCAGGTAAGTACCTTTCGTCACGCATCCGTCGTGTTTACATAACCCATATATGTGCTACATTGTTTAGCATAACCCCTCACATCATTGACTAAAACCACCACACCTCCACAGGTCCTTCGCGACATTTTTTGCAGTACTCGAAGTGGTTCCCCTGTTCTTGTCTATGTTTTATGGCCAGCGACACGTTTATGGAATGAAAACTGTAATCTGCCGCCTCTCAGTGGATCTTTCCGTCATTGATCTCTCACCCTGAGTTGCGTCGGAAGTCCTCCTCAATAGGGGATTGGTTCGTGTACTGTTCTTTGCGGTTCAACGAGTCCTAACACATAACTTAGTAGCTAACAGTACTTCCTCGATTCTTTTCACTTCGCAATAACTCACAAACTGTGGGCTAGAGCATATGTAACTACTATAAAGTCTGTCTAGAGGAATGCCAGTGAGCGCATACTGTGACATCCTGTTAGAAATTACTTTTCTTCATTTAGTCGCCGACCGCTGTGGCCGAGCGGTTCTAGGCTCTTCAGTCCGGAACCGCGCTGCTGCTAGGTCGGAGGTTCGAATCCTGCCTCGGGCATGGATGTGTGTGATGTCCTTAGGTTAGTTAGGTTTAAGTAGTTCTAAGTCTAGGGGACTGATGACCTCAGATGTTAAGTCCCATTTGAACCATTTTTTTTCTTCGTTCACTCACTTTGGCATTAAACACGTGCACGAAGTTTATGGTTCAAAAAATGGTTAAAATGGCTCTGAGCCCTATGGGACTTAACTTCTGAGGTCATCAGTCCCCTAGAACTTAGAACTACTTAAACCTAACTAACCTAAGGACATCACACGCATCCATGCCCGAGGCAGGATTCGAATCTGCGACCGTAGCGGTCGCGCGGTTCCAGACTGTAGCGCCTAGAACCGCTCGGCCACTACGGCCGGCACGAAGTTTATGCATTGTGTCTGCATACAGAGCACCTTCAGTGTGTTGTCTGGTGACTTACAGCCACCTATTGTATGTGGATCACAGCCAGGCTTAGTTCTTTCGGCAGTCAAAAAATATTGAGAGTTTTGGTTGTAATGAGCGAAAAGAAAAAGAGAGAGGATTATCTATGCTTCTCTTTTTCCTGTTAGCATGTTTTCGGCTTACATTGTTATCAGCGCATGGGAGAAAGGTGTAATCGCATTAATAAAAAGAATTAATTACAACAGTATTGTCTCTGAGCGAGGTGACGCAATATTTAGGGGGCTGGATAGACATTCGGGATGGGCAACGGTCAATCTCCGCCAAACAAGTTTTTCGTGGTTTCCCCGAAGAGTTTAAACGAATGCTGAAACAGTTTCATCGTAAAAGTCACAAAAGATTTTCGGTCACGTACCTGCACAAAACGAATTTTTTCTCGTGTGATATCGACTGCGAAGGAACAGCAAACCCTAATCTCACTTTTTCCTTTTCGGAGACCCTAATTTCCATCTTCTTTAGCTTGTCAATACTCGCCAGATACACCCCTGAAAAGAAAGAAAACGGATTCCACTGGTCACCCAACCACGCTGTGTCTTCTTACTCGGTTTTTTTTTTTGTGTCTCTAATTCTTAAACGAACATGTTCTACCAACTAGCGACACAATGTGTAGCTGTGTCGTGAGCATGTCTGTAGTGAAATACTGTGCTGTAGAACGATACACTATGTGATAAAAAGTATCCGGACATCCCTAAAAACATACGTTTTTCACATTAGGTACGTTGTGCTGCCACCTACTGCCAGGTACTCCATATCAGTGCCGGCCACTGTGGCCGAGCGGTTCTAGGCGCTTCAGTCGGGAACCGCGCGACCGCTACGGTAGCAGGTTAGAATCCTGCCTCGGGCGTGGATGTGTGTGATGTCCTTAGGTTAGTTAAGTTTAAGTAGTTCTAAGTTCTAGGGAACTGGTGACCTCAGATGTTAAGTCCCATAGTGCTCAGAGGCATTTGAACTCCAGCGACCTCAGTAGTCATTAGACATCGTGAGAGAGCAGAATTGGGCGCTGCGCGAAACTCACGGACTTCGAACGTGGTCAGGTGATAGGGTGTCATTTGTGTCATACGTCTGTACGCGAGATTTCCGCACTCCTAAACATCAATAGGTCTACTGTTTCCGATGTGACAGTGAAGTGGAAACGTGAAGGGACACGTACAGCACAAAGCGTACAGGCAGACCTCATCTGTTGACTGACAGAGAACGCTGACAGTTGAAGAAGGTCTTAATGTGTAATAGGCAGACATCCAGATCATCACACAGGAGTTCCAAACTGCATCAGGATCCACTGCAAATACTGTGACAGTTAGGCGAGAGGTGAGAAAACTTGGATTTCATGGTCGAGCGGCTGCTCATAAGCCACACATCACGACGGTAAACGCCAAACGACGCCTCGTTTGGTGTAAGGAGCGTAAACATTGGACGACTGAAGAGTGGAAAAACGTTTTGTGGAGTGACGAATCACGGCACACAACGTGGCGATCCGATGGTAGTGTGTGGGTATGACGAATGCCCAGTGAACGTCATCTGCCAGCGTGTGTAGCGCCAACAGTGAAAATCAGAGGCAGTGATGTTATGGTGTGGTCGTTTTTTTCATGGAGGGAGCTTGGATCCCTTATGTTCTGCATGGCACTATCACAGCATAGGTCTACATTGATGTTATACCCACCTTCTTGCTTCCCACTGTCGAAGAGCAATTCGGGGATGGCAATTGCATCTTTTAACACGATCGAGCACCTGTTCATAATACACGGCCTGAGGGGGAGTGGTTACACGAGAATAATACCCCTGTGATGGACTGGACTGCACAGAGTCATAACCTGAATCCTATAGAACACTTTTGGGATGTTTTGGAACTCCGTCTTTATGCCAGGCCTCACCGATCGACATCGATACCTCTCCTCTGTGCAGCAGTCCGTGAAGAATGGGCTGTCATTCCCCAGGAAACCTTCCAGCGCCTAATTGAACGTATGCCTGCGAGAGTGGAAGCTGTCATCAAGGCTAAGGGCGGGCCAACACCATTTTGAATTCCAGCATTAACAATGGAGGGCCCCACAAACTTGTAAGTCATTTTCAGCCAGGAGTCCGGATACTTTAGATCACATAGTATATAAATGATATACCTTCTAGTATGCCTGTCTAACATTGGCACTGTTTCAGATAGTGGAGTTCAGGATGTAAGTTCATGATTTATAGAAAACAGACTAACGCTAATTCACATTAAGACTCAGTTTTTACAATTTCTAACCCACAATTCAACAAAACCTGATGTTTTAATACACAGAATGGGCATGTGATTAGTGACACTGAAGAGTTCAAATCTGTAGGTGTTCAGATAGATAGTAAACTATCGTGGAAAGCCCATGTTTAGGATCTTGTCAAATACTTAATGCTGCCATTTTTACTATTAGAACAATATCTGAAGTAAGTTACAATCTGACACGTCTGCTTCACTTACTTTTATTTGCTTAGGACGCATGATATTATATTTTGGGGTAACTTTTCCACTTCCTCAAAGGGTATTTTTGGTTCAGAAATGGGAGGTTAGGACAACAACTTGCGTAAGTTTGCGAACCTCCTGTCGACCGCTGATCATCAGTGTCGGTATTCTGACACTGGCATCTCAGTATATATATTCTTTAATGTCGTTTCTTGTTAACAATATCTGCTTATTCCCAAGAATTAGCAGCTTTCACTCAGTTAATACTAGGCAGAAATCCAATCTGAATTTGAATAGCACTTCCTTGACTCTTCTGTAGAAAGGCGTGCTGTATTCTCCTGTATCCATTTTCAATAAACTGTCACAAGAATTTATAAAACTTACCAGTAATCAACGCGATGTTAAATCTAAACTGAACAGTTTCCTCATGGGTCACTTCTTCTATTTTGTCAAAGAGCTCCTTGACAAATGAAGCTGATTTCCGTGCTGTAATGTTAACATCGTTTATGTTAACTTATAGCTTTTCGTCTTTTTAGGATTTGTAAACATTTTGTCTTATCTGTTATTACTTTTCTGTTGTAATTTCATGTACTGACACGTCCCATGACCATGGAGATTGGCTTCTCAATTTGGTACTACGGCACTAGATATGTAAAATAAGAAAAATAAATAAAAAACGTCACTAAGAGAAAGCAGAGGTAAAGGCTGGTCTGCAGATGTTTTCCTACTTTGAAATCTTACTTGAGGCAGTTTCAAACTTCTGACACTTAAAACGTATTGCACAACTATGATTCGAACCGAATATTTTCAGCTTGGGCACTACTGCGCTAATTCGATGAAATGACATCTGAAACAAAAGTGACAACAAGTGGATAACTGACGATGCTACAGATGAGCTAACCAGCAAATGAGTTATTCATTCGGTATTATGATACCCTCTAGGTTCGCTCCGTTTCTAGTTTCACTTATTCCACTGTAGGTATCCCGGTACACGATATCGCTGCATAGGCAGTACATCCCGGTTTAGCCTATCAGAGAACACAAAATAAAATTCCGTTCTTTAATAACTTTGACTTTAAATCCTCTTTCACAGCTTCAAAAATCAATCTGTTACAATTCGCAAGACTCAAGATCACTCCCAGAACCTCAAAATTTTCTACTTCTGTTGACCTACAAACTCCCACCTCTTGCATTTCCCTATATCATTAGGTCTAATGATTTTACTTTCGCGATAACCGAAGGTGTCAGGACTCGTGAACCGGATAGTTTTGGAATTATGGATCAGCAACTACGACATCAGTCAGCAGGGGTCTGTTGTGCAGGTATGAACAAATTCCTATTACGTCCCAATGCTATCCTGCGTTACTTATGACTTGAACTAACTTTGTCGTCGTTGATGTTGTGTCTCTATATATCATAATGCTTACATAATGTTTGCAATGAGAACTCTTTCATTACCAATATATTGCGAAGAAACACGTGTTCTCACACCCTCTAGGGATGGATATAAGATTATAAACATTTATAATTTTGTAGATTGAAGAAAAGCAAACACATGCAGGGTCCGCAGCTCGTGGTCTAGTGGCTAGCGTTGCTGGCTCTGGATCACGGGGTCCTGATTTCGATTCCCGGCCGGGTTGGGGATTTTCTCTGCCAGGGGTCTGGGTGTTTGTGTTTTCATCATCATCATCATCATCATCATTCGTGACAGTGGCTAGATTGGACTGTATAAAAAACTGGACTGTGTAAGAAATTGGTACTTTGTACGGGCGCTGATGACCGCGACAATCCGGCTTTCACAGCCGTACAGTGCGGACGTGCTGTTGTTTCCGTCTGCGGAGCACACGCACTCGCTGTTGTTTACATTTCAGCGGCCGTCACGCGTCGCTTACGTGTACTAGAACCATGGTCAACCGTTTTAGAAAATCAACACTATATTTCAACTTCTGCAACGACTACACAAGACCAAAGGATCCCAGCTTCCGACATCTTGGGCTTCCATTTGTCCATATTAAGCAGTATGGTGTACGTCAAAGTGCGAAAGAATACTTCGAGACACCAAACACGGACTACGCTTTTGCCACGCCGACGGAAATATCGGTGCGGTCACCGTCGACCACGCAGGCTTGTGAATGCGCACCATACGAGTTTTCGAACTCTCGTTCGAGCTCCCGGTGGAAGACGTTATCGCGGCTTTCCGCCCCCATGGGACTGTACAAGGCCACACTGCCGAATTCTGGGCGCAATTCCAAACGTACCCCGTTCTTAACGGTGTACGACAGATCACCATCGATCTCCATCGCCACGTGCCATCTTACCTACAAATTAGCGGATGCCGCGCGGTCGTCATATGCGACGGCCAACCCAGGACCTGTTCCGGATGTGGCAAAGGAGGCCACCTTAGGTCTGAGTGTCTTCAGCGAAGAATCACCAAATTGCCAGCCGCTACCGTGGCGCCTCTGACTCGGACGACGGTTTCACCGATTACCTGCGCATCGGCGCTCTCTTCTCCTCCCACCGGCCGCCGCCCGTCAGACCATGTACCGGTGACCCTTCCTGCTCATACGGATATCGCAGGGGTCGACGCGTCGCACTCACAACCTGACGCTACTCTGGCTTTCCTACCAACAGCGACGACTTACGATCCCCACCCGACCGATGATATGGACGTCCCTTCACAATTTCACTGTCCACATAACAGAGTCTTTAAATAGTAAAATGTCACCAGTAGGAATATTCTGCGACTTATCCAAAGCATTTGATTGTGTGAACCATGACATTATGCTGGAGAAATTACAATTCTATGGTATAAATGGAACATCATATGAGTGGTTTTAGTCATATCTACAGAACAGAAAGCAAAAAATCTCTTTATATGCTTCAAATGATTCAAAGGAGTTTGCCACTTCATCTAACTGGGGTGAAATTACATTAGGTGTTCCACAAGGTTCGATCATGGGTTCCCTCCTGTTCTTGATATATGTGAATGACCTCCCTTCTTATGTGAAATAGGATGCTAAACTGACACTGTTTGCTGATGAAAAAATTGCTCTGAGCACTATGGGACTCAACTTCTAAGGTTATCAGTCCCCTAGAACTTAGAACTACTTAAACCTAACTAACCTAAGGACATCACACACATCCAGGATTCGAACCTGCGACCGTAGCGGTCACGCGGTTCCAGACTGTAGCGCCTAGAACCGCTCGGCCACACCGGCCGGCATTTGCTGATGATACAAGCATAATTATTAATCCAGTAAAAGAAATTCCGATAGAAAATGATACAAATAAGGTCTTTGGAAAAGTTATTAATTGGTTTTCTGCGAATGGGCTTGCTCTGAACTTTGAAAAAACACAGTCCATCCAATTTTCTGCTGCAAAAAGTATAATTTTTTAAATGAACATAACACATCAAAGGAAGTCAGTAGCCAGGGCAGAGCACACTAAGTTTTTGGATGTACATATAGATGAGAATCTTAATTGGAAAAGTCATATTTTGGATCTCCTAAAGCGACTAGGTTCAGAAACTTTTGCAATCAGAATAATTACCAATTTTGAGGATGCAGAAATTAGAAAGCTAACATACTTTGCATACTTCCAGTCTCTGATGTCATACGGAATAATATTCTGGGGCAACTCAACACTTAAGCAAAAGGCATTCACTGCTCAAAAGAAAGTAGTTAGAATAATGTGTGAGGTTCATAGTCGCACATCCTGTATGCATCTGTTTAAAAGGTTAGGAATTCTTACAACTGCTTCACAGTACATTTACTCAGTAATGAAATTTTTTCTCAACAACATGGACCAGTTTAAAATCAACAGCGACATTCATGATTACAATACCAGAAAAAAGAAAGACCTACACTATCCTTTACTTAACCTATCTTTGGCACAGAAGGGGGTAAAATATGCTGCTATAAAACTTTTTGATAAATTACCAGATGAAATAAAATGTCTGACAGACAGCAGTAATAGTTTCAAAAACAAACTGAAATCATACCTCCTTGACAACTCTTTCTACACCATAGATGAATTATTGAATGTGAGTAAATAAATCTGGAGATATAATATATGCATTTTGTGCCATTTAAGGGAATGGGATAGATAACAGAAATATTTAGGTATAACAGGAATAACACTATAATATAAGAAAACCCATGTTTCCTGTGTGCATTTCTTGTGCATTTGACACGTTCCCCATCATAACGGTTTTCCGTGATATTGATCAATGGAACACGTAACTAACTAACTATCGTTTCTGCGAAGGCTTTCCTCCCAGAGCGCCGCGACTCCATTCCGTCTTCCGACACAGAGGGATGAACATGCAAACAACGACCACCTAAAAGGCGCGAGAGGAGGCGTCATACGGTCTCGGAACGAGACGGATCACGTCCCGCTGAAGCTCCAGAGGCCGTCCGGCCCGACGAGGCCTCGGAGAACCTGCACGACGATACGAATGACGACATGACGCCGACTGTGGCTGTGCCGGTGCCTACTCTGCCAGCTCGCCCAGGTGCACCTGAACCAATGGGCTCCACCATTGCGACTGCCGCCGAGACGTCTTCAACTCATACGACCGAAGTGCAACGTACGAACGTCACAACGACATCGCCTTCATTGGCGTAGAGTAACGAAGTTGACGAAGGCCCGGACCACACGTTGAGGACAGAGCTACCCCAGACGGAAGCCTAGTTACGCCGCCGATAACGCTGACTGGTAGCGTCCGGCATGACTCGCCATTGTCTCGCCCCTCTTCACCCTCCGCTGATGGAGTTCCCCTCCACGGCGGGGTACGGCTGCAAAACTACCGAGTAGCGACGATCAACACTAACACCATTACCTCCCCCGTGAAACTTCAACTGCTGCGAGAGATGATATGGACATCAGGCGACAACATCGCACTACTACGGGAAGTACACTTGGCCACACTTACAGACGTCGCGGGATATAACACTTAGACTTCTCCTGGTGACCACCTGGGATGCGGCGTAGCCATCTACGCACGAGAAGGCATTCCAGTGGCTGATATCACATACCTTCCATCCACCAGAGGCATGGCCATCACCGTCATGGGGACGCGTATTGTCAACATTTACCCTCCGTCAGGCTCCACCCGCAGACGCGATGGGGCACACTTCTATTCAGAAGAAATCACCCCTTTGTTTCTTGGACGCTGTGACAATTACTTGCTTGGGGGTGATTTTAATTGTGTCCTACACCCTAAGGATCAAATGAACCACTACAACACCTGTCAAAAACTGCGTCTTGTCGTCCGTGATCTGTTGTTCCGCGACACTTGGGAAGTTTGGCACAGTGATGCGCCTGGACATACTTACCAGACGAGTCAAAAATGGTTCAAATGGCTCTGAGCACTATCGGACTTAACATCTATGGTCATCACTCCCCTCTTCCGACACAGAGGGACGAACATGCAAACAACGTCCCCCTCTGGGGGACTGATGACCTTAGCTGTTTGGTCCCCCTTAAACATCCCAACAACCACCACCACCATCAGTCCCCTAGAACCTAGACCTACTTAAACCTAAGTAAGGACATAGTCTGGAACCGCAAGACCGCTACGGTCGCAGGTTCGAATCCTGCCTCGGGCATGGATGTTTGTGATGTCCTTAGGTTAGTTAGGTTTAACTAGTTCTAAGTTCTAGGGGACTAATGACCTCAGCAGTTGAGTCCCATAGTGCTCAGAGCCATTTGAACCATTTGAATCTAAGGACATACACAACACCCAGTCATCACGAGGCAGCGAAAATCCCTGACCCCGCCGGGAATCGAACCCGGGAACCCGGGCGCGGGAACCAGACGAGTCACTCCACGAGCCGCCTTGAGGGTTTTACGTCTCTCGGGAACTCACACCTGCAATCCAAGGTGCAGAGCTTCGGCCCTTGGCCTTTCGGACCACTGTGCCTACATCTGCAACATTCTCCTTCCCCAGCAAGTGGTCCGGCGTAGTCGTGCACCGTGGAAGCTAAACACCTCCCATCTTCATGATCCCGAATGTCTTCAACGTGCTACCGAGACATGGGCCACCTGTGAACGTCGCTTACCTGAGTGTTGCACGACCTTCACTTGGTGGTTGGAATGTGCCAAACCTGCCATTCGACGTACCTTGATTCAGTATGACAAGTAGCTGCGTGGCGCCGGCACGCTACCGACTATTTCTACGCCGTTCTCCGCGACCTGGACGCGCAGCCGCCCACCCCTGACACCCAGAGGGAGCGCAGCAGGATTAAGGCACAAATTGTAACGTTGACACGCCGTCGACTGCAGAGGGCGATGGTGCGGACCCGACGTTAAGATTTGGCGGAACAAGAACATCCCACCGTGCATCATATCACCTCCGATAGGAAACACCGACGACAACGACTCATCACCGAGATCTAAATCTGTCGCGCCCAGCAAGTCACTTGCCAGGTCGAGTTCGTCAATTCCCTGCCACACAATATACCAGGAGGAGACTACCAAAAACCACGCTGAGGAGTCTGTGTTACCACACGTAACTCGCACCATCGCTAGCGATGAAGCGGACGAGCTGATGGAGCCAGTTACGCATGACCAAGTCCACGATGCAATCAATAAAGGTGCTCTGAATAAGTCACCTGACGTCGACGGATTGCCGATAGAATTTTATTGCGCTTTCCTCGCACTAATGGCGTCACGGTGGACGACGATGTTTCATGAACTGATGACGGTGGGGAACGCCGTACTGCCGTCCTTTGTCACGGGAATTATTATACCCATCCATCGACACCGCCAGTGACGACAGCACATTACCATCCCCTGACACTGCTTAACGCAGACTGTAAAAATTTTACACGTCTCCTGGCGACGCGATGCCGCAAGATACTGCCTAGCATTCTATCCCCGCAACAGACAACTACGGGTGGCTCTGTTAATATACAAACGGACACAGGAGAATGTCGTGATTTTACTGCACTGGCGGTGGCGTGCAGACTCCGCGCCGCGGTGGTTGCCATCGATTATGACAGCGCATTCGACAAGGTACGGCATCGTTTTCTGTTCTCAGTGATGAGCCGAATGGGTTTTCCACCAGGCTTTATCAATGTCATACGGCGCCTGTACGGCACCGCCGAGTCGCTGATTCAGGTCAATGGCCGTGCGACGGGACCAGTAACGATCCGGCTTTCCGTAAGGCAAGGTTCCCCACTTTCGACCCTACTCTATGCCATAAACCTGGAGCCAGTCGTCGGGAGTCTGACGAGCCACCTTTCTGGTCTCACTTTGCGACAGCATAGTTTTCGGTGTCGTGCGTATGCGGACGACCTCCTCCTCTTGGTCCGCTCACGGTGTGAAACAAAAACGGTGCTTGATTTGCTATCAATGTACGGAACTGCAGCGGGCAGTAACATGAATGTGGCTAAATCCACGGCGATGTACATTGCACGCGGGCTCTCACACGACGACTTAGTACCTCTTCCGTGTGTCCAGAAACTACGATACCTTGGTATCATTTTCACCTCCACCGTGCGCCGTTCCACTGGTATCAATATTCGGCGGGCACTCCAAATTATACGCACGGCGGTGCGACAAAATCTCCTCCGCCGACTCGATTCTTTACAATGTGTCCAATACCTCAATCAACATGTGGCGTCCAGAATGGTCCACATCGCACAGGTACTCCTGCTGCCATCAACTATTGGACGCAGCTTCCAGTCTCCTTTCGGATACTCTGTTACGTACGGTACGTTCTTTAAGATCCCCTACGAAACGCTCACCCTTCCCCCGCGAGCGGGAGGCCACGGTCTTGTCAATGTGCGACTCCGAGCGGCGTCCTTGTACATGTCCACCATGCACAAGCAGTGGAACGTGGGCACCTCCCTTACGCGTAGCTTGCTGGAAATTCTTATGCCCGCAACCATAATGCCTACAGTACCAGTCGGAAACATCAAGCACCATCTGACGCACATTTCTTATTTCATCGTCGACGGCCGGCCGGATTGGCCGAGCGGTTCTAGGCGCTACAGTCTGGAACCGTGTGACCGCTACGGTCACAGGTTCCAATCCTGCCTCGGGCATGGATGTGTGTGATTTCCTTAGGTTTAAGTAGTTCTAAGTTCTAGGGGACTGATGATCTCAGAAGTTAAGTCCCATAGTGCTCAGAGCCATTTGAACCATCATCGTCGACTTCAGTTATGCTCACACACACTTACCGTCCACGCGTTCTTCTCGACCTAAAGATGTTTACACCCCACTTCATCGTTATAGGCAACGGCCTTGCCGCAGTGGTTACACCGGTTCCCGTGAGATCACCGAAGTTAAGCGCTGTCGGGCGTGGTCGGCACTTGGATGGGTGACCATCCAGGCCGCCATGCGCTGTTGCCATTTTTCGGGCTGCACTCAGCCTGTTATGCCAATTGAGGAGCTACTCGACCGAATAGTAGTGGCTTCGGTCAAGAATGGCTTCGGAGGATGACACGGCGGTCGGATGGTCCCGGTAGGCCTGAAGACTGGGTGAGTACTTCTTCGTTATATATCCAGCAACAACATCGAACTCACACCTCCATCAAGGGGTAGCTCGCGGTTTGCCGTCATATCCACTAGACTTTCCTTCCCCCCAACGTCCGGACAACATGGCACCACGTCGCAAGTAGAAAATTCGCGACAAATCAACGTCTTCACGCCATCGGACTAACGGACTCTCCGCTTTGTTCCATTTGCCACCTCATGGATGACGATATCCACCAACTGACTTATGCTGCCACCAGTGACGTCTGGAAACTTGGCCGACAGTTCGTTGCTTGTTACCTCCGCGTTCCGCCGGATTCGATTGACCGATGGACTTTTATCCATCCTGAGGATACGTATTTCCCCGCCACCAAAAATCATGCGATTTATGGGTCAAGGGATGGACGATTACCTACATGTATAATGATAGCGACAAATAACGCCTTGACTTCTGGCTGTACTTACAAACCGCCCACAGTGAAGTTGACCACCGACCGCGCTACCGCCTTCTTCGCCGATTACCTACACGCGATCTTTACGTCATCCCCGCTCAGCTGGATGGTGCTACACGCGGACAATACTCCCCCTCCCTGTTGACATCTGAGACTCTCCTCGCTACTTTCTATATCGTAACCCATAGTGGAGTAGACGCATGGACACGCGCCTCCTTTCTTTTGTGCACTACACCAGAACACACTGGTTATTCCCCCAACTCTACTGTCTATTGCTTCACATCTCTTTGCTTATATTAGTATTATTGTTATTATTTTTTTGCTGCACCTTGTTAGTTGGAAATTTGTGGTAAGGGCTATGGGACCAAACTGCTGAGGTCATCGGTCCCTAGGCTTTACGCACTACTTAATCTAACTTAAACCCAGTTACTCTAAGGACAACACACACTCCCATGCCCGAGGGAGGACTCGAACCTCCGACGGTGGGAGCCGCACGAACCGTGACAAGACGCCCTAGACCGCACGACTACCCCGCGCGGCACCTTCTTAACAAAACAATTTGCTCGCCTTGTTCGAGTGTAATGTCTCGTTTCATTTCCGCCGGAAGGATGGCATTTCTGTTGTATTTAAGCTCGTACCAATAAAAATATTTTGTTTATTTGCCCTGTTCCCGGTAAAAAAAAACCTACTTGAGGGAGTGATTCAGGGATGGGAGGGGGCAGGCAACGCGGACAGGCTTTGGGTTTTGACCCCTGCCCTTCCTGCTCAGAACTGATAATTCTACTCTTAAACGAAAAAAGTAAAATAAAACAAAATAACATAAATAAAAGGTGGCTAGCGTTGCTGGTTCGGGATCACGGGGTCCTGGGTTCGGTTCCCGGCTGGGTTGGGGATTTTCTCTGCCCGGGGCTGGGTGTTTGTGTTTTCCTCATCATTTCATCATCATCATCATTCGGGACAGTGGTTAGATTGGACTGTGTAAAAAATTGGACTGTGCAAGAAATTCGGACTTTGTACGGGCGCTGATGAACGCGCAGTTGAGCGCCCCACAAACCAAACATCATCATCTTCACATGCAGGGAAACACCTGGTAATTGAAACTGGATGTTTGAAGACTCTAGTGTCTGCAAATTAACATTCCAGAGTGATACTTTAAGAACTGCTAAAAAAGACACAAGTTAGCCCTAAAAAATAGTACCCCTTTGGTCTGCCATCTATTTCATTGAGGAGCAGAGAGTTTAAGTAACACCCAAGGCGATTAGTGACTCTCTTTTTGAACCGCCTTTGAGAAGACAATAGATACCCACATGATAGGTACAGTCAGCCTCCAGGATCATGGACCAACAGTTTAGGTGCCGTACTGTAGCCGTGTTCCCAAGTAATGAAGCCTCAGATGTTTAGGGAAGGCTGACAAATTTCGAAAAACATACCATTTAAGCATCTCGTTACTCACTAGTCACGAGCAATTGATTAATAAATTTTACAATGATAGGTAATTAGTACGATCATGAGAGAACCACATCCGTACTGCCGTGGTATTAACGCTAAATGTACTTCTGTCATGATAAACTGTCTGACAAGAAAAGTGAAGCATCAAAAAAAGGAGGAGAAAACGAAATGAAACTTCACTGGTTGAGGGGGTATGTGATGTTGTTTCAGTGATTACAAAATCGAGTTAGCCCCACTTACCACAATGACCTTATGTCCCCTCTGCCCTGGATACATGCACTGATTTTGTTGTAAAGTGTGTCACAAAACAGTGCAGTCTCTCCTGCGGCTAGATGATCCACAAATGTAACTGTTCCTTGATATCCTGTGTACTGTCACTGGGACGGCGTTGACGTATGAGCTGATCCTACACACCTTCTATCGGAGACAGATCTGGTGATCTTTCTGGCCACGAGAGTGCATCAACATCACGCAGACTGTTCGCAGAGACACGTAACATGTACGGACGAGCATTTTCCTGCTCTAAAGTGTCGCCATGACACTGTCGGGTGAGGACGCAGGATGACCGTGATGTACCGTCATGCCGTCCGAATTTTCGCAATCATTACCAGTCGTGAACTGAAGTCACACCCATTGGCCTACCACACCATGACACCAGGACTAAGACCGCCGTACCTCTCCAAAACATTGTAAGAATGAGACCTATGCCAGGTCGCCGCCATGCTCACCGACGATGGTCAGCCGGGGTAGTATAGAACCGCTATTTCATCTTGAACACAATGCGACTCCGTTCTTCATCAGTCAATGCTTCCAGGTCATACCATTACCCCAAACGCAGCCGCTCGTGTCATACTGTTAATGGTAACCTGCGATTGTGACGGTAAGTCCCTAGACCGGCTACTGCTGGTCTCCAAACGATGGTGCAGGAAGACACATAATGTTAGGGAAACGATTACTTGTTCTAGAATGTGAGCGGGATACGATGTGCTTGGTGCACAGTACGACGATCCTCCCTCGTGGTGGTCAGTCGTGCTCGATTGGAAACTTGACGACGAATATGACTTCTCTCTCGTTTCCATGTAGCCCATCATCGAACTAGTGTCACACAACTCTAGATATTGGATGATCCGACCCACCACCAACTTTGACACTCACAAAGAGGCCCCTTACAAACTCTGTCGGTAGCTGACAACACTGTCCCCACAGTACCAGGTATATCTGTGTCCTTCACAGTGATCACTCAACATCTAACGCTGTTCTCGCCTATTATATACGCTATCAGGCCTGTTAGGAACACTAAACACGAACAACACTATTGCACTCTGGTGGTGTTATACTCGTCACAGAAAACTGCAGTTATCATCATTTACATATCCGCCAATGGTGTGTATATACACGAAATTACACGGACATTCGATAATGTCTTCTACGTGCTTCACTTTTATTGTATCATAACTTGGCAGAATTTTTCGCTCGCATTCATTTTCTCGTGTATCTGAATAATTTTTGTGGGTGATTTGCACATGTTGCCCGCGTAGTGAATGTTGGTAAAATAAGCTGTAGAAGTTGAAATGTTTAAGTACGCTTTGCCAATTATTACTCGCCAGGTTCGCTGAGGGCGCTAATGCGCTGCTTCCTGGACTCGGGTAGCCGCGCCGGCTCCGGATCGAATCCGCCCGGCAGATTACCGTCGAGGGCCAGTGTGCTGGTGAGCCTGGATGTGTTTTTTAGGTGGTTTTCCACATATCACTAGGTGTAAACCGGGCTGATCCCGACGTCCCGCCTCAGTTACACAACTCGCAGACATTTGAAACTGTTCGCAATATTTCACAGCTTACACTTGACGCAGTCAACTGGGGTGCACTAATTCCGTCCCGGAGGGTAAGGGATGGCGACAGGAAGGGCACTGGGCCACCCTCTGACACTAACATCGCCAAATCCATAGTAACAAGGCCGACTCCACGTTGACGTGGGACAAAGGCCCAAAGAAAATGATGGTAATGAGGCTTTGCCAATCATTTTCGTGCTGTCACGTTGATTGATTAAGTAAGCCTACTGTGTCTGTCACTGAGGGCTTTATTCGATATATAGGGCGTTTGGAAATTCCCGTTACAGTCTTCTAGGACTTGTAGAGGGGACTTAGTAGATAATATTTTGAATTGGAACCCGTCTCCGGAAACGTATCGTTTTTATAAGTAATTGATTAGACGTGACCCAGTACATTACTTGTTCTACAATTCCACTCATTAATAACCAAACAAACTGCTCGTGTACTCGTTGATGGGATCTCTTCAACCTGATTCAATACGACTTTTTCCAACTCGAATGTGTGGCGTCTCCTTGGAGCACGAAAGTCACGCCTAACAACTGTGAAGGCACCATTTCTCCAAACAGTTGCGTAATTGCGGCGAAAAGGTTATGCGATGGGGTCGGACGTTGTGGAGAACGATCTTAAAACGGCGACGAGCAGCTCTTCCATTACTTTGAGCTTCGCCATTGAGAAGAATCATGTCCGTGTATTCTGAAACGTGTACTCAACCACGTTGCTTTAACACTCTCAGATACGTGAGTGAACCTGGACCAAGTCAGAGAGGTATGATAGACGTCAAATGGCATCAGCCGATCAGACGTAACCACCCTCAACCGTGACTATCCTGTTACATACCTATCTAGCGAACATGTTTTTAAACGTCTGTGGCACGGAAACGGTATGTTACTGGGCATGAGTTCCAATTCAAAACATTATGTACTCACCCCACTCTACAGGTCCTAGAAGTTTGTAACAAGGAATTTCCGGACATCCTATTCAAAACATTATGTACTCACTCCACTCTACAGGTCCTAGAAGTTTGTAACAAGGAATTTCCAGACATCCTGTACGTGTTTATCTGTCTATTTACGTAGCGTTAAAATCTCCTCACCTGTCCTTTATCTCTGTTGACAGCTTGAGCATAATCACAGTGCTAAATCGAGAGGCAAAGGTTAATTATGTTCACGAATGTGAGAGGATGGTGATGCATGAGTCATGGTCAGGACAGAAATTTGTAAGGCAGGTGGGCATTTTGGTAAGAACAGGCAACACCGGCTAGTACAAAAACACATTTTCTCTCGTCCTGTATATGGATGTCACATCCTCTCACATTAGGAGTACTACTCGGTGTGATCAACAGCCATCTCAGTTGACACTGATTAACTGTTATTCACAGAATATTGTCAGCTTTGCTGACAACATTAATTTATGATCTGGAATATCATCGCCGTCTTCTGGATTGTGCCAGACTGATACATGCAACGTATGTGAAGATTAGAACGCTGCGAAATAATGATTCGAATAAGCTCTGAGGATGCGCGGAACAGTACGAGTATACCAGCAATAAGTAATTAAGGTTATAGAAAGATGGCATACATGAAGGAACACAAGATTTCTCCCCAGTACGACCGATAAGGTCAATGTGACGCCTTATTCATTCAGTGAAGAGCCGTCCAGGAACCTGGAAACAAAAAGATATATACAAATATTCGTGGCTGACGTTAAATGACACAGTGTCAGCTTGTAAATGACATCTAATGGATAGAATGGTCGATATGTGGAAAAAGGATCTGTCATATCGTAAGAAGCAGACAAACGCAAGGAATGCTACCAGGGCAGTAAGACATATGTGGAAACAATGTGAGAAATAGGGTGGAATACACCAGCGGCATGACTGCTATCTTGTCCGCATTGCCATAGCGGGACCGTACAGCTTCTTCCACTATACTGATTAGACAAAGGATCACTCCAACGGACACGGACTTGTTCGATAGGTGGTATGATGCCCTCCACAGCGACTCAACTGGTGACACTCATACTGTTGTGGTGGCTTCCTTTGTCCAGAAACCGGGAAGAAAGCTGTGATTTTGACGTTTAAGTATTGAGGAAATCTCAGAAAAGCCATGGAGTACGAGAGCTAATCCCTTCCAACCAAATCCACATGCAATATTTCGTTAGGACAGTGCTCCGCTACAAGTAGCAAGGAACGTATGTCGTCTTCCAAGAACGAGTGGTATTAGTGCTTTCTAGGCTTGCACTTTGACCTCGTATTTCTCCCGAGGAACATGTGTGAGATGTGGTTGATCGCCAAAACGTGCCCCACGGTCCAACAAGCGTTATTGATGCTTTGTGAACTCGTATAAGACTATGAAAGTCTAATATTTGACACATTAGATGATGATGTGGTACGACAACAGGATATAACTATGGGTACGCGCCATTTCGATAACTGTGGCTAAGTTTCTGAAGATGAATCAATAAAAGGCTTCTTAATCGATTGCAAATACGGTAAACAACAAAAACAGCTGAATAGAAAGTTAGTATGAAAATGGCGTTAGCGTTCCATAAGAAAATAATTCACAGTTGAAGAGCCCAACACCCAGCGGAGTGGAAGCAACAAGGTTGTAGTTCCACTGGGACATATGAAGATTCTCTTTGATTACAGACCATGATAAAAAAGCATCCCATTACTGCCCCTATGGACGTGGCACCATAATAAAATCTCATTACCACAGATAATGTACAAATCTCCAATATTAATAAGTTGTGTATTGAACCATATATAATATTAGACATAAACTTCCTTTCAGTTACGTGTACGGGTGAATGATTTCCCAGAGATGCATTGATATCAATCACATTTTGTTTTTGTTAAGTTAGTGCAAGTTCCACAACACTGTAAGCCAGGTGTAGACATGGTATGTGGAATAATTATATTGATACAGCATTTTAAGGAAGTCGTTTAGTGTGTGTTTCTTTCAAATAGATACACTGGAATAGAATGCGTCACAAAAATTCTTTGTTTTTAATGGTTTACCATCTACAGAAATCCACCAAAAGCTTGTAAAGTTTGATAAGAATTATGTTTCTTAATTTTCAACATTTGAGAAATGAGTGTGACGATACAGACTTGCTCATATTTCTCTTGAAGAAAATCCTTGTGAAGCCGAGTATTGCGAATACTCCATAGCTAGGACTAGGGTGAGGTTACACAATGTCGTCCGTGGTAGCGGCTCATGTGGTTACCACACACGAATGTTTAGACAAAGCGTTCACAACCACAAGCTACAGAGAGTTTACAAATGGGTTCACATTCGGGAGGACCACGGTTCAAACACCTGTCCGGCAACCCGATTTAGATTATCCATGACTTCCCAAAATCACTTCAGGCAAATGGAGGGATGGCTCCTTCCAAAGGGCACGCCGATTTCCTTCCCGAGCTTGTACACCGTCTCTAATGACCTCCTTGTCGACGGGACGTTAAACACTAATCTCCTCTTCCGCAAATGGTTTCGTGAAGTATAGGGCTACTGTGGGTGGATCGCGGGAACAAGTAATTATTTGCGGAGAAGCTACACTACTGGCCATTAAAATTGCTAACCCACGAAGATGACGTGCTACAGACGCGAAATTTAACCGACAGGAAGAAGATGCTGAGATATGCAAATGATTAGCTTTTCAGAGCATTCACACAAGGTTGGCTTCGGTGGCGACACCTACAACGTGCTGACATGAGGAAAGTTTCCAACCGATTTCTCATACACAAACAGCAGCCTGGTGAAACGTTGTTGTGATGCCTCGTGTAAGGAGGAGAAATGCGTACCATCACGTTTCCGACTTTGGTAAAGGTCGGATTGTAGCCTATCGCGATTGCAGTTTATCGTATGCTCGCGTTGGTCGAGATCCAATGACTGTTCGCAGAATATGGAATCGGTGGGTTCAGGAGGGTAATACGGAACGCCGTGCTGGATCCCAACGGCCTCGTATCACTAGCAGTCGAGATGACAGGCATCCTATCCACATGGCTGTAACGGATCGTGTAGCCACGTCTCAATCCCTGAGTCAACAGATGGGGACGTTTGCAAGACAAAAACCATCTGCAAGAACAGTTCGACGACGTTTGCAGCAGCATGGACTATCAGCTCGGAGACCATGGCTACGGTTACCCTTGACGCTGCATCACAGACAGGAGCGCCTGTGGTGGGGTACTCAACGACGAACCTGGGTGCAAGAATGGCAATACGTAATTTTTTCGGATGAATCCAGGTTCTGTTTACGGCATCATGATGGTCGCATCCGTGTTTGGCGACATCGCGGTGAACGCACATTGGAAGCGTGTATTCGTCATCGCCATACTGGCGTATCACCCAGCGTGATGTTATGGGGTGCCATTGGTTACATGTCTCGGTCACCTGTTGTTCGCATTGACGGCACTTTGAACAGTGGACGCTACATTTCAGAAATGTTACGACCCGTGGCTCTACCCTTCATTCGATCCCTGCGAATCCCTACATTTCAGCAGGATAATGCACGACCGCATGTTGCAGGTCCTGTACGATCCTTTCTGGATACAGAAAATGTTCGACTGCTGCCCTGGTCAGCACATTCTCCTGATCTCTCACCAATTGAAAACGTCTGGTCAATGGTGGCCGAGCAACTGGCTCGCCACAATACGCCAGTCACTACTCCTGATGAACTGTGGTATCGTGTTGAATCTGCATGGGAAGCTGTACCTGTACACGCCGTCCAAGCTCTGTTTGACTCAACGCCCAGCCGTATCAAGGCCGTTATTACGGCCAGAGGTGGTTGTTCTGAGTACTGATTTCTCAGGATCTATGCACCCAAACTGTGTGAAAATGCAATCACATGTCAGTTCTAGTATAATATATTTGTCCAATGAATACCCGTTTATCATCTGCATTTATTGTTGGTGTAGTAATTTTAATGGCCAGTAGTGTATCTGTTTTTTCGCTCACTCGCACTGAGTAGATAGATGAGCCATACAGATTGCGCCAGGAGGACATTCATCCCCTGGGTAAGAGTGTAAGTATTCTTACTCGGAGGGCTTGGGGAATGAGAACATCACATTCGTCCCGTTCTGTGCTTCGCTGGAGTGCCCTGTCGAATACTGGGATGTAGCAAGCACAAAGTAATTATGGGAAGAGTCCTTTGTTGCGACAGGCAAATGTCGGGGCACCCGATTTGCATACAGTAGACTGCCTGTGTGAGAATGATATCTTAAGGGTGATTCAGTTTCACGTCGCACCATTATTGACAATATATCTAAGTCTTTGAAACTTACTCATCTAACTGAAGGCAGACATGTAGTTGTGAGTCTAACGACGTGCCCGCGGTAACAATTCAATTTGTGCTGCTCGTATACAATGAATTTAGTAATGACGGCTGTTTAGCAGACCCTGCCTAGTGCCGGTCTATTCAGCGACGACGGCGCCTCGTGCAGCGTTTCCGCTTCGGCGCTCGGGCACAGTAGAGCTCCGACTAGTGTATAGCCAGCCAGTGGCAAATCGTGCACGCAGCACGGCTGAGCACCTGCCACCCGAGGGGCGCGCTGCCAACCATCTGGTAGGGGAGCGGCCGCGGTCTCTTTAAAGTGAGTGCACAGCGAACAGTATCGTCACCGGTACCAGAAAAATTATTAAATGAAGCAGCTCCAGTTCAACTGAATTTACCTTCAGTTAAATTTATACAGTATATAGAGTCTTGTTTTTTAAAAGAAATTAAAAACAGAAATTAAGATCAGGATTTAAATTTGTCCTAGTCACTCGTTTCTGGTATTCTGTATCTGCTTCATAAACCATCAAGTCTATATACTTCCAGATCTCGTACCTCACACTTTTCTTCTCGCCAAAACGTAAGCACTAATTTTTATCTTTTCCGCAGTGAAATTCCTGCTTTTCAATTGTTTCTACCTCGAAAGTTACGACTGTATTTCTGAGTACCAGCAGAACCGAAGAGCCGGCCGCTGTGGCCGAGGGGTTCTAGGCGCTTCAGTCTGGAACCGCTCGACCGCTACGTCGCAGACTCGAATTCTCCCTCGGGCATGGTTGTGTGTGATGTCCTTAGGTTAGTTAGGTTGAAGTAGTTCTTATTTCTGGAGGACTGATGACTTCAGATGTTAAGTCCCATAGTGCCCTGAGCCATTTGACACATTTGAGAACTGAAGAACTGCTGCCTGCTACTTACAGATGTGTATAGAGACTGAACTTGTAACGACATAAATCCATATAGACGATCACTGACAGATCCGGATATGTGTAGAAATGTCATAGTTTTGCAGCGTTCGACGGATACTACTTGTAGCTGTATAGCAGGTTAGATGAGACGCGATAGTAAAGGAACCAATCCGACCAACGCTGCTGGGTGATACGACGTGATAGCAAAGGAGCGAAGCTCAGCAACACTCCTGCTTAGGAACAGCGTTTATGCCTGAGTAGTCTGTAAGCACGCGGAATTTATTTCTGAATAGAAATACGGGGATATTCTTTACTTTAGTTACGTGTTCAATAGATCATTTGAACGATTCTTTTATCAGAATGATGTGGAACGAATTGGTCTACAGTATACGTGTTAATGATTAGTGTTAACATTAATGAACACATTATCATTTTATTTCTGCTCATGCAACTAAACTTGAAAACGATTCTTTTTTTTTTCCTTTTTGTTTTCCTAGCTATCAGTTCTTAAGTAGAAATTCGTCAATGGAATAGAATGAGTTGTCCGGGAGAAATAATTTTAAATTAGATTTAACACTTGCTTCGCTGCCTATCAGACATTTTATGTTATTGGGTAAAGGATCAAAAAATTTTACTACTGCATATTGAATTCTTCTCTGAGCCACTGATGGCTTTAACAATGGACAACAAAGGTCATTTTTCCTTTTAGTGTTGTAGGTGTGGACATCACTGTACTTTTCAAATTGTGATGGATTATTCATGACGAATTTCGTTATGACATAGACTGTAGCTAAGGCCCCCTTTACTATAGGAGAACAGTTTGTCAGTGCGTTTATTGGCATTTTACAGACAAAGGGCACTTTCTGTCTGCCCAGGCACATCAGACTTTTTGAGCGATAGTACGACTTCAACCATGCATAGAGAGCCATCTGCTGCGTGGAAAAGCTATTTCCCTAGAGTGACAGCCGTCACGCGTGTTACCGACCCCATGCTTTTTTATTCGGTTGAACACTCCGTCGCAGTTTGACGTGTACTCGATTCGAATTCTGTCCGTTCGCAGTTTATTGCATGAAAAAGTTTTGGTTTTTTTTTTTTTTTTTTTTTTTTTTTTTTTTTTTTTTTTTTTTTTTTTTTTTTTTTTTTGCTACGTGAAGAGTTAATTTAGTGTAGTAATTACTTTTTCCCAAAATGGATCGTTATACTTTTAAATTGCGTCGTTGTGTTTGATCTCAACTGGAGCGACATGTTGTTTCGCAGATCCGATACCATCTTGAGAAAGGACGGCGCCTAAGTATTCTACAATGTGCCTCAGCGATACAGATGGCCGTACCGTAAGTGCAACCACAACGGAGGGGTATCTCTTGAGAGGCCAGACAAACGTGTGGTTCCTGAAGAGGGGCAGCAGCCTTTTCAGTAGTTGCAGGGGCAACAGTCTGGATGATTGACTGAACTGGCCTTGTAATGTTGTTGTTGTGGTCTTCAGTCCTGAGACTGGTTTGATGCATCTCTCCATGCTACTCTATCCTGTGCAAGCTTTTTCATCTCCCAGTACCTACTGCAAACTACATCCTTCTGAATCTGCTTAGTGTATTCATCTCTTGGTCTCCCTCTACGATTTTTACCCTCCACGCTGCCCTCCAATACTAAATTGGAGATCCCTTGACGCCTCAGAACATGTCCTACCAACCGATCCCTTCTTTTGGTCAAGTTGCGCCACAAACTTGTAACACTAACCAAAACGGCCTCGCTGTGCTGGTACTGCGAACGGCTGAAAGCAAGGGGAAACTACAGCCGTAATTTTTCCCGAGGGCATGCATCATAATCAGGTTAGATATGCTGAATCAGTAACTAAGCTAGCAGCATGGACGGAATGTCGTGATTTAACATATTTGACGAAATGATGTGGCTTCTAGGCTACTAAACCGACCTTTAAATAAATTATTTACAAGAGCAGCCAAGTGTTTATTATTCAAGGCGTTTACTTATGGCTGCGATTCGACGCTCACAGAAGATAGTGTGTATTCCACGATAGTCTGACGAATAAGATGATTGCTGAAAGATTTCTTTTTGCCCAATTTTTTCAAGGTAGTGAACAAGGGACAGTGATTTGGCAAGCATTACTGTCGAGATTTAACCACAATATCGTCTAATTAACTTGCACAGTTAAGAACTGGATGAGTAAGCTATTCTAAAAACCATCAAAAAGTTGGGGTTACACTTGATACGTTGAGACGTAGATGGCTTAGCGATGAAGACCAACCGTGATTTTACAAATATTACGTATCCCAACGGCAACTGTAAATATACATCGATCAAGGCTAATTTTTAAAAAAGCCCTACATTCCTGTCAAGTAAACGAATAAATCCTTGGGCTGAGGAATAAATCAAAAAATGGTTCAAATGGCTCTGAGCACTATGGGACTTAACATCTGTGGTCATCAGTCCCCTAGAACTTAGAACTACTTAAACCTAACTAACCTAAGGACATCACACACATCCATGCCCGAGGCAGAATTCGAACCTGGGACCGTAGCGGTCACGCGGTTCCAGACTGAAGCGCCTAGAACCGCACGGCCACTCCGGCCGGCGAGGAATAAATAATCGGCTTAACGGCCAATATGGATTTCAACTACCCAGATGAGCAAACAGCTCGCATTGGTTTACGGATGACCACCAAAGGTTGTGTCTACGGGTTGTGTGAGACAGGTCCTATGGCGTCTTGAACCTGCTGTGTGTCTTATTCTTATATGAAATCCAGTTTTACTGTGAAAGGCAAAGGACGGACGGCAAAGTTACGCTCTTTCGCTGTCATGTAGGCTCCTAATTTACAGGGCAAATAATCCTGCAGGTATGATTGCTACAAATCCACTGCAGACGTTTAGGAAGAATTTCATTGGAATAGATTCTAACATAGCTCTTAACTGCCAAGTCCAAAGGAACAAAGGCGTCGAGACAGAATAGTTTCTCGGACTTGGAACCATATACGACATAGAAAAAAATAGAGAGAATGGTTTGAGTGAACAGTGTCAGCGTTGAATTTTCCTTCAATTTGAAACGGCTGCTTATTGCGGTTGACTGTATCCAGACTAGTATCCAGACTAACGAGTTAAACTGAGTTCCTGGGTAGTCCTGTAGCTGGATTGATTGTTGATGTTTGCGCAACGCAGTATACTACTTTCGTGGAGTAAGGTTATTGTGGGACACGTAGCGGTCACACTTTTAATGTCCATGAGTGATTAGCCTTTCTTCCGTCACGGCGGATTATCACTGGGCTCCGCTTCCGCTAACTGCACTGCACCGAGCGAGGTGGCGCAGTGGTTAACACACTGGACTCGCATTCGGGAGGACGACGGTTCAATCCCGTCTCCAGCCATCCTGATTTAGGTTTTCCGTGATTTCCCTAAATCGTTTCAGGCAAATGCCGGGATGGTTCCTTTGAAAGGGCACGGCCGATTTCCTTCCCAATCATTCCCTAACCAGAGCTTGCGCTCCGTCTCTCATGACCTCGTTGTCGACGGGACGTTAAACGCTAACCACCACCACATCCGCTAACTGCAGCCACGTGACAGCGACGAGGCATTGCTTATGTGGTCGGAAACAGTCTGGGCATGACGACAAGCTGCGACGGCAACGAGTATGCTAAGAACTCCGCGGTAGATCACTCCGAAGACGAGCTACGGGGGCTAATAATGCACGTATTAGCAGACGACGAGAGCACATAATGTGTTTACTATTGTCTAATAGATTGTTCTGCTGGAGCATCTGGCACATCGTCCGATTGGTAAGTTGTAGCCTGCGACACTTTAAATACATACACTAAGACCATGTCTTCCACTGTTATTGATCTGTCAGTCTCAGTTCACAACATGCAAGGAAATTGCAAACTGCGTGAAAAGACAACAGGGGATTAGATGAAACCAAATTTATCAACAAGTGGAATAGCTGTGTCTCTACCTTTGGCAGGACAAAAACTTTCTGCTATGAACGGCATCTTGGAGCGACCTAAAACTGTTGCACTAATATTTATTCGCAGACAGCTCGTTTCGGTGAAGAACAATCTTTAAATTACCTAGAAGTTCGTCAGGCAGTGCTTCAAAACGCAAGTTGAAATATGAAAATGAACAAGTGTTGTAAATAGGGAAAATAACGGTTGCATTTTAGATAGTAAGTGCAAGCTTTCAGAATTGCTTTTGTCTGTTACTAAATGTAAATACCGTAATAGTGAAAAGTCCCTCACGTTTGGTGAGGACATAAGTAAGAGAAGAGGTCTATCCAGTAAAATTGTAGTGGAATGTCAAGTGTGTAAATAACGAAATGTACATTGATATCCCCTGCAACATGCACAAAATACAGTGAAGCGAATATTGGCCTTGCCTAGGCCATGAAGTGTGCTGGGAAGGGAAGAACAGCAGCCCAGATACTCTGCGCTATGATGGATCTCCCACCGCCACCTGTCAAATTTGAGAGGTGTTATAAACGTTTGCATAACGCCCTAACACAAGTCAGTGAAGCATTTGTCTACAGACATTGTAGCAGCATTGGGCAATTCCTGGTGGAAGAGAGGCCGCACGTCGCTGAATGGAGTTGTCATAGTTACTCTGTAGATACAGGCAAGGAGCTGGTTCTTTAATTTCTGACAAAACACGGTCAATGATGTGGCTACAAGGTAAATAAATACAAATTTGACAAGAATTTTGAAAATTTCGGTGGTGGTATAGAAAGCAAGGAGCTGTCTGTGGTTTTAGTGCGCCAATTGCTGTGCGTATTGTGCGATACACTCACTTCCTTGGTGACTCTAAAGGCTTCATCCGCACCTGCATCTTCATAGGTACTCCGCAAGCCACCGTACGGTGCATGGCGGAGGGTACCATGTACCACAACTAGTCGTTACATTTCCTGTTCTACTCGCAGATAGAGCGAGAGATAAACGATTGTCTATATGCCTCCGTATGAGCCCTAATTTCTCGTATCTCACCTTCGTAGTCCTTACGCACAATGTATATTGGCGACAGTAGGATCGTTCTGCAGTCAGCTTCAAATGTCGGTTCTCAGAATTTTCTCAGAAGTGTTCCTCGAAATGAATGTTTTCTTCCCTCCAGAGATTCCCACCTGAGCTCCCGAAGCATATCCGTAACACTTTCATGCTGACCGAACCTTCCGGTAACAAATCTAGAACCCCTCCTCTGAATTTCTTCGATGTCTTCCTTCAATCCGACCTTGCGTGGAGCCCACACACTCGATCAGTACTCAAGAATATGTCACACTAGCGTGTTATATGTGGCCTCCTTTACAGATGAGCCACAGTTTCCTAAAATACTCCCAATAAACGAAGTCGACAGTTCACCTTCCCTACCACAATCCTCACATGCTCTCTCCATTATATATAGCTTCGCAACGTTACGCCCAGATATTTAAACGACGTGACTGTGTGAAGCATGACACTAATAATGTTGTATCCGAACATTAAGGGTTTGTTTTTCCTACTCTTCCGCATTAACTTACATTTTTCCACATTGAGAGCCAGCTGTCATTCATTGCATCAACTATAAATTTTGTGTAGGTCATTTTGTATCAACCTACAGTCACTTACCTTCGACATCTTTCTGCACACTACAGCATCATCAGGAAACAACCGCAGATTTCTGCCCACACTGTCCCGTCTGTGTTTTGAAAGCAATATATGAAAGCCATATATGAAGACTTTCCTACTGGCTTGCTAGGCCTAACGCAAGAAAGGATTTTCTGTTGGGGTTGTCTCCCTCAGCCTTTGGAGTTCCTCCTCCACCACACGGCAGTGGTTCCCTTTTCATTTACTCCCCAAAAAGGAGGGTTGCCGCATCTGCCAGCTATGCCGTTCCTAAGTCTTTCTTCTCCACCGTTGCTGCCATTTACGTCTTCACCCTTAACCATGGGCATGGGTTCCGTGTTATACCCCACGGAATTGAGTCCCTGCCTGAACTCAGCCATCCTATCATTCCAGCCTACTGAAGTGTAGGATGCCCACCTCCGGGACGTAGACACGCCAGACAGGAATTACCCCAGTGGAGGCATAGGGAAGGGGACCCTACCTCCCTGGAGCCGGGTTAATGATTGTGTATGGTGTCACAATCAAAGGGCGCCCACACTGCCTGCCAGATCATTTACGTATATAGAAAATAGCAACGAACCTGTCACACTTCCCTGTGGGGCTCCTGATGTTACCCCTGTTGTAGATGAAGACTCGCTGTCGAGGACAACATATTGGATTCTATTATTTAAGAAGTCTTAAAACCAGTAACATATCTGGGAGACTACTCCATATGCACGCAACTTCGTTAACAGTCTGCACTGAGATGCCGTATCGAATGCTTTTCGGAAATTTAGAAACCTGGAATCTGCCTGTTGCCCTTCATCCATAGTTCACAGTATATCGTGTGAGAAAAGAGCAAGCTGGGTTTCGCACGAGCGACACTTTTTAAAGCCGTTCTGCTTCTTAAATGTTCAAATGTGTGTGAAATCTTATGGGACTTATCTGTTAAGGTCATCAGTCCCTAAGCTTACACACTACTTTAACCTAAATTATCCTAAGGACGAACACACACACCCATGCCCGAGGGAGGACTCGAACCTCCTCCGGGACCAGCCGCACAGTCCAATGACTGCAGTTCCTCAGACCGCTCGGCTAATCCCACGCGGTGCTGCTTCTTAAACATGAGCTTTTTGGTCTCTAGGGGGAAAAAATAGAATGTATAGGACATGCGCAGAAGCGAATTGGGGCGAGACTTAGTAAACTCTGCAGGGATATGACAGGAGAAACAACCTCTCTGATGGCAAAGCACTTAATGGACAAGGTATACTCATCAAATCAGAAACAGAAATCATCACAAAATATCATTGTCTAGCCATCAGGAGAAACAGCGAAAATGTTAGCGAGATGAGAAAATCAATTTGGGCCGCTCTGTTTCAGAGAATATCCACTGATGAGCATCCACAGCATAGCCTCAGTTCAAAATGAAACATCTCATCGTGTAAGCATAATATGTGTGCAGCAAATGGACAAAAACATACACTTGCACACCCCATACCAGGAACTATTATGTCAGAACTAAAGCGAATGTATAGAGATCTTTCAGATTCTAAACTCCGGGAAAAATGTTTATATGGCAAAACAGAGAATCCGAATGAAAGCCTCAATAGATGCATTTGGGAACTCTTGCCAAAAACTGTTTGTGTTAGGATGTCAGCTTTTCAGATTGGTGTGACGGACGCCATATTATGTTTTAATGATGGAGTAAAGAGCAGATTAAAAATCATGAGCAGACTAGACATCAAAACTGGGGACAGCTTGAAAAATGGGCCGCTACTAGGGAACAGGCAACGTGTCGCTGAAACAAAAAGCTGCTGAAAGCATGACAGAAGAGGCCAGAATAACAAAGAAAAGCTAAACAAGATGAAAAGGACACTCCGAATCAACAAGATTATGGGGCTGGAATGTTTTGATATGTTATAATTAAGAAGAAAATGACATGCCAATCATGAATTTCTGTTTCCAGTAACCAACGATTTTGAATGCTTAAGTATCGTTACATCATCCAATATTAAAGCTATAGAAAAACAATTGCCTGGATAACAATATGGTGCTTGCCTATGCAGTGAACCACATTATTCAACAAAGTGTTAAATATTTCAACGTGGAGCATGTGATATGTTCTTAAATTAAGATAAGAAAAAATTGACTTCTAATAAACATTAAAAAAAAACAGAACGACTAACTGGTAAATATTCCTGGTTTACTGTTCCAACGAGTTAATAATTAAAAGAATAACGCTTGTTTTAACCTTTTATTTTGAATACGATGGAAGTACAGAGTACCTAAAACAACAGTTACACGTAATTCAGTACGTAAGACAATAATGAATATCCATTCTACTATGTATTCCAAAGTTTTTAATTTTATTTCACAAAGAGGTCACAATATATTAATTATTTGGTTTAAGTTTAATTTTAATATTTATTAAAGTTTCTGAGATCTTAAATTTCAAAATACTAGTAAAAACTACAGGCGAAGGCGTCCAGGTCCACTTAAGCTATTCTGATACGTGTTACAAATACTGTGCGGATTGTGTTACAGTGTAAAGCTGTTTTCACCCGTTCTTCGGAGCTTCCGTGGCGCCGTACCAAGTCACACGCGCCACCACGGTCTGAATCCACGCACTCTTGGCAATTTGCGCCGCGTGACAAATTACACGACGTACAGTTGTGCAAATTTAATTGGAAACGTTTATTGGCGGACCAGGATTAATTATCTGCGCTGCAACCCTACCAAATCAATGTAAATAAGGGTCGCCAGTCTCACTTTGTCCTGCAAGTTAGGTTTAAGCTTCTCACCACTTCAGTGTCAATAGGAAAGCTCTGTTACAATCTAGCTACTTTCAGAAACGTTCAGAGTGTCGACCGCAGAATTGGAATACGTACAGTTCATACATCGTAGCTTTGACCCGTGAGTCACATTTAAGCTCCTCACTATTCTAGTGTCAATAGCAAAGCCCTTTTGCAATTCAGCTACTTTCAGAAAGGTTCAGATAGTTGACCGCAGGACTGGAATACGTTCTCCACTTGTACCTGATATACCGCCTCCAACTGGCCACTAGCAATTCTTGCAGATAATCACCACAACAACAGAACACGAATATAACTCAAAGTAATCAGGGGAAGATTAACGCAAAATTATCACTCTCAAATTGCCGTACTGCAAGAAATAAAATGTATTGGCACAAATTAACTCCAGTAGAGTGAGTCAGTTTTATCCCACAGTAACTAGCTGACGGTTAACGCTCTCTCTTACTCGCACAAGTCACAACTCACTAATCCGCAACACTCGCCGAGAAAAACAGGGAAGTGCTCAGTAGAATTACGTGCGCGCTCCTGGGAACGCATTTAGGATTCTCTGCCTTCCGTTCTGCACCGAAAAGTGGAGGCCATGACGTTCGGATCACGGATTTGCTTCGAACACACTTTTGGTAGTCAATTAGGACAACAAGTAGTAAGCCGTACTACTTAGACGATTACGAGAAAATCGTAAGAGAAATTATACGCTTCCGTGATGTACCGGTGCGTTGCGACCCTGAACACGAGCTGGTGGAGGTGATGTTACCGTTCATATTCCGTTATCATTGGCTCTCAGGATCGAGTCCCGCCCATGTCCCATTAAAAAAAAAAAAAATGGTTCAAATGGCTCTGAGCACTATGGGACTTAACGTCTGAGGTCATCAGCCCGCAAGAACTTAGAACTACTTAAACCTAACTAACCTAACGACATCACACACATCCATGCCCGAGGCAGGATTCGAACCTGCGACCGTAGCGGTCGCGCGGTTCCAGACTGTAGCGCCCAGAACAGCTCGGCCACTCCGGCCGCTCCTTTTTTTAATTTATATGTTTTCAACACTAGTCACATTATTTCGCACACATTACATGTGAAAGGTAATATGATAAAAAGACACCTGTATTTGAATTTCCAATCTTATTTCGTTTTCTGCTAATTTTTACTATCATAAGAAGTATTATATTTATAACTATCGCAAGTATCCGACCAAACGAATAAAGTTTCCTTGAAACCTGTCGTGATTTCCGAAATTCCTTACACCTGCAATCGAGTAAGGTACCGAGAACTGCTTTGCACCTATAGGCTTCGATCTGCTGACACATGTTTAAAAGACGAAGGACAGGCTTGGAAAGCCCAAGTCATACATCGATAAATAAAGATACAAATTACTTTATTCAACAATACAATGAGTTACAATATGCCAGAATATGAGAGTAATGTACAATTAATCGTCGGATGTGCTTTCGACGTTACATGTTGCAGGATGATAGTTTTCATACGGACACGGACAACGTAGGTTAAAACAGCATCTACTATATCGAAGAAATGCAATTTTCCTGCATGCAGAAGGAGTCTTCAGAGTTTCTAAGGAAAACCATGCTCTTTGACATTCTGAAACACTTCTCTTCCTTCCGACAATTTTGATGCAAACAATGCGTAGCGCAATATTTTCGTAAATATCGGTGCCGAAGATTGGCGGTGTATGAGAACGTATTTTAACAGTATCTTCACAAGAAGCAATTCCTCGTTTGGTGTCGATCAAATGTGAACAAGTTTGAATGCGCTTGATAAAGTTTTTACTTGCCTACAGTGTTAAAATTCGCGTAATATTTGTTGTAATAAAAATAATTAATAAACAGCGAAATGACTTTGGAAATTCAAGAGGTCATCCAAATACACGTCGTTTTTCATTATATTACCTTTCAAATATGACATGTACTAAATGATCTGACTAATGTTGAAAACAAAAATATAAAAAATAAAAAGACACGAGCGGGACTCGATACAGCGATCACTGAACATGAACGCTAACCACCGACCGCCGCTATCTCGAGCTCAGCACCGCAACGCACCGGTACATCACTGATGCGTGAAACTCTTGCTATTTTATCGAAATTGCCGAAGTGGTACGCCTTACAACTAGCACATTATGTTGTCCAAGTGGACTACTACGAGTGCGCAAAGGTTGAAAGAAATCTGTGATCCGAAGGTCATGCCTCCCCTTGTAAGTAACTCGGATCATCACGTAGTGTCACCTGTTCCCTACTTCTGATCTACACAATGAAAACATCACATCTTCTCTAAAGGGCACACAACTTCTATATCCCACGAGGACACATGGGTAGTCCGGAAGTGATAAGTTACAACAGTGATTCTAGGTGTATGTAATGTTATTTACCTTCAATTTGAAATTTAACGCTGGTAGAACTAGACAAACTGTAAGGCCGAACGCGGTTCACATTTTCTTGTGCAGCGTGTAGCGTACCGTATGTGACCGATTTGGCAAAGTTCCGGGTGATCAAAAAGTCAGTATAAATTTGAAAACTTCATAAACCACGGAATAGTGTAGATAGAGAGGTAAAAATTGACACACATGCTTGGAATGACATGGGGTTTTATTTGTTGTTGTTGTTGTGGTCTTCAGTCCTGAGACTGGTTTGATGCAGCTCTCCATGCTACTCTATCCTGTGCAAGCTTTTTCATCTCCCAGTACCTACTGCAACCTACATCCTTCTGAATCTGCTTAGTGTATTCATCTCTTGGTCTCCCTCTACGATTTTTACCCTCCACGCTGCCCTCCAATACTAAATTGGTGATCCCTTGATGCCTCAGAACATGTCCTACCAACCGATCCCTTCTTCTGGTCAAGTTGTGCCACAAACTTCTCTTCTCCCCAATCCTATTCAATACTTCCTCATTAGTTATGTGATCTACCCATCTAATCTTCAGCATTCTTCTGTAGCACCACATTTCGAAAGCTTCTATTCTCTTCTTGTCCAAACTATTTATCGTCCATGTTTCACTTCCATACATGGCTACACTCCATACGAATACTTTCAGAAATGACTTCCTGACACTTAAATCTATACTGGATGTTAACAAATTTCTCTTCTTCAGAAACGCTTTCCTTGCCATTGCCAGCCTACATTTTATATCCTCTCTACTTCGACCATCATCAGTTATTTTGCTCCCCAAATAGCAAAACTCCTTTACTACTTTAAGTGCCTCATTTCCTAAATTTTATTAGAACGATAAAAACCACCCCATATTGCTAGACTCGTGTAAGATCTCTTGCGCGCGTCGTTTGGTGATGATCGTGTGCTCAGCCGCTACTTTCCTCATGGTTCAAAAATGGCTCAAATGGCTCTGAGCACTATGCGACTTAACTTCTGAGGTCATCAGTCGCCTAGAACTTAGAACTAATTAAACCTAACTAACCTAAGGACGTCACACACATCCATGCCCGAGGCAGGATTCGAACCTGCGACCGCAGCGGTTGCTCGGTTCCGGACTGTAGCGCCTAGAACCGCACGGCCACTCCGGCCGGCACTTTCCTCATGCTTGGCCTCCCAGGTCCCCAGACCTCAGTCCGTGCGATTATTGGCTTTGGGGTTACCTGAAGTCGCAAGTGTATCGTGATCGACAGACATCTCTAGGGATTCTGAAAGACAACATCCGACGCCAACGCCTCACAATAAGTACGGACATGCTTTACAGTGCTGTTCACAACATTATTCCTCGACTACAGCTATTGTTGAGGAATGATGGTTGACATATTCAGCATTTCCTGTAAAGAACATCATCTTTGCTTTCTCTTACTTTGTTATGCTAATTATTACTATTCTGATCAGATGAAGCGCCATCTGTCGGACATTTTTTGAACTTTTTTTTTTGTTCTAATAAAACCCCATGTCATTCCAAGCATGTGTGTCAATTTGTACCTCTCTATCTACATTATTCAGTGATTTATTTAGTTTTCAAATTTATACTGACTTTTTGATCATCTGGTATATCACTGACCTGCCGCCATCAGGATAATCAGTATTGAGCCACGTCTCGTACACTGGCAGTCGATATATCTTGGAACAAACAGCCTGACTGTGGAAGTGTATCGTCTGTACAAAAGTAATCCGCAGGGAGCCTTTCCGTGTGTAGCTGCGAGTTGCTGTGCTGCAGAATGGCCTTCCAACGATGTGTGGGGAACAGCAGCAAAACAGATCGCGGACAGCTGTGGACGAAACGCTGTGCCGACAACACAAGTAACAAGTGTGTCCAGCCATCTTAGGAAATGGCTCCCCAGGCAGCCATTGGGCGCGGGCGAGCTCCGAGGCGCTCCCTTCCGGCAATTTCTGCCCTCCGACGTCTCCCGTCGGCTGACCACCTAGTGGTGTGCCGCAGGATTAACGTACACCACTGCCCGCTGGGTCTTCAGTGGCCAATTACAAGGCTATCCGTGAGTGTTGTACTCTGCTCGGGTAGTCGACACGTACTACATTTACGTTAGAAGATCACTGCTCTGTATGTTCTTCAGAACACGTGTTTGCCCATAACTGCAAATTAGAAATCAACTTCAGAATAAATTCCTCTCTACATGACAGTTTTCCTGACGGGTAGAATATTCCAAAATCATCCGGGTGGGCACCTGGGACGCAATATTTGGTCTTGAGATGTTTCGGCGTTTAACCGCACAGTGATCTTCAAAGCTAACTGGTTTATGCATGTCCAACCGTGCCTATTTATGTCCCGAAAAGCTACAACCGCGTGACAAAGATATACTGTGTAGTAAAACGCGGATGCAATGATCTCTATATTATCTGGATGTTAAACTCCACCTGTCTGAACGTACTGGATAAAAATGCTAGCATTTCGTACCTTGCATAATTACAACATGGCTGCCACGAATTGCCGTGAGCACGCAAAATGAAAATATCAAAGATTCTGCTCCCACATCAACCTATCTTGAGGATTCTTTTTATTCTTGAACATATGCTACCAAAATACGACAAAAGCGTCCACCACAACGGCCTTCCTGCCCTATTTTGGTGGCATGTCTTCAAGAATAGAAAGAATCCTCAAGGGACACGACATCATGTGTGTTTTTGGCCACCAGGAAAGTTGAGGAACTTGTTGTATTCGGTCAAAGACGATCTTGACCTAAGGAAATGTGACGTATGTAAGATCCTACGCCAATGTGGGAAATCTTCCATTGGTCAGATATGCCGAACCGTGCGAGAACGTTGTGTTGAACACCGTCGTCATACATACCTGGTGCAAGCTGGTAAGTCAGCGGTAGGGAAACATTTCCTGGACGAGGGGCATCGCATATTTTAAGAGAAGACTGAAGTTTTATCCTCAGCGTCATCTTTCTGAGACTGTGGTACTAAGGAGGCCATACGTATCTGTACAGCGGACACTCTTATCAACAGGGATGCAGGTTTTCAATTAAGCGCCGCCTGGAATACAGCACTGGCTGCCCTTAAACGAAAACAAGAACTTCTGATTCATGACTCGACGCAGTACACTGCAGGGATTTGATTCAGTTTTTAACCACAGAAGCGTCCGATAGCACAGTCTTTCCATCAAACTACAGACCGATTTCATTTTTGCTAGCATTCTCAAAAATTTTGGAAAAAGTAATGTACAGGCAGCTTCTCAACCATCTGACCACAAATAACATATTATCAAGAACACAGTTTGGATTTCTGAAGGGTTCTGATATCGAGAAGGCCTACAGTGAAAATGTACTTAATTCATTAAATAACAAATTACAAGCATCTACATCTACATCTACATCCATACTCCGCAAGCCACCTGACGGTGTGTGGCGGAGGGTACTCTGAGTACCTCTATCGGTTCTCCCTTATATTCCAGTCTCGTATTGTTCGTGGAAAGAAGGATTGTCGGTATGCTTCTGTGTGGGCTCTAATCTCTCTGATTTTATACTCATGGTCTCTTCGCGAGATATACGTAGGAGGGAGCAATATACTGCTTGACTCTTCGGTGAAGGTATGTTCTCTAAACTTCCACAAAAGCCCCTACCGAGCTACTGAGCGTCTCTTCTGCAGAGTCTTCCACTGGAGTTTATCTATCATCTCCGTGACGCTTTCGCGATTGCTAAATGATCCTGTAACGAAGCGCGCTGGTCTCCGTTGGATCTTCTCTATCTCTTCCATCAACCCCACCTGGTACGGATCCCACACTGCTGAGCAGTATTCAAGCAATGGGCGAACAAGCGTACTGTAACCTACTTCCTTTGTTTTCGGATTGCATTTCCTTAGGATTCTTCCAATGAATCTCAATCTGGCATCTGCTTTACCAACGATCAACTTTATATGATCATTCCATTTTAAATCACTCCTAATGCGTACTCCCAGATAATTTATGGAATTAACTACTTCCAGTTGCTGACCTGCTATATTGTAGCTAAATGATAAGGGATCTATCTTTCTATGTATTCCCAGCACATTACACTTGTCTACATTGAGATTCAGTTGCCATTCCCTGTACCATGCGTCAATTCGCTGCAGATCCTCCTGCATTTCAGTACAATTTTCCATTGTTACAACCTCTCGATATACCACAGTATCATCCGCAAGAATCCTCAGTGAACTTCCGATGTCATCAACAAGGTCATTTATGTATATTGTGAATAGCAACGGTCCTACGACACTCCCCTGCGGCACACCCGAAATCACTCTTACTTCGGAAGACTTCTCTCCATTGAGAATGACATGCTGCGTTCTGTTATCTAGGAATTCTTCAATCCAATCACACAATTAGTCTGATAGTCCATATGCTCTTACTTTGTTCATTAAACGGCTGTGGGGAACTGTATCGAACGCCTTGCGGAAGTCAAGAAACACGGCAGCTACCTGTGTCTATGGCCCTCTTGAGTCTCGTGGACGAATAGCGCGAGCTGGGTTTCACACGACCGTCTTTTTCGAAACCCATGCTGATTTCTACAGAGTAGATTTCTAGTCTCCAGAAAAGTCATTATACTCGAACGTAATACGTGTTCCAAAATTCTACAACTGATCGAAGTTAGAGATATAGGTCTATAGCTCTGCACATCTGTTCGACGTCCCTTCTTGAAAACGGGGATGACCTGTGCCATTTTCCAATCCTTTGGAACGCTACGCTCTTCTAGAGACCTACGGTACACCGCTGCAAGAAGGGGGGCAAGTTCCTTCGCGTACTCTGTAAAATCGAACTGGTATCCCATCAGGTCCAGCGGCCTTTCCTCTTTTGAGCGATTTTAATTGTTTCTCTATACCTCTGTATCTTCTGTGATTTGTCAAAGGCATTTGATTGTGTGAACCACAACATCCTTTTAAATAAATTAGAAGTCAATAGTGTCACGGGCAGTGCTGCAAAATGGTTCAAGTCATACCTCGCTAACAGGAAACAAAGGGTGTCAGTGCAAGGGACTAGTGAATTAAGTCATCAGTCATCATCAGAATGGGAAGAAATTACATGTGGTGTCCCACAAGGATCCATCTTAGGGTCATTGCTTTTTCCTGTGTACATTAACGATCTCTCATCAGTTACACTGCCAGAAGCAGAGTTCGTTTTGTTTACAGATGACACAAGTATTGCAATAAATAGTATGTCGAGTGTAAGTCTAGAAAGATCTGCTAATGATATTTTCATGGATCTTAATAAATTGTTTAAAGCCAACTAACTGACATTAAACTTCGAAAAGACTCACTATATGCAATTCAGAACCTGTAAGAGGTTTCCACCCAGCATATGCATTAAGTATGAAGAAGAGCAGATAGAAGAGGTTGACAGTCTTACATTCCTGGGATTACAACTTGATAATAAATTCAGTTGGGAGGAGCACACCACAGAACTGCAGAAACGCCTTAACGAATCTGTATTTGCAATTCGAGTGTTAGCTGACATAGGCGACGTAAACATGAAAAAGCCTGCATACTTTGCTCACTTTCATTCCATGTCATTTGTTATAATATTTTGGGTAACTCTTCAACTCAATCAAAAGCTTTCAGAGTCCAAAAACGTGTAATACATATTATATTGTGGAGTAAATTCACGGACGTCCTGTAGAAACCTCTTCAAGGAACTGGGTATACTAACTACTGCCTCTCAGTATGTTTACTCCTTAATGAAATTTGTCCTAAATAATATATCTCTTTCTCCAACAAACAGCTCAGTTCATACATACAATACCAGGAACAAAAATGATCTGCACAAGGACTTTAATATCACTTACTTTAGTTCAAAAAGGTGTCCACTACTCAGGAACACTCATCTTCAATAATTTGCCAGCAAACATAAAAAACTTAGTTACAAATAAAGATCAGTTTAAAAGGAGCCTGAAAGACTGACTAGTGGCCAACTCCTTCTACTCCATTGACGAATTTTTTTAATACAAACAAATGACGTATTGTGTACATTCATACTATTAGTATTCTTATTTCAGCTTAAAAAAATAAAAACAAAAGAAAAATATTGACATGTTCCACATCCACGAGGATCTCCTCAGCACGGATCTATGGAACGAAAAACTAATCCAATCTAATCTAATCTAATCTCCCCATAGCGCACGCGAGGAAGGCCTTTCTGCCTTCTCTAGCCGGCAGAGCGCACTGTGAGCGCTGCTTTCCTCCAACTCCTGGCCTGACACATGTCGGCGCTGCCACTCGATTATCGCCCCTTCTTGTAGCAAGGAGAACAGCATCTACCACCACCTGAAGAAGGCGAACAGTTGTATCGACGAAACATTGAGGGATTTGGACAATATGATCCGACGGCAGACCCGAGAAGTGTATTTGCAACAGATTCGTCGGAAAAGCCTCAAAGGTCACATTTTGACTCTTCCTCAACCCACGGAATGACCAGAGGATATACCGGGTGATTATAATTAAGCTTTCCCTATTTAACACGTAATACCACGGAAACTAATTACCGTACAAGTACCAAATTTGGTAGCATTAATGTCCAAAGTATAGGGTGCATGATTTCCATGCGTTAGTCTGGGAGCCACCGTCCAGTTCCAATTACGGCCACCATCGTGATTCGTAGTCTCACACATCTGACCAGTCGCAGTGCACTTTTTGACGTGTCAACATGAGCTTGGACAAAAGGAGCAGGGCACTATTGGGGAAGGTCTATTATCAAAACAACAGTAATGCTGCAGCTGAACTTCGAGAATATTACTGGCTGAAAGAATTACGGATAGATCCTCTTTCTCCATCTGTTATGCGGAGCATGAAGAAGCCGACGCCCGATTGCACCTCAGGTGGTTGATGAAATCGCTGTTGCTATGGCAGACAACTCCACACAGTTCCCGAACGTCAGGCAGTGAGCGTGCTTTGTCACGACAGTTGAACATCGCGCGGTCCTCTGCACGGAAGGTTCTTCGAATCATTCTGAAATGATATCCGTACAAGATCCATATCCTACAGTAGCTTGCACCACAGGACGCACAACGAGGTGTTGACTTCGCTCTCCACTTTCTCGCAAGAACTGAAATTGACGAGGGCTGTCCCTGGACCATCCTATGGACGGACGAAGCTCATTTTTTGCTGACGGGTGAGGCAAACACACAGAATTGCCGAGTGCGGGGATCTTCATCTCCAGTCACTGTGCATGAAGTTCCTCTGTATGGTGAACGTGTCACCGTATGGTGTGGCTTCACGGCTACGTTCATCATTGGCCCTTTTTTTTTTTTTTTTTGAACTGGTTGGCTCTCAAGGACAAAAGACGTGCTGTGTGACAGGCCAGCGTTACTGCGATATGCTTCGCCAGCACGTCATAACTGCCCTACAGGAGAGAGACGCGTTGAACTCAACAGTTTCCGTGCAAGATGGAGTCTCAATGCACATCGCTCGTGAAGTTCACTTGCTTCTCCGAAACACATTTGGAAACGATCGCATTATCAGACGATTGTTTCCAAATGCTTGGCCGGCACGATCACATGATCTCACTCCCTTTGGTTTTTGGTTGTGGAGCTACCTGAACGACAGGGTTTACCAGGGGAACACTCACACATGTGCTGATATGAAGTGCAGTATATCAAGAGTGGTCTTACGGACATGCTTTGTTCTGCTGTGCAGGATGCAATTCTGGGCTTTTAGACTCTTGTGGACACTGATTGGCGGCATATTGAACCCATTTTGTGACGGTAATGGTACAGGTATGCAATGGCATGATTTACATTAACAGCACATTAAAAGTATTTCAGTCGAATTGATTCTGAATTATTTCTCTTCCCCATGTGCTTGACATTAATGCTACCAAGTTTGGTACTCGTACGGTAATTAGCTTCTGTGTTATAACGTTTATAAGGAAAGTTTAATTATAACTACCCGGTACAATGTTCAGCCACCGCATATCGATTGGGACTCCAGAAGGTGGGTGTGTCACTGGTGTTCGATGGGCCATTCTAGTACGGTGCGTATGGTTTGTCCTATGTAACTCTTACCACACTAACAAGGAATCCGACAAATACTCGCCTCTCTTAAAATCTGTGCAAAATATTAATTATCAAATAAAAATTGGAGGTCAGCACATGCTTAAATAATGCTATTATGTCTTCCTAAAAATTGTTGCTAACCACTGATAAAGGGTCAAGAATAGGTACTTCGGTATACAAGCAGACGACGTCAAAACTAACTAGTACATCAGAGCATTTATGTTCAGAGATTTTAACCTGTTAATAAAATCTGATGAATTACGGACATGATGTTCACATTTCTCCCACAAAATGTCTCAACAGCGAGGCTAAATATTTCGCTATCCAATATATAGGTGGACCTGTGTTACTCATTATTGATATAAAAGTCAATGCTTTTAGCATCTGGTCCAAGCGTGGGTTATAACTTCCTTTTTAATCTGAACCTTTTCTTCTTGCTTCTGTATAATTTTCTGGACCTTACGAAGGCCGTAAACTCTAGGATACAAAGAGTTGCCTCCCTTCACCCTCTTAGTAAACGCCTGGATAGAGAGCTCCAGTTGAGAAAAGCAGCAGTTTGGTCTTTGTTGATCTTATGATATGTTGCTATATAGTAAAACGGAGCCAGTTTCAACGACAAAGGTCATGATTTGCATTAAAAGTAAGAAATGCTAACTGGAAAAAATTAAATACACTAAAATGAAATGGAAGATGATGAAATTAATCGAGATGCAATGAATGAAATTATATTAGTGAAAACCTTTAATATACACTAAAACTGCAATCTATTAAAAAATATAATGGGGACTGAAAATTTTGTTCCAGATTGGAGCCCTAATTCCACTCTTCGTAAGCAATCGACATCACACAGTCTTTTTTATTTCTTATTTTTTAATCATTTCTCTTGACCAACTTTTTTCAATGTTTATGGATCTCCTATTTACCTTTCTAGCCCATTTTACTTTCACCAAAATCGACTTCGTCAGCATTAGCACTTAGCTAAAGAAATTCTCTTCTCAAGAAAATGTACGAAAACGTTATTGTCCCTTGGTTATTTCAAAGGAAAATGAAGAATATTTGGCTGATACTTTATATCTAAGCTGTTGGGACTACTGTCTTCTAAGCGTGAAATCTGATGAAGTGGCACCTTCGGATTGAGGCAACGAAAGTAACAGTAACATTTGGGTGCAATGAAATAATAATTATGGACAGAAAAATTAAATAAAAACAGAAAGAAGAAGCATTAAGAGTGCTACCAATTTAGAAATGTAGCGATCTAGTAATCAGTGTCTGCCACCTTCTACAACATGATCTGAACTCTATTATTAATATTTCCTCCAGGTATTGATACAAGATCTATATTAAAAATATCTGAGACGTTTTCTTATATTTACACCACTTTCAGCATTCACTGCTGATCAAGTGTGCAGTATCAATAGTCCTCTATCTGTGGCTTGTTCACTTTTAGTAAATAAAATTTCCAGGCATCACTGGGTAGAAACTCCAATCTGGAAAAACCACATTTCAAAGATATCTGTCGCGCTGAGCTAGTTATGAAAGCGAGGGTTTCCTGGTCCAAATTCAGATCTTGTATTGTTCGGCACAAGTAAAACGGTGGGACAGGGATGCCACTGCATAACATGGTTCACAGTATGAGATTTAGGACACTGATAAGTGAGGTTTCTCTCTAGTGGGACAGCGACGCCACTGCATAACATGGTTCACAGTATGAGATTTAGAACACTGATAAGTGAGGTTTCTCTCTAGTAGAAACCATATCTGTGACCACATCATACCATCTGGAGGGAACCACTGCGGACAAGGCTATTTGGCATGCACGTTCGCTCAGATGCGGGGCCAATCGTATGGACTGACTGCGCAATACTGGATGTTGGGCGTGTTGCTCCATGATCTTTTCGTGTCTGCAACGCTTTATGAGATGAAGTGTCTGTATAATTCAATATAGTGGTAAAAATGGACTAACCCATCAACTGCGATGTTCAAGTCAATGGGGGGGGGGGGTCAAGTATTGGAAATGGGGCGTCTTGAATAGTTGCTTAGTAATAGAATCTTATGTGCTTTCTAATATCTTATAAGCTCTTCTTATAGAGGTTACTTTGCAGTGTACGTTCGGAATATGTAGTCCTAGCCTGCCGTTGGTCAGAGGTGTGGCGGTAACAAATAATAGTACATGTTCATGTGCCTAATGTTCCAAATCTACGCTGACAAAACCACACCGTTAAGACCTTTGAGTAACTGGAAAAGAGTGGTAATATTCTGTAATCAAGTGAGCATGTAATTTTGTGATAAAGAACGCCTTTTGCAAACAATCGAGATCTCTCATGTTTTGCGTCCTTTAGGTCACAGGGATAGCTCGACATTTTCTTCCCAGTTGATGGATGCCACATCTCTTGGATTTGCAACGCTTCATAAACCAAACTGATTGAGTACCTTCATCCTTTTCAGCCAGGTCCCGTTGTTGACATGGGGGTTCAATTCGACTGCTATAGTTGTTGTTTTATCCATGCTCAGCTCCACCATCCTGTGGATACTCCTGATTAATCTGAATGGCAAAGTCAGTATTCTCTTAGTTATGTAAGATGACGTTCCCATAGGTATTTGCTACCAGCTTCACTTCTTGAAATACGAATCTGTTTTGTGTATTGGTAGCCCGCATCTCGTGGTCGTGCGGTAGCGTTCTCGCTTCCCACGCCCGGGATCCCGGGTTCGATTCCCGGCGGGGTCAGGGATTTTCTCTGCCTCGTGATGGCTGGGTGTTGTGTGCTGTCCTTAGGTTAGTTAGGTTTAAGTAGTTCTAAGTTCTAGGGGACTGATGACCATGGATGTTAAGTCCCATAGTGCTCAGAGCCATTTGAACCATTTTGTGTATTGGTCAATTTCGACTATTATGAGTCAGTGGCGACAGCATACAACGTTGCCGACAGGGGGGCACTCAGAGGTTTGGTTAACACTTTATATGCGTGTGTGTACACCAAATGCACATTCACACAGTGCTAAAAGACCACTGCTAGGAACTCAGTGCTCTCAAAGACTCCGTGGCGTAAGGTTTTTTAGTTCTGTCATACATGGTGAAATGTTAGACACCCAATGGGGAAGACATGTTTTATTGGGCTCCACAATATACTCTGTTTTCGTGAGATGTACTAACACACAGTGTTCATCTTTGGCACACAAGTATGTATGACAGGAAAACAGATGGAATCCCAGTTCGACTTTACAAAGAACAGTCTACGGCACTGGCCGCTTTCCTTGCCGGCGTTTATCGCGAATCTCTCGACCAACACAAAGTCCCAAGCGACTGGAAAAAGGCGCAGGTGACTCCATTGTATAAAAAGGGTAAAAGAACAGACCCACAAAGTTACAGACCAATATCCCTAACTTCGGTTTGCTGCAGAATCCTTGAATGCATTCTCAGTTCCAATATAATAAACTTTCTTGAGACTGAGAATCTTATGTCCACGAATCAGCATGGTTTTAGAAAGAATCGCTCGTGCGAAAGTAAGTTTGCCATTTCCTCACATGATATACTGTGAACAATGGGTGAAGGGCAACAGGTAGATTCCATGAAAGTCTCTTCGGGTCTGGTGCCGGATTCTAAAATCAACTCGATATTTCGGCTTCCTACTGGTCGTCATCTGCAGGAGAATGCTGCTTCTGCTGATGAGTCCCGCTGAGAACTGACGCCTTCAAGACTGGGAGGTGGCGCCGGCCTTAATACAACACTGGCGGCAACGATACATCGCACTCAGGGCCGCACCGAAGAGCGTTCTGTTTTGACGCGGGATAGTACAGGATTCCACGTCCTGCTAAGAGGAAACTCATTATCTCTGTTAATTAAATTATCCGCCAACCTAATTTAAATTGCCTCTTTATATAAAGACATTGTTCCAAAAACCGGAATTGTTGGGAACTATCACTGTTTTAATTTTATACCGTGTCCCCCATTTAAGCAATGTTCCGCTACTGCCGATTTTTCCGGCTGGTGTAGCCTCGTATGACGGTGATGCTCCACACACCTGTCATGAACTGTGCGAATCTAACGGCCGATTTATTAAGCCTTCCCACACTGACATAGAATTTTGTATACACCGGCTTTCTTAAGCCCCAAATCATCTTTCACAGTGCCGAGTAGTGCTCTAACCTTAGAAGGTGGACGGAACACACTCTTAATGTAAGAATTCCTTAAAATTCTTCCAGTCGTAAGCAATATGCCTCCATCATGAGGAAGAAAGGCCACCGCTCTATGTTCCCTCTTCATGCACCTCCAGTGTATGATCCAAACTCCATAACCCGACGAATCTGCTTCTCGGAGTATCCATTTTCCTTGAAAACAGCCATCAAATGCGCAAGTTCTTGGGTTAAGCTGTCCGCGTCGGAAATGGCATAAGCTCTGCGTACCGAAGTCCTAAGGACGTCAATGCGTTGGTGTGGTGGATGACAACTCTTAGAATGCAGATACCGATCTGTGTGCGTCGGCTTTCTGTGAACGCTGTGTTCCAACGTACATTCTGGTTTTTTATAAACCAAAACGTCTAAAAATGGAAGCATTCCATCACTTTCAATCTCCATGTTAATTTTAGAGCGGGGATGAAGACAGTTAAAGTGATCCAAAAATCTATTAAGAGCATCACGTCCATGTGGCCAGACGAAAAAGGTATCATCCGCATATATCCAGAAGCACGCTGGTTGCAAATCCGAAGTCCTCAGTACCATATCCTCGAAGTGGGTGATAAAGGATTACCCATAGCCACTCCGTCATTCTGTTCAAAAATATCACCGTTAAATAAAAATTTCTTGGATGTCAGCACATGACGACAAAGCTTCACCAACTCTTCATTCAGTTTTTCACTAATGAAACTAAGGGACTCTTCCAGAGGGACTCGTGTAAACAGAGATAAAACATCAAAACTCACTAATAGATCTGAAGGATTTAGCGTCAAAGATTTCAATCGTCGAATAAAATTCACCGAACTGAAGATATGGTGTTCACACTTGCCAGCATACGGGCTGAGAACAGATGATAAATACTTCGCCAGGTTATAAGTTGCTGCACCCAAATTACTAACAATAGACGGTAGAGGAACCCCTTCCTTATGCAACTTAGGCAGACCATACAACCTAGGCGGAACGGTAGCACCAGGATGAAGTTCCTTACGTAAATCTTCGTACAACGAACTCTTTTTCAACAGTGAAATTGTTTTGCGCTTAATCCTTTCTGTGGGGTCACTAGATAGTCTTCTGTACGCCGGGTCGTTGCGTAGTAAATCGATTTTTAGGACGTAATCATCCCGCGTCATTACAACTGTGACATTTCTCTTGTCAGCTGGTGAAACTACTACTTCATCATCATTCCTAAGGGAACGAATGGCTGCTCTCTCTGCGGAAGAAACGTTATCCCGCGGTGGACGAGCCCGACGTAATTTGTGGAACACTTCTGGCCTTATTTCTTCCGCTTGGTCCTCTGGTAGGCTGTGTACTGTTTGTTTTACAGAGCGTATGAACTCTGTGCTCTGTGACAGGAAGTCTCTTGAGAGTGGGGGAAAAATCGATTTGCAGCTTGGCGTGTACTTAGGGGGACTCATCAGCAGAAGATTGAGAACAGTTGGAGCGCCGAAATATCGAGTCAACTTGATATGGAGCACAATGTATATTGAAACAGATGCTATAGCATAGCACTTTTAAATTTTACGAGAAGATTTTGGATCTAGGTGTCCGAAGCGCTGGTTGCTAATGGAACAAGGAAAGGAAATGACTAGTAGAGGTAGAGGGTACCTTCCGCCAACCACCGTATGCTGGTTTGCCGAGTACCTGTGTAGTTGTAGATATATATAACGGCAAAATCAAAGTATTTTGCAGGTTTGTTTACATATAGTTACGTATATAAGCAGATTTCCGGCATTTCTTTTGTGAAATCACGAGCCAGATATGTCGTTTCGGACACTTAGATCCAGTCCTCTCGTAAAATTTAAAAGTGCTTTTCGTGTTAACTGTATCAACACTTGTGCGTGTGTTGTGGTATAATTTGTATTTCTGTACGCTGAGCGGCGCGAAAAAAGTATTTTGTGCTATAGCAACAGTTGCAATATACATTTATGCTTTAAACAATTTTAGCAGCAATATCATTGTTAAAAACATCGTGTGCCAGAAAATTCAATCTATAATTACGTCAACAGATGTATATTCTTAAGAATTTTAGGAACTTGCAAATACTGTGAATAACATATTTCCTAATAAGTGCCGGCTGCGGTGGCCGAGGGGTTCTAGGAGCTTCAGTCCGGAACCGCGCTGCTGCTATGGTCGCAGGTTCGAATCCTGCCTCGGGCATGGATGTGTGTGGTGTTCTTAGGTTAGTTAGATTTAATTAGTTCTAAGTGTAGGGGACTGATGACCACAGATGTTAAGCCCCATAGTGCTTAGAGCCACTTGAACCATTTGAATCCTAATAAGTCGACATTTGTCACTTACAGTTACTGTAGCAGAATTTTAACTAACATATCGCGGGCCGGCCGCGGTGGTCTAGCGGTTCTAGGCGCTCAGTCCGGAGCCGCGCGGCTGCTACGGTCGCAAGTTCGAATCCTGCCTCGGGCATAGATGTGTGTGATGTCCTTAGGTTAGTTAGGTTTAAGTAGTTCTAAGTTCTAGGGGACTGATGGCTATAGATGTTAAGTCCCATAGTGCTCAGAGCCATTTGAACCGTTTAACATATCGCGATAGATTCAGTTTTCCGTTTCAAAGAGGAATGTACAGTGAGATGACAAAAGTCGTGAGATACCTCCTAATATCGTTTCGGACCTCCTTCTTCCCGGCGTAGTGCAGTCATTGGAAGTCCTTTGCAGAAATATTGAGCCATGCTGCCTCTATGGCCGTCCGTAATTGCGAAAATATTGCCAGTGCAGGAGTTTGTGCACAAACTGGCCTCTCGACTATGTCCCATATGTGTTCGATGTAACTCATGTCAAGCGGTCTGGGTGACCAAATATATTCGCTCGAATTGTCCATAATGTTCTTCAAACCAACAGCGAACAACTATGGCGGGGTGACATGTGCGAGCTAACATCCCAAAGATGTTCGCGCTCACGCGCGGTTCCTCTTCGTTGAAATGTCTTGGCTCAAACTCGTCTAGGGGTTGAACCGCACGTGACGCATTACACGCCCGAAATAAGACACTTGTGACCCTTTGGTTCAATTTTCTGGCTGATGGCAAGTTTGCGAAATACAAAGTTAATATAACATATAATAACAGTAATAATAATATCGGGAACTAAATTAACGACCCATAAGTGATGTAGGCCACACAGTTGCGATTTGGTTAGAATAATGTTTATTTAGAAAGCAAATTAATAGCGAAAGTGGTAGTATTTAGAGTTACTGTTACACTCGAGCGCATTTCCATTTGTCACAGTTCGATCATTCACAATCTCATCGCGAAACACAATACTCCACCTCGATGTTCACACGAAAAGTCAGAGTTCACTCCAGGCGCACGGCTGCTCACCGCTCAGAGACTAAGTCCCGCGGTACCACACAACGCGACATTTTCTAAGTCGTTTCACTTCTTAGCTGGGTAAAGACCGACAGTCCGCTTTCGCGTCTCAATCCGAGCTGTACCCTCTGCCCTTTCCCGGCCGCGTTTCCCGCCCGCCGAATATCCTCGCTCAACAGACTAGGGCAGTTCCCTTTCCTGAAGCCGTGCATCTGGTTGGCTACAGCTTACTCTACATTACTTTACATTTTAACATATTTAAAGAATCAAATCTTGACCACTTTCACGTTCTAAATAAAGTAACAATAATATCCATTACATAATAAACGTTAAATTCATTTACATAAAACCAATACAATTTCCTTCTTAACTTTGAATGTCACGGCCAGTAGAGCTGCACCAATGTGCTTTCTCATAAATAAATAAAAAACAAAAGTAACTATTATGCACTAGAATTTACAATGAATATTCTATTATCTAATGATTCAATAAGGTGTCATGCAGTCATCGTTCAGAGTGTTTGTATGGAGGAAATGATGATCTGATGCTTAACTGAAAATACTGATAATTTAAATTTACTATATCTTTTAAACAAATAAAGTTACAGAGTTGATATTTATAAAATTTGTCATTTTAATGATGCGGCTCTATATGAAATGTCGATCGTTAAGATCGACCAAAGCGTTCAGATTTTAGCATTCACGTCCTTGTTACAAAACTTTTTAATTTCACTTTGATAGTAAATCCTAAACTATTATTAATATGGTCAATACTTAAGTTTTATTGGGATAACCATGAAAATTTACAGAGGATGGTAGATTAAATTTACTGTGGCTTGATTCCCTGCATTACTACAGGATTAAATGGTTTTCATGAATGTTTCCCTTTATGGCCGATCGTAGGTCCGCCATATTCAACACTGTTACGCCTCCTAGGCCACAAAAGCCGTCTACTGGGTTTCCCTATGACGTAGGTTCTCGTTTGTCTCACTCACACACTACAGCACTTAGGCCTCAATAGACAATAGACGCCTATGAGTTTCCCCATCTCGTGGTGAATCTGTGCTCTTTGTGGCACGCGATCCTGGACAACAGGGTTCATTTCAAAAATGGTTCAAATGCCTCTGAGCACTATGGGACTTAACTTCTGAGGTCATCAGTCCCCGAGAACTTAGAACTATTTAAACCTAACTAACCTAAGAACATCACACACATCCAGGGCCGAGGCAGGATTCGAACCTGCGACCGTAGAGGTCGCGCGGATCCAGACTGTAGCGCCTAGAACCACTCGGCCACTCCGGCCGGCTCCCTAACGATTTCCCAAACAGAATACCCCACGCGTCTAGCACCAACAACCATTCTGCGTTTAAACTCTGTTAAGCCCCGTCGTGTGGCCATAATCGCGTCGGAAACCTTTTCGTATGAATCACCTGAGTACAAATGACAGTTCCGCCAAAGCACTGCCCTTTTATACCTTGTGTAAGCCTTACTACCGCCATCTGTATACGTGCATAACTCTATCCCATAACTTTGGTAACCTCAGTGCATATTGCCTGCATTTAACGTAAATTAACGCTATTTCACACTTTTTTAGTGACCATAACCTCAAAGTTTCAGGAAATCCGTAATTTTTATTCACGACTTCTTCTTTTTGCATTAACAGAAATCTCATTTTCCGTATAAATTGCTTCAGCTCTCAAAGGGAACTAGCTATACCTTTAGCTTAACATATCTAAAAATGAGAAGAAGCAAGCTTAGTTTGAAGTTATTGTTCATTAAAAACATTGCACCAGCCACTATGAGCCACACTGTGAAGCTGTTCTCGGACACAGGATGAATTTGTCAATGTTCGTAAGCAGCAGTCAAGCGACTAGAATCGGTTGCGAACGGATGTGTTGGGAGGGGAACCAACAGTCATACACCGGAGAAACCAAAGCTACTCCATGTACAGTTCTCCTGGGGACGCAGTCTCTTCTGCAGGAACTATGGGATTGTTACTGCTCGTCCACTTAACTGTGAATAGCATACCAGTTGGTAGAGCTAGGCGCTCTGTACAGGGGAAACAGGGACCTGTGAAAACTCCGAAACTAAGCCAGTGATACTCAAATCACATGTAGGTAAACCTACTATGTCCCGTGTCAAGGGGAGGCAAACACGAAGGTATAAGAGTCTATTAATCGTCAGCATTTGAAACGTGCTGTGAATAATAGGGAAACTGGCAGCAAATGATAGGAAAGAGAAGGTGCGCTCAGTGTGCATCCTTGAGGTCGTAATTCAACATGTTCAAGAGACTGTTCCGACAGTCATTAAGAGAACAACTTGCAACCAGGTGCAGGTTGTGGGGCATGTTGGATCAAAAGTTGCCAGACGTCTGATATGTAGGGTCACACTTAGATAACTCCAGTGACTGGTAGAAAATCTTGAAAAGACTATTCTTGCTCACGGAGTTACAACGACGCTCACAATCTGCAGGATTGTCCCCAGAACTGATCATCACCCCCAGGTTCTCAGTCTAGTGGAAGGCCCAACTAGGGACTTCTAATGTTCTGTGAAAAGCTAGTCTGTGACTTTCTAGACATGCGTCGTAAGTTTGAGAATTGCTGGGCCCCCTAAATGGGTCAGGTCTGTACTACACATCCGAGGCACCTGCGTAACTGGGTGTTAGTGGGATGCACGCAAGTCTGTTTTTCTTTTACTTTTATTTTTTTAGGTTAGGTGAGTCTTCATCCAGTCCAGAACCCGACAGCTACAGGAGACGTGACGGTATCAGTTAAAGATCCGAGGAAATGCTCCCCTCAGGAGAGATTAATAAAATCATAGTGTTTAACTGCTGAAGCATTTGCAACAAAATGCCACACCTTGAAGCGTTCCTAAAATGCAGTGGAGCTCAAATAATGATAGCTAAAAGCGGTTTAAAACCCGTAATTGACAGCAGTGAAATTTTTGGGGAAAATTTAAGCATATATCGAAAGGACAGGGTAATGAAAGATGGAGGCGGTGTATTTGGCGCAGTAGACAGGAAACTCAAATCCGACGAGATAGAAATTAGAGCTGTATGCGAGATTGTTTGAGAAAGACAATTTCATGGATGGGGGTAAAATTATAATTTGAGCCTTCTATCGACCACCAGGTTCACTTCCTAATGCAGCCGAAAATTTCAGACAAATCGTAAGTTTGCTAATGCGTGCAATAAAGAACAGTTCAATCGAGAGAGGTGGAGGACCAAGTTACACTGCCGGAAAGAAATTAGTAAAGCATTTTAGAGGTTTCGATTTCGCTCAAAATTCATTGTTGCAAGAATGCGTATGGATTACGTGATATGATTACGTTTACACACCGAGCGAGGTGGCGCAGTGGTTAGCACACTGGACTCGTATTCGGGAGGACGACGGTTCAATCCCGCGTCCGACCGTCCTGATTTAGGTTTTGCGCGAGTTCCCTAAAATCGCTCCAGGCAAATGCCGGGATGGTTCCTTTGTAAGGGCACGGCCGACTTCCATCACCGTACTTCTATAATCCGATGAGACCGATGACCCCGCTGTTTGGTCTCTTCCCCCAAAACAACCAACCAACCAATTACGTTTACACATCAGTAGTACAAGCGGTTTGAGGTACAAGGTATGGACCCATGCCGAAAATACTTGAAAGACCTATATTAATACGTGGTGTAGGCACCACAGCCGGAAATGCAGGCGCTGACTCTGGCATCCAGTCGGTCGTAATGGTTCAAATGGCTCTGAGCACTATGGGACTTAACATCTGAGGTCATCAGTCCCCTAGACTTAGAGCTACTTAAACCTAACTAACCTAAGGACATCACGCACATCCATGCCCGAGGCAGGATTCGAACCTGCGACCGTAGCAGCAGCACGGTTCCGGACTGACGCGCCTAGAACCGCACGGCCACCGCGGCCGGCCAGTCGGTCGTACAGACGGCGAATACTGTCCTGGGATACGTTATTCCACTCCTGCTCGACATGTTCACATAGTTCTGTAAGAGTTGTTGTCTGACGATTCGCACGAGACACTTCACGTCCCGTCATATTCCACACGTTCTCGACTGGAGACAAGTCCGGAGATCGTACTGGCCAGGGAAGCTGCTGACGTCTTGCAAAGTACGTTGAGTTTCACGGGCAGTGTGTGGGCGAGCATTATCCTGTTGGAACAGCATATCGCCTCCCTATTGCAAGAATAGAAAAGAAGGGATCTAGCAACAGACAGACAGTTAAAAGGTGAGGAGTTGGAGTTGGGGGTGGGGGAGGAATAAGGGTACAGTGATGGAAGTTGGATATGGACCGAGGGGTGAGTGAGTAAATGGGGCTTGAGAGAGGGGTGAGGAGCAGATGGACAGAGAGTGGGGGAAGGTGCAGACTGGCAGAGGGGCAGGAGGAGGTGGGCAGAGACGTGTGAGGAGAACATGGACAGAAAGAGACGAAAGAGGAGATGGACTATTAGAAGATTGGAATAAATGTAAACCTGGGCAACGCCGGGCATCGTTAATGCTAAAACTTTTGTTCGGCAGTCCATATTGAGGTTTTTCATTGCCTCCTTAAATCCCTTCTTGCTAGCTTGGCAAGGCCACCTCCAATTTAATCGTCCATCCTCATCTGCTTCTGCATCTGAAGTTACCTTGACATCAAAGCGATGCTGCATATGACAGTGCCATATATTCCATGGCTCTCGATGTACGCCTAAAGACATCTGAACACTTTTGTGATTTCAGTGATTGCGTGGCAATAATATATTCAAAAACTGGCGCGTGTTTTGCCTACTTACTCACGAAAATCTTGTACAAAATTACGTGAAGTATAAGTGAGTATTTCGAAAGAGATTCGGAAATAAATATTTCAGACGGTGCAAACTCCAGAATGAGAAATGTGCAGCTTCTGGAAGCTACTTATGTTGTATGAAAAACAATCTCCAGCAACGCAAAACTGGTCCAAAATGGTCCAAATGGCTCTAAGCACTATGGACTTAACATCTGTGGTAATCAGTCTCCTTGACTTAGAACTACTTAAACCTAACTAACTTAAGGACATCACACACTTCCATGCCCGAGGAAGGATTCGAACCTGCGACCGTAGCAGCAGCGCGGTTCCAGACTGAAGCACCTATAACCATTGGACCACAGCGGCCGGCCCAAGGCTGGTGACGCTCTCGTGAGAATCTACATCTACGTCTACATCTACATCCATACTCTGCAAGCCACCTGACGGTGTGTGGTGGAGGGTACCCTGAGTACCTCTATCGGTTCTCCCTTCTATTCCAGTCTCGCATTGTTCGTGGAAAGAAGGATTGTCGGTATGCTTCTGTGTGGGCTCTAATCTCTCTGATTTTATCCACATGGTCTCTTCGTGAGATATACGTAGGGGATACTCAATCATCTGCGATGTGTCCAGTGTTTATAGTTCACGTCTTGTTATGGGCGAGGTAGCATTAATAGTTAAAAGAACTTACAGACATACATTTAACGTGTGTTGCAGCAGGGTATATTGCCTGGGGACGGAAAAAATGTACAGAGAGAAGTTTCGAGACAGCCGACAGCGGCATTGGATGAAACGTATCGCCGTGGATAGAAACAAAAGGAAACTTCTTCGTTGAAGCAATAAAGAGCTGTCCATAGTGCTCAGAAAATTCTGTTCACACTTTCAGTCTGAGGAGAGAGTGTGCGGAGAAGATTCGTATAACGGGCAATCAAATGGAAACGAGACAGTTCGAAAAAAGTTAACTGTTTATTATTTCAAAAGTAAATGCCAGGAAGGTTAATAAATTTGTCCCACTGTGATACAAGATGGTCAGTACCTTCATGGAAATACGTTCGCAGTTGATTAAGGAACCATAATTGTATCCAGACGTGCGCCTCTTCGTCCGAAGCAAATCGAAGCAAATCGACGGCCACGACTGTCTATCTCCAGTGCTCCAAAAATATGGACATCGCATGGCGACAGATCGGGACAGTGCGGAAGACGTGTAAGAGCTTCCCACCGAAACTTATACGGTGTGGGCCCGCCCACATGGTGTTGCCAAGGCTGTTTCGAGTACGCTGCAGAAATTTCGCTGCGAAGCCCGTACACGTCCACTGTACACTCCCGATTCTCCCCATGCGATTTACATATTTTTGGATTCCTCAAGAAAGACACTCGTGGCCGTCGATTTGCTTCAGAGGAAACGTGAACAACTCGGTACAGTCATAGTTCAGTAGGTAATGGAAAATATTTTTTGATGAAAGCATTGACAGTCTTATCTCACAGCGGAGTTAGAGTATTTACAATTACGTCGTTTACTTTTGAAATAATAAATAGTTTACTTACTTTTTCCATATGTCTCATTTCCATTTTACTGACCGTTACAATTACGCACTGAGTCAATTGGACCATGAAATTCACGTTTTGAAAAATCCAGTATGGAAAGTAGTTGTGAAGCAGCAGTCACACCATTACCATAAATATCGTGTGCAAGTAATGAAGCCAAATGCTTCTGGAAAAAGTGTTCAGTTTTGCCAGTAGATTATGATGTAATGCGTGGATTGACCGTAACAGTGGTCATTTTGGACATTCGCTATGCACGTATTTTGTTACTGTTTGATATGCTAAATATTCATTAACGATCGTTAGTTCCTCCTCTTAGTGTACTCAAGTCTGAGTACCAGGCACGTGAGTTTGACCCTCAAACGTGTATTTGGTTTTCTTTGAAGCTTTGCTGCGAAGCGTTTATCATCTGACGGTTGTAGTGCCTTTGCAGTGATTTTCTAATGATGCAATATTTATGTATGCAACTGCAACATCGACGAACATTTTGTTGTTCAGTTGGTTTATCATTTGTGTGTTGTACCCATTCTCTGTGGCTACTTGGTGTATTGTATTTAGTTCCTGTGTGTAGTTGAGTTTGTCCAGTTGCGTTCTGTTGAGCCTGTGTAGCATGCGTCTGAAACTTGATGGTTTGTGTACTTGTGGGTTGTTTGAGTTGATGTGAATGGTTGTACTTGTGGCTGTAGGTTTCCTGAAAATTCCAAAATTATGTTTGTTGTTGATTCTGAGTATGTGAATTTCTAATAAATTAAGCTTCATTTCCTCTTCTGTCTCAATGGTGAATTTTATTTTTGGGTGTAGATGCAAATGTGGAACAAGTTTCTCTTCTTCAGAAACGCTTTTCTTGCCATTGCGGATCTACATTTTATTTTCTCTCTGCTCCGGCAATCATCAGTTAGCTTGAAACTTCCTGGCAGATTAAAACTGTGATGTTTGCTGTACGGAACCAGCCACGCTCTGACTGTTAAGCTGCAACCGGTATCTTCAGCTAATTTAATTAATTTCTCCGCTAATTAGCAGAACAAGAATCAGCTGGGGATAGTTAGTTTACATTTACACACTCGCTGATAGGCTGTCGTTTCATGGGCATAGCTCCACAAAAGTGCATTTCTGCGTCTACATACATACATTCTGACTTACTGTTATTTGGAAAATTTTGCTCGATTAGATGTTCCCTTCTCCGCTCTGATCTAATTGTAGTGTTGTTTTTCTCCCTCCAGATATACAGAGTGTTCAGAAACTTTCTGGAAAGGTTGCAAGGGAGTTGCATGGGAGGTTTTGCTGAAAAATAATTGTTATGAAACGAATCCGAAACGTTGCGCCATTTCCGAGCTATTTAGTATTGAAATTAGCCAGTGAGATCGTCGGGCGCGCAAATTTAAGCAACCTACCGGAGACAGTGACGCCAAAAATCTTCTTCTTTTGGTTCCCTCATACCGAACAAACGTAGCTCTTGCTCACCTAGTTTAGATTTGTCACTCCCGAAAAAGGCACAATTTAATTGGTAATGATCATCTGAACAAGTGGTAACTCACGGACCCGCAGATGTCTGTGCACTACCGCATTTCAGCTCGTGCAGGTGCGTGAACTTGCGCGCTCAACGACCTGATCGGCTAACTTCAACGCTAAATTACTCGGACACCTTGCATCGTTTCGAATTTTTTCCTTAACAATTACTTCTCAGCACAACCTCTCCTGCAACTCCCATACTAGTACTTCAGACTGTTTCTGACCATCCTGTATATTTCTTTATCTAAATATTTAGTCCACCTCCCCCTTTCCCTATCTGCCCATGTTCTCCTTCCCCCTCTCTCTCCATCTCCTCCTCACATCTCTCTCTGTTAATATTTTCCTCACTTCTCTTTCTGCCAATATCCTCCTCCCCCCCCCCCCCCCCCCCCGCATTCGGTAAGATGACGGTTCAAATCCCCATGCGGCCATCGAGATTTAGGTTTCCCATGATTTCCCCAAACCACTCCAGGCAGTGGTTCCTCTGACAATGGCACAGGCGGTTTCCTTCTCCGTCTTTTCATAACCAGAGCTTGTGCTCCATCTCTAATGACCCCGCCGTCGACAGGACATTAAACTCCAATCTTCGTTCCATCTTCCTCCTCCACTCTCTCTATCCATCACTCCTGTATCTGTCCATCTGTTCCTCCCCACTCTGTCTGTCCATCAGCTCTTCCACTCCCCCTCTGCCTGTCCATGCCCTCATCCCCTCTGGCTGTCCATCTCATATCCCCTTCTCCGTCCATCACCATATTATCCCACTACCCCCATCCCAAAGGGAGGATGGTGGTTTTTACCTTCGCAGTATTTCTTTTTAGATAATAAGTAATATGTGTACCAAGTTTCGTTGAATTCAGCCAAGGGACTCTGGTGATTTTGAAAATATTCCTATGTGACATATATTGAACAAGTGTCTATTTCTATTGTAGCACATCAAACGACTGCAGACAAAATGTTAAATTTATCTGTAGTATTGAGCCATGTTTCTTGATCTTAGGTCCCGAAACATGCTGACAAAATTTTGGCTCGCTTCAGTGCTCCTTCTCGCGAACTGGCTGACATTCTGAACAGCACAAATAAGACAAATTGCACTTCACACTTTCAAAATTACTCCAAGTCAACTGTAAGGGACAATCAAATGAAAACGCGACAGACCGAAAAAAGTAACTTCACTGCTTATTGTTTCAAACGTAATCTCCGTAATCTTAGTATATTTGTCCCACTGTGAGACAAAACAGTAGTACCTTCTTGGGAAATGTTTGTGGTTCCCAACTGAACCAGAATTGTATCCAGGCGCACACATCGTTGTCCGAAGAAAATCGACTGCCACGAAAGTCTCCATGGCACCAAAAAAATGACAGTCGCATAGGGAGAAATCGGGACTATACGAAAGGCACAAAAATTGATGTCAAAATGCCCAGTAATATTCGTGGATTGTATAATTCTGTTGCAGTATAATGCCCGCCTACATGTTGCCAATGTTGCTTCGAGTACGCTGCCGAAGCTTCACTGGGAAGCGCCTGCAAATCCTCCATACAGTCCTGAATGCTCCCCTTGCGGTTTCCATATTTTTGGAGCCCTGAAGAAAGGTACTCGTGGCCGTCGATTTCTTTCGGACAAGGAGATGCGCACCTGGATACAAACTTGGTTCCGCAGGCATTCGCAAACATTTTTCCATCAGGACATTGACCAACTTGTCTCACAGTGGGATAAATGTGTTAACACTTATGGTCAATGCTTTTAAAATAATAAACAGTTTACTTACTTTTTCAAAAATAGTTTAGATGGCTCTGAGCACTATGGGACTTAACATCTGTGATCTGTGGTCATCAGTCCCCTAGAACTTAGAACTACTTAAACCTAACTAACCTAAGGACATCACACACATCCATGCCCGAGGCAGGATTCGAACCTGCGACCATAGCAGTCACGCGGTTCCAGACTGAAGCGCCTAGAACCGCACGGCCACACCGGCCGGCTTACTTTTTTCATTCTGCCTTGTTTTCATTTGACTGCCCCTTATACGTACACATGCATACACACGTACATTTTTACTCGATATAAATTCCCCTGCTGCGTTTTATGTCTGTATGTAAAAGCTAATCTCAGGAATCACTGTAGAGATTTTTATACTATCTCACTAATAGACCGATTACCACTACACCAGTCAAGTCGTCCGGCCGCAGATACTGCAACATGTGTGAAATTGGAGCAGACTCTCGTGCGATTTGTGAACAGCCTTCCAAAGAAGGGAAGCACCCAGAGGACATGATCGGATGTCAATGTAGCTTCATACACATACACACCACCGACGAGTATACAAATGAGTAGATTTGCAAATCGCTGCGAGGGACACAACAGCCACCGAGTTTATTAGTGTTGTCCCTGTTTAGTGTTACTACCCGGCTTGGTGCCTCATATAAGTGGCATTAACAGCGTCAGATGTTGAGTGATCACTTCCAATGACACGTAGATGTCCACGTACTCGCATGAGACAGCGTTATCAGCATCTGACGAGAGTTTGAAAGAGGCCTTATTGAGGATCTCCATTTCACCAGCTGGTCGAATCGCCATTTCACACCATTGTCAGAGATTAGCAGCAGTCGGACTGGGGAATTACAGTCCTATGCGTAACGTGCCTTCAATGTCACAACACAGGCGGCTGCGTTTGGAGTGGTGCTGTGACTGGGAAGCATGGACTGCTGACGAATGGCGTCACATTGAACTCACTGCTGAATCGCTGTTCTGCACTGCCTCGGATGACCATCGACGGCGAATACAGTGACGACCTGGGAAGAGGTCCCAGTCCTCCAGTGTTCTGGGGAGGCACAGTGGTGTTACTCCCAGCATCATGGTGTGAGGATCTATCGCTTGTGTTCAAATGTGTGTGAAATATTATGGGACTTAACTGCTAAGGTCATCAGTCCCTAAGCTTACACACTACTTAACCTAAATTACCCTAAGTACAAACACACACACCTATGCCCGAGGGAGGACTCGAACCTCCGCCGGGATCAGGCGCACAGTCCATGACTACAGCGCCTGAGACCGCTCGGCTAATCCCGCGCGGCAATCGCTTGTGACTTCAAGTCACGGATTGTAGTGACTGAGGGCAGAACCAAACGTCTAGGAAATCTTGCGCCCTCATTTTCTGCCTCTCATGCGGCAATATCGTGGTGCCATTTTTCAAAAGGACAATGTTCGCCCTCACATGGGACGTGTCTCTATGAAGTGGCTGCATGTGGTTGAGCTACTCCCGAGGGCAGTAAAATCCCCAGATCTCTCTCTGATAGAAAATTGGTGGGACTAGTAGGGACTTCAATTCCGTCCCAGAGCCAGTATGCAGGATATTAAGCTGGGACAGTTGTTGGCCAGCTTGCCTCAGAAAGTGATAGAACAGCGTTATGACACTCTTCCCAACCGAATCAGCATATGCATCCAGGTCAGATGGGTGCAACGTCATATGGATGAGCTGAGGCTTGGCGCTTTATATCGCTCCTGTCTAGAGCCTGTGTATCGGGAGAATGACTCATACGTGCACAGTGACAGATGGTCTGTCACGGTCGGGTTCAGTCGAGTACGCAGGTCTAATTTTCATTCACTAGAGTACAGTAGCGGACAGAGACATTCAAGAAACAGCTCAAGGGAATGTTTTTGTGGATTGTTCTATTTTTTCCTTGAAGACTTTTTTGTTTATTTATGTTTGTACAATTATGTATATGCTTTTAGTAGTGTGAATGAAGCGTGAATGTGGTCTAAAGTAAATATGTAGATCACTGATCTACTAATGAACGTTGTAGTGTGAGAAAGTTCAAGACAGTGTGAATGCAGACGCCGGGCAATTTTGTATCATAATATGTTAAGTATATGGTAAAAGGAAAGCTAATTCGAGTGCAAATGAAAACATTTAATAACGTGAAGTATGAACAAAATATAAGAATGTTAAAGATTTATTCCAGGAAAAAGTACAGTTCGAAAGTGTGTTATTTGTTGAATGGTTAGTCCTGAAAACTGCGGACTAACGCGGGAGAATAATGAGAATAATGTTTCTCCGTTGGCATTAAAGAAAATTGACCAATCAGAACGGTGTATTCTTTGCGCGTCTTTTCTCTTGGACGTATAAATGCTAACAGCAGTCAAAAGAATCGGAGCCCAGCCTTTCAATGGTACGGTCTTGTGCAGTATGAGTTCCGAAGAAAGTTGTAATTTGCCGGTTTTAGTTGTGCTACAAGCCTCAAAAGTGCTTTAAAGTGAAGGTATAAATATTCCGGTGAGTGTTTTTTTTTTTTTTTTTTTTTTTTTTTACAAAGTACGGATTTTTAAGTGATTTTGTGTATGCGAAAAGACAGTAATTCGGCGTGGTGGCATATTGAGCAGATTGGTGACTAAAAACTGGAGTGCTTTACATACTGATAAACTTAATAGTATGGCGAGCATTTTCCTTTAAGAACAATCCGTGCTTAGTAGCTGTTCAGATTTCGGGCAATACGTTATCATAAACTTGCTAACGTGAATGAAAGGATTTGTGCATGGCTGTGTTAGGATTAACACGGGCCTGGCAGTGAACGTATAATTCTTAACTTCAGAATATACCCAAGTTTTGCCGGTATTTCCACCTTTCATTAAAAATTAAGACCTTTTCCCGATTTTTAGAACAGAACAGTTATGTTGTATGCAGCCTGGTGCGAGTCGCAGTACGGTAGGTTTCTGCTCGGCTCTCCTAGCGGCGATCTGTTGCGACGAGTTCACGGGTTGGTGCGAGACGAAAGGAACCGCGCCGCCGCAAAGTGGACTCATTTTGCCAAGTTCTTTGTAATTTTGACTCGATTTCATAATACTGAAATAGAACCTCATACCTTCTTAATCCGTGAAGTTTCATTTTGTTTCTTCCTTCCCAAATAATTCTTTCTCCAGAAGAAAATAAGAAATTTATTAAGCTAATGTTGTTTAGTTACAAGGGGACTTGAAGCAGTATTATTTCTTTTCTTCAGTACTTTGTTCTTTACGAAGATATGAACAGCAGCACGTCTGTTTAAATAGCTCTCTATATGCTTTATTCGGTAATCGACTACCTCTCCTCAAAACCTTTTCTAAACATACCACAGTGTACTGTTCACGTAAGCATGACGTTATTAGAAACATAACACAAAAATAACTTTGACTCTCCTTCAACGGTCGCGGGTTCGAATCCTGCCTCGGGCATGGACGTGTGTGATCTCCTTAGGTTCGTTAGGTTTAAGTAGTTCTAGGGGACTGGTGACCTCAGATGTAAGTACCATAGTGCTCACAGCCATCTGAACCAACTCTCCTGTAACAGCACACAATGTACGTAGGGCATCTGCACTGTATGCTGTTAGGATAAACGTAGCAAGTCGATTTGATGGAGTTGACAGTAAACAAATGGAAACACAAGGAACATGCAGAGCGGCCAGTCAACTGTCTTCATTTGAAGGTTTGTGTGAGTACAGTGTATACCAATGAAGGGAAGGCGGAAATGCTGTTCTTCGGTGGAGAACATGAGTTAGGAAAATATTTACTGCAACAATGTTTTCTTATTTACGATAAGGGACATGCGGTACAGTACTATAGCGACTTTAAACTATATGTTGTGTGCAGTAAAGGTCGTCCTTGGTTAAAAACTGCATCATCATTACTTTTCTGTTATTGTGGCTGAAATTAGGCCTAATAGGTCTGCGGCAGAGGGAATCTAATAGAGGGTATCACGACAAGACCCCACCTTCTCGATAGACACTTTCTCGTCTTGTTGTAACGCTTCAGGAAACGGAAGTTTCAACCAAATCGTGGCAGACCTTGCACAGACGAGGCCACTGAAGTTACTGTTGTCCCCTCTGTTGCACTGAATCCACACGTGAGCACACGGCAGGTTGAAGTGAAGACTGGCATTTCTAAAGTTAGTGGACATCACATTCTAATACGTCACCAGTTCCATTCTCATTACTTTCTCCACAGATGAATGACATTTGTACCTTCTCTTCGTTGGTGCACACTGTACTCACACAAACGTTCAGCTGAAAATGGTTGACGGAATGAGCGCTGTGAATTTTTTTGATGTTTCCGTTTGTTTACTGTGTACTCCATCAAGTGGACCAACTATGTTTCCCAGAGTACCTACACTACGTATTACAGGAAACTCAAAGTCGATTTTGTTTTACGTTTTAAATAATGACATGTTTACTTGAGTGTTATACTATCGTATGTGTTTGAACAGGTCATGAGGAGTGCAAGTGGATTACCGAGCAAAAATTATTGGGCGTTATTTAAAGGAGTGCTACTAATGGCTCTGAGCACTATGGGACTTAACTTCTGAGGTCATCAGTCCCCTAGAACTTAGAACTACTTAAACCTAACTAACCTAAGGACATCACACACATCCATGCCCGAGGCAGGATCCGAACCTGCGACCGTAGCGGTCGCGCGGTTCCAGACTGTAGCGCCTAGAACTGCTCGGCCACACCGGCCGGCATGGAGTGCTACTATCCGTATCTTAGTAACGAACAAAATTACAAGAAACGCAATTTGCTGTTTATGGGGACTAAGACGTGGCCTATCCGGTCAACCTTAATTTTATTATTTTTTGTTTGGTCATCAGCCTACTGACTGGTTTGATGCGGCCCGCCACGAATTCCTTTCCTGTGCTAACCTCTTCATCTCAGAGTAGCACTTGCAACCTACGTCCTCAATTATTTGCTTGACGTATTCCAATCTCTGTCTTCCTCTACAGTTTTTGCCCTCTACAGCTCCCTCTAGTACCATGGAAGTCATTCCTTCATGTCTTAGCAGATGTCCTATCATCCTGTCCCTTCTCCTTATCAGTGTTTTCCACATATTCCTTTCCTCTCCGATTCTGCGTAGAACCTCCTCATTCCTTACCTTATCAGTCCACCTAATTTTCAACATTCGTCTATAGCACCACATCTCAAATGCTTCGATTCTCTTCTGTTCCGGTTTTCCCACAGTCCATGTTTCACTACCATACAATGCTGTACTCCAGACGTACATCCTCAGAAATTTCTTCCTCAAATTAAGGCCGGTATTTGATACTAGTAGACTTCTCTTGGCCAGAAATGCCTATTTTGCCATAGCGAGTCTGCTTTTGATGTCCTCCTTGCCCCGTCATTGGTTTTACTTCCTAGGTAGCAGAATTCCTTAACTTCATTGACTTCGTGACCATCAATCCTGATGTTAAGTTTCTCGCTGTTCTCATTTCTACTACTTCTCATTACCTTCGTCTTTCTCCTATTTACTCTCAAACCATACTGTGTACTCATTAGACTGTTCATTCCGTTCAGCAGATCATTTAATTCTTCTTCACTTTCACTCAGGATAGCAATGTCATCAGCGAATCGTATCGTTGATATCCTTTCACCTTGTATTTTAATTCCACTCCTGAACCTTTCTTTTATTTCCATCATTGCTTCCTCGATGTACAGATTGAAGAGTAGGGGCGAAAGGCTACAGCCTTGTCTTACACACTTCTTAATACGAGCACTTCGTTCTTGATCGTCCACTCTTATTATTCCCTCTTGATTGTTGTACATATTGTATATGTCCCGTCTCTCCCTATAGCTTACCCCTACTTTTTTCAGAATCTCGAACAGCTTGCACCATTTTATATTGTCGAACGCTTTTTCCAGGTCGACAAATCCTATGAAAGTGTCTTGATTTTTCTTTAGCCTTGCTTCCATTATTAGCCGTAACGCCAGAATTGCCTCTCTCGTCCCTTTACTTTTCCTAAAGCCAAACTGATCGTCACCCAGCGCATTCTCAATTTTCTTTTCCATTCTTCTGTATACTATTCTTGTAAGCAGCTTCGATGCATGAGCTGTTAAGCTGATTGTGCGATAATTTTCGCACTCGTCAGCTCTTGCCGTCTTCGGAATTGTGTGGATGATGCTTTTCCGAAAGTCAGATGGTATATCGCCAGACTCATATATTCTACACACCAACGTGAATAGTCGTTTTGTTGCCACTTCCCCCAATGATTTTAGAAATTCTGATGGAATGTTATCTATCCCTTCTGCCTTATTTGACCTTAAGTCCTCCAAAGCTGTTTTAAATTCCGATTCTAATACTGGATCCCCTATCTCTTCTAAATCGACTCCTGTTTCTTCTTCTATCACATCAGACAAATCTTCAGCCTCATAGAGGCTTTCAATGTATTCTTTCCACCTATCTGCTCTCTCCTCTGCATTTAACAGTGGAATTCCCGTTGCACTCTTAATGTTACCACCGTTGCTTTTAATGTCACCAAAGGTTGTTCTGACTTTCCCGTGTGCTGAATCTGTCCTTCCGACAATCATATCTTTTTCGATGTCTTCACATTTTTCCTGCAGCCATTTCGTCTTAGCTTCCCTGCACTTCCTATTTATTTCATTCCTCAGCGACTTGTATTTCTGTATTCCTGATTTTCCCGGAACATGTTTGTACTTTCTCCATTCATCAATCAACTGAAGTATTTCTTCTGTTACCCATGGTTTCTTCGCAGCTACCTTCTTTGTACCTATGTTTTCCTTCCCAACTTCTGTGATGGCCCTTTTTAGAGATGTCGATTCCTCTTCACTTTACTGCCTACTGCGCTATTCCTTATTGCTGTATCTATAGCGTTAGAGAACTTCAAACGTATCTCGTCATTCCTTAGTACTTCCGTATCCCACTTCTTTGCGTATTGATTCTTCCTGACTAATGTCTTGAACTTCATCACTACTATATTGTGATCTGAGTCTATATCTGCTCCTGGGTACGCCTTACAATCCAGTATCTGATTTCGGAATCTCTGTCTGACCATGATGTAATCTAATTGAAATCTGCCCCTTTCTCCCGGCCTTTTCCAAGTATACCTCCTCCTCTTGTGATTCTTAAACAGGGTTTTCGCTATTACTAGCTGAAACTTGTTACAGAACTCAATTAGTCTTTCTCCTCTTTCATTCCTTGTCCCAAGCCCATATTCTCCTGTAACCTTTTCTTCTACTCCTTCCCCTACAACTGCATTCCAGTCGCCCATGACTATTGGATTTTCGTCCCCCTTTACATACTGCATTACCCTTTCAATATCCTCATACACTTTCTCTATTTGTTCATCTTCAGCTTGCGACGTCGGCATGTGTACCTGAAATATCGTTGTCGGTGTTGGTCTGCTGTCGATTCTGATTAGAACAACCCGGTCACTGAACTGTTTACAGCAACACACCCTCTGCCCTACCTTCCTATTCATAACGAATCCTACACCTGTTATAACATTTTCTGCTGCTGTTGATATTACCCGATACTCATCTGACCAGAAATCCTTGTCTTCCTTCCACTTCACTTCACTGACCCCTACTATATCTAGATTGAGCCTTTGCATTTCCCTTTTCAGATTTTCTAGTTTCCCTACCCCGTTCAAGCTTCTGACATTCCACGCCCCGACTCGTAGAACGTTATCCTTCTGTTGATTAATTTCATACCAAACCATTGTCCCATGTATATGAATGTTATTAAATGAACAGCAATTAAAATTTCTACCAAACGTTAAGTACCTACTGTGTATTATATTGAACCTAAAAAAATCTTTTTGAGTTGCTTTTTTTTCAAAAAGGAATGTAGAAAAAGAAAGGATTAGAAATTTTGACACATTTTTCTTCGCTTATAACTTTATTTAGAAGAAAATATCAGAAAATTTTACGTTATTTGACGATGCATAGTTGAAGATGGTTGTCATCTACACTCCTGGAAATGGAAAAAAGAACACATTGACACCGGTGTGTCAGACCCACCATACTTGCTGCGGACACTGCGAGAGGGCTGTACAAGCAATGATCACACGCACGGCACAGCGGACACACCAGGAACCGCGGTGTTGGCCGTCGAATGGCGCTAGCTGCGCAGCATTTGTGCACCGCCGCCGTCAGTGTCAGCCAGTTTGCCGTGGCATACGGGGCTCCATCGCAGTCTTTAACACTGGTAGCATGCCGCGACAGCGTGGACGTGAACCGTATGTGCAGTTGACGGACTTTGAGCGAGGACGTATAGTGGGCATGCGGGAGGCCGGGTGGACGTACCGCCGAATTGCTCAACACGTGGGGCGTGAGGTCTCCACAGTACATCGATGTTGTCGCCAGTGGTCGGCGGAAGGTGCACGTGCCCGTCGACCTGGGACCGGACCGCAGCGACGCACGGATGCACGCCAAGACCGTAGGATCCTACGCAGTGCCGTAGGGGACCGCACCGCCACTTCCCAGCAAATTAGGGACACTGTTGCTTCTGGGGTATCGGCGAGGACCATTCGCAACCGTCTTCATGAAGCTGGGCTACGGTCCCGCACACCGTTAGGCCGTCTTCCGCTCACGCCCCAACATCGTGCAGCCCGCCTCCAGTGGTGTCGCGACAGGCGTGAATGGAGGGACGAATGGAGACGTGTCGTCTTCAGCGATGAGAGTCGCTTCTGCCTTGGTGCCAATGATGGTCGTATGCGTGTTTGGCGCCGTGCAGGTGAGCGCCACAATCAGGACTGCATACGACCGAGGCACACAGGGCGAACACCCGGCATCATGGTGTGGGGAGCGATCTCCTACACTGGCCGTACACCACTGGTGATCGTCGAGGGGACACTGAATAGTGCACGGTACATCCAAACCGTCATCGAACCCATCGTTCTACCATTCCTAGACCGGCAAGGGAACTTGCTGTTCCAACAAGACAATGCACGTCCGCATGTATCCCGTGCCACCCAACGTGCTCTAGAAGGTGTAAGTCAACTACCCTGGCCAGCAAGATCTCCGGATCTGTCCCCCATTGAGCATGTTTGGGACTGGATGAAGCGTCGTCTCACGCGGTCTGCACGTCCAGACTGAGGCGCCAGGTGGAAATGGCATGGCAAGCCGTTCCACAGGACTACATCCAGCATCTCTACGATCGTCTCCATGGAAGAATAGCAGCCTGCATTGCTGCGAAAGGTGGATATACACTGTACTAGTGCCCCCTTTGTGCATGCTCTGTTGCCTGTGTCTATGTGCCTGTGGTTCTGTCAGTGTGATCATGTGATGTATCTGACCCCAGGAATGTGTCAATAAAGTTTCCCCTTCCTGGGACAATGAATTCACGGTGTTCTTATTTCAATTTCCAGGAGTGTATATGCAAACCAAATTTCAATGAATTATCTGGAATAGTTTTTTCAGAAAATTGTCTTCGATAGTAAAAAATGATATATCAAGGAAACCACTTTCAAAGAAAATGAGTTGAGTTTGAACTTAGAGATGATTATGAACAGCCTGATGCGTATGTTTTATCTTCTTCTGCCTCTAGCGTGTCCTCCAGCATTGTTTTGCATCTACCTGTCACAGATCTTTCAGCATCTTGCATTCTACAGTTGCCACAACGGCGAAGATGTAACACCACACTCTTCCCTAGAATAATCCCTAAATTTTCTAATTCCCAACACTTGGCAATATTTCCACAGCTGTATATGAGAACAGTATCATGTACACCTGCCTGCCCGGTTGGCCGTGCGGTCTAACGCACGGCTTTCCGCGCGGGAAAGAGCGCCTGGTCCCCGGCACGAATCCGCTCGGCGGATTTGTGTCGAAGTCCGGTGAACCGGCCAGTCAGTGGATGGTTTTTAGGCGGTTTTCCATCTGCCTCGGCGAATGCTGGCTGGTTCCCCTTATTCCGCCTCAGTTACACTATGTCGGCGATTGCTGCTCAAACAAATTCTCCCCGTACGCGTACACCACCATTACCCTACCAGGCAAACATAGGGGTTACACTCGTCTGGTGTGAGACGTTCCCTGGGGGATCCACCGGGGGCCGAACCGCACAGTAACCCTGGGTTCGGTGTGGGGCGGAGGAGGGGTGGAGTGCGGTAGTCGTCGTGGGGTTGTGGACCACTGCGGCTGCGGCGGGGACGGAGCCTCTCCGTCGTTTTTATGTCACCGGTTAACATACAATACATACATACAATACCTATACAAGGTGCACACATCGGATCACTATTAACTATGGCACCAACTAATAAAACCAAATTAAGGTAAGTAATAAGGAAACGTTGTACGTTAAATCTTACTGTCACAGCAAATCCGGGAGTGAGCTACAAGCACACGATGCTCAATAAAATAAATGTTCTAAAACAATTTCTCAGGAAAGTCCTTTGGAGAGTGTATGAACAAGACTCCAAAGAATCAAATTTTAAAAAATTCATTTTTTTGGAGACACTATCTCGTCTTGCTCCCCTATTAGATAACATGTGCTCGAGACCTTATTTTGCTGCTGGTCAAGTTTCTATGTGCGTCCCAGACAGAACCTTATAACCTCTGCAGGATTTGCTCTGAAGCCGGATCGTGTTGTGAGTCGGTGTGGCTGGAGCCGTGTGTGGCGTGTTGCAGGCAGGGACATGTGCTGGGAGGTGCGGCCGCTGGCGGAGGAGGTGCGCGCGCTGTCCGGCGCGGTGCCCCTGCAGCTGGAGGGCGTGCCGGCGGGCGCGCAGCGGCTGCTGCTGCTGCGGGCCGGGCTGCGGCTGCACGCGGCGCGCATCAACGCCAGCCGCGCCACGCTGCCCTGCGCCGTGCTCGCCTACGGCGGCCGCTACACGCTGCGCCTCGACCCCCCGCAGCAGCTGCCGGTAACGTTTGCTTATCACTATAGTTCAATTCTTTTATCTTGGCGGTTCGCGCATGCCCACCCATTCGCGGAAGATTGCTGCGTTGCCAGTTGTACGCGCCAAGAGAAGCAGCGCCATAGCATAGTTCGCAAACTTACGTTTAGGGGGGAGCGCGCAGTTTATGAAGTAAAGCCAACACTGCGGCATTAACCCTTTCGCTGCTACAGAGACGTGCTCCCCACATTCCGCGATGTGCGTGATTTTGTCTTCATTGCATTGCTCGCCTGTGCAGACACAAGGTGTTTCGACTGCTTTGACACACTTTATCATCCGATTTCATAAAAACTATTTGGCCCAAAAATTTGATTTTTACACATCTTCTTGACTGATACCTTCCCCCATAAATGACTTAATTTTGATTCGATGTTCAATGTAGTTACTGTGCAGTATTAGATGTAGTAAACCATTGCACTAAATTTTGAAGAGTTTGCAGAGGTAAAAGTCCATAGCGTATAGTTTCCGTATGGTCGATTTTAGTTGCCACGAATAAAATTCATGAAGTGAGACACTTCGATATTGTTTTTAAATAAAGAAAATATTAGACACCAAACATGGTTTGAACTCAGGATCTGTCACTCAGCAGCCCTACACTCAATCCATTATGCTAACGCAGCTCGTCATTCAACGCAACTCCAGGAGGACTTTAAAATATCACGCAAAAAACCGACAAACACTGTTGGTATGGCTATGAATTACGTTTCGTCGAAGTACAATAGGAAATAACAATTACCGCTGTTCTTTATTGCGAAAAAGCGGTTAGTGGGAATGATACAAACACCTTTCCTTGCTATCGCCTGAATTAGGAGGCTTATTGCTTGTTTCGTTTAATTAATTAATAGGATATGAAGCAGTTGGTATAAAGAATGCTTTTTCCAAACTTTCTGCCGGCCGCGGTGGTCTCGCGGTTCTAGGCGCGCAGTCCGGAACCGTGCGACTGCTACGGTCGCAGGTTCGAATCCTGCCTCGGGTATGGATGTGTGTGATGTTCTTAGGTTAGTTAAGTTTAAGTAGTACTAAGTTCTAGGGGACTGATGACCACAGCAGTTTCTAAAACTGAAGAGACTGGTCCGTGCTCTGCACTGCAGTCGAGCTCTGTTCATTGGCTGTCTGTGTTCTGTGACGTCAGATACGCAGAACGAACCTAAACTCGGCCGCCGTCATAAATGACGCGCACTTTAGTCTCACGTTCGCGTACTGCGGTCTCGTGGGGCATAGTCTACTCCTTCGTCTGTCACTCAAATGGTTCAAATGACTCTGAGCACTATGGGACTTAACATCTGTGGTCATCAGTCCCCTAGAACTTAGAACTACCTAAACCTAACTAACCTAAGGACATCACACACATACATGCCGAGGCAGGATTCGAACCTGCGATCGTAGCGGTCACGCGGTTTCAGACTGAAGCGCCTAGAACCGCACGGCCACACCAACCGGCGTCTGTCACTCACCTCGCAGAAAAAATCACTACAGAGGTCACTAGGGTGGACAGAGCTGAGACCACAGATGGAAGTACGAAACCAGGCCCTAACTAACGAGGAAAAAACGACATTTTCCAGAAACTTCGCTCAGTGGAAGAGGAGTCAAAATAAGCGAAAACGTGTCTCAGCTTATCCATAGATACTGAACTGTTTCTGAGAAAACGACGGTCAAAGTTTCCGACGTAATTTAGATGCCTTTTAGAGTGCTATAATGTCAGCTGAAACAGTGGCACTGTGGCTATCGTCGCAGCCTATCAGTTTTGCGTTCTGTGTTCGAAATCCGATTATTGTTTTCATTTATTTTACTTTATTTTTCATGTATCTACTCGTTTCAGTAGAAAGTTACTAGACGAATGTTTCTTGTCAAGTTAGGGGACAAAAGCGCGGAAATTTTACTGATTGTAAATTCAGATATGGGTTTCACAACGTCTTACATTTATTATATATGTATGTGTGGTATTTTCAGAGGTCACAGTTGTGGGGTGGCGGGTAAATAATCTAATGGTCGTTACTCCGCTATATCGTTATGAAAAGACACTTAAATTGTTCAAATGGCTCTAACCACTATGGGACTTAACACCTGAGGTCATCAGTCCACTAGACTTAGTACTACTTAAACCTAATTAACATAAGAACGTCACACACATCCATGCCCGAGGCAAGATTCGAACCTGCGACCGCAGCAGCAGCAGGGTCCCGGACTGAAGTACCTAGAACCGATCGCCCACAGTGGACGGCACTTAAACTTGTCTGTGCGTGGCTTACACCTACCTTCGCCGTTTACAAGAGCCTGAAAACTATTTTTGCGGTAGCCAAAAAGCGATGGAGAACATGATTGTAATTTTGCAGTCTGCAAGTCCACATTATTCTTAGTGCTCACTGAAACAAAATGTTCCTACTTGCTGTTTACTCAGTGGTATCAGGAACTATGACTATACATAAAAGTTTTTTGTTTTAACTGTGTGATATATTCTGTAAAAGTTCACACACACAAAATTTAATAATGTCCCCAATAATAATAATATCCCTATTGGAACTGCACTGTTTACAGTTCAGAGGCGACCTCTACGGGAAGTTCCAAGTAAAATGGTGTATCACCCTTACTTCTAATCACAAAAAGTTAATTGCTCGCCTTAAAAGTGGAAAATAATTTCGCCACTTGCTACGCGGCTTTTGTCAACATAAAGGCGGCACGCAGACAGTTACTTCCGTGAAACCTAACCGAGCCAGGACGGTTTACAATCCTCGCTAGTTCACATCCTACTTTCAGCGAAAACGCCTTTAGGTCTGCTCTCCTCTGACGTCATCCGAGACACCACACACGCAGGCGTTTGACCGACGCGAACAGATTGATACGGTATCTCGGTACGATATCCCTCTTCTCACTGCCTCTGTGGCTGAGTGTATGTAGTGACGCAGAGGACCGCCAAACGGAACATTACTGTCAATCGCCCTAGGCACACGTAGTAGTATCTAAATGGCCCTTTTCTCGGACACTTATTAATTAATAGCTATGTGGTTTAACAATTTACAAAAAAAATGTTCAAATGTGTGTGAAATCCTATGGGACCAAACTGCTGAGGTCATTGCTCCCTAGACTTACACACTACTTAAACTAACTCACGCTAAGAACAACACACACACACACACACACACACCCATGCCGCCGGCCGGGGTGGCCAAGCGGTTCTAGGCGCTACAGTCTGGAAACGCGCGACCGCTTCAGTCGCAGGTTCGAATCCTTAGTATGCCCTCGAGAATGCAAACACTAATAAAGGTCGTCGCTATTTAAGTTTTCCGTCGTTCCAAGAACAGATATAGTCTTCAGTAGCCATCCATGGCGCGGTTATCGATTTAGGCAGCGAGGAAGTTATGCTGGTACTGTCTTGTAGGCACATCATCAAGCTGGTCCACTAGTTTCTTACTGGGAGGATGCAGTGGGCGGAGCCTCTGAGCCGCGTCGCCTAATAAAGACCGGCGCCACGTGGCCGACAGACACCCTCACTCTCAAACATGTTGTTGCCAAGTCGAAAAATGGTGGGGAACCAGCGTCAGCTATACGCTTTGCCAAACTCGATATACCCAGTCCACAAGGTCTTGGTGTTGTTCTGTATTAGGCGCTGTTGTGCCTAGTTTTCGAGTATGCACCCGTCGTCTGGGGAAACTCGGCCGATACGAATAAAGATCTTCTACAGAGGGCGAAAAATGGCACTACCAATTTCGATTTGCAAATACCCTGGGATTTCCTGACGGCGGAACTCAATCAGATAACTTATCTCCAGAAGAGCCAGTGAATTTTAAGTGAAATGTAGGACGTCACAGCACCGACACACGTGGAAGCTAACACCACGTTGCAGTGCCACAACACTATCAGGTGGACTTATCTGCTGGCGTAAGAACATTCTTTCGTAACACACTAATGTACGTTTTTTTGGTGTGTTTCAGATAGATCAGAGGCAAGAGCGTCGTCAAAAGTGCCACAGGAATGTGTGACAGGTCCACTCTCGTTTCCTGTATACGTAAACGATCTGACGCATAAAGTGAGCGGCAATCTGTGATTGCTGATGATGCTGTAGTGTACCGGTAAGTGTCTTCGTTGAGTGTCAGCAGGAGGTTACACGGTGACTTAGACACAATTTCTATTTGGTGTGACGAATGGCAGCTTGCTCTAAATGAGTGAAAATGTAGGTGAATGCAATCCTGTAATGTTTGTATGTAGTACTAGAGGTGTACTGTGTGACGTAGTTACTTTGATTAAATACCTAGGCATAACAATGCAAATAGAGATATGAAATCGAAGCAGAAGTAAGATCGGTAGGAAATGAATGTTACATACAAACATTACAGGATTGCATTCACCTACATTTTCACTCATTTAGAGCAAGCTGCCATTCGTCACACCAAATAGAAATTGTGTCTAAGTCACCGTGTAACCTCCTGCTGACACTCAACGAAGACACTTACCGGTACACTACAGCATCATCAGCAGTCACAGATTGCCGCTCACTTTATGCGTCAGATCGTTTACGTATACAGGAAACGAGAGTGGACCTGTCACACATTCCTGTGGCACTTTTGACGACGCTCTTGCCTCTGATCTATCTGAAACACACCAAAAAAACGTACATTAGTGTGTTACGAAAGAATGTTCTTACGCCAGCAGATAAGTCCACCTGATAGTGTTGTGGCACTGCAACGTAGTGTTAGCTTCCACGTGTGTCGGTGCTGTGACGTCCTACATTTCACTTAAAATTCACTGGCTCTTCTGGAGATAAGTTATCTGATTGAGTTCCGCCGTCAGGAAATCCCAGGGTATTTGCAAATCGAAATTGGTAGTGCCATTTTTCGCCCTCTGTAGAAGATCTTTATTTGTATCGGCCGAGTTTCCCCAGACGACGGGTGCATACTTCAAAACCAGGCGCAACAGCGTCTAAAACAGAACAGCACCAAGGCCTTGTGGACTGGGTATATCGAGTTTGGCAAAGTGTATAGCTGACGCTGGTTCCCCACCATTTTTCGACTTGGCAACAACATGTTTGAGAGTGAGGGTGTCTGTCGGCCACGTGGCGCCGGTCTTCATTAGGTGACGCGGCTCAGAGGCTCCGCCCACTGCATCCTCCCAGTAAGAAACTAGTGGACCAACTTGATGATGTGCCTACAAGACAGTACCAGCATAACTTCCTCGCTGCCTAAATCGATAACCGCGCCATGGATGGCTACTGAAGTCTTTATCTGTTCTTGGAACGACGAAAAACTTAAATAGCGACGACCTTTATAAGTGTTTGCATTCTCGGGGGCATACTAACGATTAGGTAAAAGAATACAAGAAATGTATTTGGAATTACGAATATAATCCGACACCAGCACAATGTATTGGTAACAATGAAAATTTGTGCCTGACCGGGAATCGAACCCGGATTTACGCGAGCGGTCGCCTCATCTGCCTCGGCCATCCGAGCACGCCTCCAGGACCGGTCCCAACTTCCATATATCACCATTTGACTACGTCCTATGCTTGCACAATTTCTGTGATTCCCGCACAAGGAGAGACTTATGATTGTTATCGCGGCCTTTTCTTGGTGTGAAATACTATACTGCTGTACCTGTGTTTTTATGATACGTGCGTGTCTGAAGGACATTGCGCCGGCCTCTGTGGCCGAGCGGTTCTAGGCGCTTCAGTCCGGAACCGCGCTGCTGCTCCGGTCGCAGGTTCGAATCCTGCCTCGGGCATGGATGTGTGTGATATCCGTAAGTTAGTTCGGTTTAAGTAGTTCTAAGTCTAGGGGACTGATGACCTCAGATGTTAAGTTCCATAATACTCAGAGCCATTTGAACCATTTTTTGATGGGCATTGCAGAGTACATCGTAAAAACACAGGCACCGCAATTTAGTAACGAATGGGTGCTGAAATGTTTGCTACTCAACTGGTGTCCATTCATTGCACTCATTTCAGCGAAGGCATTGACTGCTAGCCTCTATAGCTTAGGCCGTTACCATTCGCTGCTGTGGTGACGCACATCCCTGACGACACCTGTGCGACTGGTGATATTTGACCGGCGTAAGATGCGACACATGTCCATTTCTAATAGCGGATGATGCACCAGTTTCGTAGATAATTTTTCGTGACGTAAGAAATTGCGGATGATTTTAACTTCAAATGAGGACATTAAACATTATTGTTATTATTCGCCGGCCGAGGTGGCCGTGCGGTTCTAGGCGCTACAGTCTGGAACCGCGTGACCGCAACGGTCGCAGGTTCGAATCCTGCCTCGGGCATGGATGTGTGTGATGTCCTTAGGTTAGTTAGGTTTAAGTAGTTCTAAGGTCTAGGGGACTGACGACCTTAGAAGTTAAGTCCCATAGTGCTCAGAGCCATTTGAACCTTTTTTTTTGTCATTATTCAAGAGGACTAGTCTACGTATAACTTTCGAGTTTTACTCTTTTCATTCCATCACTTACAATACTACACTCTACATCCTAGCATCGCATTCATTTATATTAAACAGATGCGTTAAAGATAAAATGCACCTCCGGAAAAAAAAGTGCCTACGCGCGTGGGCGAAAATTTTACTAATGGACGACCAAACAACCCTCAGAGCGTACCAACAAACAAGACCATACAATGATTCCTGTTTTACTCTTTTGGTTTTACAGAGATCGATCCTAGCCATAGTTTTTGACGTGAAACTAGCATTCCAAGACATCCATAAAGATCAACTTGTCTCCCCTTCTGCACGGCGTAGTCTATAACTGCGACAGTTTCGTTTTTACGATTCCCCTCCATCCAGCCCCTCGTCAAACTTTAAACCAAGCAAAGTGTACATATGGTGTTTTATGGCGTCAGGTGCAACGCACTATACTGTACTGTTTTAGACGATAGAAAGCATTTAGTTCCTTTAAAAGGCAGTTAACAGATGAGCACTTCATAGTCAGTTAGAAGAGATGAGTTTTGTTTCTCAAAAAAGGAATGCCTGAGGGAGAAAGACGATTGTGTTGCACCTGATAAACCGTCACTTGCGTAAAATTGTGTTATTGTAATTCACATTCCCATCGTGAAATATAGAGATAGAAAAATGATAGGAGATATAATTCTAAGAATGGCACATGTGATGAGATGTATTCTGACTGGAGACATTCCCATTCTGGAAACCTAGAATCGGGAAGAGTCGTAATTTCCGTGAGTCAGATGAATGATAAGTTAATCAGAACAGAAGAGAGTAATGAAATCCTGAGGTCATTAGAATGAGTGCAATACAAATTCTGGATAAAATTAACCTTGGACTCCTTTCCCTCCCCTCTGTCCCCCCACACTCTACCTTCCCTTTCCCTCCCCACTTCTTTACCCTTCTATTCCCCTCCATTATCCTTCTCTCACAAGGAAACAGGCCATCCAGAGACCCTCTAAGCCAACACAAATATTGAGCTCTCCAAATAACAGCTCAGTATTTTGGTGTCACATCAGCTCATCCAATCACGTTTCTCAACTGCTTGCTAAGCAACTTCCCTTTCAACGAAATATGGCAATCAGAGAGCTTCTAAGCTGAGTGTGTGACACATACACTGCTAGTACAAAAAGTTTCTAGACTTTAAAAATAAAAATTGGAGAAAAGTTAAGATGATTTTAATGCTTCGGGTGTTGTTCAGAGTAACTACCCACTTGAGTATAATGAACGGAGCGTTCATACAACCATGTAAAACAGTCAGAAAAGTCATTTTTGGGATGTTGTTCAACTCGTGCGTCACATTGGCTTCAATGTCTGCTACATCGTCAAAGAATTTACCCGTCATGTGAATTCGTGCACTTAGTTGTAAGTTCATATTGACAACACCAGGTTTCGTCACCCATGATGATTTTTTCCAGAAAAGAATTGTCCTCATCTTGCATTTCAGTTAAGTTGTGGGGCGTTCACGCGTCATTGTTTTTGTTCGGGAATCAATGTCTGCAGGACAAACCTTACACACATTTTTCTCTGCTTCAAAATATTCTGTAGAGTTTCCTGAACACTTGATTTAGAGATACTGCTGCATTGTGATTTGCAACCCATCAACGTAGTCACAGAACGGTCGCACGTCCACTGCTTAACATTCAAATGCACATAATGCACATCTGTTGTTTACAACTGTTAGTGTAGGGTGCCACTGTAGTTTCTTCGGTGATGTCACTTGTACGTTAGCAATAAAATCAGTCTCGGAACTTTTTCGACGGACTTCCATTAACCCCTCAGTATTTTACTGTCATAAAAATGGAAGAGCCAGAGAGCCTCCTATGGTAAATATTGGTGGGACATAACATCATTCTTGCTCAGTGTGTATAATCTAGGCAAAGGTACACATGCATGAGGAAGATAGAATATTCTGTCTGCCATACAAGTTAAAACAGGCATGATAGGTATAGATTGCTAAGATATGTAGATCAGTATTTTCATAATCAGAAAGTGTTCTATCCCTCGAATGGTTCCGAGAATCATCAGAAATGTCATGCCCGTCTCAGTGCCTACGGCGGTGCTCGCACTGCAATTAATGCAAATACACGCACATGTTCTGAAATCTGGATCGAAAATTACATACTTGGTATGCACTATAAGGTAAGTTTCTGTCAGAAAAGATGCCAAGAAGACGGTCCAGATAGAAAGTAAGTAACTTTTGACACCTTTGCTCTGCGAAGAATACGTGTTGCCTAGAAAGGCTAGTAGTGTAGTCAGCTTTCCTAACGAATATATGTCTCCACTTTTCCTCAAATGCCAACAGATATCTGTACGGTCAATCCTTTAATGATGACAGTTATCGCAAAAACTTAGAACTTAGATTTTCTCTGTATTTAAAACAGATAACAGTATTTCTTGCTGCGACTTAGTTTGTTGACACAATATTTGCAATGCTTCTGTGAGAGAGACACTACTGAGTATCATGATGTACGCACGGGCTGTCACTCGTTGACACCGAACACCTTATTAAATTAAACTGAATACTAAATTACGTTTAAAACCAGTGGCAGGCATAAAACGTCATCCGAAATTGTACTGAATGCTTTCTCAGAAAATTATTTTGAACAATTAGTTCATGAGCCCACTCGAAGCGTAAATGGTTACGAAAGCATACTTGACCTTTCAACTACAAATAATCCTGGACAAATAGTGAGTGTTGTGACGGATACAGGGATTAGCGACCACAAGGCAGTTGCTGCTAGGCTGAATACCGTAACGCCTAAAACCATCAAAAAGAAACGCAAAGTATACCTATTTAAAAAAAGCTGATAAAAATGCTCTCAACTCCGTTTTAAGAGACAGTCTTCACTCCTTTCGATCTGATCATGTAACTGTAGAAAAGATGTGGAATATTTTCAAAGAGATAGTATCGACAACAATTGAGAGATATATGCCACATAAACTAATAAGTGATGGTACTGATCCCCCATGGCACACAAACGGGTCAGATCGTTGTTGCAGAAGCAACGAAGAAAGCATGCCAAATTTAAAAGAACGCAAAATCCCTAAGATTGGCAAAGTTTTACAGATGTTCGAAATATTGCGCGTACTTCAATGCGAGTTGCTTTTAATAATTTCCACAACTAAATTTTTGCTCGAAATCTGGCAGAAAACCCAAAGAGATTCTGGTCATACATAAAGCACACCAGTGGAAAGACGCAATCAATACCACCGAGCGACGTAGCGCAGTTGTTAGACACTGGACTCGCATGCGGGAGGACGACGGTTCAATCCCGCGTCCGGCCATCCTGATTTAAGTTTTCCGTGATTTCCCTAAATCGCTCCAGGCAAATGCCGGGATGGTTCCTTTCAAAGGGCACGGCCGACTTCCATTCCCGTCCTTCCCTAATCCGATGAGACCGATGACCTCGCTGTCTCGTCTCCTTCCCCAAAACAACCAACCAACCAATCAATACCTTCACTGCGCGAAAACAACAGTGAAGTCACTGATGACAGTGCCCCTAAAGCAAAGTTATTAAACACGGTTTTCGGAAACTCCTTCACCAAAGAAGACGAAGTAAATATTCCTGAATTCCAATCAAGAACAACTGCCAAAATGAGAAACATAGAAGTAGATGTCCTCGGGGTAACAAAGCAGTTTAAATCACTTAATAAAGGCAAGGCCTTGGGTCCAGATTATATACCAGTCAGGTCCTCTCAGAGTATGCTGATACAATAGCTCCATATTTAGCAATTATATACAACCGCTCGCTCACAGAAAGATCCGTACCTAAAGACTGGAAAATTGCTCAAGTCACACCAATACCCAAAAAAGGGAAGTACAAGTAATCCGCTGAATTACAGGTCTATATCACTAATGTCGATTTGCAGTAGGGTTTTGGAACATATACTGTATTCGTACATTATGAAGTACCTCGAAGAAAACGATTTATTGACACATATTCAGCACGGATTCAGAAAATATCGTTCTTGTGAAACACAATTAGCTCAGTGTCACGGACATGATATGTGAATTGGAGTGGCAATCATTAAAACAAAGGCGTTTTTCGTTGCGACGGGATCTTCTCATGAAATTTCAATCACCAGTTTTCTCATCCGATTGCGAAAACATTTTGTTGGCACCCACCTACATAGGGAGAAATGATCATCACGATAATATAAGAGAAATGAAGGCTCTCACAGAAAAATTTAAGTGCTCGTTTTTCCCGCGTGCCGTTCGAGAGTGGAACGGTAGAAAGACAGCTTGAAGGTGGTTCATTGAACCCTCTGCCAGGCAATTTATTTTGAATAGCAGAGTAATCACGTAGTTGTAGATGTAGATTATCTTCTTCCAACTGACGGCATCAAGATGTTCAGATGTGTGTGAATTTCTAAGGGACCAAACTGCTGCGACCATCGGTCCCTAGACTTACACACTACTTAAACCATCTTAAACTAACTTATGCTAAGAATAACACACACACACCCAAGCCCGAGGGAGGACTCGAACCTCCGGCGGGAGCGGCCGCGCAATCTGTGATACGACGCCTCTAACCACGCGGCACGGTACCAAGAGAGATGGTTACGAACTGGGTTTCAAAGTCCCGTCCGCCCTTCCCAAATTAGGTATCGGTGGCTCCTCCAGCTCGCTTAAAGCGAGTGCTTCTTCCTTTTTCAAAAAAAAAAAAAAAAAAAGAGAGAGAGAGAACGCAAACTGCACTGAACGAGCTATCATCACAGGCATCCTGTCTACAGCTAAAAATTTCACATAACGCGTTGAGGAAATAGGTGAGATTCTACCTCATTATTTCTGAATGTTCCACGAATGTGCACGGAACATGCAGGTCACACTAATTACAAGACGCACGTCTCTTTTATTATAATTACAAGCACTTCCACTGCTCTACTGAGGCGACATTAGGGGGAGGTATTTAGAAGCGATAGCAGCTGAAAGTAAGGCTTTTCACTAATTCGATTAGCCGTAATGACCCCGTGTATCAGAAGGAGATTTAATACTGTATTTCTTGCATATAGATTCGACGTAATCATGGTCTTCGTAGTGCATTCTCACACGAATCGTATCGACGGTTAGCATACGTTGATATGATGTATTCATATATACTATTCCATGTCGGCGCATAAATGTTTAAGACCGTGAGGAGCTCGCATAAGGCCTACAGCAGACCCTTTCACGGTATCAGACGACTGTGGCTGTGATTACATCACTCAACGCAATTTAGTGCTGGTAGCAACGCGCTCCTCTGCACGCAAACTCACTGCGATGTGAGCTGACCCCCTGACTAAGACATCTACTTCCAAAAGGAGATAGGAACGACATTATCGACCACTCCTAAATTTTAACTATTGTGAGCAGGGGAAATTTTTCTCTGGAAAATGCACGCAAGGGTTCCGTCACTGAGAACTGGGTGTACATTATACCAATTTACTCAATCTGAACACATGTCAGTGCCAACGATTCGTATCTGTTTGGCACTGTGACATCTTCGTCTGACAGCTAGATGATTCACGCGATGCACTCGTAGCTCCTGCCTTCAATCTCTCTACCTCACGCCGAGCTAATTCATATCCAATAACCGTAAAACTTGAAAGAGCTACTGCCGAAAACAAAATTGTTTCAGCTATAAATGAATGAGCCTCTATGTAGCTATTGTCAGGTATAATGCACTTTTAAAACATCTATACTGATCTTAGTATTCCATGTTGTGGCAGGGTTATTTGGTTGAGAACTGCTAAACTAAAATACAACAAGGATCTCGGTTGTTGAGGAACAATGCTCTGTTCATATAGGAAGGAAGAGGAAGACATTTCCATTACATTTGTGAATTAGTTGTTCTTTATATTTTTACACACACTTAAGGAAGTTTCAGATAGAGTGCTTTTTGTAATCTAAGTATTTATACACGTATTTTTAATCGTAAGACAGACACAATAAGAGCGCAAGTGTAAAACCGTTAACTTCGTACTGTTATTTGCACAGTAGCCCAAGCTTTCGCATACGAAATTCTTCAGCAGTGGTCACAGACCTTCAGAAACCGTACAGTCCTCACGCTAACATTACTTGCGTTCATCACACTCGATCCAATCATTATCAAAATAACATCAGCACTCAGGGCAAATGAATTTTTTTGCGGAGCTATGAGCAGTTTACTCTTTTCAAAAAGAGGTTTTTTCTGTTCTCATATTTTCTTAATCTCCTCTCCCCTTCGGTTTTCCTTTCCGTCCTTTGCCTTCTGTTTCTGTTCGAGAATATTCTTCACTGCATATGGGCGAAGGATTTCCAATTTTTGCGCTCTGCATTTTCTTCCGTCAATTGACGAGAATTTCAGTAGAGTGCATATTAGAAAGGAGCGTATGCGTTTGCTCGCTTACGGCACTGAATTCTAGAATTCCCATAGAAGTTCCTGGCTGGGTTTCTTCCCTAAATTACTGTCTCCATTCGTATTATTATAATCGATGATCTGGACTACAGTTTCATCACTTGCAATTATATTACAAGGAGAAAAATTCTCCGTTGGATAAATATTAGGACTGTATGAGCATATTTTCGTTACGTAAAATGTTTTTGCTTCCTACTCTCCTGCTGCCGTCCAGCAGCAAACCACCTCTGACTAAATGATATATATATATATATATATATATATATATATATATATATATATATATTACTTTCGATCCTATCAAAAACTTTTTCTTTCCGGAATCCCAAGAACGAATAGAGGAGCATCACCAAACGTCTCGTCTTCATGTCGATACGCAGTGACACCACAGCCAGCCAGTGGCAGTGTCCCTGAAAGTGCAATCAACACAGAAGAACGCACTATCCGTGCTTCTAGACGATGCGATTATTTCACATTTTGTTGTTAGAGCCGTGAGAAATGAACTCTGGCGCTAGCCAGAGACCTAGCAAGGAGACACAGTGGTCAGAACGCAGGATTCTTATTGAATGGACTGTAAGTACTCTTCCAGCTACTCTGATTCACTTTTCCAGCGGTTTACTCACTTCACTATGAATACTGGGATGGTTATTCTGACTCAGTTATTATTATCTCTGTGTCTAATGACTATCATGTCGACGGGTCACTAATCTTAATCTTCCTTCACGTGTTTTTCTGTTGTGGGAAACTATGATACCGTGGGAGTACTAAGATCCTTAGTCTGTTAACGAGTGATCCAATTATGAATACGTAGTTTGCATTCATCTTACCCGTTGTTTAAGGAATCGTCAATAGTGCGTGTGTAATATCAGAGTAGCAAAATTTTGGAAGTATAGTTACTGAAAGGAATCACTGTACCTTGACACTTTGTAACGATGTCGAGATCGTATGATTATGTATACGATTTAGACCACATTCAAATATACATACACATCTTCAGAAAAACAGAACACCTTGAACGACAACAGGTAGGACGTTCATATTCACAGGGCACGTACACTAGTATGTTCTGCAGAAATGATAAGCATTTGAAACATGTCGGCCCTCGGGTTCAGGGTCAACATTGATATCTCGGTGGAACACCATCTACCGTTAAAATGTGTCTGCGGCTCTCGTTGTCGCTATAAACCGAAGGAAGTGGATCAGTGTGACTGTAGAAGACGTTCAGGATGCCTAGCAGACGTATGCGCGAACCGTACCGGTGAGTTTGGATGAAAATGGTTCAAATGGCTCTGAGCACTATGGGACTTAACATCTGTGGTAATCAGTCCCCTAGAACTTAAACTACTTAAACCTAACTAACCTAAGGACATCACACACATCCATGCCCCAGGCAGGATTCGAACCTACGACCGTAGCGGTCACGCGGTTCCCGACTGAAGCGCCTAGAATCGCACGGCCACACCGGCCAGGCTGAGTTTGGAAGTGGGCACATTATTGACATGAGACAAAATTTGCTCTGAGCGCTATGGGACTTAACATCTGAGGTCATCAGTCCCCTAGAACTTAGAACTACTTAAACCTAACTAACCTAAGAACATCACACACATCCATGCCCGAGGTAGGATTCGAACCTGTGACCGTAGCAGTCGCGCGATGCCGGATGACATGAGACAATGTGATGCATCCATGCAGGAAATTGATACTCGTGTACGAAGAAGTGTTTCGGCAATGCAACAGATGTGCGCAGAATGGTTCTCGGAAGGCCATAGAAGACGACGAGGTGGATCAGCCCGCACCACTCAGACCCGAGAAGATCGCCACCTTATCTGAATGGCATTGCAGGACAGATCTGCGTGTTCCTCGGCTCTGGCGCAACGGTGTAACTACCACGGTAGAGAGTCCGTCGCCGTTTATTACGGCGTGGGTTACGCGTGCGTCGTCCACTTCTCCGTCAACCTCTGACGAATGTGCAGAAACGTGACAGACGATGTGGTGTATGGAACGACGTGACTGGCCACAGGAATGGCATCAGATAGTGTTTTCGTACAAATCCAGGTTCTGTTTGTTTGAAAATGATGGTCGCATTTTGCTTCGCAGCCGACAGGGGGAGCGGCATCATAGTGCCTGCATTCACAAAAGACATAAAGCGTCAACTCAAGGCCTTATGGTGTGGTGTGCCATTGGGTACAGCCACAAATCATAGTCCAGAGCACTGTGACCAGTGTGACCTAGGTGAACGATATCCTGCGATCCGTAGGCGTCGGCCGGGGTGGCCGAGCGGTTCTAGGGGCTGCATTCTGGAACCGCGCGAACGCCACGGTCGGAGGTTCGAATCCTGCCTAGGGCATGGATGTGTGTGATGTCCTTAAGTTAGTTAGGTTTAAGTAGTTCTAAGTTCTAGGGGACTGATGACCTCAGAAGTTAAGTCCCATAGTGCTCAGAGCCATTTGAACCATTTGATCCATAGGCATACCCTTTCTGCACAACACCCCAGACGCCATTTTTCAGCGAGACAGTGTACGACCACATGTTGCTGCACGAATCTGTGCCTTCTTGATGTTACAGGATGTCAGCCTTTTGCCCTGGCCCGACAGATCACCAGTTTTATCGCCAATCGAAAATGTGTGAGATGTGGTGAAATGATGATTGCACCGCTGTGACCCAATGCCAACCACCACAGATGAACTTTGGAACCAGGTGAATGCAGTATGGATGGTTGCACCACAGGACACTATTCGCACCTTATACGCGTCAATGCCATCACGCATGGAGCAAGTGATCAGATCCCATGGCGGACCCTGTGCCTACTAGGCAACAGGACACATGCCGAACTGAGATGACTGAAATGCTAATCATTTCTGCAGAACATACTAATGTAAGTGTCCTGTGAATATGGAAGTTCTATCTATAGTCGTTCAAAATGTTCTGTTTTTATGTGAACATGAGTGTACATAATAATACAGTGTCCTGAAAAAATAGCCGTTGACACGCTGATGATCCAGTGAACGTGTTGTCTCTTTCCCCACAAAAGATGGAGGCACACTAGGGAGTGCGATCTCAGGCACAGGAATCGTTGAAAGAAAACGTTTGGTACTTAGAAAATTATCTACGAGCCTTTTAGAGATTGTAGAGAGATAATTGATCGGCGAATTTCACCAACACTAATGAATACGTAGTTTGCATTCATCTTATCCGTTGTTTAAGGAATCGTCAATAGTGCGTGTGTAATATCAGAGCAGCAAAATTTTAGAACTATAGTTACTGAAAGGAATCACTGTACCTTGACACTTTGTAACGATGTCGAGATCGTATGATTATGCATACGATTTAGACCACATTCAAATATACATACACATCTTCAGAAAAACAGAACACCTTGAACAACAACAGGTAGGACGTTCATATTCACAGGGCACGTACATTAGTATGTTCTGCAGAAATGATAAGCATTTGAAACATGTCGGCCCTCGGGTTCAGGGTCAACATTGATATCTCGGTGCAACACCATCTACCGCTAAAATGTGCCTGCGGCTCTCGTTGTCGCTATAAACCGAAGGAAGTGGATCAGTGTGACTGTAGAAGACGTTCAGGATGCCTAGCAGACGGATGCGCGAACCGTACCGGTGAGTTTGGATGAAAATGGTTCAAATGGCTAATATCCGTAGCGTAGATTTGAGGCGTCTGTTGATTGCTCGGAGCGCCGCCTTAAGCACACGCCTGCAAAAGGATACATGCGTGGTATCACGTGACAGTGCATACGTAAAATCTCTCTAAGTATCTTTGGTGTCACCCTCTAAATTTCTGTTAGTAAGGTGAATTGACCAGCACGAGAAACACATATCAAAAAAAGTTTTGCATCAGTTAGGTTCTACATCTACATCTACATTGATACTCCGCAAGCCACCCAACGGTGTGTGGCGGAGGGCACTTTACGTGCCACTGTCATTACCTCCCTTTCCTGTTCCAGTCGCGTATGGTTCGCGGGAAGAACGACTTTCTGAAAGCCTCCGTGCGCGCTCTAATCTCTCTAATTTTACATTCGTGATCTCCTCGGGAGGTATAAGTAGGGGGAAGCAATATATTCGATACCTCATCCAGAAACGCACCCTCTCGAAACCTGGACAGCAAGCTACACCGCGATGCAAAGCGCCTCTCTTGCAGAGTCTGCCACTTGAGTTTATTAAACATCTCCGTAATGCTATCACGGTTACCAAATAACCCGGTGACGAAACGCGCCGCTCTTCTTTGGATCTTTTCTATCTCCTCCGTCAACCCGACCTGGTACGGATCCCACACTGATGAGCAATACTCAAGTATAGGTCGAACGAGTGTTTTGTAAGCCACCTCCTTTGTTGATGGACTACATTTTCTAAGCACTCTCCCAATGAATCTCAACCTGGTACCCGCCTTACCAACAATTAATTTTATATGATCATTCCACTTCAAATCGTTCCGTACGCATACTCCCAGATATTTTACAGAAGTAACTGCTACCAGTGTTTGTTCCGCTATCATATAATCATACAATAAAGGATCCTTCTTTCTATGTATTCGCAATTCATTACATTTGTCTATGTTAAGGGTCAGTTGCCACTCCCTGCACCAAGTGCCTATCCGCTGCAGATCTTCCTGTATTTCGCTACAATTTTCTAATGCAGCAACTTCTCTGTATACTACAGCATCATCCGCGAAAAGCCGCATGGAACTTCCGACACTATCTACTAAGTCATTTATATATATTGTGAAAAGCAATGGTCCCATAACACTCCCCTGTGGCACGCCAGAGGTTACTTTAACGTCTGTAGACGTCTCTCCATTGATAACAACATGCTGTGTTCTGTTTGCTAAAAACTCTTCAATCCAGCCACACAGCTGGTCTGATATTCCGTAGGCTCTTACTTTGTTTATCAGGCGACAGTGCGGAACTGTATCGAACGCCTTCCGGAAGTCAAGAAAAATAGCATCTACCTGGGAGCCTGTATCTAATATTTTCTGGGTCTCATGAACAAATAAGGCGAGTTGGGTCTCACACGATCGCTGTTTCCGGAATCCATGTTGATTCCTACATAGTAGATTCTGGGTTTCCAGAAATGACATGATACGCGAGCAAGAAACATGTTCTAAAATTCTACAAGAGATCGACGTAAGAGATATAGGTCTATAGTTTTGCGCATCTGCTCGACGACCCTTCTTGAAGACTGGGACTATCTGTGCTCTTTTCCAATCATTTGGAACCCTCCGTTCCTCTAGAGACTTGCGGTACACGGCTGTTAGAAGGGGGGCAAGTTCTTTCGCGTACTCTGTGTAGAATCGAATTGGTATCCCGTCAGGTCCAGTGGACTTTCCTCTATTGAGTGATTCCAGTTGCTTTTCTATTCCTTGGACACTTATTTCGATGTCAGCCATTTTTTCGTTTGTGCGAGGATTTAGAGAAGGAACTGCAGTGCGGTCTTCCTCTGTGAAACAGCTTTGGAAAAAGGTGTTTAGTATTTCAGCTTTACGCTTGTCATCCTCTGTTTCAATGCCATCATCATCCCGTAGTGTCTGGATATGCTGTTTCGAGCCACTTACTGATTTAACGTAAGACCAGAACTTCCTAGGATTTTCTGTCAAGTCGGTACATAGAATTTTACTTTCGAATTCACTGAACGCTTCACGCATAGCCCTCCTTACGCTAACTTTGACATCGTTTAGCTTCTGTTTGTCTGAGAGGTTTTGGCTGCGTTTAAACTTGGAGTGGAGCTCTCTTTGCTTTCGCAGTAGTTTCCTAACTTTGTTGTTGTACCACGGTGGGTTTTTCCCGTCCCTCACAGTTTTACTCGGCACGTACCTGTCTAAAACGCATTTTACGATTGCCTTGAACTTTTTCCATAAACACTCAACATTGTCAGTGTCGGAACAGAAATTTTCGTTTTGATCTGTTAGGTAGTCTGAAATCTGCCTTCTATTACTCTTGCTAAACAGATAAGCCTTCCTCGCTTTTTTTATATTCCTATTAACTTCCATATTCAGGGATGCTGCAACGGCCTTATGATCACTGATTCCCTGTTCTGTACATACAGAGTCGAAAAGTTCGGGTCTGTTTGTTATCAGTAGGTCCAAGATGTTATCTCCACGAGTCGGTTCTCTGTTTAATTGCTCGAGGTAATTTTCGGATAGTGCACTCAGTATGATGTCACTCGATGCTCTGTCCCTACCACCCGTCCTAAACATCTGAGTGTCCCAGTCTATATCTGGTAAATTGAAATCTTCACCTAAGACTATAACATGCTGAGAAAATTTATGTGAAATGTGTTCCAAATTTTCTCTCAGTTGTTCTGCCACTAATGCTGCTGAGTCGGGAGGTCGGTAAAAGGAGCCAATTATTAACCTAGTTCGGTTGTTTAGTGTAACCTCCACCCATAATAATTCACAGGAACTATCCACTTCTACTTCACTACAGGATAAACTACTACTAACAGCGACGAACACTCCACCACCGGTTGCATGCAATCTATCCTTTCTAAACACCGTCTGTACCTTTGTAAAAATTTCGGCAGAATTTATCTCTGGCTTAAGCCAGCTTTCTGTACCTATAACGATTTCAGCTTCGGTGCTTTCTATCAGCGCTTGAAGTTCCGGTACTTTACCAACGCAGCTTCGACAGTTGACAATTACAATACCGATTGCTGCTTGGTCCCCGCATGTCCTGACTTTGCCCCACACCCGTTGAGGCTGTTGCCCTTTCTGTACTTGCCCAAGGCCATCTAACCTAAAAAACCGCCCAGCCCACGCCACACAACCCCTGCTACCCGTGTAGCCGCTTGTTGCGTGTAGTGGACTCCTGACCTATCCAGCGGAACCCGAAACCCCACCACCCTATGGCGCAAGTCGAGGAATCTGCAGCCCACACGGTCGCAGAACCGTCTCAGCCTCTGATTCAGACCCTCCACTCGGCTCTGTACCAAAGGTCCGCAGTCAGTCCTGTCGACGATGCTGCAGATGGTGAGCTCTGCTTTCATCCCGCTAGCGAGACTGGCAGTCTTCACCAAATCAGATAGCCGCCGGAAGCCAGAGAGGATTTCCTCCGATCCATAGCGACACACATCATTGGTGCCGACATGAGCGACCACCTGCAGATGGGTGCACCCTGTACCCTCCATGGCATCCGGAAGGACCCTTTCCACATCTGGAATGACTCCCCCCGGTATGCACACGGAGTGCACATTGGTTTTCTTCCCCTCTCTTGCTGCCATTTCCCTAAGGGGCCCCATTACGCGCCTGACGTTGGAGCTCCCAACTACCAGTAAGCCCACCCTCTGCAACTGCCCGGATCTTGCAGACTGAGGGGCAACCTCTGGAACAGGACAAGCAGCCATGTCAGGCCGAAGATCAGTATCAGCCTGAGACAGAGCCTGAAACCGGTTCGTCAGACAAACTGGAGAGGCTTTCCGTTCAGCCCTCCGGAATGTCTTTCGCCCCCTGCCACACCTTGAAACGACCTCCCACTCTACCACAGGTGAGGGATCAGCCTCAATGCGGGCAGTATCCCGGGCAATCACAGTCTTAGTCCGATCAGGGGATGCGTGGGACGAGCTGGCCGTCCCCGACAAACCCCCATCCGGACCCCCACAGTGATGCCCATTGGCAACAGCCTCAAGCTGTGTGACCGAAGCCAACACTGCCTGAAGCTGGGAGCGAAGGGATGCCAACTCAGCCTGCATCCGAACACAGCAGTTGCAGTCCCTATCCATGCTAAAAACTGTTTTGCAAAGAACGTCTGAACTAATCTACAGAAAGCGCAAACAAATCGACAAAATTTAAACGGTTATTAAAATACAAGATTGCCTAGTAAATGCAGTAATGCTGCTACTTGCGCACTGCTGACACTGCTCGGCGGCGGAAGGAGACTAAGCGAAATTACACTATTCAGGTACTAAAACGCGATGCTACAACTCTCAAATACTATAATACGCCCGAATTTTATGAATTAAACAATGCAAGTACCAAAAACACGCAAAGAAATTAAGAATTAAACTATGTAACAAATGAGTGAGCTAGGAGTATACGACTTGCTGCTCAGCTGCTTATCCAACGGCGGCAGGGAGCACACTGACTGCGACCAACCGACACTGGCCGTTCAAAACAAAAACAGTAGACAAACGACTACGCGAATTTACACTATTCAGGTACTAAAACGCGATGCTACAACTCTCAAATACTATAATACGCCCGAAATTTATGAATTAAACAATGCAAGTACCAAAAACACGCAAAGAAATTAAGAATTAAACTATGTAACAAATGAGTGAGCTAGGAGTATACGACTTGCTGCTCAGCTGCTTATCCAACGGCGGCAGGGAGCACACTGACTGCGACCAACCGATACTGGCCGTTCAAAACAAAAACAGTAGACAAACGACTACGCGAATTTACACTATTCAGGTACTAAAACGCGATGCTACAACTCTCAAATACTATAATACGCCCGAATTTTATGAATTAAACAATGCAAGTACCAAAAACACGCAAAGAAATTAAGAATTAAACTATGTAACAAATGAGTGAGCTAGGAGTATACGACTTGCTGCTGCAGCTGCTTACCCAACGGCGGCAGGGAGGTTCCGAGAGTTCCGGAACCTGTACAGAAAATTAGAGTAGAGATCAAAATAAATATCATTTCCGCCCTTTCTAATGCTCATGAAATCCACACATTCGTTGTTGTATCACCATACAGCAAGACCTTCAGAGGTGGTGGTCCAGATTACTGTACACTCTATCCTGAAGGTTGGTTGGTTGGTTTGGGGAATGAGACCAGACAGCGTGGTCATCGGTCTCATCGGATTAGGGAAGGATTGGGAAGGAAGTCGGCCGTGCCCTTTCAGAGGAACCATCCCGGCATTTACCTGGAGTGATTTAGGGAAATCACGGAAAACCTAAATCAGGATGGCCGGACGCGGGATTGAACCGTCGTCCTCCCGAATGCGAGTCCAGTGTCTAACCACTGCGCCACCCCGCTCGGTCTGAAGGAAGTCATTCACAAGATGTGCACGATGGGGGCGCGAATTGTCGTCCATGAAGACGAATGCCTCACCAATATGCTGCTGATATGGTTACACTATCGGTCGGAGGATGGAATTCACGTATCGTACAGCCGTTACGACGCCTTCCAAGACCACCACCGGCGTACGTCGGTCCCACATAATGGCACCCCAAAGCAGCAGGGAACCTCCAGCTTGCTGCACTTGCTGGACAGTATGTCTAAGGCGTTCAACACGGTTGCCTCCAAACACGTCTCCGACGATTGTCTGGTTGAAGGCATATGCGACACTCATTCACTCATCGGTGAAGAGAACGTGATGCCAGTCCTGAGTGGCCCATTCGGCATGTTGTTGGGCACATTTTTACCACGCTGCATGGTGTCGTGGTTGCAAAGATGGACCTCGCCATGGGTGTCGTGAGTGAAGTTGTGCATCAAGCAGCCTATTGCTCACAGTTTGAATCGTAACACGGTGTCCTGTGGTTGCACGAAAAGCATTATTCAACATGGTGGCGTTGCTGTCAGGGTTCCTCCGAGCCACAATCCGTAGGTAGTGGTCACCCAATGCAGTAGTAACCCTTGGGCGGCCTGAGCGAGGCATGACATCGACAGTTACTGTCTCTCTGTATCTCTTCCATGTCCGAACAACATCGCTTTGGTTCACTCCGAGATACCGGGACAAATGTCTCGATCAGGGCCCTTCCTTGCACAAAGCAACAATGTGGACGCGATCGAAACGCGGTATTGACCGTTTAAGCATGGTTGACCTACGGACAACACGAGCCGAGTACCTACTTATGGTGGAATGACTGGGACTAATCGGCTGTCGGACCCCTCCGTCTAATAGGCGCTATTCATGCACGGTTGTTTACATCTTTGGGCGGATTTAGTGACATCTCTGAACAGTCAAGGGGACTGTGTCTGTGATACAATATCCACAGTCAATGTCTATTTCCAGGAGTTCTATGAACTGGGGTGATGAAAACTTTTTCTGATGTGTGTATTTACAAGTATTCCAGCGAGGCACTGATCTGAAATTCATATATTCAAAACTGGGTGGATGAAATCGCCGCCTGCGCATCGATGAGCCGAACTTTATTACCACCTGTTCAAGAGCGTGCTTCTCCATATTTGGAAAGCAATACAGCGACGATTCTGCATGTCATAGACTCGACAAATCGAGTTTTCCTGAAGTATGTGGCACCATATGCTAACGAACAACCTACGCAGTATCCTTCAGTTATGGACCAGTGGTTTGTGGATCCTGAATAATCGCCAGATAGTGGCCCAAATGTATTCCATCGTGTGAATTTTATGGCCAAAATATTAACACGAATTCACTGTCATGCTCCTCAAACCGCTGTAGCACGATTGTCACACTCGAACATGTACAGTGACCCTGATGTAAGACCTCGTGAAAGACATCTAGCGTCAAGGGATGCGGCGGTTAACACTAATGTTCACATAGCCTATAGTTGTCATGGTACTTTCTGTTAGTACCACAGTTCTCAAGTGAATGTCCCCCATAGCATAATACCGCCCCTCCCGGCCTGCGTCCGTGGCACGGTACATGTTTCGAGCAATCTTTCGCCTGGAGGATGGTATATCTGGACACGAACATTGACCTGGTGTAACAAGAAACGTGACTTGTCAGACCACGCGACGCATTTCCATTTGTCCACGGTCCAATCCCACTTTGCCCATGGCCACTGCAATCGTAAGAGATGATGTCGTTGGGTCAGCATGCCAAAACGAATGGATTGTGTGCTGTAGATCTCCATGCTCAATAAATATGCGCTCAGCGTTGTGGTCAGAAACACTTGTATTTGCATCAGAACTGTACTCTGTTCTGAGATCTGCCACAATCGCCGCCTATTCTGCTTCACAGAGGGGGCAAGCCTGACCTCCTAGTTTTGATGCATGGACGTACAAAACGTGTCGTCTGCTCTTGGTTTCGCCGTCCTTCAGGCACTTTCCTTATACGCTCACTAAAGTGTCGTCGAAAAGCCGATTCCGAGATGCCCGTTCCCAGATGGCGGTTCTTAATATCGGAACCTTTCGTCGCTTATGTTCTACCCTCTCTAGAGGAGTGAGACTCGCTGAAGTGAGACATACCCTTTGCAATAACAACTGTTTAGAACAAGAACTAAGCTAAATACAACCTTTGAGTATAATGTTTACGAAATTTGAGAACAACAATGGTTGGTTGTTTGGGGAAGGAGACCAGACAGCGTGGTCATCGGTCTCATCGAATTAGGGAAAGATGGGGAAGGAAGTCGGCCGTGCCTTTTCAGAGGAACCATCCTGGCATTTGCCTGGAGTGATTTAGGGAAATCACGGAAAACCTAAATCAGGATGGCTGGACGCGGGATTGAACCGTCCTCCTCCCGAATGCGAGTCCAGTGTCTAACCACTGCGCCACCTCGCTCGGTGAACACCAATGTATTGAGGAGCAGGGAAGATTAATGTCGTCACAGTCCAACGAGGCTGGTAACTCGTACGCATTCTCCGAAAGAGCAGCAGTTTCTGTGACGACACAGTCCAATGTGGCTGAGAGCTCGTAGGCAGCATGCCGGTAACGACACGGTCCCGTAAGGCGATCAACACGCGGGCAGTCACAACAGATACTGCGAAGCGGAGGCCTCGGAGCGGCTGCCAGAAGCGCAGCGTCGGACGTGGCTCAGGATGAGGGCGAACGGCACTTTGCGGGAAGCAAAGAGGCAGCAGGAGGCGGTATCCGTAGCGTGGATTTGAGGCGTCTGTTGATTGCTCGGAGCTCGGGACGTAACTGTCTCTCCGTGGGCGGAGCGCCGCCTTAAGCACACGCCTGCGAAAGGGTACATGCGTGGTATCACGTGACAGTGTATACGTAAAATAGTTTCATTAAATTTGCTACACCACGAAGATGACGTGCTACAGACGCGAAATTTAACCGATAGGAAGAAGATGCTGTGATATGCAAATGATTAGCTTTTCAGAGCATTCACGCAAGGTTGGCGCCGGTGGCGACAGCTACAACGTGCTGACATGAGGAAAGTTTCCAACCGATTTCTCATACACAAACAGCAGTTGACCGGCGTTGCCTGGTGAAACGTTGTTATGATGCCTCATGTAAGGAGGAGAAATGCGTACCATCACGTTTCCGACTGATAAAGGTCGGATTGTAACCTATCGCGATTGCGGTTTATCGTATCGCGACATTGCTGCTCGCGTTGGTCGAGATCCAATGACTGTTAGCAGAAAATGGAATCTGTGGGTTCAGGAGAGTAATACGGAACGCCGTGCTGGATCCCAACGGCCTCGTATCACTAGCAGTCGAGATGACAGGCATCTTATCCGCATGGCTGTAACGGATCGTGCAGCCACGTCTCGACCTCTGGGTCAACAGGTGGGGGCGTTTGCAAGACAACAACCATCTACACGAACAGTTCGACGACGTTTGCAGCAGCATGGACTATAAGCTCGGAGACCATGGCTGCGGTTACCCTTGACGCTGCATCACAGACAGGAGCATCTGCGATGGTGTACTCAACGACGAACCTGGTTGGATGAATGGCAAAACGTAATTTTTTCGGAGGAATCCAGGTTCTGTTTACAGCATCATGATGGTCGTGTTTGGCGACATGGGAGTAAACGCACATTGGAAGCGTGTATTCGTCATCGTCATACTAGCGTATCACCCGGCGTGATGGTATGGGGTGCCATTGGTTACACGTCTCGGTCACCACTTTTTCGCATTGACGGCACTTTGAACAGTGGACATTACATTACAGATGTGTTACGACTCGTGGCTCTACTCTTTATTCGATTCCTGCGAAACCCTACATTTCAGCAGGATAATGCACGACCGCATGTTGTAGGTCCTGTACGGGCCTTTCTGGATACAGAAAATGTTCGACTGCTGACCTGGCCAGCACATTCTCCAGATCTCTCACCAATTGAAAACGTCTGGTCAATGGTGGCCGAACAACTGGCTCGTCACAATACACCAGTCAATACTCGTGATGAACTGTGGTATCGTGTTCAAGCTTCGTGGGCAGCTGTCTCTGTACACGCTATCCAAGCTCTGTTTGACTCAATGCCCAGGCGTATCAAGGCCGTTATTACGGCCTGAGGTGGTTGTTCTGGGTACTGATTCTCAAGATCTATGCACCCAAATTGCGTGAAAATGTAATCACATGTCAGTTCTAGTATAATATATTTGTCCAATCAATACCCGTTTATCATCTGCATTTCTTCTTGGTGTAGCAATTTTAATGGCCAGTAGTGTACTTTTATTACTGCGTCAAGTGGCCACAACGCCATCAGGTGGCATTCAGTCTCACTGTGGACTGTGATCACAATGTTCTGTTTCATCACTGTAAGCACCCCCACAGGTTATGCATCAATACACTGCCTAAATGCCATCTTCTCCAGCGTTCTGTACCGGCCCCAAAATACCATTACACGGCCATTCCCACATTACAACTTCTTTACCACCCATTTAGAGGACTGAAATCGATGCACAAAATCTAAACTACACTGCTTGACAATAAAAGTTGATCACCCGGTATACATGGTCGGATGTCAATGTAGCTTCGTACACATTCACGCAAGTGGCAGCAATATGAAATATTAGAGTTGCAATTCTATGTGCCTGGTAGAACGTCCACCAGAGTGCATTGGTGTTTTTCGTGTGTAATGTTGTTACCAGGCCTGATAGCGTACGTAAGGGACGTGAACGCCGTCAGATGTTGAGCGAACACTGTCATGGACGCGGACTACACAATCACACCTCCCTCCTCAATCCAAATTTCCTTTCGCGCCTCAGTCCACTCGGCATTCCCGCTTAAATTTAACAAAGTAGTCCGAACACTTGTGCAAAGTCACTGTAGCAGGATGGCGTAGTGGTTAGCCATCTGCCTAGTGTGCAGGAGACCCGGGTTTGAATCCTGGCCTTCGTACAAATTTTTATTCGTCGTTTCAGTCTGCATGTATACATTTTACTGGGTTACTACTGATGATCAAACCTGGACAGGTTTAGAGAGCTGTGACTTCATTTTTTAATCTACCTCTTTATTTTTGTGTAGTAAATGCTTCGATTTACCACACCACAGTAACACCAGTAAAAAGTCGAAAAGCCCAATATGATTTCAATATGGTATTGCTAATAATCATTGCAATCAGTCAAATTATTAAATAACCATTGTTATCAAGACCGACGAATATCATATGTAACAAACGCATAAATTTGGATTTCAGGGTGGCAGATGTAAAACTAAGATGCAATGGAGGCGTAATACAGAAACTCAATTCGCTTAAGCAGTCGATAGCTTACAAAATACAATCGTACGACAGTCTGTTTTATTATTGGCCCATACTCCCACATATCCGTATTGCAGGCCCCTCGCGCCTGATTTCTGCGGCCAAGTACAGTAAGGTATCTCAACTGCCGAAAATTTTGTGAACCATATTTGCATCATTGACTTACAAAAATTCGTTTAAGGACTAGCTTACCAGTCACGTTGGTAACTTTGATTCGAAACTAGAGATCATTCACATTGGAATACGGAACAAGTGAACATCTGCTTATAAAATATAAATAATGAAATAGGAATTATTATTTGTTGGGAATAAATTTTATACCTTAAGTACTGTCCCACAACGTACATAAAGGCAAGTCCACTTTCACATCCTACTTGCTCCTATCACCAGCAAATGGCTTCACTGAAAAATCTATATTTGTCTATAAATAATAAAAACCAACATTTGCTTGTAAAATATAAATAACGAACTAGGATTTCGTGTTTGTTGAACATGAATGTTACCTTAAATACGTTCCCTCAAACCCAGATAACACGAAATAATAGCAAATTCAGTTACATACCCCAGTTCCTTCTGTCACCAGCAGATAGCTGCACTGAAATATCGACCTTAGTTCGATCTCTGTACCAACCAATGGATGGTTTCACAGTTAAAATTCGCCCTCAGGTCGTTGGTTGTACCATGAGTGAGTAGTACTCATTTTTACCAACAGATGGCTGTACAGCAAAAAAAAAAACAAAAAAAAACACAACATAGTCGTAAGTCAATTATTTTCCGCAGCTAAGATGTTGCATTGTTCTAAAATGTCTGTAAAATCTGTAAGCAGTGCAAAAAATGCAATGTTTACACGGGGTATCGATGACGTTAATATATGAAAAAACGCCGTAAGAATTAAATCATTTAATGAGGTGTCACAATATTGCAATTAAAAAACAACAGAGTTGTAAATTAATTATTCTCTGCATTTAAGTTGCTGAAAAAATTCTGAAATATCTGCAAAATACGTAAGTAGCGCGAAAAATGCGATGTTCCGTAGCAAGTCAAAGCGAAGTTCGATTTTTAGAGAACTATTTCGTACCGCCATCAATATACTGATGCACAGTTAAAAAACTTGTAACGGCGCTGATGACCACGCGTTGAGCACCCCACAAACCAACATCATCATCATGATCATTATCATCACATTTAAAAAACACAACAGTCGGAAATTAATTATTTCTCTGTTGCTAATACGACGAAAAAGTTCTAAAGTGTCTACAAAATACTTCAGCAGTGCAAAAAAGTGCAATATTTACATAGCTATGTTGAGGTTAATACACAAAAGCCGCTGTTTGATGTCACAAAATTGAAAAAAGTCTGCAATGTAAAAGAAAACGCGAGTTAATTTCCTCATATACATGTATTTGCTAAACTAGTACCAAAAATTCTAAAGTATGTATGCCAGTCGTAGGTTTCAATGCTTAATAACAGTTAACATTTTAGGAATCAGGCCTAAATTCTATGAAGTAAAACTATGCAGACCAGGCCTATACCTGCAGAAAAATAAGTGTTAGCTGAGTAGGCAAATAGACAGACTGAATGTAACCAGTTAGACCTACTCTTAACACATCCTCAAATAAAATATTTCTGACGCAGTGCAAAAAGTACGACGTTTACATTGCTGGTTGAGGTTAATATATGAAATAAACGCTGTAGCACTCAAATCAATGGGAGTAACATTACATACATCTGAAATGTAAAAGGAAGTGTGAGTTGATTCCCACATATACACATATTCCTCAAATTGGTGCCCCCAAAATACTAAAGCATGTACCACAATAATAGATTTGAACGCCTAAGAACAACAGACATTTTAGAATTTAGGCCTAATAACTGCAGAAAAGAACTTGTTAGCTAAGTAGGCAAATAGAAAGACTGAATGTAACTAATTCAGCCCACTAACAACACATCCTCAAAGTATATACTTCCACATTTTAAAATAGTTCTCAAGCACCATTTTAGGAGGATCAAAGATAATACTACATGTTATTCACTGCAAAAAGAAATAAACAGTGGTATTGATTCCCACTTATTTCTATTATTACAAATTACACATGCCAACTAAGAGCTATGTAAGTAACAGCTGTCTGCAGTCAGAAAGTTCCCTAAAAGCTTTATAGACTGTAAATGTCCGATATTATTACTCACAACATTCTAAAAATGTGTCATCAGCGCGAAAAGAGCGATGCACACGTGGATAAATACGAAAAGTGTACATTCAATCTGTACAGTTGCATTTCCGGAAACTATGGCTCATAAAAATAAAACCTGTAACCAACTGCACCGCCACAAACACACATACGATTGTCTTATTAGGAAAGGCAGGAAACAATAAGGCGACTTTATTACCAAAAATATTACTTAAAGAACAGAAGACCATGTAGCATACAGCTTGTAAACACATGACCAAAGACAGTAACAGTGAGAGATGTGACATATCCGAAGACAAAGTCAGGCCGGTTCTAGGCGCTTCAGTCTAGGAACCGCGCTGCTGCTACGATCACAGGTTCGAATCCTGCCTCGGGCATGGATGTGTATGATGTCCTTAGGCTAGGTAAGTTTAAGTAGTTCTGAGTCTAGGGGACTGATGACCTCAGATAATAAGTCCCATAGTGCTTAGAGCCATTTGAACTATTTGACAATGTCAGAATCGATAACTCAGAAAAATGACTTGACAGATAATGTGAGATGTTTTACACTTTGCAAGCACAGCTTGGATACTGCCACATCTAAATTTTCTGTATAACGCGTTAAAATATATGTTTATCGTAATATAAACAAAATCGCTACGAAAATTCGATTTCGTATGCCTTGCACACAAAAAAGAGCCATCATAGTACGCCCAGCGCCTAACACAAGACATTGTATGACCACCCACCATTGCTATAAATGCTAAACAAATTCCACAACACGTATTATAGTACTACTATTCACTATAACGTACAGATATGTAAACGTAGATGTGGAAGTCGTCGTGTTCTATACATTAGTGGTTCACGGCCAAGAATGACGTTAGAGATTCTACCAACCCACGACACTGCGACAGTTGAAATACACGCTTATCATTTTGTCCTCAACCACATTGTTCTCATCCACTTCCATTAAGCAAAGCTTAAAAAAATGACTCTAAATATTACAAGTTATGGTACCTCAACATTGCAGTGTGTCAACATAACAGTGCCAGTTTGCAAGGACGAAGATATCGACGTCGTAATACAGGGTGTATCGATAAGAATCATCCGATTTGGCACGCGTATATTTCTGAAACTAATAAACATATAATGAATTTTTTCTATGAACGGGAAACTCAAAAAGTTTTTTTCATTCCTTTTCATAGGTGTTGAATGTGCCCCTTTTCAGACGCACGGCATATGTCAATGCGGTATTCAGATTGTTCTTACACTGCAGCACGCATGTCTTGAGTTATAGCTTCCATAGCTGCTGTTACACGATGTCTCAGTTCATTCATTTTTATTGGTAACGGAAGCACATAAACAGGGTATTTTATAAACCCCCACAAGAAATAATCACATACAGTTGTAACGCTACCACCGATCACCTTTAACGGCAATTGATGCAAACGCTCTACCTCTGCGAGGAATTTTTAAGTAGTTGTGACCGCGAGACAACCTAATGGAAATAGAGCAGTCAAACTGGGATTAGTTTCCGAAATACTCCCGCAGAGTATAAACAGTAGTAAACTGTGGGTCAGGAACAGACGTTCTCCCAGCGCAAAAGCAAGTTGTAACACTACATATTAAAACAGGTCACCAGCGTAATTAGGCATTCTTGTGTCAAGTATAATGATAAAGCAGTAGGCACACACACTAAACTCTTTCCTTATGTCTGTTCACGCTACGACACAGTAACCTAACCTTGCAGATAAATGTGCTACTAATTAGTAATTCAAATGGCTCTGAGCACTCTAGGACTTAACATTTGAGGTCACCAGTCCCCTAGAACTTACAACTACTTAAACCTTACTAACCTAAGGACATCACACACATCCATGCCCGAGGCAGGATTCGAACCTGCGACCGTAGCGGTCGCGCGGTTCCAGACTAAAGCGCCTAGAACCGCTCGGCCGCAGCGGCCGGAACTAGTAATTCACATAAGAAAATGGCCAATGAGATAGTAAACAGCAACATATGCCTCCCAACGACACGTATCTTTAATGAGCTAGGTGCAACAGTTTATAAAATCAAATACCAACTGACATGAAACTAGTAACAATACTGAACAGGGAAAAGCTTGAAATGATTCTGAATTTAAATCAGGGAATCTACTAATGATCGTAATCTATAACTTCATTGCCTAATATAGGGTTTCTATTCCTGTGCATTAACCAGCCTGCATTAGAGTAGATAACACAACAAACAGTTCTTTATTAAACTCGGTCTGAAGCAACTAAACAGAATGCGAATCTAAATACGCTGGCTCTGAGGGAGCCTTTGCATTGCTTCATTAAATAACTAGGCTGGTGCATGAAGGCCCTTAAAACTTCATGGTTTGAAGAACCATCTACATCTACATGATTACTCTGCTATTCACAATTAAGTGCCTGGCAGAGGGTTCAATGAACCACCTTCAAGCTATCTCTTTTTCTGTGCAAGCCCTGATTTCTCTTATTTTATTGTGATGATCATTTCTCTCTATGTAGGTGGGTGCCAAAAGAATGTTTTCGCAATCGGAGGAGAAAACTGGTGATTGAAATTTCATGAGAATATCCCGTCACAACGAAAAACGCCTGTTTTAATGATTGCCACTCCAATTCATGTATCATGTCTGTGGCACCATCTCCCCTATTTCGCGATAATACAAAACGAGCCGCCCTTCTTTGAACTTCATCAATATCATCCGTCAGTCCCACCTGGTACGGATCCCACACCGCACAGCATTATCCCAGAATAGGTCGGACAAGTGTAGTGTAAGCAGTCTCGTTAGTAGATCTGTTGCATCTTCTAAGTGTTCTGCCAATAAATCGCAGTCTTTGATTTGCTCTACCCATAACATTATCTATGTGATTGTTCCAATTTAGGGTATTTGTAATTGTAATTCCTAAGTATTTAGTTGAATTTACAGCCTTCAGATTTGTGTGACTTATCGCGTAATCGAAATTTAGCGAATTTCTTTTAGTTCTCATGTGAACAACTTCACACTTTTCTTTATTCAGGATCAATTGTCACTTCTCGCACCAGACACATATCTTACCTAAATCATTTTGCAATTCATTTTGGTCATCTGATGACTTTACAAGACAGTAAATGACTGCATCACCTGCAAATATCCCAAGAGGACTACTCAGATAGTCTGCATGTCGTTAATATAGATCAGGAACAAGAGAGGGTCTATAACACTTCCTTGGGGAACGCCGGATATTACTTCTGTTGTACTCGATGATTTTCCGTCTGTTACTACGAACCGTGACCTTTCTGACAGGAAATCACGAATCCAGTCGCACAACTGAGACGATACTCCGTAGATACACAGTTTGGTTAGAAGACGCTTGTGAGGAACGGTGTCGAAAGCCTTCTGAAAATCTAAAAATATGGAGTCAGTTTGACAGCCCCTGTCGATAGCACTCATTACTTCATGAGTATAAAGAGCTAGTTGTGTTCCGCAAGAACGATATTTCCTGAATCCGGGCTGACTATGTGCCAGTAAATCTTTTCTCCAGGGTACTTCATAATGTTCGAATACAGTATATGTTCCAAAACCCTACTGAAAAATCGACGTTAGTGATATGGTCGGATTACTCCCATTTCCATTTTTGGGTACTGGTGTGACTTGAGTAACTTTCCAGTCTTTAGGTACGGATCTTTCTGTGAGCGAGCGGTTGTATATAATTGCTAAATATGGAACTATTCCAGCTGCGTGCTCTGAAAGGAAGCTGATTGGTAGACCATCTGGACCGGAAGCTTTGCCTTTATTAAGTGATTTAAGCTGCTTTGCTCCACCGAGGATATCTACTTCTTTGTTTCCCATCTTCGCAGTTCTTGATTGGAATTCGGGAATATTTACTTCGTCTTCTTTGGTGAAGGAGTTTCGGAAAACCGTGTTTAATAACTCTACTTTGATGGCACTGGCATCAGTGACTTCACCGTTGTTATCCCGCAGTGAAGGTATTGATTGCGTCTTGCCACTGGTGTGCTTTATATATGACCAGAATCTCTTTGGGGTTTCTGCCGGATTCCGAGACAGAGTTTCGTTATGAAAATTATTAAAGGCATCTCGCATTGAAGCACGCGCTATATTTCGAACTTCTGCAAAACTTTGCCAATCTGCGGGATTTTACCTTCTTTTAAATTTGGCATGCTTTTTTCGTTGCTTCTGCAACAGCGGTCTGACCCGTTTTGTGTACCATGGGGGATCAGTACCATTACTTATTAATTAATATGGTATATTAATATCTCAAATGCCGTTTATACTATCTCTTTGAAATCATACCACAGTTTTTCTGCGCTAACGTGATCGGATCGGAAGGAGTGGATACTGTCTCTTAACAACGCGTTAAGAACATTTTTATCAGTTTTTTTTAATAGATATACTTTGTGTTTCTTTTTGATGGTTGTAGGTGTTACGGTATTCAGCCTAGCAGCAACTGCCTTGTGGTCGCTAATCTCTGTATTCGTCATGATATTCCTTATTTGTCCAGGATTATTTGTTACTAAGAGGTCATGTATGCATTCGCAACCATTTACGCTTCGAGTAGGCTCATGAACTAATTGTTCAATATAATTTTCTGAGAAAGCATTCAGTACAATTTCGGATGACGTTTTATGTCTGACGCCGGCTTTAAACGCATAATTTTTTCGGCATATCGAGGGTAGATTGAAGTCACCACCGACTGTAATTGTATGACTGGGGTACCTATTTGAAATGAGACTCAAGTTTTCTTTGAACTGTTCAGCAACTATATGTTCTGAGTCTGGGGGTCGGTAAGACGATCCAATTAATAGTTTATTCTGATTGTCAAGTATAATCTCTGTTGTTGTTGTTGTGGTCTCCAGTCCTGAGACTGGTTTGATGCAGCTCTCCATGCTACTCTATCCTGTGCAAGCCTCTTCATCTCCCAGTACCTACTGCAGCCTACATCCTTATGACTCTACTTACAAGGGAACCTCCCCATCGCACCCCCCTCAGATTTAGTTATAGGTTGGCACATTCGATAGGCCTTGAAAAACTGAACACATATCAATCGAGAAAACAGGAAGAAGTTGTGTGGAACTATGAAAAAATAAGCAAAATATACAAACTGAGTAGTCCATGTGCAAGATAAGCAACATCAAGGATAGAGCGAGCTCAGGAGCGCCGTGGCATCGTGGTTAGCGTGAGCAGCTAAGGAATGAGAGGTCCATGGTTCAAGTCTTTCCTCGGGTGAAAATTTTTACCTACTTTATTTTCGCAAAGTTATGATCTGTCCGTTCGTTCATTGACGTCTCTGTTCACTGTAATAGGTTTAGTGTCTGTGTTTTGCGACCGCACCGCAAAACAGTGCGATTAGTAGACAAAAGGACGTGCCTCTCCAATGGGAACCGAAAACATTTGATCGCAAGGTCATAGGTCAACCGATTCCTCCACAGGAAAACACGTCTGATATATTCTATACGACACTGGCGACGGCATGTGCGTCATATGACAAGAATATGTTGTCGACTCACCTAACTTGTACACTTGGCGAATGGGTAAAAAGATTCTTTTACCTTGCCCGATTTAGGTTTTCTTGTGGATGTGATAATCACTCCCAAAAAAGTGATCGCATCGGACGGACAGAAAATAATTGTCTGAAAACAAAAAATTAAAATTTTCGCTCGAGGGTAGACTTGAACCAAGGACCTCTCGCACTGCAGCTGCTAACGCTAACCACGGGACCACGGCGCTCATGAGATCAGGCTGTCCTTGATGTTGTATATGATATGCATAGACTATTCAGTTTGTATATTTTGCTTATTTTTTTCATACTTCCACACAACTTCTTCCTGTTTTCTCGATTGATCTGTGTTCAGTTTTTCAAGGCCTATCCACTGTGCCAACTTATAACTTAATCTGAGGGGGGTGCGATGGGGAGGTTCCCTTGTTAGTGTATTCATCTCTTTGTCTCCCTCTACGATTTTTACCCTCCACGCTGCCCTCTTCTACCCACACTATTTTGCAGGAACTATCTACTTCAATTTCACCACAAGGCAAACTACTTACGGCAGCAATAACCACTCCACCACCAACTGTATTTAATCGATCCTGTTTGAACACTGTTAGATCGTTTGAAAAAATTTCGGCTGAACTTATTTCGGCCTTAGCCAGCTTTCTGTACCTATAACTATTTGAGCTTCAGTGCTTTCTATTAAAATTCAAGTTCAGATATTTTCTCATAATAAATTAGGACACTCGGAATAAAATTCATTTGGATAGCAATACTGTTCAGGTTTGTGATTTGAGATACTCACGGGTGTAAGATAGAGTTTTTAGTAACACCACGATTATTATTAAAATCAAGCAAATATCACAAATGCCTGGTCCATTTACAGAGTGCCTAATACAAAACCATTTAGTGGAAGGCTGGTGGCACTGGTGGCGCAATTTGCAGTGCCCAGTAAGTTGGTGGCGATGCAGTCATGGTAGCACTGTTGGCCTCGCCCTATTACTGATCTTCTTGGCGCCGAAATAATATTTTTATAGGGCCAAAAACCATGCCATGATAATGGTATCACGAAATGCAGAATCCGAGGCCCATAAATACTGCCCTTAGGCTCTTCTGGCCTCAAAACTCCAGGAATATGAGCCACAATTATCTGCTACTGCTATCGAGATGTTAACCACAGTGCTGCTCAGCCCAGACTCCTTCCTCGTTACATAGGACGAGTTGCCACTCGCGCGCCAACCACACCTTTTCCACTCCGCCAGAGGCTACTTCCGTAGCTGCGGGGCTTCCTTACATATTTTACATTCAACCCTCCGTTCCCTAATTATGGTCCAATTCATTTACAGTACATTACATAACAATCATTTCAGTAGTTATTTAAATTCACAAGCATAATTTAAACAACATCGTTTAAAAATTCACATAACTGAAACATGTATACATAGTCAAAGAATTTCCATGACAGATACAACATTATACAGAAGCAATACTACCAACTGACACAGAACTATCGATACAGATACAAAATAGGTCAAAAATGGGTGTTACACAGTAAGGTTCTGTGACCTTGGAGGCCAGTAATGTATAGGCTGAATCATTTGGTCCAGTGCGACCGATCCATCGTTCAGTAATCCTTTGATTTAAAAATTCCCGCACTTCTAGATGTCAGTGTGACGGTGCTTTATCCTGCTGGTAACTGAAGTCGTTCGAATCAGCCTCCATCTGTGGGAAAAGAAAGTTCTCAGGCTATGTGCTTCCTGTAACAGTGTTCTCCTCATAGAAAACTGGACCATACACCTTTTCCCATGAAACTGCACAAAACACATTAAATTTTGGAGAGTCCCCCTCACGTTGTACAACTTCATGTGGTTGTTCCGTTCCCCATATTCTCACATTATGACAGTTCACCTTTCCATTTAAATGGAACGTTGCCTTGTGACTAAACACTAAGCAAGGAATTAAACTGTCATCCTCCATCTTGCCAAGAACGAAATTACGGAACTCCACACGTCTTGTTTGTCACCTTCACAAAGAGCTTGCAGTAGCTGAATTTTGTATGGTTTCATGTGTAAAGGTCGACGCAACGCACTCCAGATGAACATCGGTAGCATGTTGAGTTTTCCACCTGCATGGCGAACGGATTTCTGCGGACTCCTTGTGAAACTATGGCGGATGCGCGCTTCGACGTCCGTGTCAGACACTCGGGAACTGCCCGGCGATTTGCCTATACACAAAGAACTTGTTTCTCTGAATTGTTCATGCCATCGTCTAATTCGCTGTGCTGTAGGAGGATCCACACTATACGAAAGTCACGATGAACAGATATTACTGACCCACACTGCACAGAGCATAGAACACAAAAGATGCCCTGACACGTTTTACTAGAACTGGAGTGGGCGCACACTGCTGCTGCCTAGCGGGAAGCATGTAAAACTCAGGAGTTTGCTCTTTCCAGCAGTACGATGTTCACGCACATATCTCAAACAATGTAACAGATATGATTAATACACCCTGCACATGGAAATCAGAGACGAAATGATGTGATTGCAGCAGCAATAGTGGGGAAGCGTTACCAATAATTGTCAAAGTGACTATAACAGAGTTGTTCAAAAGAAACGTACAAGTCATTATGCAAATACCTAAACAGTCTTGCACAGAGAGCATTCTGTAGTGGTCTCCAGCCAGGTAGTACCACACTGAGTCACATATCTGGTCACTTTATGAAACCTATAAGGTGGTTTTTTTAAGGTGGTTGGTGGTTACCAATAGTGTTGTCCACTCATGAGCCTGTGATTTGGCACACGTGTTATATAAGTTTTACCCTGAAACTGGAGGTCAGGTAGGTTCAACAGTTAACCCTAACTGTCTTATCATACAGTATAACCATAGGCAAATGATATACGTATATATATACTGTATATATACCTTCAAATCAGTGTTACCAACGTGACTGTGAGCCAGTTCTTAAACGACGTTTTGGAAGTCAGTAATGCAAATATAGTTCTCAAATTTTTCCGCAGTATTTCAGATACTTTTGCATATTTGGTTGCAGATTGAGGACACACGGTGTGTGGGAGCGTGGGAGAATGGGAGTGTGGGAGCCCTGGGAGCGCGGGAGCGCTGGAACGGGGGAGCGTGGGAGTGTGGTGGTGGCGGTTCACAGGACGCATGGAGTGGGGGAGGTGGGCAGTGTGGGGGATGCTTCATGCAAAATTTGCAGAGGAGTGTGAAAATGGGGAGGGGGTGGAGGGGTCCCATCCTCCCCCTGCTCTCCTCACCCCAACCCCTCCCTTCCCTCCCTCGTTTCCCTCCCCTTCTTGACCTCAGCACACTATAGGATATCATGATTCCTGGAACGAATTGGAGATAACAAAGTGGTGATGATGATGTCAGCAAAATACGACATGAGCAGTTGTCTCAGCTGAAATATGAGACCACAGATTTTGACTACTGCTGCACAGTATATTTATACTCTCATGAAGTTTGCTGTGAATGATACACTGCGGTTGAAAAGGAGCAATGATGCACAGTCGTAGACAAAACGAGCGAGACCCCTCGCCTTTTCGTTATGCTGATCCGCACGGCTTTAAAGTCTGCTACACAGCATAACAGGCAAGGCGATGAAGTGCTACCAACATACTACGCACAGGCGTGAAATTGATAAACTATCTGAACTTTTTTAGACTGTTTTCAATAATTTTTAAGACTATATTAATGCTGATTAGTGTGTTAAACACAACACGTAAATATAAGACAGAACTGAAAGAAGAAACGCTAACTGGTATGAACTGTACCAATAAAAATGAATTTCAACTTATCGAGATAACATAACTGTTTTAGTAAGACAAAGAACCCGAGATCGTTACGAATTAGCAAATTACATAAACGGCCGTATCTTTATATTGCGTTGACATAGAAGCTCACTTTTTTATACCACCAAGGGACCGGTTACCGCAAGAAGTGCGATACATTTCCGCTTATTATGTGTACCCGTTCTCGAGGTAAACGTGTTTGAAGGGTTTGGTAGACCGATAAACGGTCAAGAAAGTGAGACTAGTAGGGTTCCGTTTTTACCGGTTTAGGTGAAGAAATCCTAACAACGAAAACAGCTACGACAGCTACTGAAGATGAGGGCCGCATAAATAACACCCTCTACTCTTTATTCGAAATGTTCTAGTTGCAGTCGATACATCAGCATATTAATCGTGGCTACGCTTTCGATCCAAATCACGTTTACAGGAATGCAAACAGAATCCATTTGCCTATACACGTGGTAATTCACATCCCAGTATTAATGCCACCGCGTTTTAGAAGTGCGAACATTCCCATTGCTAGCTAGCTTAAGAAACACTTCGGCTAATGAACGTTTTCTGGCTGTGGCGAGTCTAGTGGAGAATTCGAAACAGTGTAGAATACGTTTGGCAGCTATGTAGCCATTTATTTCCTGGGGTGGTGCAGAATTATCCTACTAAATTTACTCTCTAATAACAGTAATTTGTTATTTCGATAAACATCCCGAATGATTGTCACATAAGCGGTGACATAAAGGTGGATAATTCATGTTTTTGAGTCCAGAAAGCTCTATGCAACAGAAACTGCAGATCATTTTGCCATTTTCATAGCGAAATTGCCGGCTTATTCATGTCTGGGGTAATAATAGAGGGCTGTTTGCCTGGGTTGTCTGCTAGCGTAGTGAAAGGAAGGTCTGGTTTGTTTTCGGTTCTAATCTCGATGGAGGCAGGTAGAATATCAGTAAAGCAATTTTAAGAAATTCTCGCGCCCCCAATACGTTTTATCGCTACCTTTATTCTGTACTGGCGCCCTGTGGATGTCAAATGACACTCTTGTAGAATTTCATACATGTTACTGCCTACTTTTTCCGCTTCTGTCAATAATGGAATTGACTGAAGTGTGGAACTGAATGATTTTTAACTGAATTTCGTTATGAATCTTCACGCATTGCTAAATATGCGCACTTTCATGGTACGTCAGAAACGGTAATCCAGTATGACTGGTCTGAACGTTGACACAGACCGTTTCGCGACCGAATGCGGATAAAAGTTTGCTAATTCGTAACGATCTGGGGTTCTTTGTCTTACTAAAACAGTTATGTTATCTCGATAAGTTGAAATTCGTTTTTATTGGTACAGTTCATACCAATTAGCGTTTCTTCTTTCAGTTCTGTCTTATATTTACGTGTTGTGTTTAACACACTAATCAGCATTAATATAGTCTTAAAAATTATTGAAAACAGTCTAAAAAAGTTCAGATAGTTTGTCAGTTTCACGCCTGTGCATAGTATGTTGGTAGCACTTCGTCGCCTTGCCTGTTATGCTGTGTAGCAGACTTTAAAGCCGTGCGGATCAGCATAACGAAAAGGCGAGGGGTCTCGCTCGTTTTGTCCACGACTGTACATGATTACAACACCAGAAGCAAAAAATGACTTTCACTGCTTCACAATGCGGATGTCGTTAGCACAAGAAGCGGTGCACAGTGCTGCATCCAAAATTTTTGATCAACAGTGATATAAAATATCTGACAGACAGCAATGTAAAATTTGGAAACAAAGCGACAAAGTTTCTCTTTGCCATGTCTATTTTGTAGAAGAATTTTTATTATTGTAGTGTGCAAAAGATGATGCGTTGGAATTATTAACTCAAATTTTTTTGTCTTAAAAAATACACTTGTCAATCATCAGCATGACGTGAATATAAAATTGCTCTTTCCACATCATTACGATTTATCGCGTAAATTACTCGTGGAACATGAACCTAAATAGCTCAGTAAAAAGCAATGGCATTTCTGATCATCAAAGGACTATACATTTGAAGAACATAAGTTACTGAGCATTTCCAGACTTTCTACTTAAATTTCAAAATAATGTTCTTGATTGTCAGCGACACGTTATCGTTATAAATTAATCTCATCATGGTATATTGCTTTTTGCAGCAAACAAGACAGCAACTGTATTGAGTTATAGGGGGGAAGACTTTTTAAGAGACCGTTAGGCGCAGAAATGATGACTAATGAACTTCAGTGATATTCAAAAGTCTCAGATTGTATCGACAGAAAGCCAGGAAAGGACAGCAACAGTTATACCACTCGATAAATCCCGTTCATATATCCTACATTTAATCCTCTTCCTTGTAATGAATGAAAGACACGAAAGCGGCAACGCCAACTGCCTGCCTGGACGCCGATGTCAGAGAATGAGTAACTGCCTCGCCACTCCGTATCGACAGCATGGGCCAGCGAGTAACATCGAAGGCAATTTGTCGTGGTTGCCATAACAACCAAAAGTGCGTCCTCTGCGACGCCAAAAGGGTAGGATCGGCGAGAAAGCGCTGGCCTTTGTTTTATAACTTTATCTTCCCTGCGTTCGAAGCTATAAACTCTATATTCAGGCTTGTTAGATTCCTTATTACCAGTAGCGTATACATTTTTCATCTACTTCGTCAGCGTCATTTAACAAAATAAGAGGTAACGAGAAAAGTTTTCCATTAAAATAACTTTATAAGCAGGAACTGATTTAATGGCTTCCTGCCTCGTGTTTCGCAATGAAGTCAACTTCGCAACGCATTATTCCTCTCAAAACATTATTCCACCTCAGCAAAGTCTTAGAGTTCTGATCCTTAGCTCTTTCTTTCATTTGAAAGTATGAAAACATAAAAGAAAACTGTCGAACGTATCCAGAATGTAAAATGATGGCATTAGAAAGATATCAGGCATTGTAATCCGTAAAGTTATGTAAAATAAATTTTATTAAATTTTCCGATCTGAGGCGATATGTAGCCACATAACGTAATTGGTACACTCAGCAAGAACATAGAATGTAAGTGGAATGTACAACACGCAAGATAAATTAATGCGTCTTGCAGCTGATGATAGCAGCATGCTATCGAAATCCGCCACGCCATTTTGTGAAATAAATGTAAAAAAAATGCCTCAAGCAGAAAAGTGTCAATGTTCATTTTTCAAATTTTCTGATACAGTCACAATCTTAACAAAAGGTTCAAATGGCTTTGAGCGCTATGGGACTTAACATCTGAGGTCATTAGTCCCCTAGAACGTAGAACTACTTAAACATAAGGACATCACATACAACAATGCCCGAGGCAAGATTCGAACCTGCGACCGTAGCGGTCGCGCGGTTCCAGACTGAAGCGGCTAGAACCGGCCACAAACCTAACAGAATATCATTTCAGTATTAATAAAATTAAAAATATTCGTTAGTAAGTTTGGTATAATTCGTACTTTCATGTGATAAAGGAACTGAGACCGGAGTTCTAGTTATTCACTCGCGCAAGTATCAATGTTTTTTTTTTCAAGGTCATAAACTGACGCTCTACGGTCTTCGAATATAGAAGTTAGGAAGGAAGGATGCTTGGGTTTTAGCGTTTCATCAACGAGTAGGTCATCAAAGACTGAGTACCAACACGGATGTGACCAAAATGGAGTAAGTAATCGGACGTATCCTTTCCAAAGGATCATTCTTAGAATGTGACTCAATCGATGTACGAAAACCACAGGGAATCTAAATCAGAATGGCTCGACGAGAGTTTGTACTCCGTTCCTCTCTAATGTGAGTACCATCCCTTCATTCCTGCTCCATCTCGATCGATTTAGTGAAGACAAGATGTAAAACGCAATTTAAGAGTAGTTTATGATTGTTGCACTATACTGATAGGCAGGAGGCGAAGTTTTCGACTTGACTGGAGACAGCTGCACAAATCAAAAAAACTTTTTAACGGAATTACACTAGTGTCGCATAATACAGGGAGCAACGCAATAAAAGGATCACTTTTTCGAAACTCCATAATTGCCTTCCATTGCGACGTAGAAGTTTGAAATTCGGCTCATAGGTGCCCTCTTCTGTAATGCTTCAAAAGCGTGGCGCCCTGCTACGTCACTCTTAGGCCCGATGACGTTTCAAACAACAAGATACGGACACAAGTGAAAACATGTCACAGTTCAGAAGGTCATGTGACGTGTAAGGTGACTTAATGATGTCACACAATTTCACCATAATTCTGCCCAACGAAACCGTGTACGTGTCACACGATGGTAACGTTGTCACAATCCCTCTTACCCACATTTCACCCCTTCTTTAGACGCCTCTAAAATGTAGGTTAGAGCAGTGACGCCCATCGTTGAGATCACGTTGTTTTCTCATGGGTGGCGGAGGAAAATATTTCAGACACTCCGCTGCTCAGAATTGACACGAAAAAGGCCTCATGGGTGGCATAAAGGGCGTAGATGAAGCCACTCCTTCCCTTGGGGCGTTGACCGCCATACATTTCACAGTCGAAAGCGGCGGTTCGCAGTGCGACGAGCAACTGGAATAATTCAGGTGAAATTGGGTGCCAATGTCACTTCATTAACCCGTTTTACACATCAGTGAGCTTCTGAGCTCTGGCCTGTTTTTCGCATGTGTCGACACATTTCTGTCTGAAGTGTCGTCAAGCCGGAGGGGATGTGGCGCGCCACACTGTTGCACCATTAAGACAGAGGAAGACTGCACTGTAGTTCCTTCTCTAGATTGTCGCACAGATGACAAAATGGTAGATATCGAAATAGAAGACAGAGGGATAGAAAAAAAAATTAAAATCGCTCAAAAGACAAAAGGCCGCTGTATCTGATAGGATACCAGTTCGATTTTACACAGAGTACGCGAAGGAACTTGCCCCTCTTCTTGCAGCGGTGTACCGTAGGTCTCTAGAAGAGCGTAGCTTTCCAAAAGATTGGAAAAGGGCACAGGTCATCCCCGTTTTCAAGAAGAGACGTCGAACTGATGTTGCAGAATTATAGACCTATATCTCTAACGTCGATCAGTTGTAGAATTTTGGAACACGTATTATGTTCGAGTATAACGACTTTTCTGGAGACTAGAAATCTACTCTGCCGGAATCAGTATGGGTTTCGAAAAAGACGATCGTGTGAAACCCAGCTCGCTATATTCGTCCACGAGACTCAGAGGGCCATAGACACGGGTTCCCAGGTAGATGCTGCGTTACTTGACTTCCACAAGGCACTTGATACAGTTCCCCACAGTCGTTTAATGAACAAAGTATGAGCATACGGACTATCAGACAAATTGTGTGACTGGATTGAAGAGTTCCTTGATAACAGAACGCAGCATGTTATTCTCAATGGAGAGAAGTCTTCCGAAGTAAGAGTGATTTCAGGTGTGCCGCAAGGGAGTGTCGTAGGAACGTTGCTATTCACAATATATATAAATGACCTTGTGGATAACATCGGAAGTTCACTGAGGCTTTTTGTCGGTGATACTGTAGTATATCGAGAGGTTGTAACAATGGAAAATTGTACTGAAATGCAGGAGGATCTGCAGCGAATTGACACATGGTGCAGGGAATGGCAATTGAATCTCAATGTAGACAAGTGTAATGTGCTGCGATTACATATAAAGAAAGATCCTTTATCATTTAGCTACATTATAGCAGGTCAGCAACTGGAAGCAGTTAATTCCATAAATTATCTGGGAGTAGGCATTAGGAGTGATTTAAAATGGACTGACCATATAAAATTAATCGTCGGTAAAGCAGAGGCCAGACTGAGATTCATTGGAAGAATCCTAAGGCAATGCAGTCCGAAAACAAAGGAAGTAGGTTACAGTACACTTGTTCGCCCACTGCTTGAATACTGCACACCGGTGTGGGATCCGTACGAGATAGGGTTGATAGAAGAGCTAGAGAAGATCCAACGGAGAGCAGCGCGCTTCGTTACAGGATCTTTTAGCAATCGCGAAAGCGTTACAGAGATGATAGATAAACTCCAGTGGAAGACTCTGCAAGAGAGACGCTCAGTAGCTCGGTAGGGGCTTTTGTTGAAGTTTAGAGAACATACCTTCACCCTGGAGTCAAGCAGTATTTTACTCCCTCCTACGTATATTTCGCGAAGAGACCAAGAGGATAAAATCAGAGAGATTAGAGCCCACACAGAGGCATATCGACAATCTTTTTTTCCACGAGCAATACGAGACTGGAATAGAAGGGAGAACCGATAGAGATACTCTAGGTACCCCCCCCCCCCCCCCGCCACACACACACACCGTCAGGTGGCTTGGGGAGTATGGATATAGATGTAGATGTAGAAGGTTGTAGGCGGCTTTGTGCCAAATTTCAGACTTCTACGTCGTATTGGGAGACAGTTACGGGGCTTCGAGAAAGAGATCCTTTAATTACGTTGCGCAGTGTGGAATGAAAGCATGGCTGCCCTCGAGTTCTTAGTGGCATTGTCACAAATATATATTTCTTATTTGTTGTTACTATTTCCCCTCCCCCCACACAGACCAGGCGGATGTTGGGCTGTAAGCGTTACTATCACCCTCTTCAGCCAAAGGGGAAACAGAACACGATAAAAGCAGAAACCGATAAAAATAAATTGAAAACTGAGATGGGGTGATTTGAAAATTCGAAACAATGAATTTAATAGAGGTTTTATATAAAATAAACTTGATTTTTCCTGTCGTTAATTTTAAGACAGGAATGCTAAAAGGGACATCGATAACAATAAAAATACGTTTAAAACACTAGACATGAAATTGTGGTCTTGACAATAAGTGCTACACTGTCAGTAAGAGGTGAATGACCTTCTAGAGGAAAATAGAATGTCGTTTGATAGAAAAACGTCAGAGGTTTAGTACGGTAGGAGAGTGTGAATATAAATATGGAGGACTGATGGGTAGTACTGATGGAGAAGGAGTGGATGTTGGAGAGACATAAAGGAAGGAGAACTCTGAGATGTCGGTGACACCATAATGTGAAAGGGGAAAAGTGGGTAAGGAGAGATGGAGAAAGAAGGGGAAAAAAAGGATCCGTGGTGAGGTAACATGGATGGTATGGAATTATAGTTGGTAGGATGGGTAAACGTCGGGAGGATTTCAAGGTCTGGGGGAGGGAGACGGTTGAAATGCTGTTGGGAGAGGATGTGGATAATGTGCAGGTGTAGGGTTGATGTAATGTACTGGTATAAGCGCTGCAGCGTGCTAGGAACAGATGTTAGTGGGGAGAAAGTAGAATTATTGTAGTCGAGTTTGCGGATGGTGTAAGTTTTCTCGAAGGTGTTCAGTTGTGAGTGAGGAGAGCTAGGAATTTGATGAGATGATAATGAGTCGATGTGGGGATAGGTAAACATATGCAGAAAGCAAGGCCGAGTGCATGACTACGAAATATATCTGTTGTGTTGCGATGATAAAATGTAAACTGTGTCATGTCACAGAGGTAAATATCATATGTCTGTCCTTAGTTTTAATAAGGTACATGTTGCGACTGTCAGACTCGAGTTTGCTTGGTTTGCTGAGAAATCAAGATTTGTTACGAAAATAACATGAATATGTGTCTAATACGAATATGTGTCTCTTAAGTTTCAGATATTTAAGTCACTCAATTAAAGTATGAAACACGTCACTTTAAAATAATAACAGTACAAGTCAAAGTACTTCGGTATACTGTTCCTTTTGCAAGTAACAATCTTCCCCAACAATGCGTACGCTCCCCCAGTATCGTTAAACACTTGTGTTTGTTTCACATTCACACTAAAGCAACTATTGCTACGTTGTGTTTCCACATTAATTAAGCAGGCAATCACTGATCAAGGAAGCCTTTTCACTTACGTTCTACTAGCAATACTTTTCTCGACGAAAATTACTTATATTCAGACACGATACTGTATCAACCATACATCTCTTAATTAATACCCCATGCCTTTCCGCGAATTAAGTGAATTACTGTAACACTTTTCTATATAAACCGAGGTAACGTTTTTAACTATTAATACCAAATCCTGCAGGTTATTTATCCGCGATTAGTACGGACACCGACTCCAGTACCAACCACATTAAGACGGCGCGTGACCACTAGCGATGAAACATTGTACATGAAGACATTGCTGCGTCACAGAAAAGGCGCACTCGGTTCTGAAAGTTCCAGAAGCCAGCGATAAGTAAGGAATACATTATCGATATGTTATTATATCAAAGATAGCAGTGGTCTTTACAACGTTCGAGGATTTGGAGGAACTGATAGAAAGAAGAAAGAAAACTGGCGTTCTACGGTTCGGAGGGTGGAATGACAGACCCCTTAATCGGGCAGGTACGTTAGAAAATTTAAAAAGGGAAATGGATAGGTTAAGGTTAGATATAGTGGGAATTAGTGAAGTTCGGTGGCAGGAGGAACAAGATTTTGGTCAGGTGAATACAGGGTTGTAAATACAAAATCAAATAGGGGTAATGCAGGAGTACGTTTAATAATGAATAAAAAATAGGAGTGCGGGTAAGCTACTAAAAACAGCTTAGTGAACTCATTATTGTGGCCAAGATAGACACGAAGCTCATGCCTACTACAGTAGTACAAGTTTATATGCCAACTAGCTCTGCAGATGATGAAGAAATTGATGAAATGTAGGCTGAGATAAAAGAAATTATTCAGGTAGTGAAGGGAGACGAAAATTTAATAGTCATGGGTGACTGGTACTCGAGAGTAGGAAAAGGGAAGGAAGGAAACATACACTCCTGGAAATTGAAATAAGAACACCGTGAATTCATTGTCCCAGGAAGGGGAAACCTTATTGACACATTCCTGGGGTCAGATACATCACATGATCACACTGACAGAACCACAGGCACATAGACACAGGCAACAGAGCATGCACAATGTCGGCACTAGTACAGTGTATATCCACCTTTCGCAGCAATGCAGGCTGCTATTCTCCCATGGAGACGATCGTAGAGATGCTGGATGTAGTCCTGTGGAACGGCTTGCCATGCCATTTCCACCTGGCGCCTCAGTTGGACCAGCGTTCGTGCTGGACGTGCAGACCGCGTGAGACGACGCTTCATCCAGTCCCAAACATGCTCAATGGGGGACAGATCCGGAGATCTTGCTGGCCAGGGTAGTTGACTTACACCTTCTAGAGCACGTTGGGTGGCACGGGATACATGCGGACGTGCATTGTCCTGTTGGAACAGCAAGTTCCCTTGCCGGTCTAGGAATGGTAGAACGATGGGTTCGATGACGGTTTGGATGTACCGTGCACTATTCAGTGTCCCCTCGACGATCACCAGTGGTGTACGGCCAGTGTAGGAGATCGCTCCCCACACCATGATGCCGGGTGTTGGCCCTGTGTGCCTCGGTCGTATGCAGTCCTGATTGTGGCGCTCACCTGCACGGCGCCAAACACGCATACGACCATCATTGGCACCAAGGCAGAAGCGACTCTCATCGCTGAAGACGACACGTCTCCATTCGTCCCTCCACTCACGCCTGTCGCGACACCACTGGAGGCGGGCTGCACGATGTTGGGGCGTGAGCGGAAGACGGCCTAACGGTGTGCGGGACCGTAGCCCAGCTTCATGGGGACGGTTGCGAATGGTCCTCGCCGATACCCCAGGAGCAACAGTCTCCCTAATTTGCTGGGAAGTGGCGGTGCGGTCCCCTACGGCACTGCGTAGGATCCTACGGTCTTAGCGTGCATCCGTGCGTCGCTGCGGTCTGGTCCCAGGTCGACGGGCACGTGCACCTTCCGCCGACCACTGGCGACAACATCGATGTACTGTGGAGACCTCACGCCCTACGTGTTGAGCAATTCGGCGGTACGTCCACCCGGCCTCCCGCATGCCCACTATACGCCCTCGCTCAAAGTCCGTCAACTGCACATACGGTTCACATCCACGCTGTCGCGGCATGCTACCAGTGTTAAAGACTGCGATGGAGCTCCGTATGCCACGGCAAACTGGCTGACACTGACGGCGGTGGTGCACAAATGCTGCGCAGCTAGCGCCATTCGACGGCCAACACCGCGGTTCCTGGTGTGTCTGCTGTGCCGTGCGTGTGATCATTGCTTGTACAGCCCTCTCGCAGTGTCCGGATCAAGTATGGTGGGTGTAACACACCGGTGTCAATGTGTTCTTTTTTCCATTTCCAGGAGTGTAGTAGGTGAATATGGATTGGGGGTAAGGAATGAAAGAGGAAGCCGTATGGTAGAATTTTGCGCAGAGCATAACTTAATCATAGCTAACACTTGGTTCAAGAATCATAAAAGAAGGCTGTATGGTTCAAATTGCTCTGAGTACTATGGGACTTACCATCTTAGGTCATCAGACCCCTAGAACTTAGAACTACTTAAACCTAACTAACGTAAGGACATCACACACATCCATGCTCGAGGCAGGATTCGAACCTGCGACCGTAGCAGTCCCGCGGTTCCGGACTGAAGGGCCTAGAACCGCACGGCTAAAAGAAGGTTGTATACATGCAAGAATCCTGGAGATACTAGAAGGTATCAGATAGATTAAATAATGGTAAGACAGAGATTTATTAACCAGGTTTTAAATTGTAAGACATTTCCAGGGGCAGATGTGGACTCTGACCACAATCTATTGGTTATGAACTGTAGATTAAAACTGAAGAAACTGCAAAAAGATGGGAATTTAAGGAGATGGGACCTGGATAAACTGACTAAACCAGAGGTTGTACAGAGTTTCAGGTAGAGCATAAAGGAAAATTGACAGGACTGGGGGAAAGAAGTACAGTAGAAGAAGAATGGGTAGCTCTAAGGGATGAAGTAGTGAAGGCAGCAGAGGACCAAGTAGGTAAAAAGACGAGGGCTAGTAGAAATCCTTGGGTAACAGAAGAAATATTGAATTTAATTGATGAAAGGAGAAAATGTAAAAATGCAGTAAATGAAGCAGGCAAAAATGAATACAAACGTCTCAAAAATGAGATCGACAGGAAGTGCAAAATGGCTAAGCAGGGATGGCTAGAGGACAAATGTAAGGATTTAGAGGCTTATCTCACTAGAGGTAAGATAGATACTACCTACAGGAAAATTTAAGAGACCTTCGGAGAGAAGAGAACCACTTGTATGAATATCAAGACCTCAGATGGAAACCCAGTTCTAAGCAAAGAAGGGAAAGCAGAGGGGTGGAAGGAGTATATAGAGGGTCTATACAAGGGTGATCTACTTGAGGACAATATTATGGAAATGGAAGAGGGTGTAGATGAAGATGAAATGGGAGATACGATACTGCGTGAAGAGTTTGACAGAGCACTGAAAGACCTGAGTCGAAACAAGGCCTCGGGATTAAACAACATTCCATTAGAGCTACTGACGGCCTTGGGAGAGCCAGTCCTGACAAAACTCTACCATCTGGTGAGCAAGATGTATGAGACAGGCGAAATACCCTCAGACTTCCAGAAGAATATAATAATTCCAATCCCAAAGAAAGCAGATGTTGACAGATGTGAAAATTACCGAACTGTCTGTTTAATAAGTCACAGCTGCAAACTACTAACGCGATTTCTTTACAGACGAATGGAAAAACTAGTAGAAGTTGACCTCAGGGAAGATCAGTTTGGATTCCGTAGAAATGTTGGAACACGTGAGGCAATACTGACCTTACGACTTATCATAGAAGAAAGATTAAGGAAAGGCAAACCTACGTTTCTAGCATTTGTAGACTAAGAGAAAGCTTTTGACGATGTTGACTGGAATACTCTCTTTCAAATTTTAAAGGTGGCAGGCGTAAAATACAGGGAGCGAAAGGCTATTTACAATTTGTACAGAAGCCAGATGGCAGTTATAAGAGTCGAAGGGCATGAAAGGGAAGCAGTGGTTTGGGAAGGGAGTGAGACAGGGTTGTAGCCTGTCCCCGATGTTATTCAATCTGTATATTGAGCAAGCAGTAAAGGAAACAAAAGAAAAATTCGGAGTAGGTATTAAAGTCCATGGAGAAGAAATAAAAACGTTGAGGTTCGCCGATGACATTGTAATTCTGTCAGAGACTACAAAGGACTTGGATGAGCATTTGAACGGAATAGACAGTGTATTGAAAGGAGGATATAAGATGAACATCAACAAAAGCAAAACGAGGATAATGGAATGTAGTCGAATTAAGTCGGGTGATGCTGAGGGAATTAGAGTAGGAAATGAGACACTTAAAGTAGTAAAGTAGTTTTGCTATTTGAGGAGGAAAATAACTGATGATTGTCGAAGTAGAGAGGATATAAAATGTAGACTGGCAATGGCAAGGAAAGCGTTTCTGAAGAAGAGAAATTTGTTAACATCGAGTATAGATTTAAGAGTCAGGATGTCGTTTCTGAAAGTATTTGTATGGAGTGTAGCCATGTATGGAAGTGAAACGTGGACGATAAATAGTTTAGACAAGAAGAGAATAGAAGCTTTCGAAATGTGGTGCTACAGAAGAATGCTGAAGATTAGATGGGTAGATCACATAACTAATGAGGATGTATTGAATAGAATTGGAGTGAAGAGGAGTTTGTGGCACAACTTGACAAGAAGAAGGGACCGGTTGGTAGGACATGTTCTGAGGCATCAAGGGATCACAAATTTAGCATTGGATGGCAGCGTGGAGGGTAAAAATCGTAGAGGGAGACCAAGAGATGAATACACTAAGGAGATTCAGAAGGATGTAGGTTGCAGTAAGTACTGTTAGATGAAGAAGCTTGCACAGGGTAGAGTAGCATGGAGAGCTGCATCAAACCAGTCTCAGGACTGAAGACCACAACGATAGAAATTTGGAGGAGCGGATATCGATGCAATATTTGCATAGGAGAGGATCAAGGTTTTTGAGACGGGAGAATAATAGTGGGATGTAATCTCCAAGTTTGGCCAGTTGGTAGCTTCAATTGTTTGTCTGTTATGGGCTTCCTGCTTGATGGTTACCAGGTGTAGTCGGTCGACGGGTAGTCCAATAAATTTTGGCGTTATAGTTAACTGAACAGGACCGTTGTAAATGGTGAATTCGATTCATGGAGACGGATGCTGCCAATAAATGGGTCAAATGGCTCTGAGCACTATAGGACGTAACATCTAAGGTCATCAGTCCCCTAAAACTTAGAACTACTTAAACCTAACTAACCTAAGGACATCACACACATCCATGCCCGAGGCAGGATTCGAGCCTGCGACCGTAGCAGTCGCGCGGTTCTGGACTGAAGCGGCTAGAACTGCTCGGCCAGAACGGCCGGCTTGTGTATGTCGATCGCGTACGTGACAATGAGTAGAGGGGACGGAGCCTTAGGCCACACACACAGTGGGCTGTAACAGATAGATTTTTGTTGTTAGGTTTTATCGTATCTTTCTTATGGAGTTCTTAAAATCATATAAAATAGATTCGCGGGGTTCTACACCGAAACTGCAGGACATTGAAATTAACTGTCAGAACTATTTGTTTAAACTGAATTCCTACGAGACTGATATTTATCACTGATTTTCAACAGAAATAATTATAAAAAACTTCTCTGTGACAAAGAACATGAGACTGCCGGATAATGATGGGACAGTTCATCTATAATTTAAGTTAGCATTTTTGTGTTTTCACTGAGGAGGTACGCGATTTATATTTAGCTGTAAGGATTGTCGCATGGTGGCCGTAGTGGTCTGGCAGGAATAACACTAGACACGCGCCATGTAGGTCCTGGGTTCAATCCTACGTAGGGGCGGGTATTTTACCTCGTCCCATCCCCTCCAGGAAGTCCCCAGGTCCACTTATACTACTATAAAGTGGGGATCCTTCCCGGGGGTAAAAGGCGGAACCACCACTCTCCTCCTCCTCCTAGTGTCGCTGCGACGAAAGGCTGCACTTTATCTGCAATCGGGCCAATAGCCTGGTCACGAGCCTGCACCACATACCCTACTTAACATAATGACACAGAGGAATCGACTTGATTCGGTTGTTTTATGGTAGATTCAGGTAATGTCTCGATGCTTCCGAGTGTGATTCATAACAGCAGTAAACTTTACATGTCGAACGCACGTAAAGAAGATGTGATAAATAAATGCTTTATAGATGTCTGAATGTTCAAGATGAAAAAATATCAGGCTTCCGTCAAAAGTGACTTGATAATTAGAGGAAAAGCTTGATCAAGTGATCACAGCGAATAGGCGTCTCATCTGCATTACAATTTCCCGGTATTACACCAAACAGTTAGCACGAAGGAATTATCCATCATCCGGATGGGACGGAAATAGGTAGATGCGATGTACATGAGCAGACAAACAAATGATTACAATTTCAGACAAAAATTATGATTTATTCAGCAGAAAGAGTTTCACAAACTTAGCAAACCGATAAAGCGTTGATCCACCTCCGACTCTTAAGCAAGCAGTTATTCGACTTAACATTGACTGACAGTTGCTGGATGTCCTCCTGGGGAATATCGTGCCAAATTCTGTCCAATTAGAGCGTTGGATTGCCATAATACCGAGCTGGTTGGAGGGACCTGCCCATAATACTCCAGACGTTCTTAACTGGCGAGAGATCCGGAGACCTTGATAACCATGGTAGACAGGCCCGGTTAGAGAACATTCTTCCACACACACTACTTATAATTTGGTACTCCCTCCCTCCCCTTCTTTTGCCTCGTGTCAGTTTTCGCTAATAATTGTGATAACTACTGTATACAAAACTTGCCCTTGGACGAGCTCGGTACCCCTCTCAGCCTGAAGCCACAAGCGGCCGCTGCTATTTTTTTTCTAATTGTAATACATTCTGTACACTCCATCTTTAGGCCACGAGTGGCCTACCGGGACCATCCGACCGCCGTGTCACCCTCAGTGGAGGATGCGGATTGAGGGGGGGGGGGGGGGGTCAGCACACCGCTCTCCCGGTCGTTATGATGGTATTCTTGACCGAAGCCGCTACTATTCGGTTGAGTAGCTGCTCAATTGGCATCACGAGGCTGAATGCACCCCAAAAAATGGCAACAGCGCATGGCGGCCTGGATGGTCACCCATCCAAGTGCCGACCACGCCCGACAGCGTTTAACATCGGTGATCGCACGGGAACTGGTGTATCCACTGCGGCAAGGCCGTTGCCCAATACATTCTGTACAGAAAACTTAAACTTATGGCGCCTCTGGCGCTGCTCTCAGCTTGGTGCCCCAACGCTGGCTTGCGTCGCTCGGGTTTTAAACCGGCCCTGAAGATAACATTCGGTAAGCACGAAGAAAAGCCATGTATGGGAAGGCATTACCTTGGTGAAATGTAAGCCCAGGATGGCTTTCCAAGAAGGGCAACAAGATGGGGTGTAAAATGTCGTCGATGTACATCGTGTTGTAAGGGTGACACAGATGACTACCGAAGGGGCCCTCATATGAAAAGAAGTGGCAACCCAGACCATTATTTCTGGTTGTCAGGGCGTATGGCGGACGACACTCAGGCTGGTATCCCGCCATTGTCTGGGGTGGCTCCAGACACGTCTTTGGCCTGGAATCTTATTGATCGGAGTAGAATTGTATTCAATGATGAGTTCTGCTTTGAACTGAGCCCCAATGATCAGCAAATACGTGTCTTTTGTTGCCCTTCATTTTAAGCCATCCTAGGCTTACATTCAGCAAGATAATACCCGCCTGCACTGGGCGAGAGTGTCTACTGCTTGTCTTCGTGCTTGCCAACCCCTACTTTGACTAGGAAAGTCACCAGATCTCTCCCTAACTGAGAACGTTTGGAGCATTATGGGCAGAGACCTTGCAACCCGCTCGGGATTTTGATAATGTGACGAGCCAGTTGGACAAAATTTGGCACGGTATGCCTCAGCAGGACACCAAACAACTCTGTCACTCAATGAAAATCCGAATAACTGCTTGCATAAGGGCCAGAGGTAGACCAACACTGTACTGAATTGTTCAGTTTGTGAAGCCCTTTCTGTTGAATGAATCATCCAATTTTTCTAAAATTGTAGTCAATTGTTTGTCTGTAAATGTGCAACACATCTCCCGATTTCGATCCCATTCGGATAATTTCTTTGTGGTGCATCTTTTTTTTGTCTTAGAGTGTATGTTAATGACGGTGCACACGCTGTAATGAGTAATACATTTACTATGAAATCCTATGCTTACAGATAACTGTAACATAAATAGCGGAAACACCAACCTTGGCTGCAGAAAGACTGCAGTTTATATTCGTTCTTTAAAAGTGGCTAACAAACACAAATATTACAAGAATATGGGTTTAAACTAAGGGCACTGGCGAAAAGGGATAGGAGAGCGAGAGATAGAGCATCGCTATATAACAGGAGTAATGAAGAGAGCGAGTGAAGAAGCTAGCAGATTGATTGAGAAAGGGTGCGTGCGATGACGTCTGTAGCACGATGGACAGCCAGCACTGCGGTTGCGGCTTCCCTTGAGACGGTTGCAGAGAGGCCTGCGCACTAGAGATGGGCAAAGTCGTTCATCCTTGGAAACTAGTTCACTGCTGATCGTTCTTTTTTGGGAACCGTTCATTTTTACTCGTTCACCATTCATTTGTGCTTGGTATATGGTTCTCATGGAAAACTGAAAACTGGTAGTGTAGGTGACTGAAGGATGGAGGGCACCAAGATGGGGCACTTGCCTCCCCCCTGGAGTATAGAGTTTTTATTCATTACAGAATTCTTACACACTATTAGAAGTAATTTCCGTGATTCTGCAGAACCTCTCGTTTAGCCAACTGTAGCGTTGTGTGCCTGATCGCAGGGAAATACACTCCTGGAAATTGAAATAAGAACACCGTGAATTCATTGTCCCAGGAAGGGGAAACTTTATTGACACATTCCTGGGGTCAGATACATCACATGATCACACTGACAGAACCACAGGCACATAGACACAGGCAATAAAGCATGCACAATGTCGGCACTAGTACAGTGTATATCCACCTTTCGCAGCAATGCAGGCTGCTATTCTCCCATGGAGGCGATCGTAGAGATGCTGGATGTAGTCCTGTGGAACGGCTTGCCATGCCATTTCCACCTGGCGCCTCAGTTGGACCAGCGTTCGTGCTGGACGTGCAGACCGCGTGAGACGACGCTTCATCCAGTCCCAAACATGCTCAATGGGTGACAGATCCGGAGATCTTGCTGGCCAGGGTAGTTGACTTACACCTTCTAGAGCACGTTGGATGGCACGGGATACATGCGGACGTGCATTGTCCTGTTGGAACAGCAAGTTCCCTTGCCGGTCTAGGAATGGTAGAACGATGGGTTCGATGACGGTTTGGATGTACCGTGCACTATTCAGTGTCCCCTCGACGATCACCAGTGGTGTACGGCCAGTGTAGGAGATCGCTCCCCACACCATGATGCCGTGTGTTGGCCCTGTGTGCCTCGGTCGTATGCAGTCCTGATTGTGGCGCTCACCTGCACGGCGCCAAACATGCATACGACCATCATTGGCACCAAGGCAGAAGCGACTCTCATCGCTGAAGACGACACGTCTCCATTCGTCCCTCCATTCACGCCTGTCGCGACACCACTGGAGGCGGGCTGCACGATGTTGGGGCGTGAGCGGAAGACGGCCTAACGGTGTGCGGGACCGTAGCCCAGCTTCATGGAGACGGTTGCGAATGGTTCTCGCCGATACCCCAGGAGCAACAGTGTCCCTAATTTGCTGGGAAGTGGCGGTGCGGTCCCCTACGGCACTGCGTGGGATCCTACGGTCTTGGCGTGCATCCGTGCGTCGCTGCGGTCCGGTCCCAGGTCGACGGGCACGTGCACCTTCCGCCGACCACTGGCGACAACATCGATGTACTGTGGAGACCTCACGCCCCACGTGTTGAGCAATTCGGCGGTACGTCCACCCGGCCTCCCGCATGCCCACTATACGCCCTCGCTCAAAGTCCGTCAACTGCACATACGGTTCACGTCCACGCTGTCGCGGCATGCTACCATTGTTAAAGACTGCGATGGAGCTCCGTATGCCACGGCAAACTGGCTGACACTGACGGCGGCGGTGCACAAATGCTGCGCAGCTAGCGCCATTCGACGGCCAACACCGCGGTTCCTGGTGTGTCCGCTGTGCCGTCCGTGTGATCATTGCTTGTACAGCCCTCTCGCAGTGTCCGGAGCAAGTATGGTGGGTCTGACACACCGGTGTCAATGTGTTCTTTTTTCCATTTCCAGGAGTGTAATATAGGGTGGCGCACGGAAAACCGGCCTCGAGTACAGACTGCTCGCCAATTACGGACGATGTGTTGCCCGTTACGAGCAGATACAACAAACAGACAAACATGTAATAATTAGGCAGTGAAGAAATAACAAGCTAATGCAAGCAACAATTGCGAAACAATCAATGACGATGTGTAGAGAGCTGGAGAAGAGAACATGAAAATCTCACGCGACGCGCATGGTCTATAGCTCATGCAGTCTTGGTAACCTGTTGGTCTCTGTTTCCCAACTTGTCTTGTATAAAATTCTTCGTTTTGACTTCCACTACATAGCTATGATACGTTGTAAACAATAATCGTTTACACCCTATATATACTTCACGTTGTCTCTGAGATCGTAGGCGAAGTAGAGACTTTATGGAAGCATAAAATAAAATGTGGTTTTCTTATCATACTTGTGTCACACGCTTGGTAAAAATTAGGCTTTTATGTTACATTATTAAAGTTAATGCAGCAATAATAATAATAATAAAGTTCGCAGTAATAAAGTTTTTGGTTTGGAAGCTCCTTATGAACAAATGTTTTTTAGATAATAAGTAAATACGATTTTATGGCAATCTATATCTTTTCAAGTGGAGAGGCACCGCTTTTCCTACTGAGCCAAAATGACCCACAACCCACTTTTTTTTTTCAAAGAAACCTAACTAGCAGGTAATGCAAATTGGAAACAACCAAACTTAAAAATAATTAGAGCCTTCCTAAATGTAATGTTTTGTATATGAAAGATACACGAAAATCGTTTTATATGAATTTTGTTACACTAAAAATTAAGCAACTTATTGAAAGTTAGTTGCTAAATCAAGTCGATGAAACCAAAAAATACAGGAATAACAAAAAAACTTGCCTTGTTATAAGTATGTCTTCTGCTGTTCATCGATATAATGAAGTGAGCTGATATGCCCTTTTGTTACCTGAAAAGACGTACCTATTAGATACAACGTAATTTTTATGTAATTTACGTAACTATAAAATACTTTTTGATTACCGGTCGTGGACCCTGAATAGCCACAACCAAGTGCAAGAACAGTTTGGAACACATGTAAAATGGGCGAGTGCAGTGAACGAAACAAACAACTGGATACTGAAAACTTGGAGCAGTCGGCAGTGGAACTGGGACAGGTGGTCATGCGAAGAACGAAGAGTGCGGCCAAGGGAGACCGAGACTGAGACGAGCACGCGACCGAGGCTGGAACGAGAACTGCCGAAGTGACCGCCGTGACCGAAGTGAACTAGTGAACTATGAACCGATCGTCCATCGTTCCCGGGAACTATAAGTAGACCGCCGCGACCGAAGTGAACTATGAACCGATTCGTTCCTCGGTTCTTTCGTTCATCTTGGTGAACCGTTCCTTTGCACCCGTTCGTTCGCGAACTACCCATCTCTACTGCCGACAAAGGTGCCCCCAACGACAACAGCAGTGCCATCACGTCATCTCTTCAGAAGAGGTCTGCTCCTATGTACAGCATCACATGGAGACTCCAAGGAGAAGGAAGATTTCCAGATAGCGTCAGACGGGCCCAGCAGCTATTGTGATAGTGTGGGGCGCCACTGGGTACACATACCGGTAATTCGGGCAGCAGCCGTTACCGTTCTGACATATTAAGGTCGGTGGCTTTGCTTTCTCTTCCAGTTCTGCACCACGTTCTCTCTCAGCAAGATAATTCAAGAAGCTATGTTGCCCGTGCTGTCATTATCTATCCGGATACGGAGGGTTTTGGACTGTAGCCCTGGACACTGGCCAGATCTCTTACCCACTGGAAACATCTGGTGTTGGGTTGCCGTGAGACTGGTTGCCACCAGTCGCTAATCACTATGATCGATGAACTTTGGACTAGATTTGAAGCAGCATGCAATGTACCCGTTTGTATCTTCAATGCTCATTTCGACTAAATGACCGGCAAGGTTAGAGCCATCGTTGAAACCAGATGTTTGAGTTCTGTGTACTAATACACAAGCCGGCCGAAGTGGCCGTGCGGTTAAAGGCGCTGCAGTCTGGAACCGCAAGACCGCTACGGTCGCAGGTTCGAATCCTGCCTCGGGCATGGATGTTTGTGATGTCCTTAGGTTAGTTAGGTTTCACTAGTTCTAAGTTCTAGGGGACTAATGACCTCAGCAGTTGAGTCCCATAGTGCTCAGAGCCATTTGAACCATTTGAACCTAATACACAAAGGAACTGAAGACATTTGGCGCACCTAAGACATTTTCACTACAAACTTTATTCTGTAATACCTAGAGGCTCCAACTTTCTTATAGCATTAGCTGCGTGTGTTTACAGTAACATATCTTAAAACCATAAATTAACAGCTACACGTTTTAGATAAAATACTGATAATTATAACATCATTGCATTGCGTCATTTTACCCGACATACCGTGTAAAATGATGTAGTGAGAGGAGTAAGTTGGAGCAAGGAATGGTATAAGAGATTTAGTTCAAAAAGGGCTCTGAGCACTATGGGACTCAACTGCTGAGGTCATCAGTCCCTAGAACTTAGAACTACTTAAACCTAACTAACCTAAGGACATCCCACACAGCCATGCCCGAGGCAGGATTCGAACCTGCGACCGTAGCGGTCGCGTGGTTCCAGACTGTAGCGCCTAGAACCGCTCGGCCACTTCGGCCGGCAGGTTTAGTTCCACACATCTTATAATACAAAACAAATGTATTAAATATTATGTTTGTTGGTCAAAACATTGAACAACATGGTTCAAAAAAGAAAATAGCGAAAATATCAGATTAATTACCTATGGAATAGATATAAAACAATGTTAATAGTTTTATTATAAAATAGTGACGAAAATAAAGAAGAAGACTCGAGTATAAGCGTATTCAGTAATTGGTCTCCTGGATATTTGTAAAATAACTAACACTTCTTCAGACAGGATTCACAGTTATAATTTCCAGGACTGTCCCACCCACTGCATTCAGAACGACACCAAAGAAAACAAGTAATACAACTGTACCTTTTCTCGTCATATTTGCCAAATTCACGACACACTATGCACAAATCTTTTACTCTGGTATGTTGTGCTGGATGGTTCTGTCTAATAGAAGTCCCATTATGAACATCAACGACGGAATTTTGTAATTCATTCGCCGTCGAAGAAGATCTCTTTATTTTACGGGTGTATGTCTTTGGCATTTGAGGAGAGGAACCCAGTCTTATAAAAAGACGCAGTAGGTCATTTTGCCTTTCAGTAAATATGCCTTAGCGTATCTCATTTAGCTACCTACTTTCATTAGTGTGAAACTGATGTGGGGTAAAATGACGCATTCGACTTCTGTGCGTCAAATTACTCTTTTTTTTCTTTATTGGATTTCGATCCCCCCCAGACGGAGGGCGGGCTGGCAACAGCACAATACGCCGCCCTACAGCCTACAGAAAAGTTAAAAAACAGCACCAGGAGATATGAAAAGCAAACAAAAGCAGGCGATAAAACGGCGACTGCTAAAAACTGAAACATGGAGAAAAAGATACAAAGAAAATGTGAAAACAAAACAGTCGTCGATGCTGATTAAAACACATAGGAAGTAGACAGGCAAAATTTAAAAAACATGGCGACAGTCTGGTTTCTGTTCACATGAGATAAAAAAAACACAACTAGCGACAGTATGGTGGCTGTTTGCAACACTGACAGGGGACGCAAAACACTGAACATTCACTTAAAACAGCACTATAGAGGCGACACGGCGGAACATGGCAGGGGGAGGGGATGGGAGGGGGAGGACCTGTACCGATGAGGGAAAAAAGGGGGGAGGAGAGGAAAGGAAGAAAGAGGGAAGCCGACGGAGGGAGGAGACATAGAAAAAGGGGGGCTGGGCGGACGCTAGAAGGAGTGGGAAAGGCAGTAGAGGGGGGAGCATAAACGACTCGGGGGAGAGAAGGGAGGCAGAGAGAGGGTAGATGGGGAAAAAACGGGATGGAAGGGGGAGGAGAGGGAGCCCAGGAAAAGGACAGAGGAAGGGAGGGGGAGGTGAGGATCAGATTTGATAGGAGGGATAAATGGAGGGAGAGAGGGCATCATCTGGGAGGGGCAGTTGACGGAAGCCACCTTGGGAAAGGAGATGAAGGGTGTAGAGGTGGAGGGTAGCGGGACACAACGGTGAAGGCGCGGCAGAGGGTAGGGGTTGGAGAGGAGAGGAGCAACCAAGGGATGAGGGGGATCAAGGCGGCGGGAGGTGTAGAGGACATGGATTTGTTCGAGGAAAAGGAGCAGGTGGGGAAAGGAATCAGCTTGTAGAGGATCGTCGTGGAGCGTGGGAGGTGCATACGGAAGGCGAGACGGAGTGCATGGTGCTCGAGGATCTTCAAATTACCCCAACAGGCATGGCTTGTATAAAACTATAGTTCCACACTTGCGCTATGCTTAAGGAAAATAATACTTATATAATCGTGAGTGTCAATTGCAGAAATAGGCATAACAACTAAAACTTGTATTTTATCATAAAAGGAAATGGCTTATCTCTTAGAAACTAGAGATGAAATATTACATGAAACAAAGACAAAACAAACTCTTGCTTCTTGCGCCAACAACTGGCAAGTAACTCTTCTCGCACTCTGTGTGGTTATTTGTATTACTGAGCACCAGATGGCAGCACCATCCAGACAAGAGCAGCTCTTCCAGTTAAAAAAAAAAATATTGACGTGCGTTATTTTACCCTCTGTGCCAATTTCCCCTACTTTCCCCTACCCATGTTACCATAGTGATATTCAGACATACACTGGAAGTCATACGGATTTAAATAACATCTTACGTTATTGTGACGTTCCTAAAATTCACACGGTACCAGCCTCAGTTACATTTAAACACTTACCAACATTCACAGCGCCTGAGTCGAAAACCCATCTATAGGGCTACTTTATCAGCATGACACCCTGAATACATACTGCTCCACCCTCAGACCTCGAATGCCTTCTGAATACTGCGTATCTCTAATTCCCGCGTCCCACCGAAAAGAAGACCTTGAAAACCGCACCAACCAACCACGGCTCGTGGTTATTTGTTGACCTATCAGAGAATGTCTGAAGATGGCCTTGTAAGCCGAAAACCGGTTAACACAATAAAAGCAATACTGTAGAACAAAAGCAAATTAATGCTTTTCACTTATTGTAATGTTCTTAATGTTCTACCAAGAAACGACGGAAGATTCAGTTAACACGAAAGAAAAATTGTTGTCAGAAATCCTCTCCTCTCTTTTGATGAGTCGCAGAGGAGTTCACGCTAAAACATTAGCCGCCAATCAGAGCTCCGCTCTTGCCTTTATTGTATGAATTACTAAAATCAAACAGGCCGCACTAAGAATAAGGTTTAATTAACCAACGTGCTTCAGTGAGGCTACTACAGAAATAGTAGTGGCCGTTGTGAATGAGATTCAGAATCGATAACTGACGAGAGTTTCGACCGTAGGGCATCGCCGTGCGGTAGCAGTTTGCGTGTCGCGTGGAAGGCCATGGTGAGAGGAAACGATCGTAAACACAAGAAATGTGTCTGCAAATATCAGGCCGCTTCGTCGTTCTAAACTAGTGGTTATATTACACGAAATATGACTTAGTAGTTCCTGTATGAAGCACTGTGTTCCTCGCAACTACGCTCCTGGAAATTGAAATAAGAACACCGTGAATTCATAGTCCCAGGAAGGGGAAACTTTATTGACACATTCCTGGGGTCAGATACATCACATGATCACACTGACAGAACCACAGGCACATAGACACAGGCAACAGAGCATGCACAATGTCGGCACTAGTACAGTGTATATCCACCTTTCGCAGCAATGCAGGCTGCTATTCTCCCATGGAGACGATCGTAGAGATGCTGGATGTAGTCCTGTGGAACGGTTTGCCATGCCATTTCCACCTGGCGCCTCAGTTGGACCAGCGTTCGTGCTGGACGTGCAGACCGCGCGAGACGACGCTTCATCCAGTCCCAAACATGCTCAATGGGTGACAGATCCGGAGATCTTGCTGGCCAGGGTAGTTGACTTACACCTTCTAGAGCACGTTGGATGGCACGGGATACATGCGGACGTGCATTGTCCTGTTGGAACAGCAAGTTCCCTTGCCGGTCTAGGAATGGTAGAACGATGGGTTCGATGACGGTTTGGATGTACCGTGCACTATTCAGTGTCCCCTCGACGATCACCAGTGGTGTACGGCCAGTGTAGGAGATCGCTCCCCACACCATGATGCCGGGTGTTGGCCCTGTGTGCCTCGGTCGTATGCAGTCCTGATTGTGGCGTTCACCTGCACGGCTCCAAACACGCATACGACCATCATTGGCACCAAGGCAGAAGCGACTCTCATCGCTGAAGACGACACGTCTCCATTCGTCCCTCCATTCACGCCTGTCGCGACACCACTGGAGGCGGGCTGCACGATGTTGGGGCGTGAGCGGAAGACGGCCTAACGGTGTGCGGGACCGTAGCCCAGCTTCATGGGGACGGTTGCGAATGATCCTCGCCGATACCCCAGGAGCAACCGTGTCCCTAATTTGCTGGGAAGTGGCGGTGCGGTCCCCTACGGCACTGTGTAGGATCCTACGGTCTTGGCGTGCATCCGTGCGTCGCTGCGGTCCGGTCCCAGGTCGACGGGCACGTGCACCTTCAGCCGACCACTGGCGACAACATCGATGTACTGTGGAGACCTCACGCCCCACGTGTTGAGCAATTCGGCGGTACGTCCACCCGGCCCCCAGCATGCCCGTCAACTGCACATACGATTCACGTCCACGCTGTCGCGTCATGCTACCAGTGTTAAAGACTGCGATGGAGCTCCGTATGCCACGGCAAACTGGCTGACACTGACGGCGGCGGTGCACAAATGCTGCGCAGCTAGCGCCATTCGACGGCCAACACCGCGGTTCCTGGTGTGTCCGCTGTGCCGTGCGTGTGATCATTGCTTGTACAGCCCTCTCGCAGTGCCCGGAGCAAGTATGGTGGGTCTGACACACCGGTGTCAATGTGTTCTTTTTTCCATTTCCAGGAGTGTATTTCGTGAGTGAAATATCACGAGTGACGCTGACATTACATGTTCTATTAAGGGGGTACGACGTCAAAAGGGCCGATTTGGAGCAGGAGAGGCACCACAGGACATTTTAATTTGCCAGCGGGAAATCCGGGTTCGAGTGCACAGTTTGAGTCGTAACACGACGTCCTGTGGCTGAACGAAAAGCATTATTCAACGTGGTGGCGTTGCTGTCACAGTTCATTCGAGCCATAATCCTTAGGTAGTGGTCATCCACTGCAGTAGTAGTCCTTGGGCGGCCTGAGCGAGGCATGTCATCGACAGTTCCTATCTCTCTGTATCTGCTCCATGTCCGAACGACATTGCTTTGGTTCACTCCGAGACGCCTGGATACTTCCCTTGTTGAGAGACCTTCCTGGCACAAAGTAAGAATGCGGAGGCGATCGAACCGCGGTACTGACCGTCTAGGCATGGTTGAACTACAGACAACACGAGAACACGATCCATGTACCTCCTTCCTGGTGGAATGACTGGAACTGATCGGCTGTCGGACCCCCTCCGTCTAATAGGCGCTACTCATGCATGGTTGTTTACATCTTTAGGTGGGTTTAGTACCATCGCTGAACAGTCAAAGGGACTGTGATACAATATCCAAAGTCAACGTCTGTCTTGAGCAGTATTTGAATCCGCGGTGATGCAAAACTTTTTTGATGTGTGTAACATGCCGGCTTCTGTTGTAGGCGAGGGTAAACACCGATAAGTGGAAACGTCCATTAATGACTGGGCCAGTCTAGTGTTAGAGAAAACTACACAAATAAGTAATCCTGGTACAATAACTGCATTTATTAGAACACTCGAATGCAACTTAGAGCTTGGGTATAATTGAATACAAATTTCACTTCCTGGAACAGGCAATTCCAATAATTAAGACTACAACCTGACATACTGTACAAATCTGAAAGTGCCTCTTAGAAGTACGTCTCTACCAAGTTATCTTTCAAGAGGACTTCCTTTAGGTTTACTGTACTGCTGGCGATACCATTCAGTGGTGACTTCCATAGATGGTAACTCGCTGCTTTCTCAGCATGGACTCCAACAGTGGAATGATCGTACTGTGAACTCGCTGTGAAATTAATCTTGAGGCACGTCAGTGCTGATTATATTATCACGCAGATGAATATACTCAATCCGCGTGATTGGCTCCTGCTGGACAATATGATAAACTGCTACCAGGATATTATCCAGGGGGCAATTGGAGGAAGGCTTGGTAAAGTAGTTCCGTCGGCTGCGGTGCCCTCTTGAGGTGCCCGCCACTGTCATCCCTGCACAACAGCTGTGCCTGCTGATTATGTGACGAGTGACGTTGTGCCGTACAATGAGATGTCTGGCGGTCGCTGGAGGACGTAACATCCCCATCCCCCTCCCCCTCATGGGTAGAGTAGCGAAGAACCTTCGGTGTGAACCATAACCGCGACTGTGGTAATGTCTGTCTGGTGCCCAATCGTTACTTGACATAGTAGATCGCTGCCTCCATGCTACAAACCAGTAAACGTGAAACGTCCACTTCCTCCCTGCAGGAAGACAGGATAAAGGCTCCTGGAGCTGAGATGGGGACGGGCCAAAGGAACTGATGTTCAAGAGACAGGTCAGATGCGGAAGGGCAGCAGGTGCGCTCGGCCTGGCCTACCCATGGGAGGCATCTATGGGGAAGCAAAGGCCTAGATGGAGCACTGCCGTAGCACAGGAGGGGAGCTAGGAGCACCAGGAGGCGTTGTCATGGAGGACCACAGATCCAGACAGAAGGTGCTGCCCAAAGAGATAGTGAGACACTCCCAGTGGTGACATGTTCCCGAGAGAATAGTGCCTGGAAGGAGAGCAGTATTGAATAGTGGCTTCTGTCTGAAGAACATCAGCAAAAGAACCATTCGTGGTGGAGGACGTGGCTGGTGGGTCCTTCCGAGGCACATACAGCTAGCCACACTGGAGGATGAAGGATCGTGCAGCATGAAGTAAGCTTCAGAGTCTGACATTATGGGGTGAGGAAGGTTGTGGACTGCATAGATTCGCTGATGCACTTGGCATCCGTGAAATGTCTCATCTTGTGACTTATGTGCACGTGGTGAAATCATTCAGGATGACAATCCAGTTTGCGTCCTGAAGGTGCTCAAAGGAGTGGAAGAGCAGCCGATACCCTGGTGGCAGTTGCTCCGAACCAGGTGTGGCAGCAAATAGTGTGGCACCACTGTCAGCCACCTCTGAGATCTGGACGTGGGTGCTTGAATCATGGATACATAGACACAGACGCTGTAGAAGATAAGGGCTCAAAATGTTAGTTGAGGTGCGCGAGTGAGTAACAAGTAAGTGTCCCAGATCACTGACTGAACTGTAATCCTCATGCACCTGACAGCTACATCGAAGTGGAAACTCGTGGTTATTATAGCTTTTGAGAGTACCAGAGGAGAACAGTTGCGGAGAAATAGTTAAAGCATAAGTACCTGCATTAATAATAGATTTAGAGGACACAGTATCCATTTTAAATTGAACAATGTGTCAGACAAAGGTCATAATCCACAAAAATCTCATCACCAAAATGTACAAGAATGGAGACAACATTATTCTGAATAGAATTGACAGGATAACAAATAGTATTATCGTTATCTATACTATCTGTAGTTGAAAAACACTGTGAGCAGTATCACTATTAGAACATCGTAATTGAATATGATACATCTTATTCTCAAACTGATTGATATAAGAATCAGTTTATCAAGCATGAGTTTACGAGTCATATAGAAACACTGGATCGTCTGTAGCACTGGAAGGACCGGTGCGGTGCAGTGTTTGTAAAAATATTTCAGCTTTGTGACCCCATTTGTGGCCAAATAAGCATTTCAGGCTCCGAGAAGGACAGCACGACATGTCATGGTGGATGAATTAATGGGCACGAGATTTGACGGGCGACGTCAGATTACTGGTAAGGGGCGAGTCCTAGTCCTGTGGTATAGCCCAGGTTCTGGTGGTGAGTCACCCGTCGATGAAATGGAGTCCGGTTTTTGAGGTGCAGCGTAATGCCTAGGTGACAGACAACCAGCAAGAGAAGGGGATGGAGCCGAATCCTGAAGTGTGGCCCGAGGTCCTGACTTTCGTCTGCAACGGCATCTGAAACACACCAGAATCGTCGCATTGAAATGATCGTGCAGATTTTTGAGCCTGTCGGAAAGTATGCAACACTAATAGACATTCTTTTAATGAGGTGTTGCTCAAAGGAGGTCGTTCTACAGCCCTGAGTGGGACAGCAAACCGCAACATATCTCTGACCGTGGAATCCACATAAGACCTGAGTCATTTCGAATTTTCACATGCAAACTGCCAGTCACGGATTAGGAATTACAAGGAATCAATCCATTCAGTATATGATTGTCCAGATTTCTTTTAACAACGAAAAAACTTTTGACGAGATGCTGTCACAGGAAGGTTAGCATGAAAATATGTACCTAGTTTATACGTTATGCTTGTATAACTCAATTCACTGGTCCCAGGCCGGGTCGAACAGGGAGAACACGAGGAATGATCGCCGAACATCAAGGCAGTGATGCGTCACGTCCTCCAGGTAGCATAGCAACCGGCACTGAGCATCTTCCAGTATGTCCAGCGTAGTCTTTAGCGATTGGAAAAGAGTAAACATGGAAACAGAGAAGTCACAGGTTCTACCATCTGAAAAATTACGCATGCAATAAGAACTAGTAGCGCAGAACGCACAACCAATCTCTGGCGGTGAGCAAAACACTGTCCAGAGTTCCAGCACTAGGTGACTGTGGAAATGGTGGAACCACCAACAAAATACCCAGAGAACAGAGCAAGCACCCTGCACTGCAGTCGATTTGTGAAAAGACGTAAAAAGTTCTACGACATAGACAGCCACAATGTCAATGCGTATCACTTGGAAACCGGCCGGAGTGGTCGTGCGGTTCTAGGCGCTACAGTCTGGAACCGAGCGACCGCTACGGTCGCAGGTTCGAATCCTGCCTCGGGCATGGATGTGTGTGATGTCCTTAGGTTAGTTAGGTTTAATTAGTTCTAAGTTCTAGGCGACTGATAACCTCAGAAGTTAAGTCGCATAGTGCTCAGAGCCATTTTGAACCAATATTCAAACCTGAGCACGTGTAGGGAAAGTGGAGGCTTCGAATCAAATAATGATTACGTGCAAAAGATGCGCCAATGTTGCATGCGTGTCACCAGTACCACTGCTATGTTTGTCAACACAGCTGTTACAATGACCGACTGCCACCAGTGTAATCCACTGGACTATTGTAAGTGAGGTTATATGTTGATAATTGGCCGGCCGGAGTGGCCGTGCGGTTCTAGGCGCTGCAGTCTGGAACCGAGCGACCGCTACGGTCGCAGGTTCGAATCCTGCCTCGGGCATGGATGTGTGTGATGTCCTTAGGTTAGTTAGGTTTAATTAGTTCTAAGTTCTAGGCGACTGATGACCTCAGACGTTAAGTCGCATAGTGCTCAGAGCCATTTGAACCATTTTTTTGTTGATAATTGGGGACGACCACTAACAACTGTGCCAGGGTAGTGTCGGAGACAACTACACAAATAAGTAATCCAGGTACAATAACTACATTTATTAGAACACTCGACCGGGACGCAGAACTGTGGTATAACTGAATGCAAACAACACTTCGTGGAACAGGTACTTCCAGTAACTAAGTCTGCAACCTGATAAACAGAACAAGCCTGGCAGTTCCTATTACAAGTCCGTATCCGCCAAGTCATCTTCCGATATGACTTCCTATAGGTCCACGGTACTGGGGACGATACAACTCACAGGTGAGTGCTGTAGACGGTAGCTCGCTGGCATCGGAGCATGGACTCCAACCGTGGACTGATCGTGCTGTGAACTCGCTGTGCAATGACTCTAGAAGCCCGCTGAACTCGGTTTTATTATCACGCGGGTGAGCACACTCAATCCGCGTAATTGGCTGCCATTAGCCGACGTGACGAGGTGCTTGATAACTTGATGTCATCTAGTGGGTGATAGGCATCCGTGGAAGGGGTGGCAAATTAGTTCCGGCGACTGCGGTGCCCTATTGAGCAGCCGCAGCTGTCAACCTCACGAAACGGCCTCGCCTGCTGAATATGTAACCGGTGGCACCGTTTCGAGTAAAGAGACGCCGGCCGGCGCGCGTTGGAAGACATACAACTCACAGTTTATAAGCTGCCCTTGTTTTAACAGTAACAAATGACCAATTTTAAAACAACAGTAATGTCACATCCCAATGGCACCATTTAGCAATAGTCTGTAAAATCTTAAATGGTGGCCTTTTACTTGTTTGGAAAAGTATATAATTGTGTAATGTTGATAATATTTATCCAGGAGCGGTCACGTGTGTAATCAAGCATTCACCTCGAAGAGGATAAAATCATCATGCACTTTAGTGGCTGTATAATCACACAGGGTAACATGTTTACAAAGAAACACATTCTCAGTGCCACAGTGTGTGTATTTCGAAGAAAATTCACAGCCCTAACACGTGTTTTGTGATGACCGCACCGATTAGTAATTGTAGGAACTGCGTCTTATTGCTCGCTATCAGTGTGAGTTTAGTAGGGTTCCATTCTATTGTCTATTGTCTCGAAAGATGCTCTTGCAGTTCCTTCGTTGTGCTGATACTGACATTTGGTGTCATTTCAAGAGCCTCGCAAAACTTTTGCCAATCGCACAATGACTCTTTGGTTATTCAGATGGAATATCACATCATGTATTGATCATGAACAAGAGTTTGATATTTACTTTTCCTTTTACTGCATTCTTCAGCGATACACTTCCACACAGGTGCTGCGTCTTTTGTAATGTCGACTACACTCCTTACATAACGCTGATGTATCGGTCCTATATTACGTAATGAAGCCAGTAAATAGCTTCCTTGATCTATCTAATGCCTGCTTGGGTGCCCACCACCTACATTTAATTTTCATCACAATCATGATTACGAGTAAATCTCTGCTCCAACCAGTTTCTTAATCAATTTGTTTCTTTCCCTCCTTCTCCTAGTAAATTCCCAAATTTATCTGTCCATTATTCGCTACAAATCCATCAGATTTTGAATGATTCTCGCATTAAAAGACCAAGTCTTACAGCCGTAAGACAACAACGGTAATTCACATCGATTAAAAACATTGCGTTTTAAACACATCTGAAAGCTGGGCCTTATGATCTAGCGGTAAAGTGCGTGCCTAGAAACAGAGAGATCTCAGTATCTTTTCCCGGCAGACTGTAGAAGTTTTCAGCCTGTCTTTAATGGACCATGGGTGTTCAACAAGTAATTCAACACCTTTTTTCTGAAAGCAGGTTGGTTTTATTCAGGATTACAATACAACATCCCCACACCTTTGACTACTAAACCCTACTTTTCCAACATAACCTTCGTTCAATGCTACGACCTTACGCCACGTTACTGGGAGGGCTTGTATGCCCGTATGGTACCACTCTACTAGTACATGTCGGAACCAACGTCTTGCTGCACCAATAACCCCCCTCCCATCTCCACCCCCTTCCTCCAATCATCCACGTGCTGATTTCCGCGGAGTTTCCAAACAGTTGGAAATCGGAAGTTGCGAAATGCAGGCTGTAGGGTGGATGAGGAAGAACAGTCCAATGAAGTTTTGTGAGCTTTTCTTGGGTGCAAAGATTTGTATTAGGCCTTGCACTGTCAAGGAGAACGAGAAGTTCGTTTGTATTTTTTTTTTTTCGTGTTGACGAACACGCTGAAATAGTTTCTTAAGTTTCCTGAGAGTAGAACAATACAATTCAGAGTTGATCGTTGCACCATGAGGGAGGGCATCAAACAGAATGAACCCTTCAGAGTCCTAGAACACCGTCGCCATGACACTACCGTCTGAGGGTCCGGCTTTGAACTTTCTCTTCGGAGGTGAGGTGGTGTGGCAACAGTCCATGGATTGCCGTTTTGTTTCCTGTTCGAAGTGATGAACCTGTGTTTCATCGCCTGTGACGGTATTTGACAAAAAAATTGTCACTATTAGTCTAGTAACGCGAAAGCAATTCCGCACAGATGATTCTTTGTTGTTGTTTATGATCTTCTGTTAGACGGCAAGGCTCAAATGACTCAAATGACTCTGAGCACTATGGGACTTAACATCAGAGGTCATCAGTCCCCTAGAACTTAGAACTATTTAAACCTAACTAACCTAAAAATATCACACACATCCATGCCCAAGGCAGGATTCGAACTTGCGACCGTAGCAGCAGCGCGGTTCCGGACTGAAGCGCTTAGAACCGCTCGGTCACACCGGCCGGGCAGACGGCAAGGAACCTAGCCGTCACACACCTTTGAGTACACCAACTGGTGGACGAATGTGTCAGCACGAAACACATCGGAATGTATTTAGATATATCAGACGTAGAAAGGGTCATGTTTGCTTTTGTGTTTATTTTTTTGGCTGTCTAACCAGTCCAGTTGTGCAGCGAGGTATCTGATTGTGATCCGTCGATCACCTAGAAAGAGAGTGTCCACACGTTCCAACACTGCAGGGGTCACAGCTGTGTGCGGCCGGCTGGCACGCGGGAGATCTGACAGGTTTACGCTACCTAGCAGCAATGATGACGGAGGCCTCATCGTACGGCGCACCGTGATATTGTTTAATGCCAAGAGTCCGCAGACATTTTTCAAGCACCAGTGAACATCTGCAATGCTATGGTTTTCCTCTAAAAGAAACTCTATGACATCTCTCTGCATGAAGCGAGAACCTTCCACGGTGTCCCACAACAAATTACGCATTTTTTTAACCGAAATTGGCTGAGAAAAATGTGTTGCATTACTCATTGAACACCTCTCGTAGCATTCACATCTCAGCGTTGTGAGGGATCACCAGGCACGGCATGTTGTTCGGGTTCCATGTTATTCTGTAAGTCCCTTCTCCCGTGTTGGTTATAGGGAGCCTGACATTTACCTGTCCTACCAGCTATTGATCAACCCCACCGAGTCAATCTCATCATAGCTTCCTCTCCCTCCCCTCACCATATATCCTTACCTCCCCCCCCCCCCCATTTTCACTTCTGCCTTTCTTTCCCCAACCCCCTTTCTCCCAACTGTTAGTATCAACAATCTCCCCCTCTACCTCACCCCCGCTTCTGTCGCAACAGCCACTCCTGCCCCATCGCTTCTGTGCACCAGTCTTCCATTCTTATATCCCCATATTTCTACCCTCTTCACCAGCCACCTTTTCCCCTTCAACAACTGACTCCCTATCCTGTAGCAGGTCCTTCCAGTTTATAGTGACAGAAATGTGCATGTTTTACATAACAGTGTTTCGGCAACACGTTTTAAATATTTTAAATGTGTGCTTGTTGTGTTTCATTTACATTTTGTTCTTACTGTTTTTAATTACCAGTGCAAGAATTCATCCATCCTATATCTGAAAACTTCCATTTTATTTTTCACCTTTAAATAGTTTTAAAATTCAGTATAGCTGTTCCCAGTACTGTTTCTTGTTTATTGTCTCGTTTAAATTTTCATTGTTAACTGGCTGAAGTGCGTGTTTCTGTACCACCCTGCCCATATGGGGTGTGGGGGTTGAAATAACAATAAAGAAAAAAAATCGCTAACGTGGCCTCCAATCCAAATACTTGCACTCGGCCACTGAACCACACATACGAAACGTATTTAGATATACCAAACATAGAGAGGGCCACATCGCTTTTGCGTTTATTTCTTTGGCTGTCTAACCAGTCGTCGTCTTCATCTTCACTGCGTAGAAGAAAAGTCATCATATGGTTCTGTGACTTCGTTGCTAATATGAATAAGGGCGAGCAAAACATTTCTGCTCGAAGGTCTCACAGTCCAGACCCGGTATGCCAATCAGGTAAAATCGCCGTGAACATTGAGGCAATCATTCCACCGACGCACCAGGTTAAAGAAACCCGTTTGGAACAACACCGTCTTCTGCTGTGTGAAGAAGTCCATTACTGCCTACTGCACATCCTCGTCCGACAGAAATTCTCGACACTTCAGAGCCTTTTTGATGGACTGAAAGCACAACTACCACATGGGGAGAGGTGAAAATTATAGTGCGAGAGCTCGAGTGTCTTCCACTTCAGTTGGCGTAACTTCTGCATTACGTTATTTTTGATATGGGAACGTGCGTTATAGCGACAAGCACACAACTTGGAGCACCATTCCACAACGGTGGTGTTTGACAGAGATGCTGCCCCATGCATATTCTTCATTCTCCGATGGCTGCCTACTCATGTTTCTCCTTCGGCAGGCAAGAAAAGAATAACAGGAAGTTGATCCTGTTCGGACGGATTTGGTAACAATGTCGCTGTAGCTCACGTTTCTGCATTTACCACACGAACGTCGGTAAGACATGAATGCCACATTAATCCATTGCCTACGTGTCGGTTCTTATATACCCGTATTGGAGTCGTGCGTCGTTACATATACGCTGAAGCAACGCCTTCAAACGGAAAATTTTTGATCGCACCTTGTATAATTTTCTTTTATAGGTGTTGATTCTACATTATTTTAGTTTCACTATAGTTAATTTTCCACAATATTTAATTTTCCGGCCTCCTTTCCAACTTCGTATATTTATTTCTGCATTCGGGAGGACATAAGTTCAAATTATGTTTGGAAATCCCGGTTTAGGTTTCCGTGGTTTCCATGATGGAGTGAGATCTCTTTTGCAAATATCACGGTCAATTTCCTTCCCATCCTTCCGCAACCGAGCTTGTGCTCCATCTCGAATGACTTCGTCGTCGACGGGACATTAAAACCTAACCTTCGTTTATTCTATCAATTGTATTAAATTCCTCTGTTCCATTATTTCACTGTTAAGTTGATGCGTTGTTGTCATTCTAACCAACACAGGTTCTTCGTCTGAAACTCGAGCGTGGACTGACTGTCTCGTGACCAAAAATCTCTGCAGTATAGGCCCGAATGACATCAAGGTTTCTTACACATATTCTATTAACACTCATTACTTCTTCGTTTTTTGAGGTTAAGGGTCTCAAAACATCCTATAGACAACTGGGAATAGATTTCGTGCTACAACAAATTTTTAGCTTTTTTCTCTTTCAGTTCCGAATTACACACTACTGTGATGTAGTACTCTAATTGAAGTTGTGGCAGCGATGCACGTATTATTCGCTATGACAATATTTTAAATTAATACATAGCTTTTAGAGGGCTGATAATTCATATTTGTTGAATAACTTACCATTCGTTACAAGTATGTGTTTTCCGCTAGTTTCGTAACATCTTGCCTATCCAGAGCATCTTACAAAAATATAACTATTAACAAAAATGAGTGATTTCCTTATATAGGCAAACTGCTGAATTATTTTGACTCCAATCTAGTATTAAATCTCACATGGCATTATCTCATCGTACATTGGCAATATTTGACTTTCATTGTACTTCAGTTGTCCTTTATTCGATTTATAAAGCATCGTCGTTGAACTGGACTTGTATTCGAAAGACGGTGTTACAAATCTCCTTCCGGTCAGCCGCGTTTAAGTTTGTCGTGATTCCCCTAACACGTTTGAGACTGGTGCTAGGACAGTTCCTTTGAAAGGGGACGGACAATTTCCTCCGGCATCCCTCTCGAATCCGACTTTGCGCTCCGTCTCTAACGACCTCGTCGTGGACGGGACATTTACCCCTAATCTTCCTTCCTTTCGTGCACAGGGATGTCCTCACTTTAACAGATAAATATATGTAATGGAATCATAAAGTTCCTTCGTTTCACGCCAGTTATGTACGGTACCCTATGCAATTCATTTCACAAATGTACCCGTGCGTATCTTAGCTAGCTTCAGATACCACCGAAAATAGCTACTCAGAGCAAGCAGCATTTATCCCCTTACCGAATATCAGCTAATAGACTTGTTAAGATACACAAGAGATACAGGAAAAGTGGAGGTGTCACATACACATTTATCAAGAGAAAGAGATCACATCACACTCTCATTTTGATTCTTTAACAATGTTCGACGCAGCTTTTAGCCATGTGTAAAAACTAATTCTTTCGCTTTTTAAGCTAAGCTTGTATTCTCCATAACTAAAAATGTTATCTATGGACCCAGTGTACATTTCAACGTATCGGTTGCACATACCCTCCCTTTAACGAGAGATGAGCAGTACATTTATGGTTGAGCACTTCATCTGAAATCCATATTCATGATGTGTTTTGCACGTAGTGGTCGATCATTTCACTTTTATAATGGCTATAACAAGGGAACATCATAGTTAAATAGCATCGTGCTTCAATTCGTTCTCCATATGGCCACCGCTGTCCGAGTTTCATCTGCCTCCAATCTGCCGGCTAAATTGTGCTCGGCCGCCTTTGACCTAGTTGACAATCCTAGTTGTCTCCCCATCCCCTCTCCATCTCTGACTTACTCACTCACACACACACACACACACACACACACACAACACACACACCCGGCCGGGTTGGGGAGTTTACCTGCCCGGGGACAGGGTGTTTGTGCTGTCCTCATTATTTCATGATCATCACCATCATCATTCGTAACAGTGGCTAAATTGGGATGTGTAAAAACTGGGACTTCGCACGGCGCTGATGACCGCGCAGTTGAACGCCCTACAAACCAAACATCATCATCACACACACATACATACGCACACGCTCGCTGTATTCAATTCAGTGTTAAATAATAATCTTCCTTTCTTTATTATAAGCAATACGAGCAAAATTATATCTGAAGTTCCCGGACCCATGTACGACCAACACAGACTGAAGTAAGAGTGACGGAATATTAGTGTTTAATACTCGTCAACAGTGAGGTCATTAGAAAGGAGACATTACTTTTCTCAGAGAAAAGTTCTAGATAGAAAAAGATATCACTTAAGTACTCTCCTAAAGCTATTTGGAGAAACTGTAGAAATCCAAAATCATGATGGCTGGACTGATATCTGAAGAGTGCTATTCAAAAAATACGAGTCCAGTACCTTAGACACTGCCATCTGGAGTCATCAAAGTCACATAGTAGTACTGAAACCGAAAAATTAAAAATATCGTAGACGATAACGAACAAACAACTGATACTAATTCACGAATTTCACATTGGTGTTTGTTAAAATGGAGATTTGTGTACAGATGCTCATAACACGCTACTGCTCAAGGAATTACAGCAAATTTATCATACGTATTTCAAATGGTAGCAAATCACAAATTCTGATGTATATGTTAGCCCTGAGCTCGACGAAAAATAAAACAAAATTGGAAATTGCTTTTCTCATACAGTTTACCTGTTTTCTTTCCTTCTGCGACCACCTAAAATCAACGACTTTACTGATATCATACCCATTTTTCAGTACACGTAATAGTTAACAGTATCTAATCTCGTTCAGCAGACTGCAGCAACTGCATGATCTACTAAAAATGTTATGACTGTCTGTAGTTTTCAATGGATATTGATTGTATGTACGATAAAAAGAAAGTTCCCTGCCCAGGACAACAATCGGAGAGTAACTGTTTTAGGTCGCACATCTGTTTAATTCAGTTTGAAAAAAAAGTATCATGAGTTGCAAACAGGTAACACATGGTATCTAAGTGAAATAATTATTGTATTGTTTAACGATTATATTAGGACACATTGTAGGAATTTTTCCCGTAAGTGATACGATGTACAAACTGTACCGTGAATACAGAATTAAAATTATTTTTACTTCGATAACCCACAATATATTTCAGAAAATTGATCATAGTAACGTATATTTTGACGGACTCATGGGAGTGTTGTCATTGACTTCATATGTAATACATATTTTGCAATATTATTACGAGTTTTTCGAAAACAACAGGTCTTTGTTTGAAACACTCAGATTCTTAACAAGAGGCATAAAAGAGCTGCAGTTCTTTTTAATCTAAAAATTTCATTCACGTGTTTCAGCGCCATTTCAAGAAGTTCAGATTTCATCAAACAGTAATGTAACTTAGTGAACGCAAATTGGTTCCGAACGATTTCGCATTCATTGATTAGTACTTAAATACCTTTATTGCGATTTGCGACACTTACTAGCTTATTAATCTACTTATTTTGTCCAGTTATGGCTGGGCGTGTACCAAAATTCATAAGTGATGACTCTCAATGTGTTGGGAAGAGAGAGAGAGTGGCATGCCCCGTTATCATACACCGGAAATTTTTCACTTTGCAGACCTGGCAATTCCCAACGTGGATTCTGCCGTTATTTGGCGTTTTCCACTCTTCCCTTAACAGGCACTGGCCCATAATTTTATAGAACAGTGTCAGGATGAGAAGCGGCGAGCACGAGGCAAGCACAGAAGCTTGAGGTGGTATTCGATTCGCCGGCATTCTTGGCGTACTTGACATACTCAAAGCAAGCTTGTCAGACATGCGGGCGGCCGAAGGATTTTCTAAATGCCAGTCCCTGCCGTACCTCCAAATCCTGTCGTTCATCTTGTTAGTACACAGCATACAAATAGAGATTCATGTAGGTACAAAACGTTATGGGAAAGAATCCAAGTCGACAAAGTATTTCTGTAACCTACTAACAAGAAAAGGAAAAGATCAAGCACTGAGTGCATTTGCAATAATATACACATCATGTCCTTCTCGCTTGCTCAGTCAGCTTAGTCGTAGGTGTTTTTATTTTGATTATCTGTGTCAACCTGTCAGCTTGCGGCTCACATTTTTTATTTCGGAGAAAATATTTAAGTGAATATTCATTATGTTTTTGCGTTGACGCCGGACATAACATGTGGAACGTACATGGTGAAAGTTCCTGCTGAATCTTCTGCAGGCAAATCACATTCATGAATGTGTGATAGTTACTGATGTAAGTCACAAAAGTTCTGGAGTTTTTGAAGCTACATCAAGACTACGCTGAATATTTTAATTGCGAAAATATTATAACGGACACTGTCAGCTCCTTTCTTATATACAAACATCAAAGAAAGTTTTGCATCACCTCGGTTCCGGAGTTCCAGAACCTGTACAGAAAATTGGAATAGAGATCAACATAAACATCATTTCCGCCCTTTTTATTGCTCATGAAAAGCACACGTTGCGTGTTGTACCAACATACAGCAAGACTTTCAACGGTGGTGGTCTAGATTGCTGTACACACCGGTACCTCTAATACCCAGTAACACCTCGTCTTGCATTGATGCATGCCTGAATTCGTTGTGGCATACGATCCACAAGTTCATCAAGGCACTGTGCGCCCAGATTGTCCCACTCCTCAACGGCGATTCGGCGTAGATCACTTAGAGTGGTTGGTGGACCACATCATCCATAAACAGCCCTTTTCAATATATCCCAGGCATGTTCGATAGGGTTCATGTCTGGAAAACATGCTGACCACTCTAGTCGAGCGATGTCGTTATCCTGAAAGAAGTCATCCACAAGGGGCGCGAATAGTCGTCCATGAAGACGAATGCCTCGCCAATGTGCTGTCGATATCGTTGTACTATCGGTCGGAGGAAGGCATTCACGTATCATACAGCCGTCACGGCGCCTTCCATGACCACCAACGGCGTGCGTCGGCCCCACAAAATGCCACCATAAAACAGCAGGGAATATCCACCTTGCTGCACTCGCTGGACAGTGTGTCTAAGGCGTTCAGCCTGACCAGATTGCCTCTAAACACGTCTCCGATGATTGTCTGCTTGAAGGCATATGCGACACTCATCGGTGAAGAGAACGTGATGCCAATTCTGAGCTGTCCATTCGGCATGTTGTTGGGCCCTTCTGTACCGCCCTGCATGGTGCCGTCGTTGCAAAGACGGACCTCGACATGGACGTCGGGAGAGAAGTTGAGCATTAAGCAGCCTATTGCGCACAGTTTGAATCGCAACACGACGTCCTGTGGTTGCACGAAAAGCATTATTCAACATGATGGCGTTGCTGTCAGGGTTCCTTGGAGCCATAATCCGTAGGTAGCGGTCATCCACTGCAGTAGTAGCTCTTGGGTGGTCTAAGCGAGGCATGTCATCGACTGTTCCTGTCTCTCTGTATCTCCTCCATGTCCGAATAACATCGCTTTGGTTCATTCCGAGACTCCTGGATACTTCCGTCGTTGAGAGCTCTTCCTGGCACAAAGTAACAATGTGGTCGCGATCGAACCGCGGCACTGACCGTCTAAGCATGGTTGAACTACAGACAACACGAGCAGTGTATCTCTTTCCTGGTGGTATGACTGGAACTGATTGGCTGTCGGACCCGCTCCGTCTAATAGGCGCTGCTTATGCGTGGTTGTTTACATCTTTGGGTGGGTTTAGTGAGTCTCTGAACGGTCAAAGGGACTGTGTGTCTAATACAATATCCACAGTCAACGTCTATCTTCAGGAGTTCTGGGAACCGGGGTGAGGCAAAACCTTTTGTGATCTGCGTGACTTGAGGAGAAGCTCGTTTGATCCGAATTAATTTTCAGAAATTAAACGAAATGTTATTTTACACGATAAAATATTAGTCTGACTAACACTGCTTCACTTTTAAAAAGAATTATAAATAAAAGACACAAGTACTAATTGTTCAGAAGTGAACTAGACTGGCTCAGGGAAAATATGCAAATAGCAGAATATACTTTCCTCTACAATTTTACGAAAGAAAAGAACATTTGCAGGTGCACTCGTGTTACAATATGACGCTAATAATTATAGTCTGCAAGCCGCGCTCGAGCCAAATACCCACTACGGAATCCATTTTTATATTTTCGGTAGTTTCTCTAAATCTCTCAAGGTAAATTCTGGGATGGTCCCTTCGCAAAGTACGCAGTGTTCTCTTTCCCCATATTTTCCCAGAACTAAATTATACTCCATCGCTAATAAGCTCATAATCTTCCCTTCTTCCTTATTTGTGGTTCATCTACTTTGAAAGAAATCAATAACACCTGTGAAATAAACTATCTTTAATTTTGTTATTTCAGCAGACCCTGAATAAAATGATAATCAATAAATGCTTCTGCAAATTCTGACGGAGGCTCGTGTGTCCTCGAGGAGCCATTTAACTTGCAATCGATTTCATTGGCTACTGGCTATCAACCTCAGGAATGTTGTTAGTAATTGTGAGGGTTCTTGAAATAATTTTAAATATGTTGTTACTTGTTCTGTAAATATATAGGACAATATTGAAATAGGGAAAGGTGGAGAAACATGTTTATCATGGGCTTTTGGAAGTGATTTCATTGTTGCATAAACACAGTCCGATCAATCCCGGTCGCCAGGAATCCGCCAGGATTACACCAACCCACCTACCAGAGTGGCATCCCATGTATCGTGACTCATCACTTCACAAAGCCTACTCCCATCGCACCACAGAGTAATGACAGCGCCATTAGCAGCACTCTAATCGACGCCATGCATTAGTTGTTGCGATCTGTAGCTTCGGAACAGCAGCACGGCCACGAACGACTCTCGGTGTAACAACCTGAGCTGCAACTGATGTTCTCCGTGATAGTGAGCAGAATGTCTGACGATTGTTTCGTACGGTATACCTTGGAGTTTGATGGTCTACTAACAAGGGGAGGCCGCCAATTGTGAAATTCAGATTCGATTCATACTGCGCATAGTAAAAGCTCATGGCCTGAGGTGTAATGTGGCAAAGCACCAAGATACACTTCTCAGCTGTTGTCGAGAAAATCGACAGTTAAAAGAAACCGTTGCGGTGAAATACTCTATTC